>NC_034411.1:90915989-91576464 GCF_002078875.1 Numida meleagris | reverse complement strand
TGTACCAAAACAATCACAGGCACCAGAGGAAGGACAAGTAACGCCAGGGTCACATACCTTTTAGTCAGGACTGACGCCTTTGTTCTGTGCCACACAAACCAGAGGATTGTGTTGCTGGTTCACGACTGTGACCTTCTGTGTCACACATACAAATAGAAATATGAATACTAGGAGCATTTAAAACAAAATGCTCCAAATTTTATTGAAATCAAGTAAGTAACATCATCTGGAAAAGCAATCTTGTTTCTAAAATTTTATCTTTCAAATTTCATTTCAATTACTCTCTACCAATATTGGAGATTAAGTATCACATTAATTAGAAACACTCTCATGAAGGTTTGTAAGTCAGAGAAGACCCTCACATGCTGCATAACACTTCAATTCTGATGCAAATTTAGGTATGGTTTATATCTATACATGCTACGATAATACACAGAATCATTATGCAGAGATTTCTTAAATGATATTTGAAAACATGCATTTGCTCTAATACTTCTGATGAGTCTCTCATGTAGAATACAGTACTTTTGTCACAGGAAAAATGCCCCCTCCTGAAAACTATTTTGATTCCCAGGCAAATCAGGTTCTTACTATGCATGGATCCTGACTTCTTGTCAGGAGAGAATAAACAAAGGGGATAGCAGAGTATTCTATGGGCAGATGTATTCTATGGGCAGAGCCGGTAATTTTTCCTACCTAATCCATTCCTCCACTAAAAAACTGAGGTCAAACCTGCATTAAATGCAAGCGTGCTGGTTTTACAATCACAGGTTGTCATTCAAGATTCTGATGACAACTGTATCAGAACATGTATCAGAAGCTCTTTCCAATGACTCAAGTAAAATGATACTGTAGATTTAGTTACCACTGCTCTACTGCAAACCCAGTCCTGACAGAGCCACTTTCTCTAAAAATTTCCAGTTCTTTGGTTACTACTGTCCTTGATAAAGTAGCAACCATTACTTCTGTTGTTACTGTTTATCCTTGGAAAAGAACAAACCATTACAGATAATTAATCATAGCTGACTACTAAAACGTGTTCAACTAAATTTTTTTTCACCTCATGACTCAAGTTATTAAGAATATAAATATAGACTCTTATTCCTGTGTTTCTAAAACAATTACTGGAGTAAAATATGGAAATACATTTTTAATCATAAATTAAAATCATAATGCATGCCTTAGGAAAATAAACACAATTTTCATTACTTTGGATCTTACAACAGCAAAACGTTACTTAAATAGATAAGAAATTAGGAAATGCAGCCATTTAACACTAATTAGAGTAAGGAAGAAAGTAGAAATTGCATATGCACAGAATAGCTCTCATCTTCAGAAAGATAAAAATAAAAACAATTGGAAGGCAATCTTTCAAGTAAGTTCTGCACCTAGTTCTAACAGCACTGGTCTCCATTCCTTCCCTGATCTGGAAATGATCAATTACGTCTCCTCTCTGGTTTCTACAGTTCTACTTTTTAAAAGAGTTTTTAAGACTCAAAATAGACAATCCACGGCTTGCAACAACACAGAATATCACGTATAAAATTCTAAGGGAACTCTGAGCATCAGGCACACAGAATGCTTTAAAATGGTGTAAAATACAAATCCAAAAGCCTTAAGCCCAAGGCTCACTTTGGTCCTAGCAGGAGACTCACATATTTGCTCTCTACTTTTTAATAACTTACGATCTCATCTTACTGATAAGGAAATAACATTTATCCCCTTGAAACTGTATACTTGTTATGCATATTTAATGAAATGATCACACGAAAAAGCTCTGCAGTCTTAGAAGATGGTCACATTTTCCCAACGTTTTGACTAGAAACAATATTCGTATTATCTTTGCAATCATTTTGAAAGCATTTCTAAAAAACAGACTAGGGAACAGAAATGAGAGCGAACGTTTGACCTTGATCCCGGATCCTAATAGCTTGGATTCATGGTTCAGTCCCAAGCAACAAGTGCTGTACAGTACAGTAAGTCACCAAAACAGACATTCCCCAAGATAATGCCCCTATTCACCACTGTGTAAGTAGAACAATTTATTTTGCTCTGGTTAACTGCTTCACCCACACATCTGACATTAAGCTTCAGGCTTCCTGACTGAGCAGCTAACGTGTAGGACATGAATCAATGTTGTCCAGTTATGCATCACTTCCCACAGTCTTGCTGAGTCGGGTGATTCAGAATGAAAACATGAATCCAGTTTTTGATTGAAAAACACAGGTTTGCAAAAATATTTTTCAAATTTTGCTTAGTGCGACTTAACATTGTTCCCCTTGAAAGCAACTTGTACTTTCACACATCTCTGGTCTCAAAATCAACTTCAGTATTTTGATGAGAGTAAAAGTCAGATTCCTGACTATAAGAAAACATCCAAGAGATTTAGATCTCAAAAGAAGCTCATAATGCAGAAGTTTCTTCCCATGGGTGCGACTGATCATGACTCCCAAGATTTTGCTCTCTTCAAACTACATATGCACGCAGTGACATTACTGAGAAAGATGTGGAAACAGACAGAAAATTAAATCACAGTTTCATACCAGACCATGGTAAGAATTTGGCTTTGTCCCACTAATGTACATCCATTCTCATCACAAAGAGCACCTATCCCCTCAGAGCAAGCCTGCGGCCTCCCTCTATAATTTCCAAGCTTGGTTATGAGCCCCCAGCAGATCAGTAGGCTTGCAGGACTATGGCTCTCGTGCACTTTTCCACTCTTTAAAGTACTTCTAGAGTCAGAACACAACTTCCCAGTATTACTTTTCCACTAACAAGGTAACGAGGACATTTCATACAAGTATGAACAAGGGTGAAAAGAATATCCATAGTGAGTTCCAGTTACAACAAAAGGAGGTCTTGGATGTGAGAAAGATGCCTCAATCCCACTCTGTAGAATGCATACAAAATGAAAGAGTAATTTGTGACACTATCAGTGAAGCCTCACTCCTTGCCCCACTAGAACATACAAAACATTCAAAATGCAAGATGTACTCAACAGTTACATTCACAGCATTTCAGTGACGGCTGTAACTCCAAATTCACCTCCTATAAGGGACAATTGCGGCAATACATTCTACAAGCATTCAAGCACAGTAAGGAAATGTAGTTGCAGATTAAAAAGTCACCAAGGAGCTGAACTTACTAAAAGACAGTTTCAAAAGTGCCTTCCAAATTAGAGGCCATAAGACGGTTCCCCACAATATCCCTTTTACAGCTGTAAACTACAACTGTAAAATGGACAACCCTGATGAAACAAGAAGTCAGAAGCAACGAGAAGTCACCTGATAGAACCGGAATGAAAACAACTATCCCGCTTACAGAAGGAAAACTGAGTATTGCACACTGCTACTTTCTTCATCATCCACAAAACTGAGGGCAGTGTGGTATTAAAAATGAATGAAGAATAAAACAACGGTAGCTCTGTACAGTGTACACATTTTAATTCGAAATACTGAATCAAAAATACCTCTTCCCCACTGTCCGCAGAATTTGCTTCCTGGCTTGTTCTGAACAAGACTGAAGTTTATGAATTTTTCTATAACAGTCTAAAAATAATTTCTACTTTATATAGAAGCAGTTAAAATACTTCCTGTTATACAAATGAGTAGTGCCCAGTTGCACTAAATTCCATTAACAATTATGAAGTTTGACAATAGTTTTTTGAGGTTTAGAGAACCTTGTTGTCTCCCTTCAAATGTCTATAAACTACACTAGGACCCCTGAACAGCTCAGAACCAAATGCTGGAGTCCTTTGATGCTGGTCTTTCTTCATAATGATATTTATTAGTGCTGACACTAAGTACCTTCGAGCAAAAAAAAAAAAAAAAAAAAAGGAAAGCGGAAGAGAACCATTCCACATGAAGTAATAAATATTAGTGTTCCCTAGCAAATAAAATAAAATAAAACAAAATTAGTACAATCTTTTATACACCTTAAATAAAACTATTAAGCAAATAAACAAAAAGTACTGCTGAGAGAAGTAATTTATATAGATGCAATGACATAGGATGCTAAGAATCACCAAAAGCTGAGACATAGATGCTGAGAGTCACCAAAAGCATTTTAAAAAAGTTGCGACTTCGACATTAAAAATTCAGCCTACTCAAAACTAAGGCTACGTGCCTCATAAAGTTCAGATCTTGGAAATCTTTAGTTAAGACATGCTACAGAGCTACTACATTTAAGGCAACATTTGATGCATTACTGAAATTTCAAGAAGCATCAAGTATGTTTCACAGCACTCTGCTCTGAGAAAGGATCACCACAGCTCCTGTGGGCAGAACTGTGCCCTCTCTGTAGAGAGGAACAGCAGTTCCCGGCCAGGAGGGGGCACGGAGACAAGCATCTCTTCACAGGGAAGAGTGTGCTTCCCATGCTGCAGTGCACTAACCACTGACCTGTCAAATCCAACTGCCCACGACCTGCACAGCTGATCTCAATGCCACAGTGATGACCACTGTACATCGCTATGGCTCCTCTCCATGTTCTGCTGCACACAGACTGCAAGACCTGGGAGATCCTGTTTTGGCAGGTGTTGAGCAGGAACTGCTGGACAGCACGCCCACAGAGTCAGAATCGTTTGAGTTGGAAGGGACTCTTAAGGTTCATCTAGTCCACTCCCCCGCAAGGAACAAGGACACCTGCAGCTAGATCAGGTTGCTCACAGCCCCATCCAGTCTGACCCTGAGTGCATCCAGAGATGGGGCATCCACCACTTCGCTGGACAACGTATTTGTCCTTCGCTACCCTTATCATAAAAAAAACTTTTTCTTAAACCCAATATAAACACATTCTCCAGCAGTAGCCTGCTTCCACAGCCCCTTCTCCCCGCATCCACCTGTGGGTGTCAGCCACAGAAGCCCCATGTGCTGGACACGCAGCGCCTGCCCCATCACAAGACCCCTGTCCACGCCCAGGTAACATCCCATGCTTCATGCACATGTAAATCGAGCCGTCCACAGATTGCACTGAAATCTCACTGCAGAGCCTTCAGAAATATCCAGTTTCAAGACAGTGTCTAAAGAGCTACTGTTCATAGCCAGATAAACACATGTAACTGGTTCATGGGCTCCTGAGCCAGGGGGTGGAAGGAAGAAGACAAGATGGATTAAACAAAGCAAGTCAGACAGATTATCAAGATCAGACTGCCCAGGTGACAGGAGCGGAGGAGAGCCTGCAGCCTGACCTCCTGCAGCGGGCTGGAAGCACGGCCCCAAGTTCCGGCAATAAACCGGATGCCTTCTCAGCACCAACACAAAATCTCTCATTTCATGGCTCACGCAGAAAAATATATATATGCATTTTACTGTGACAGTGAAGTTGTACACCTGATAAAAGAAAAAATCTATTTTTTTATCTTGCAATTAAGCGTTAAGTTCATACCTGCCACCACAAGACAAAAGCCATGCTTAGCTCTGGGTTGAACAAACACCAAAATTAAAGGACAGAATTTAAGGTAGATAAAATCTTCTTGACCGAAGTGAGAAGCACCACCAAACGTGCTGTAAAACAACCCTCTGCAATGGGTAGATTCTTAATACCTGTCCCCCCAAGCACGTACTCTTGTCCACTGGCAAAGCCCACCAGGCCAATGAGCGCCCTCAGAGCCGCTCCTGCAACCTTCTGAAATAACTATACACTCTGGGGTCACCACCAATAGCTGTGTAGCTCCTCCAATACTTAATTACTAAGAAACCAAAGACAATTTTAATACTTCCTTTGGAAAAATAAAAATAAAGTAGTTACTACAAAGTATTTTCCCTTGTCTCGAGAAAGCCAAAGCAACTGCAAACCCTAATTACAAAATCAGTACTGCACACGCGGGCTTTGTTTTTTAAAACAGTGTTGAGCAGAGGTAAGGCAGAGCCGCCCTGCTCCGGGCCGAAGGGCCGAGCGTCGCCGCCGCCCGCACCGGGCGCTCCCCGCGGCTGGATGCCGCCCGCACGAGCAGAGCCCGCTGGAAAAGCGCGCAGCAGAAACTTCAGGAACGGGCACGCGGCGTTCAGCAGCGACCCCTGCGCCCAGCATCCGCGTCCCGCGGACTGAACCCGATCCCCCGAGCCAGACGGCGCTGTCCCGTTACCCTCGGGACTCACCGGCGCCCAGCAGCCGCTCGCTTCCCCGCGCAGCTCCGGCCAAACCATCCACGTCCTCAGCCGAGGGCGGTGGCCGCCGCCCAGAGCCCCGAGGCCGGCGGGGCCCTCCCCGCTCCGCTCCTCCCGCCGCGCTGGGCCGGGAGCTCTCGCCGCTCAGCTCCGCGCGGCCCGGGCCGCGCGGAGCTGAGCGGCGAGAGCTCCCGGCCCAGCGCGGCGGGAGGAGCGGAGCGGGGAGGGCCCCGCCGGCCTCGGGGCTCTGGGCGGCGGCCACCGCCCTCGGCTGAGGACGTGGATGGTTTGGCCGGAGCTGCGCGGGGAAGCGAGCGGCTGCTGGGCGCCGGTGAGTCCCGAGGGTAACGGGACAGCGCCGTCTGGCTCGGGGGATCGGGTTCAGTCCGCGGGACGCGGATGCTGGGCGCAGGGGTCGCTGCTGAACGCCGCGTGCCCGTTCCTGAAGTTTCTGCTGCGCGCTTTTCCAGCGGGCTCTGCTCGTGCGGGCGGCATCCAGCCGCGGGGAGCGCCCGGTGCGGGCGGCGGCGACGCTCGGCCCTTCGGCCCGGAGCAGGGCGGCTCTGCCTTACCTCTGCTCAACACTGTTTTAAAAAACAAAGCCCGCGTGTGCAGTACTGATTTTGTAATTAGGGTTTGCAGTTGCTTTGGCTTTCTCGAGACAAGGGAAAATACTTTGTAGTAACTACTTTATTTTTATTTTTCCAAAGGAAGTATTAAAATTGTCTTTGGTTTCTTAGTAATTAAGTATTGGAGGAGCTACACAGCTATTGGTGGTGACCCCAGAGTGTATAGTTATTTCAGAAGGTTGCAGGAGCGGCTCTGAGGGCGCTCATTGGCCTGGTGGGCTTTGCCAGTGGACAAGAGTACGTGCTTGGGGGGACAGGTATTAAGAATCTACCCATTGCAGAGGGTTGTTTTACAGCACGTTTGGTGGTGCTTCTCACTTCGGTCAAGAAGATTTTATCTACCTTAAATTCTGTCCTTTAATTTTGGTGTTTGTTCAACCCAGAGCTAAGCATGGCTTTTGTCTTGTGGTGGCAGGTATGAACTTAACGCTTAATTGCAAGATAAAAAAATAGATTTTTTCTTTTATCAGGTGTACAACTTCACTGTCACAGTAAAATGCATATATATATTTTTCTGCGTGAGCCATGAAATGAGAGATTTTGTGTTGGTGCTGAGAAGGCATCCGGTTTATTGCCGGAACTTGGGGCCGTGCTTCCAGCCCGCTGCAGGAGGTCAGGCTGCAGGCTCTCCTCCGCTCCTGTCACCTGGGCAGTCTGATCTTGATAATCTGTCTGACTTGCTTTGTTTAATCCATCTTGTCTTCTTCCTTCCACCCCCTGGCTCAGGAGCCCATGAACCAGTTACATGTGTTTATCTGGCTATGAACAGTAGCTCTTTAGACACTGTCTTGAAACTGGATATTTCTGAAGGCTCTGCAGTGAGATTTCAGTGCAATCTGTGGACGGCTCGATTTACATGTGCATGAAGCATGGGATGTTACCTGGGCGTGGACAGGGGTCTTGTGATGGGGCAGGCGCTGCGTGTCCAGCACATGGGGCTTCTGTGGCTGACACCCACAGGTGGATGCGGGGAGAAGGGGCTGTGGAAGCAGGCTACTGCTGGAGAATGTGTTTATATTGGGTTTAAGAAAAAGTTTTTTTTATGATAAGGGTAGCGAAGGACAAATACGTTGTCCAGCGAAGTGGTGGATGCCCCATCTCTGGATGCACTCAGGGTCAGACTGGATGGGGCTGTGAGCAACCTGATCTAGCTGCAGGTGTCCTTGTTCCTTGCGGGGGAGTGGACTAGATGAACCTTAAGAGTCCCTTCCAACTCAAACGATTCTGACTCTGTGGGCGTGCTGTCCAGCAGTTCCTGCTCAACACCTGCCAAAACAGGATCTCCCAGGTCTTGCAGTCTGTGTGCAGCAGAACATGGAGAGGAGCCATAGCGATGTACAGTGGTCATCACTGTGGCATTGAGATCAGCTGTGCAGGTCGTGGGCAGTTGGATTTGACAGGTCAGTGGTTAGTGCACTGCAGCATGGGAAGCACACTCTTCCCTGTGAAGAGATGCTTGTCTCCGTGCCCCCTCCTGGCCGGGAACTGCTGTTCCTCTCTACAGAGAGGGCACAGTTCTGCCCACAGGAGCTGTGGTGATCCTTTCTCAGAGCAGAGTGCTGTGAAACATACTTGATGCTTCTTGAAATTTCAGTAATGCATCAAATGTTGCCTTAAATGTAGTAGCTCTGTAGCATGTCTTAACTAAAGATTTCCAAGATCTGAACTTTATGAGGCACGTAGCCTTAGTTTTGAGTAGGCTGAATTTTTAATGTCGAAGTCGCAACTTTTTTAAAATGCTTTTGGTGACTCTCAGCATCTATGTCTCAGCTTTTGGTGATTCTTAGCATCCTATGTCATTGCATCTATATAAATTACTTCTCTCAGCAGTACTTTTTGTTTATTTGCTTAATAGTTTTATTTAAGGTGTATAAAAGATTGTACTAATTTTGTTTTATTTTATTTTATTTGCTAGGGAACACTAATATTTATTACTTCATGTGGAATGGTTCTCTTCCGCTTTCCTTTTTTTTTTTTTTTTTTTTTGCTCGAAGGTACTTAGTGTCAGCACTAATAAATATCATTATGAAGAAAGACCAGCATCAAAGGACTCCAGCATTTGGTTCTGAGCTGTTCAGGGGTCCTAGTGTAGTTTATAGACATTTGAAGGGAGACAACAAGGTTCTCTAAACCTCAAAAAACTATTGTCAAACTTCATAATTGTTAATGGAATTTAGTGCAACTGGGCACTACTCATTTGTATAACAGGAAGTATTTTAACTGCTTCTATATAAAGTAGAAATTATTTTTAGACTGTTATAGAAAAATTCATAAACTTCAGTCTTGTTCAGAACAAGCCAGGAAGCAAATTCTGCGGACAGTGGGGAAGAGGTATTTTTGATTCAGTATTTCGGATTAAAATGTGTACACTGTACAGAGCTACCGTTGTTTTATTCTTCATTCATTTTTAATACCACACTGCCCTCAGTTTTGTGGATGATGAAGAAAGTAGCAGTGTGCAATACTCAGTTTTCCTTCTGTAAGCGGGATAGTTGTTTTCATTCCGGTTCTATCAGGTGACTTCTCGTTGCTTCTGACTTCTTGTTTCATCAGGGTTGTCCATTTTACAGTTGTAGTTTACAGCTGTAAAAGGGATATTGTGGGGAACCGTCTTATGGCCTCTAATTTGGAAGGCACTTTTGAAACTGTCTTTTAGTAAGTTCAGCTCCTTGGTGACTTTTTAATCTGCAACTACATTTCCTTACTGTGCTTGAATGCTTGTAGAATGTATTGCCGCAATTGTCCCTTATAGGAGGTGAATTTGGAGTTACAGCCGTCACTGAAATGCTGTGAATGTAACTGTTGAGTACATCTTGCATTTTGAATGTTTTGTATGTTCTAGTGGGGCAAGGAGTGAGGCTTCACTGATAGTGTCACAAATTACTCTTTCATTTTGTATGCATTCTACAGAGTGGGATTGAGGCATCTTTCTCACATCCAAGACCTCCTTTTGTTGTAACTGGAACTCACTATGGATATTCTTTTCACCCTTGTTCATACTTGTATGAAATGTCCTCGTTACCTTGTTAGTGGAAAAGTAATACTGGGAAGTTGTGTTCTGACTCTAGAAGTACTTTAAAGAGTGGAAAAGTGCACGAGAGCCATAGTCCTGCAAGCCTACTGATCTGCTGGGGGCTCATAACCAAGCTTGGAAATTATAGAGGGAGGCCGCAGGCTTGCTCTGAGGGGATAGGTGCTCTTTGTGATGAGAATGGATGTACATTAGTGGGACAAAGCCAAATTCTTACCATGGTCTGGTATGAAACTGTGATTTAATTTTCTGTCTGTTTCCACATCTTTCTCAGTAATGTCACTGCGTGCATATGTAGTTTGAAGAGAGCAAAATCTTGGGAGTCATGATCAGTCGCACCCATGGGAAGAAACTTCTGCATTATGAGCTTCTTTTGAGATCTAAATCTCTTGGATGTTTTCTTATAGTCAGGAATCTGACTTTTACTCTCATCAAAATACTGAAGTTGATTTTGAGACCAGAGATGTGTGAAAGTACAAGTTGCTTTCAAGGGGAACAATGTTAAGTCGCACTAAGCAAAATTTGAAAAATATTTTTGCAAACCTGTGTTTTTCAATCAAAAACTGGATTCATGTTTTCATTCTGAATCACCCGACTCAGCAAGACTGTGGGAAGTGATGCATAACTGGACAACATTGATTCATGTCCTGCACGTTAGCTGCTCAGTCAGGAAGCCTGAAGCTTAATGTCAGATGTGTGGGTGAAGCAGTTAACCAGAGCAAAATAAATTGTTCTACTTACACAGTGGTGAATAGGGGCATTATCTTGGGGAATGTCTGTTTTGGTGACTTACTGTACTGTACAGCACTTGTTGCTTGGGACTGAACCATGAATCCAAGCTATTAGGATCCGGGATCAAGGTCAAACGTTCGCTCTCATTTCTGTTCCCTAGTCTGTTTTTTAGAAATGCTTTCAAAATGATTGCAAAGATAATACGAATATTGTTTCTAGTCAAAACGTTGGGAAAATGTGACCATCTTCTAAGACTGCAGAGCTTTTTCGTGTGATCATTTCATTAAATATGCATAACAAGTATACAGTTTCAAGGGGATAAATGTTATTTCCTTATCAGTAAGATGAGATCGTAAGTTATTAAAAAGTAGAGAGCAAATATGTGAGTCTCCTGCTAGGACCAAAGTGAGCCTTGGGCTTAAGGCTTTTGGATTTGTATTTTACACCATTTTAAAGCATTCTGTGTGCCTGATGCTCAGAGTTCCCTTAGAATTTTATACGTGATATTCTGTGTTGTTGCAAGCCGTGGATTGTCTATTTTGAGTCTTAAAAACTCTTTTAAAAAGTAGAACTGTAGAAACCAGAGAGGAGACGTAATTGATCATTTCCAGATCAGGGAAGGAATGGAGACCAGTGCTGTTAGAACTAGGTGCAGAACTTACTTGAAAGATTGCCTTCCAATTGTTTTTAATTTTATCTTTCTGAAGATGAGAGCTATTCTGTGCATATGCAATTTCTACTTTCTTCCTTACTCTAATTAGTGTTAAATGGCTGCATTTCCTAATTTCTTATCTATTTAAGTAACGTTTTGCTGTTGTAAGATCCAAAGTAATGAAAATTGTGTTTATTTTCCTAAGGCATGCATTATGATTTTAATTTATGATTAAAAATGTATTTCCATATTTTACTCCAGTAATTGTTTTAGAAACACAGGAATAAGAGTCTATATTTATATTCTTAATAACTTGAGTCATGAGGTGAAAAAAAATTTAGTTGAACACGTTTTAGTAGTCAGCTATGATTAATTATCTGTAATGGTTTGTTCTTTTCCAAGGATAAACAGTAACAACAGAAGTAATGGTTGCTACTTTATCAAGGACAGTAGTAACCAAAGAACTGGAAATTTTTAGAGAAAGTGGCTCTGTCAGGACTGGGTTTGCAGTAGAGCAGTGGTAACTAAATCTACAGTATCATTTTACTTGAGTCATTGGAAAGAGCTTCTGATACATGTTCTGATACAGTTGTCATCAGAATCTTGAATGACAACCTGTGATTGTAAAACCAGCACGCTTGCATTTAATGCAGGTTTGACCTCAGTTTTTTAGTGGAGGAATGGATTAGGTAGGAAAAATTACCGGCTCTGCCCATAGAATACATCTGCCCATAGAATACTCTGCTATCCCCTTTGTTTATTCTCTCCTGACAAGAAGTCAGGATCCATGCATAGTAAGAACCCGATTTGCCTGGGAATCAAAATAGTTTTCAGGAGGGGGCATTTTTCCTGTGACAAAAGTACTGTATTCTACATGAGAGACTCATCAGAAGTATTAGAGCAAATGCATGTTTTCAAATATCATTTAAGAAATCTCTGCATAATGATTCTGTGTATTATCGTAGCATGTATAGATATAAACCATACCTAAATTTGCATCAGAATTGAAGTGTTATGCAGCATGTGAGGGTCTTCTCTGACTTACAAACCTTCATGAGAGTGTTTCTAATTAATGTGATACTTAATCTCCAATATTGGTAGAGAGTAATTGAAATGAAATTTGAAAGATAAAATTTTAGAAACAAGATTGCTTTTCCAGATGATGTTACTTACTTGATTTCAATAAAATTTGGAGCATTTTGTTTTAAATGCTCCTAGTATTCATATTTCTATTTGTATGTGTGACACAGAAGGTCACAGTCGTGAACCAGCAACACAATCCTCTGGTTTGTGTGGCACAGAACAAAGGCGTCAGTCCTGACTAAAAGGTATGTGACCCTGGCGTTACTTGTCCTTCCTCTGGTGCCTGTGATTGTTTTGGTACAACTGGTCCTCAGGACGGAAACCAAAACCCAGGGTGATGTTCCTGTTTTACCTGTGTGTATTCAAGCCGTTCCCATCACAATAGGCAGAAGAAGCAAAGGCTTTTTCAGCAAAAGTCAAATTCCCTAAGTGCACGCCCAGGAATCTGCTCTGTTTCAATTACTTTTAATCTGTACTGCGCCTCATTTCATAAATATTTGTAGGTCTCAGCTTTCCCATCTGTAAACAGCTTAGTGCTACAGAGCTTGGTGTTTGTTAATGTCTGAGTTAACGTTTGGTTTGGTTCAGCAAGGTCATTCACAGAATGCTGTTATGATCTAGGTGGATGTACTGCCACAGGGGTGGAAGACTGAGTGGGCAGTTGGGCTTAGTGTGGGCTAAGTGCATCGTAACCAGCCTGGAGGCTGGTAACTAGAGGAGTGCACTAGCCATCTGCTGTACAGTGTGGTCTTTTTACTATTTTATGTGACTTGAAAGGTGACCAATCCTTGCTTCTGAAGTTTACCAGTGACAGCAAATCGGACGAAGAGAACAGTGGATGAGATCAACAGGACCTGGGCAGGTTGGAGGAACATTCTGATGGGAGCTTTGGGAAATCCAGCAAGGTCAAGTGCAAGGTTGTGCTCATGGGAAGGAAAAGCTCCTCCAAGGGGAGGATTCCCCTTCACTCAGTACTTGTCAGACCACACCTAGCATACTGCACCCAGCATTGTGTCCACAGCTCACCCTGCCCTGATACAAGGAAGATGTGGATGAAGTGGAGCAAGCTGAGCACAAGGCTGCCATGTGAGGAGTGGCTGAGGGAGCTGCACTTGTTCAGCCTGGATAAGAGAGACACTGAGGGAGTCTTTGTGGCAGCTCACCCCCTCCTGAAGGTTCAAGACAGGATTACAGACAGTGATCATAAATCTGAAATGGTTGGGCTTCTAACTAGGTACAAGAACAATATTTTTCTCTAGGATAAAGAAGGAGTTTTCAGACAAATCTGCAGATGGAATCCTTGCTGTCTTCTTTTTCCTTTCTTCACATGGTGTACTGAGCAGGAATTCAGTCTAGGTTAAGAAATGTTGTAAGTGATGTTCTCTTAAAAAAAAAAAAAAAAAGAAAAAAAAAAGAAAGAGAATGCCGGTCTTCAGCCGTGAGCCATCAGACAAATGGATTCTGTATGCGCTCTGAAAAATGTGCATCTGCAAATCTGACCATGTTTGCATTGTAGCTGGTAAGAAAATTTCCCTTGACTGTTTCTGAGCCACAAATTAGGCTTTGTGTTTATACATACAGAAAAATAAATGCACTAAAAATTAACCTTCCTCTTCCTTTATTATTTTCTGTTCTTGCTGCTCTGTGCCCCCAAAGCAGGCTGTCCATCAAATCTCAGTAAGAATTTCTCAGTGGCAGTTCTGTAGTTAGAGATTGAAGAAGACTCAGTTGAGCATTACACGGCTATATTGAGTATTGACAAGGGCACAGAAGTTTTTTACACATTCTCAGGCTTTGTCTTCACTGTTTTGTTGTTGTTGTTTTGATTTAATTTAATTATTAGGCTTGCAGTCTTTCTCAGAGAAGTTACTTTGCAGCTTGCCTACACTAAGATTTCTTTTTGAGTCACGGTCCCTTGGAAATCTGTTTCCTAGTTGTCATCTTTTCTGGTTTTTATTTTAAAAATACTCACTCATTCTTTCTGCATTGTTAAGAATGAAGAATCTCAATGTCTCTGCAGTTATAATGTACATTTCTTAAAGAAAATACGTGTAGCTTTTACTGTTCTTAGGTTTTAGAGTTGGAAATCTTGGCAGTGTGCATTTCTGTCAAGTTCAGTGGATAGATAGTGTGCCATTAGCTCTGACCACTGAGCTGCCTCATAGTTTTGGAGATGTTTGCTTTGGTCCTTCTGACTATTGTGTAAGTAATGACTTCTAGAAACTAGTTTTGATGAAGTAGAAATGCAGATATCGATCATTATTTGTGTCCTGGTAGCTGAAAACTGGTGGTCTATTGTTTATCACACAATTAGAGGAAATTATTGATGTGCAGCCTCAGATGAGAGACCTAGTCCTGGAGGTCGGAGAGGTTATCAGGAATAATCTCAGCAATGTCATGGGGGGAAACTGAGTCACAGAGAGGAATAATGCTTTTTTCTATAGCCTTTGGACAGGTACAAAGGTCTTATTTTCTTTGCTAGAATTCTGTTGTCTGTGGAATCAGAATTTCAGTCTTACATGCCAGGCCGCCGGCCTTCACTATACAAGTGTTAGGGCTCCTACAGTTGTTTCAGTGGCTAACCCATTCTAAGTGGATAATTAAGCTGGGAACTTGCAGAGTTGTAAGCTCCCTTTCTACTTTCAGTCTGTAAATATGAACGTTACCTATTGCTCATAATAGTTTGAGGGGTGAGGGCCAGGTGAAAGTACCAGGAAGCAGACAGTGGAAATGATGGTCAGTCTTTTGGCCAAAAAGTTTTGCCTGCCACTGTGAAAGAATTTGGGTGTACCTTGGTCTTATTCCCAGTATCTGCTGTGTGCTGGGGTCACAAAGGGGAAAAAGATGAAAAAGGAGACAGTCAGTAGGCCACCACCATGGTCCACAGCACCCACTGTAACCTCTTTACCAGAGCCTGAAGGAAAGAAGGTAAGGAGTAGTGTGTCAGGTGAGAAGCTGGAAGCTAGTGGGAAATGTTAACCTTTGGGTTAGTGAACTTCAAGAGGTTCTTTCTGCCCGCGAGTTTCTGTGATAGCTGTGATGCCTGTAAGGAAGTTGTTTATGTCATTAATTAAAGGTAATTGTGTATTTGAGGAATCAATTTTAAATGAAGAAAAAAACTTTGTCTATTGGTAAAAAGTTTACTTTGTGTCATATGCAGTACTTAAAGCCTGTTGTTCAGCTGTTCAAATTGATAATTTTATGATGTAATACACATGAATATAATAACTCGTGTTTCATGTTTAATAGATTTTTTTTTTCTATTTGCTTCCTTTGAAACATATTTTTGGTATTCTCATAGTTCACTTTCTTAAATGATTTTGTGTTAAACTGAGTGAAGTCTACTCAACACTTGTGGTATTCTATCTGGAGTACAGTGTTGAGTTTGCGACCCCAGTATGAGTGAGGGACTGACAAACTGGAGCTAGTCCAGTGAGGGCTGCCACGGCTCGGGCACTGGGACAGATCAGGAGATGCTGTAGCAGCAGAGTTTGTTTAGTTGTGAGAAAGGACGAAGGCAATTGAATTGCAGTTCTCTGCTCCCTCAGGAGCTGTTGTAAGGTGGATGGAGCCAGACTTTGTTCAGAGGTGCACAGCAAGAGAATGAGAGGGGATGATCACAGGCTGCTGCGAGGGTAATTCCAGCTGGATGTGATGGAAAAGTTCTTCCTGACATGTTTGGTGAGGCACAGGGGCAAGCTGTGAAATCTTCACCTTTTGGGGGTTTTCAGAATTTGTATGGAAATAAAAGGAACCTGGTCCAATTTTATAGTTACACCTGTCTTGAGTGTATGAGAGAACTTTCAGTGGTCCCTTCCAAGTTCATTTGATATTTGATTTCTATGATTATCCCTTAAATAAACTTGTATATCTGCACAGTTTGAGATTTCTTTTAGTGGTTACGACTGCTGGAATCAGTGGGGGAAAAAGTACTGCAGCTACAAATGCCAAATGAGTTTTGTACTTATGGCTGAATTGAATTGCCTGGCTTAATCTCGATTTAAATCCCTTTGATTTCAGTTAGCTCCCCTCTCTCTCAACAGAGAAGAGTAAGATATTTTTATGTATGGTGTTGTTGGAGAATGTTCTGTGAACACTGGCGTGGTTATATCTGGCAAATAAAATGGGAATTATTTTGTCTTTATGAAGAGTATTACCAGAATTCACAATATGCGAACTCTCTTTGCCACTAGAACATGTCTCTCAGGATCTAAAATGCAGAGAAACATCTGTGGAACTTGAAGTTGAATTAATGCAATGTATAAGTCAACTCATAGGGCATTCTTAAGTAAGAAAGTATATCTTTCTTCTTGTGAATAACCACACTGTTCCTATCAGAGAAAGCAGGTCTGTGGTTAGGACTGTAACACTGGCTCTGTGTCCTTCCTCTGCACAATTCCTGTGTAATTTGAAGCATGTCACTGAGCTAGACCAAAACAGAAAACAATTTGAAAGCTGCCATAGCACAGTTCTGTATATGCTTATTGTAAGGATTGCTTGTCAGGAAGAAGAGTATTTTTTAAAATCATTGTTGAAGCAAGTTCCACATGTGTTTAAAAACTGATATCCTGTTTAAAAAATAAAATAAAATAAAAAAGCAGAGGGCCTTTATGCAGCCTTCCTAAAGATGTATTTGGAAGAGGTGCTGAGACTAACTTCCAGAGCTTTGCCAGTTATTGCATGTCTCAGATTTAAAAATCTGTGTTCCAGTGATGATTTTAAAGAATGATCTTCTTTAAAAGAATTCTTTAAAAGAATAAAGAAATAAAAAGAATTAAGAAAAATACCCTTCTCTTCAAACCGTGTTTTTCCCATATTTTGCCTGACAATTTTGGTGTGGCAAAATGCATTCCAGGCCTTTGTAAGTAGGAACACACCTTTGAGCTCTGCAGATACAACCTGCAATGAGAGAGGCTTTTGGAGGGATGCTGTGTAGTAAAAGCACGCAGTGGAGCATTTTGTATGTGACTGACAGATGTTATTTATGTGCATGAATCCTTTCCTGACTCCAAAGTTACTTGTTTTCATCTAGGACTCAATTACCTTCTAAGGCTGTATCGCATTTTGAGGCACTTGTTCCATCAATAGATGACTCAGAAGTAGGGCAAAAACTTATGCTACCCTTATATACTACGTTTCCACTTAGAGCAAAAATGGTTTTTGGGCAGTGTGTGCCAGTTTGTCCTTCCGGATGATGTTGGAGCATTGCTATTAAATACCATTAAGAGGAAGGAAGGAAAATATCTCTTGTATGCTCCCTCTCAGTGTGTATTCAGGAGCAAAGTATGGGAGTGCTTTGTAGATTTATCTTTTCTGAAACAGCCGTACTCCTCTGGAGAAAAGAGAAGGTGTGCATGGGAAGTGCTCACCAGTGTTTCAGCTCTCTTCAGAAGAGGTGGAATTAGAATGGCTCCAGAATTGGAATGGCTGCCAGAATTCTTCAGGTAACAGCCTCTTCCCCATCCACAAAGTTAAGAGTTGTGAATTCTGATTCCCAAATGGAGAAAAACGTCATCAAAACTTCTGATCTTCCTAGGATTTTTTCTCTCATTATTCCCATTATTCCATATTCTCCCATGTGAGAAAGCATCTAGAATGTAATGAGCTCCACCTGGGAAATGGTGAAGAGTGTGTGGAGAGCTTGTGGGTGAGAATAAGGGGTGGGCTGGTATGGCTGACATCATTGTGGAGGCATACTACAGGTCACCAGATCAGGAGGATGAAGTTGATGAGGCCTTCTACAAGCAGCTGGAAGTAGCCTCGCAATCCTGTGTGCTGGTTCTCATGGGGGACTTTAATCATCCAGATATCTGTTGGGTAAGCAACACGGCCAGGCATGCGTGGTCCAGACGGTTCCTGCAATGCACTGAAGATAATTTTCTGATGCAGGTGGTGGAGGAGCCAACAAGGTGGGGGATGTTTCTGGACCTTGTTCTTTCCAGCAGGGATGGGCTTGTTAGGGATCTGAAGGTTGGGGGCAGCTTGGGATGTAGCGATCATGAGATGGTGGAGTTCTAGATCTTGAGTGGAAGAAGTAAGGTGAAAAGTACGATTGCTACCCTGGACTTCTGGAGAGCCAACTTTGACCTTTTCTGGGACCTCCTTGGAGGTATCTCATGGGCTAGAGTGCTAGAAGGTAAGGGGGCCCATGAGAGGTGGGCAATATTTGAACAGCACTTCTTCAAAGCTCATGATTGTTGCATCCCTAAGAGTAGGAAATTGGGGAAGGGAGGCAGGAGACCTGCATGGATCAGCAAGGAGCTCATGGATAAGATCAAAGGGGAGAAGGCCTATGAAATGTGGAAAAAGGGCCTGTCCTCTTGGGAGGAGTATAGGAGTGTTGTCAGGGGCTGCAGGGTAGTGAAGAGGAAGGCTAAAGCTTACCTGGAGCTGAAGCTGGCAAAGGAGATAAAGGATAATAAGAAGGGTTTTTTTTTAAGTATGTTAACAGTAAAAGGAAGACTAGGGATAACGTGGGTACTCTGCTGAATGACGAGGGTGTCCTGGTAACAGGGGTTGCTGAGAAGGCAGAGATGCTGAACACCTTCTTTGCTTCAGTATTCACTTCTGAGTCTGGAGAGAAGAGAGAGAGTTCGGGAAATGGAGAGCTTCCTTCTGGTTGAGGAGGGGGTGGTCCAGGAGCGTCTAGGTGCGCTAGGTAGGATCAGTGTGCCCAAATCCTTGGGCCCTGATGGGATGCATCCACGTGTGCTGAGGGAGTTGGCAGAGGTGACTGCCAAACTGCTCTCTATCGTCTTTGATGTCTTTGGTCTTAGAGAACAGGAGAGGTGCCTGAAGACTGGAGGATAGCCAGTGTCACTCCTGTCTTCAAAAAGGGCAAGAAGGAGGATCCGGAAAACTACAGGCCAGCCAGTCTCACCTCTGACCCTGGAAAGGTGATGGAACAGCTTGTTCTAGATGCCATCTCCAAGCAATTGGAAGAAAAGAAGGACATCAGGAGTAGTCAGCATGGATTCACCAAGGGAAAATTGTGCTCAACCAACCTTGTAGCATTCTGTGATGGCATCACTAGCTGGGTAGATGGGGGGAGAGCAGTGGATGCCATCTACCTTGACTTCAGCAAGGCTTTTGATACTGTCTCCCATGACATCCTGTTAACAAAGCTGAGAAAGTGTGGGATAGATGAGTGGATGGTGAGGTGGGTTGAGAACTGGCTGACTGGCCGAGCTCAGAGGGTGGTGATCAGCGGTGCGAAGTCTGGTTGGAGTCCTGTGACTAGCAGTGTTCCCCAGTGGATGGTGCTGGGTCTGGTCTTCAGTATCTTCATCAACGACCTTGATGAGGTGATAGTGGCCACCCTCAGCAAGTACGCTGATGATACAAAGCTGGAAGGAGTGGCTGACACATCAGAAGGCTGTGCTGCCATTCAGCAAGACCTGGGCAGGCTGGAGAGCTGGGCCGCAAGAAACCAATGAGGTTTAACAAAAGCAAGTGCAGAGTCTTGCACCTGAGAAGGAATAACCGCAAGTATCAGTACAGGGTGGGACGTGACCTGCTGGAGAGGAACTCTACAGAGAAGGAGCTGGGGGTCCTGGTGGATGACAGGTTGGCCATTAGCCAGCAGTGTGCCCCGTTGGCCAAGAAGGCCAGTGGGATTCTGGGGTGCATTAAAAGGAGCATGGCCAGCAGGTCCAAGGGAAGTGATCCTCCCCCTCTACTCTGCCCTGGTCAGGCCTCACCTGGAGTACTCTATCAAGTTCTGGGCTCCATGGTACAAAAAAGACTGGAGAGAGTCCAGCAGAGGGCCACAAAGATGATAAAAGGCCTGGAGCATCTCCCCTGTGAGGAAAGGCTGGGTGACCTGGGTCTGTTCAACCTTGAGAAAAAGAAGACTCAGAGGGGATCTTCTTAATGTTTATAAATACCTTAAGTGTGAGAGTCAAAGGGAGATGGCCAACCTCTTTTCAGTGGTCTGTGGGGACAGGACAAGGGGAGATGGTCATAAACATGAGCATAGGAAGTTCCGTACTAATATGCGGAACTGTGAGGGTGACAGAGCACTGGAACAGGCTGCCTAGGGAGGTTGTGGACTCTTCTTCTCTGGAGATATTCAAGACCCACTTGGACACCTCCTGTGCAGCCTGCTGTAGGGAGCCTGCTCTGCAGGGGGGTTGGACTCGATGGTCTCTAGAGGTCCCTTCCAGCCCCTACAATTCTGTGATTCTGTGGTTCTTCAGTCTAATTTTGAAGCAGAATATATACACCAAACAGACACCAACATAACATGTTTTAATAATCTGTTTGTAATTGTCACAGTGGGAGCTGCAGAGTACCAAATAGTTTGAAAACTTCAACTTTATTCATCTGGCTTATTGAGGTCATTGCACTTACTGGCTCAAGTACTGAGAACTATGTATGTAAAAATTTGGACTAAATGTGTTCTGGAGCAAAAAGCCAGGCACATCTCCTCTCTTCCATCGTATTATTAGCTATGAGCTTGGCCAAACTGGAAAGGAGTGTCTGTATAGCTGGAAATGATATTCATTTTAAAAAATGTTCCCTTCATTTTTGCAGGGTTTTTCAGTCTGCTGAAGGCGTGGTGGATACACTAGGATGGACACAGAGGAATTCCCTCCCCCACCACCAGAAGGTAACTCAAATAATGTTTTGCAAATGATTTCCATTGTAACAATGCAGTGATATTTTCAAATGTATTTTGAAGGTTTTTTTGCTCTTTTCCCCCATATGAACTTGGAACTTTCTCCTGGAAATACTGAACTGTGCCTTACTGAAACATGAACATCCACAATCTGCCCTCTTTTGCTCTCGAATCTTGGTTGCTGGTGTTGTGACAGCATGGCAGGAAGAAACTGGGGGGCTGATTGGTCTTTACAGTCCCAATCTGCAAATAAACATTTTCTAAGGCAGCTTAGCGTGGACCATATCATCACACCTTTGTCTTACACTTCATTGACCCCAAGCCCTCCTGCATGTGGTGACCTGTAAAGTGCAAACGAGCAAAGCTTGTGGTATGGACAGGATATTTGGGCCAGCGTCTCAAACATCTGGACAAGATTGGAGTCTGAACTGAGAGAGGAGTGAGCTGTTAGGGCATGTGCTGCTTCCACAGGGCGTGTTAAATCACAGGCTGTGAGGGCTGTAGCTGAAGGACCTCCTGATGCTGCAGTTCTCTAGTTCCAAGTTCTCAGCTTGGTTCTCAGCCAGTATGTGTCCTCATGGGAAGAAGAGGGGAAACATACATGGCTAAACCTCTCTGTGGTCAGAGCATAGAAATTTATGAAAGATTATTGTGTATGCTGGGCAATGGAGCCAGTTCAATAAAGTGCTCCTCTTGGTGCCCCTTGGCTGCCATATGCCAGCAACTTTATGGCTGCTGGTACAGCTCAGGTTTTAGATGGCACAAAGACAGGATTTATGAAGACACTTTATCATTGTCTTCACCATTCTTGCTAGCTGTAATAGAATATTGCCTATAGCTATTTCTTCCCATTTGATTTCTTGTAAATGCACCTTTGAATAGTGTTTGGTATTTGTGTATTTTAGATCTTAAAAGGATTCAGCTTTTGATAGTTGGATGCTAAAAGACTTCTTTGGAGAAGTATCAAATATGCTTGTCCTGATCTTGCTCTTCCCAATACTTTTATTTGTTGAGACATGATTATGTAGACCTGTCTTTGAACCCAGTATAGCTGTTCTTATTTTGGTAAAGTTGCTAGTACAGTCTGCATAGATAGTGACTTTTGTAGTCTTTTCATATGTTTCTGATCTGTTTCTCATGTATGTATTTATGTGTATATAAATATATATTGGTATATGTATTTATATATATTAAAAAGCATATATTAGCATATGTGTATTAGTAATAAATGTTATTACTTAGAGGACATTTTACTTCTTGTTCATGTAGCAGTATGAAAACTTTCGACTACGAAGGAGGGCTTATCTTACTGTTGTTCAACCATAAATCTTCAGGAATTTAGGAATCATTGTCCTAGATCGAAGTTGCTTTCTCTGTAGCTTGGGCACTGCCACAGTCAGATACTAGATAATACCTCGGAAATAGGGAATGTGAGAGATGCAGAGAATTGTGAAATCAGCTTTTAATGAGTTAGTTTTTGGACAGCATTGTTAACAGTGTTATTTGTGCTCGAGATGTTGCTGAGGTTATTGCTGGCATAATGCTGTTCCTGTGCTTGTCCTAATCCATGCGGCCAGGACTCTGAGTTTAACTCTGTTTTGTTTAGTGATGGTTACTGTGAAACTGTCTTTATCAGTTAATCCATCTCCAAATAAATGTCGTGTTCTGGAGGAAGAGTCATCCATAAGGAATCAGTATTTCCACTTGAGCAGGAGCTGCTTTTGCTTAAAGACAGACAATAATTGTGGCAGGAGCTCTAACTTCATACAGTATGTCAGCGTGTGGGGCGCTCTGACAAAAATTCAGGGTTACGTAGTTCAGTACGATTCCAGAATTCAAAGCTCTTAATGTCATGTAGAACTATGTGTATCACATGCTTATATTGCTCCTTAATATTCTGGCATGAGACCTATGAAAATAAGTTGATACTCTGCTCAAGATGCTGCTTTGCGTGGTCTTGTGTCAGTGTATGCTTCCTTGTCATTTCAAAAGCTTAGTCAGAAATTATCAGAATTAGACTATTTTTTTGACTTCACCAATGCTAATTCTTTTTAAAAGCATATTTACAAAGGGAATATCAGTGGTTTTTAAACTGTAAATTGTAACTGTTACACTAAAATACACTTTAATTCACTTTTTAGTTAGTTCTTATAACCACTTTTGACGGCGGCAAGCAGGTGAGAGTTTTAGGGCCAAACACATACCAGAATTAAAGGAAGAAGAGGTACAAGCCTGGTTTATAATGGTCAGTATTTTCATGGAATGCATGTGCACTGGCCACTTGTGGTGCCTGCTCAGAAATGAAGAAAGCAGCTGCCCATGTCTTCAGACAGTGGGAAAAGGGGTGAATTACCGCAGCTCATAGTGCGGATGAGACTCCCATAGTGTGCTAAGTACAGGACTCACTGCAGCTTTATAAGAATCTTATTAGGTGCTGTATAACTATTCTAAAATTCTGATCTGGGCAGATCAGATCACTTGCTATTTTTTTTTCGTTAAAGTTTTGTATATTCTTTTTTTATTTAAAGATGTTCACCTTTTACAATAAATCTAAATTTTATTCTTGTCAAGGTGTTTTTCTTTGGTTTTTTTTTTTTTTTTTTTTTGGACAAGTTACTTCCACAAGATTATTTGTATCAATTCTAATGTTTAAAAAGGATAAAAATAATGGTAAACCTGCATCCTTGCAAAAAGGGTGGCTTAAGAGTGTATATGAAAGTTATACAATTAAATTTGTGTTAAATCATCTTTTCTTTAGCAATAATCATCTGAATCTCTACATTGTTTGAGAAATGTGAGGTAAAGTGCAGATAAGGTCAGTAACAGAGCTTCCTCTGCAACTGTTTGATGGGAAAAATCTACATCCGATAGAAAAAAAAGGATTTTAACCTTTATTTCATTTATTATGCTTATGCAACATATTTGCTTATAGCTGTTTGGACATTCCATTCATGCACAGTTAATTAGGCAGTGACAAGTTTGTGCTAGCTGATTCCCTTACCTCAGAGCAAACTCAAGTACTAAGGAACTATTTAAAAAAAGAAAAAAAAAACACACCATATATTCCTTCTTCCAGAATACATTACTTTAAAAATATTTTTTTCTAAGCTTAATTAAAACCTTCCTAGTTTTTTTCTCTGAATACATTTTTTTGAATGTATATGTTAGCAGATAGCATGGAGAGGGGGATCGCTGCAAAGGCTTCCTTGGGTACGAGAATTGTCTGAAAAGTGCTTCAAAATTAATACTTGAGATGCTAGTACTGGTTTGTGTTCACTTCTCAAATGTGTATATACATATATGAAATTATGCACAAAGGACTGGAATTTATCTAAGATTGCATACATAAAACGTTTCATGGCTATTTTGTGAATTAAATAGAAATAAAATCCTTCTTTAAAAGTTAAACACAAATTTGATTATGGCTGGAAGATACAATTATGTTTTTAATTAATTACTGTAATGGAGTGTAGTTATCCAAACCTATCTAGACAGAAAGGACATGATGCGGACAGCAGACTCTGCAGGTAGGAGTATAAAGCTTGTAATTCCCAGAATCAAGAATTGCATTGTGTTTCTCCTGCAGACAAGTTGTCTTCGTGCTGACTAGCGACTTGAGATTGGGTATTTCATGCTTGAATGATGTTTGCTTATCGCAGAATCGCAGGGGTTGGAAGGGACCTCAAGAAACCATTGAGTCCAACCCCCTGTTAAAGCAAGTACCCTGCAATAGGTCACACAGGTTGGCGTCCAGATGGGTCTTGAATATCTCCACAGAAAGAGATTCCACAACCTCTCTGGGCAACCTGTTCCAGTGCTCTACTGTCACAGTAGTCAGTGCTTATGCTATTACTTTATTAGGAGATAAGCTCTCTGGCTGTTCATTTCTTTACTTGAAAAACATCTTGTGATCTTGCAAATAAAACCTTACTCTTCAGCAAGGACTTGATTTTTTCAATTTTTTTCAAAGTTTTGATCAGGGCTGTTCCACAAGGGGAAGCATCTTTGTGTGCTGCGGGGGCTGGGTAGCCAAGCAGCCTCTTGCCTAAGGGAGGTGGGGCAGGGTTCTGGGAGTCCAACAGGCTTCTGAATCTGCTCTTTCTTGTCTGAACATGCTTCTTATTTGCTGTTTTGATACATGGCAGTATCCTTCATATGATTTCTGTTTGGAAACTGCTAGGAAACATAGGGTGTATCTCCTCACACTGAGTACTTTTGTCCGTGATTCATTCCAGTCATCCTAAGCTGCCTTCTACAACAGTTCTGAGACCTAAGCACTGTTCTGTAATGAACTGAGTCTGCTAAGGAAGTGTATAGTGAGAAGACTTGGAGCATGGCTCTATTGCATTCCTCTTTATAGAAAATTATAACTATTTTCATTAGAATGAAATAGTGAAAATTCCGTGTTCAATAAAAGTACATAGTAAGAATGAATTTGACTGTGTTGTCTTCATATTAATGCCAAATACTCTTTACCTGAGTTACAGTCATCTGTAACTGTATGTCATTTGGGAAAGATGAGGTGCTGCTAAAGCTCAGTGTGGTGAAGGGCTGTTCTCACCTCTTGCTGACTTATGCCACTGTTCCCAATACTGCGAGTAAAGCCAGCTGGGAAACTTTCATTCTGTTCTGCTGAAGATTGGAAATTTAAGGTGTTCTTCAGTGGGATGAAATAAAGACATTTCCAGATGTTTTTTAAGCTGAAAACAGGCTGGCGGTATCTACTAGACTCCAGTTGTAAAAGCATTTTATATAACTTCTTATGTAAATGGTCAGCTCTGTAGGGCTGCAAATGGGATATTTCTTTATTCCCATTATGTCCAAACATAAAGCAGGGAGGCCAAGGACTTAAATCTGGATATCCTGTATATGATTGAATGCTGTGATTGTGTCTTCCTGCTTTTTTTGTGTGTGTTTGTTTGTCTGCCAGTGCCGGAACACTAAAATAGTCATAGTTCCTCTGTGCCTAACTAGGAAGTCTGTCTTGAATCTGAGAGCGCTCTCCAGTAAGACAGAAGTAGAAACAACTATACTTTCACAAAAGTTCCCAATGGGATGACTGTGTTTTCCAGTTAAAAAAAAAAAAAAGAAAAATCCCTGATTAGCTCTAGCAGGGAGCTGCTGAACGGCTGCCATGTTTTGCTGTAGGGATAAATATTTCTCTGCTTGAGGAACTGCTTTTTTTTTTCCTGTACACTTCTTATCTGTCTATCTGTCCATCTATAGATGTAAATGAAGATTGTTCAGTTAACTTTTGTCCTGTTAATGATGTCGTAATTTATTTAAAATTTAGCTGTTTTAAGAAGCTGATTTTGTGACTGAGACGGAAATCATGCAGTTAAATTAGAGCTTTTGTCAAGAAAATCACTTGTATATTTTATGGTTTAGCTTATGGAAGCAAAGAACAGTGGGGGAAAATGTGCTTGTTTTCAGGCTACAGTAGGATAAAAGATGTTACTTTACATGATCAGGGGATTGAAATAAGAACACTGCTTGAATTAAATAGCATCTACACAGGGAGTTGGTCTTAGGCTAAATGGCATTGTTTGTTAGATATCTATTTTCTACATACAGACAGTTACAAACGATGGTAAAAGGGGAGCCAAGATTTCAGAAGAATGAGAACAGAATATGAATTGTAGTTATGAATGGTCCCTTGTTTTTGAAGCTGGCAGTAACTTGCTGGTGTCTGACATCCCATTTGTAATAGAACAATTTATTTATTTCTGAAGATCACGTTGCTCCCAGTAAATAAAGGAAAATGCACTGGTTAAGGTAAGCATCAATTATTTCATGTGACAATTCAGACAAGCTGTGTAACAAAGAGCAACAAGAGCATTCCCATTGCAAAAATGCAGTTACAATGTCACATGTCACTCTTAATTATGTGTTTGTTTTTTCAAGCCAAGCATATTTGGGAGTTGGAGAAAGAAATGGAAAGAGATTAAACTTGTTACTGTTTTTAGCATCTACAAAGAAGACATAATTCATTGGGATGCAGTTATATTTTTTTAGTAATGTAAAATATTTGCGAGGTGTATTTGTAGTTTGTTAGATGAAGTGTTCTTCACTGTGATAATATTGAGAGGTTAACTTTGACATTTTGATAACATCTGATTTTTTTTTTCTGAATATTATTTTTTTTCCATTCTCTCAGCTAGTTTGCAATGTGACTTTACTGCTTGACTTAACTTGCTCAGCCATGTGTAGGACAAGGCCCAGATACACTGGCTGGAAAGAGCAACTGATGAAGAGATAAAGAGATTCAAAAGGATGCTAACAAAACTTAATCTTTGTTCTGGGATAATTAATATTTTTCCTTAAGAGATAAATAAAATGTAAAAGAATTGGTACTGATTTTTTGAGTATTCTTGCAAGGAATATTTAGGTAAGTTATAATTTTTTTTAAATTTCAGAAGGTGAGCCAGCATGCAAGTAAAGTAGTGGATTGTTATTGTTATTGCCTCTTCTGCCTTTTTGTGGTTCACATCTCACACTAACTGGCCAGGATAAATTGCTGCCAAATAATTGAGGGATTTTTGTTTAATTCCATGTCACCGGTCCTTGTAAATATTCATTAACAATGCCTAAAACCTCTGTAATTACTCCATTTGTAGAGTTTACATAGAGAGTGTAACTTTTTAATACACTGTTGAAATTCTTTTATCTTGCATATAAGAGACAGTAAAAACTTGTTTGCATTACGGTCTTAGATAAAGCATCTGAATTATTGAATGAAACATTTATTAGGTGCTGCTTACTTTCTCTACAGAGAGGAAGTGAACAATCAATTCCTAGCAATCTGAGGATAATGTACTTAACAAATATTTGAGGGAAGAAGCCCTACAATCCTCTCTGTAGAGTTTCTTTATCCTATCCCATTCAAATAAGCTTTCCAGAAAAGGAGACCTTGCATAGTTTGATGAAATACAGAAGATGCCAAAGAAAGGTCCTTCCATTGTGTTGTTAAATAGTCTTGGTTTTAGCTCAGTGATTTTAGTTAGGTGAAAGTATACTAATTCCTGAAAAATCTTCTGTGAAGCTGGTACACGTTTCCCTGGGGTCTGGAGAGTCATTACCTTTGTGCTCCATGCAGATGCACACACTGCTAGGTGACTTTTCCAGACTCTGTGTGGCTCTCATGGGGAGAGACAAAGGGAAATCTGGGTGCTGACACACGAAGTCGTCCTGTGAGCGTTGAATTGGTTTGGTGAAAGCATCCAGAGTGTCTTTGCAGTCTCTTATACTGCAGATTAAAGTGGAACTAAAAATAACTTTAGCTGGGACCGTTTTTACATATCTGATCATCTGTTTTAGTGACTCCCCTTGTGTTTGCACATGAAGAACATTGGCCAGCAAAGTGCTTAAGATGTGTCTTCAGATTGGAAGAAATCTCTTCCTGATATCCCGTGTGGACTGGCTGCAGCTTGAAAGCATGTGGCTTGGTTATGGCAGCTTTTTTTTGGCCAATATTAGGGCCAAGGCAGAGCTTCCTTTCCCCTCCATGGCCAATGGAAGGAGGTGATGAGAAGTGCTCTGGTGTTAATGGACTGTAAGCTCCTGAAGAAACATTATCATTGCCCAGCTCAAGTCTGCATACATGCAGATAATAGGGTTTCTGATGGAAGCTGTTAAAAGGATACTGTAAAGCAGAATTATGAAGTTTGGTTAATGAGCTTTGGTGTAAGAATAACTGTTTTCGTGAGTTTGCTTGAATTCTGTGGAGGTACTTTTTTGACCTATAGCTGAACCTCAGTGCGTTTGAGCAAAGAAGAGCTCCAAAGACACATTAAAAGAATAATTAAATCAAATGCTAAGAAAGGGAATATTATACAACTTGAACTTGACAGACTGTATCTGTGACCTATGCCCCCTTCAGTGAACTGCATTAGCCAGAATTCGGGAGTAGCTGGACTCCTGCTGTCTTGTGTCTTGAGAGTTGCCCTGCTGAGCCTGTAAACCAAAGCCAGATGATTCATACCAGCTTCAACCTGCTGGTAGATTTCAGCAGACAATGTTGCTGATCCTTATTGTTAAACTCTGTTTCTACCTTGTTATTTTATAAACAGAGGATTAATGTCTATGTTAATGTGGACTTCTTCCTCCCCATTATTTTCTGAGATAATGGATTTGTCAGACTTGGTGTGTATATTAAACTTTGCTTAGGTGTCAGCCTATCTGTTTAGTGTTCTATAGGCTGGAGAAAGAGAATGAGTAGGTGAGAAGCCGGCTGAAACCCAAAATATTTCCAGTGTTTTTCCTGAATTTACAAGACATAGCCATTCTGTTCTAGCTTTTATACTTTTCTGTCGTATCAAGTGATAGTTTCTGTAAAAGGTGGGTTTATAGATAGTTTGTCTTCAGAATACATTGAGGAGAAAATGCAAACAGTTAAATCTCAGTTTGATCTTAAGCATGTGAACAGGTTGGCTGTGCTACTTTGAGAGCATTATTAGATGGTGGAATTGTCTTTGGAAAGAAGCAGCCTGTCCCAGCGCGTTCAAGAAGAGAAATCACTCCTCAAAGCAACATGCAGCTTCTGGACCACACCTTGGCCATTACCACTGAAGGAAGGAGGCTGAGCATGTGAACGCTTTCAAGGAAGTTAAGTGCTTTTAGGTTCACAAAGCTCTTCTTTTAGGAGTGATTGCAAGTACTTCAGTTTTGAGATTGCAAGTTAAGGGGTTGTTCAGCCCTGGCCTAATGATCCAGGAAACAGGCATCCTGGTGGAAAGATGCTGCTAGCATTCGAGACCTAGCATATTTCAGATTTTGCTTTGGGTGGGTTCCAGCTCTTCTTAGTGTGATAAACTGTATTTTCACTCTTTTAGTGTGAAAAACTGTAGTTTTTGTGCCTGAACTGTATGTGCTTTTTTCTGTGGAAGTGTGATCTTGTGGTTTGCCTGTTTCAGCCTCCTACAGTAAAGTGACACTTTCTGCCTCACAAAGTCATTTCAGTTCAAAGTTTTATCAAATGGTGCAGCAGTTTCATGTTTCAAATTAAACAGACTGTATTAGAGAAATGCATATTCCTCAAGTAATTAAACAAGAATTGCTTCAGTGTAAAAAGTAATCATTTGGAAAAATAGTTGTAACAGATTAAAAAAAAAAAAGTGGAGAAATAAAGGCCACGCCAGATTATGCTCTCTTGTGGCGATTTCCGTAACAAACGATTATTTTCCCACAGATACATCCACTATGGTCAAAAACAATTTTCCTAGAAAATCTTTATTTTTATATTTGATTTTCTTTTTTTCACATGGCACATGCATCCTGTGCTTAGCCAACATGCTTCTTCCTTCATCTTCCAAGGATGAATGCTTCATTTTTCCAATGACTTGTTCTTCTGCTGTTTGATTTTCATTTTATTGAACCTCACTTCTTTTTTTCCGTATGAGTACTGTCCTTTTGGCAGCATTTTGCAGGATGAGTTCAGCAATTCATACACACAGCAGCCCTGGCTGAGCTCTGCCACACATACCACTATCAGCTGCCATGTCACATCACCTCATTTTGAGGACTTAGCTTGCAGTGCATCCGCAGTGTTTCCTGGTGAAATTTTAGTGGCAGAATCTACAAATACGGTTTTGAGGTGGGAAAGATCAGGTCTTCCAGGGACTAGGCTGGTCTGTTTCTGGTGATGGCACACAGTGCCAGCAGTTGCCAGGGTGCTGAGTGTGAAAGCAGTTCATGTAATGGTCACAAAATGCTGATTTTTATGTAGCAGCCTTTGGAAACATAGTGTAGCCAGCACTGAAAAGCACTCTGTAGAATAACAGAGGTGAGCTGTTCACGTTGCTGAACAGCCTAGTTCATATCAAACGTTTTTGTTTTAGCCTGTTGAATGATACTTTGAGATTTTAACTAATTTAAGGCTTAATTTTTAGCACAGTGAGCAGTATGTAAGACTTTTTGGTATTTATAAATCTTTCCTGTTGTTTGTTTTCCTGCAGTCTTTTTCTTAGACTTGAACTGGCAGATTCATCATTCTTTTGACTTCAGTTTGGAGTTTGCTTTTTATCCAGACGAGTAATGTCTGTTACGCATGCTTGACAACAGAATCAGTACGTAAGGCATGTATTTATGACATTTGAGAGAAGACGTTTTGCTTATTTCTATTTTGTTTATTTGGAGAGAGAACCTGTTAATTGTTGTGGTTTTGCTTTTGTTTCCACCACTGGAAATATTCCTTGTAAGTGTACGTACTGTTTTTTTGTTGTTGTTGTTTGTTTGTTTTGTGATTGCTTTCCATAGAGACCTTTATTGCTCACATTGTGGTCATAGTTTGGACGTGTGTATGAGCTTTGAGTAATTAGCAACATGCTTATGCCCCAGGGACCTTTGTTTCCTGTAATGCCAGCTTAGCGCAACTGCACGTGAGTGTGGAATGATAGCCTCTGGCTCCCATCTGCTTTCCAGGGAAGGAAATAGAAGAGAGCCCACATGTGGTTTTGAATACACTGTTTTGGTTTAGACATTTTTTTCCAGCAAAGCAGACACTTTCCATCTGTGCGACTGCACAAGTTGCTAATTTGTGGGTACTGGTGGTGTGCTGGAAAAGCGTGAGGAGCACTGCTGAGGCACTTGCTCCTGCTGTGGAGGAAGGCTCTCCATAGGCACTGTCATGGCTGACCCTGTGTCATTTCCAGGACCAGCTGCGACTTGGAGGCACTGAGGCTGTCTTGTAACTCCTGGCAGCCTGACAGGAGCCGGGATAGGCCTCAGAGCTGCTCTTGTCCGCACTGATGGAAGAGCTTGGGCCTGAGGAGGCGCAGGAAGAGGCCACACACGGCCTTGCTTTCCATGGATGCAGTGCTGGGTCAGTGCGACTGGGAGTGTGGATCTGCACTTTTGTTTGCTGAGTCCTCACGTGATGAGGTAGCTCCTGGGTGATCGTGTCTTGTCGAAAATGCCAGTGAGTAAAAGCGCTGCATGAGTGTTTCTGCAGACTGGCTTTGTCCTTAGCAGTTGGAGGTGACTGTATGGGCCTTGAGGAATACGGAGATCTGTGCTTAAGAATGTCCTGAAAAAAAAATTACGCATGTGCATGCTCAAAAGGACTTAAAGATATTTATTAATGGAAAACAGAAGTTAGAAAATGCTTGCATGACAGTTCCTTGGATGATACAAGCCTGTGGAAACAGACTTTAACTGCTTGATTGCATATTACTTTAAAGCAGTTCTTGCAGTGGTGTTTTGGTCTTGAGTCCTCTCTTCCTCTGCTGGTCCCAGCCATGTCCTTGCTCTCCAGACTCTTCCTTTCCAGCTGAGGGATTGCCAGCACCTGCCCTCCTCAGCCACACAATAAGTGCTTCTTACATCACCTTCCTTCTCTCTGTCCTTCCCTGTCCAATATTCTGCATGTCAGACATGAACCAGCTGGCTTACTTCTGGACCTTTCTCCCTGTGTGGGTGCTAAGTGGACTAACACAGAAGAGAGAGACTCAAACTAAATACCAGAGCAAAAGAATACTTAAGTTCAGTTTTCTTTTCTGATACGGAAGAAATCACAGTCACACGTGCAAGACGTGAGTGAGTAGAAAGTACTTTGTTGCTTGTTAGCTGTAGGAATGGAGTCTAACCTGTGCTGAAAAGCTGTCAGATTATCCAGTGATGACCTGTTAACGCCCTTTAAAAGTTTCAGCTGAGTATGAATCATCGGCAGCTTTTGAAAGATTTATAGGTAGGTCAAATTTGAAAATTTTTGCAGGGGCCATTAAGACTATTGCTAGCATTTCTCAGGACAGACAAATGTCAAGCGCCTGTTACAAAACTTCACCTAAAATAAAAGCTGAACAGCTTTAGAGCCAACTCAATTTTGAGTGTAGTCAGCATGGTGTATCTGGGCCCAAATAATTACTTTTGCTCAACTAGTGATAATTTTAAAAGCAGTTGTAAGAATTTTCTGTCAGAAGACTCTGGAAAGGAATGGAGTTTGCAGCTTTACCTTAGATAAGATGGGAATATTTGTATGATTATGTGCATTTTTTCTCTTCTTGCAGCTTTAATAGCAGTTCTGGCTTGAGGATGGCTTTGAAAGAGCTGCTTATATACTTTATTCATGTGAGACCTACAGTTTCTGGGAAAGTTCTCAGATGGGAGAGAACAATTATTTTTCCTTCAGGAATCAAGATTTTTTAATATATATATTTGGGAATCAAGTTTTCCTTTTTTTTTCCCAAATATTCTAGATGAATGTTAATTTTTCATTACCTTAATGAAGATGTTTTTTACTTCTATTTACTCTAATGAAGAGCAGTCTCTCAGTTAGAAAACAGCAAAGCACTAAAATCTGTACAGTTCCATTTCTTGTTGCTGTATGGTGTATTTTACACTTATATAAGGAGCTGGGCAGACTCGTTATTGAGAAATAAGAGTCTGAAAAAGCAGACATATCTTTAGTTTTATATGAGGGCTAAAGAGGATAGCTCTGGAATGCATCAAGGTAAAATACACACTGGAGTTGTTATGCCTGACTTTGTTTTGCTTTGTAAATTATCACTTTTTTTTAAAATACAGAGAAATTTTACTATGACTGGTTGCAAGGACTACACTCCTAATTATATAGAAGTCTTTCAGTTTCTAAAGGCTCTTTTAAAACCTTAAAACAAGTGTGTTCATAAACAAGATGGTAGTCCCAGGGTTCCAAGTTTATTGTTACAGTGTCCCAGACTGCTGAATTGTTCCTGCTTGGGATTCTTCTTGTATCGTAGTTTTCCATGGAAAAAGCTCCACTGACTTCTTAAGGACTGTCTCCAATTTACATGGTTGCAAGGCAGGACAGAGTTTCGCCTCTTTTTTTTTTTTTTTTTTTCCTCCCATTTGCACTGTATCCAAAGTGTACATACTTGATGCTAAGCGCTGTACTATTTTGTTTTTAATCTGTTTTATTTCTAAATGAAAATTATTGGTGAAGCTTCACTAGCCTCATCTCGGCTTTAAAATTAAGGTCACTCTCAAACTTGCAATTATTTAGCTGTATTACATTCAACTATAAGTAGTTTAAGGAAAATGAGTGGAAAAGCAGATGGTGCCAAGAACATTTTGGAGTTGGCTGAACAACCAAAAATTGTTTAAATTTGCTTATGCCCCTGCAGGTCTCTGTAAACATAGCTTGTTTTTAAAGTAAGCTTAAGAAAAAGTAGCTTCACTGAGTAACAAATGATGGAGAAGTCACAATTCCATTTGCTTTTTTTAGCAATTATAATAGTATTTATTCCTTTTTCTAATTCAAAATTCACATTTTCACACTTAACCTGAAGGAAATTTTGCCACTTCATATTTCTGCTATTTTACCACCGTGTTTTAAAGCTCCAAATGTCAATTTTTAAGGAAGAGAAGTATTTCTCTGAAGCATTTGCTGGAGAATAGTATTAGTATATGCTGAAAAAGTTTAATCAATTACTGTATTCTCATTGCTCTGGCTGGTACTTATGAAGTTAAGAATGTGAGCAGTAGGGAAAGGGCAAATTGGATTTCCACTAAATAATTAAGTTATTCAAAGTGATTTCAGATGGATTTTGTAATGCTGACCTATCACCCTCTCCTCCCTCCTCTCCCCACCCCATCCCTGCCCCCCCATGTTTTTCTGCAGTCACAGTTGCCTGCAAATCCAGTTTTTTGTTTGATCATCTTGATTTACACCTAAACGATTGGAAGAACTGGAACATTCTTCACAAGCATTAAGTTTTACATGGTATCTTTTTGGTAGTCAGATTTGGCTCAAGTTTAACTGTTCTTCGTCTTCCTAATTTATTGTAGAGCTCCCCAAGAGCTGAAATATGTTTTCATGTGTGTGCATTTTTATGTAAGACAAACAGCTGTAGAAACAGTACATATTTTCAAAACTGTAGTTATTCAAATTATTCTTTTTTTTTTTGTATGACATAATCTGTGTTTATCTGCAGTGCTGAACAGTTCTTCACTTGAAGCAAAGGGCGGTGACCTCCACCTTCAGTTTATTTTTACTATTAGAATACTTCATTTTCATCAAATGAAACAGTATGCACTTGCAAAATAGAAGTTCAAAGGAGAGTATTTTTATGTATGAAACTGGCAGAATCATTACACTTGAAGGATTATTTTTACACCTGCACAATTAAAGAAATGCAGTCAAAATACAGACACACTTTGGAGAATTTTTCCATCTTGTATTGCCTAAATATTGAGTTCTACACTGTGATTATTTCCAATGCAAAGTAAATGTTTGTATACAACCAGTTCAGCATTAGCAACTGTAACAGAAAAAAATAGGTAAGACTTTTCAAAAATATTTTTTATCTATGTTGAGATACTTAATTCTTCTGTTAGATTTTCTTTCTTACACATAAAATGTGAGTTAGTTGGTTTCTGTGGGAGATGGATAAAAAGGTTGAAGGGAAGCTGGACATTAGTTGACCAGTATTTGTTTCTGGGTCCTGAGTCATTCCTTTTGCTTTTAGAGTCTCAAATTACCTTTTTTTGCTGGTGGCAGTTCTTGTCTATCTCTGACAAATGGCACTGTGCTGGACTTGTGTGCCTGGGGAATTGTGTTGGTGTGAAAGTGCTGGAGTAGAGAACTGCCAGGCATCTGATACCTAAGTTACCTTTAAGTGCCCTTAGGAAAACAAATGCATCCAGAGGGCTCTGTAACTGGCAGCCATAAAACTTCATGTTGCTTCCTAGATGTCTGCTTGTATGAGATGGATATTTCTTAAATCTATGCTCTTTTGCTGATTTCTATAACTGACCTCTACAGTGAGCAGGTAGATTCACTGCTCTTACTCGAGCCATCCTCAAAGCAATGCCCAAGTTTCCACAGTGGCCAAGTCCTGTAGAAATGGTCAGAGCACATTCAACTAATTCCAGTAACCCTGTCTTCCTCCTCCCGTATACAAAATAAAAAGCTCTCTTATGTGCTTATAGTGCTTGCTGCTGACCTTTGCTTCTGTAGTTCAGCAAGAGGAGTGGCAGGTGGCAGTGTATGCAACTAAAAGTTGTGGTACTCTGTTATTTTCTTCTGACTGCCATCTACTTAATTATCTGCCTAGTCTAGATGGCTAACCAATATTTCACATGCCGGTCATCACAAAAAAAAAAAAACATTCTACTTGGAAAACCCCAAACTTTATTAGGTTTGAACTATAGAGATATACTGAAATCAAGACAACAACAACGAAGCCTCTTCCCTTCATTTTTCCTGTAACTGTTGTGCAGCAAGCAGTACAAAGGCAAGTCAGGTGGATGGTGAATCAGGAGGAGTTCTGTGGGTGTCTTGAGTTGCTTGGAAGAGCTCTGTAGAATTTTTTCATCTTTCAAAGAAAATATGTTAATGGACAAAGGCAAATATGAAAAGCCTTAATCTAAAGGCTGACTTCTTAGAGGAGAATTTTAAAAAGCATCAAAATTAAATTAAATGTCCTGCTGCTTCAGCCATAAACTGTGACAGCAAATGCAGGATAACCCCTTTCTTGTTCCTTAATTTTTTTGCAATTAGTTCACTTTCTGTCCTACTGAGAGACTGTATGAAAGATCTTGTTATTTGTTGCTGTGATAAAATATGCTGGCTCAGCCTGCCTGAAGAAACAGAAGCCTTGGCAAGAATGCTGATTACCATGACAATCTAAGCAGTCTAGAGCTGCGGATTATGTGGGTTTTATTGTAAAGATGTAAAACAAGTCCTGGACGGTAGAAAAGCTGATAATATCATCCTGACTCAGGAGATCCAATTGCCCTTGCAAGACTTTGTTTTTAATAATGAAGGAGGGAGAGAACCCTATGAACTCCTGTATAAGAGTGGTTTTGAGGAGGAGCTTGAAGGGGGAGGTCGGCTGGGCCTAAGACTTTCCACAGATGATGTTTATGTATGGAGACTTCCGATAAAGAGTATTCCCTGCAAGTTGTAGAAAAGCAGCTACAGCAGGTCTAGGCAGGGGGGCATGAGGCCCTTATGTTGGAACAGAGAGAGGCCTGAGGGGGTTTGTCTTTCCTCCCTGCAGCTGCATGGGATTTCCAGCAGAAACATTGGGTGTATGCGCAGGTTTCCTGCGATGCAAACACACAGTAAAAATAGCAGTAGATAAAGCAGGGAAAGGTTTTAAATCCTCATGGTTTCTCCATGCTCATGTGGATAAGAACAATAGCACCAAGGGAAACTGTTCAGCATTTCTTCTCACTCACCGCGCTTGGGTGGAGTGGCAAGTCTGTGCTGCAAGGTATTCCTAAGAAACGACAATAATACTCCCAACACTCCTGTGTCCTAGCCATATTAGGATGTAATGGTTTTATCCGTTACCATTTTCAAAGTTGAAAGCTGAAATGTCAACCCTCCCTTCACCAAAATGCACCTCGATGACTGAAATGAGTGGTAATGGGGTTAACAGGTTTAAATCAACGACCTTATGTAATATACTGTCACAGTCTGGGGGTAGGAACAACATTCTGCTGTTCTTTAATGATGTGCATGAAGAAAGTTGTAGACACTGGCATTCTGATTTAGAAGTTTGAATTAGAAAAAAGAAATGATTTGGTGTCCAAGAGTCTCTGTACAACTGTGTTTATTTTCTGTTGCTTTCCAAGTAATTTTATTGTTTATATTAGAGGATTTGTTGAAAACTGCATGAGGTTATCAGTATGTCAAGAACTTTGTTTTGTTCCAGTGACCCAACACTCTCAGGCATTGCTGTATGAGCTTCATTTGTAGCATACAGCACCTGCTGGTCATGTGAAATCATTGTTAAGAGTAGAAACAGTTTAAACTAAAGACTGTCTTTTTGCACAGTTCTAGAGCATGAACCCAAAGCTGTGGGTACAAATGATGAAGAGGAGGACGAGGGAGAGCAGTTTGACTTCGACAGTGGGGATGAGATACCGGAAGCAGACAGACAAGCCCTCATGCCACCTCCTCCTGATCCTGGAAGTAACACAGAGCACCAAGAGGATAATGTATCAGGTGAGTCAGGCCAATGGGCTCTGCCTCCATTAGGCTAAGAGTCAGAATTGATGATAGAAGAAAAAATGCATGTAAAAAGTCTACCTGGACTTGTGCAAGGCCTTTGATGTGGTGCTACACTGCGTTCTTATCTCTAAATTGACCTTAAAGGTGGTGATGAGTTAAGGGTTGGGTGGTCACACCCAGAGGGTTGTTGTAAACAGCTCTATGTCCAGGTGGAGGCTGGTTATGAGCGATGTCCCCCAGGGGTCTATCTTGGGATTGGTGCTCTTCAGCATCTTTATCAATGACATAGACAGTGGGATTGAGTGTACCCTCAGCAAGTTTTTGTGTTGACACCAAGATGAGTGGTGCAGCTGACACAATAGCAGGGATGCCATTCAGAGGGACCTGGACAGGATTGAAAAGTGGACCCACGTGAACCTAATGAAATTCAGCAAGGCCAAGAGCAATGTGTTGCTCTTGAATCAGGGCAATCCCAGGTTATGTGTACGGACTGGGAGAAGATCGCACTGAGGGCAGCCCTGTGGAGAAGGGCTTGGGAGTTCTGGTGGGTGAAAAGCTGGACACAAGCCTGTAGTGTTCTCTTGCAGCCTGGAATGCCAACAGTATCTTTGACTGCGTCAAAAGCGAGGTGGCCAGCAGGGTGAGGGAGGTGATTGTTTCTCTCTCCTCTGCTGTTGTGAGGCCCCATCTGGAGTACTGCATCCAGGCCTGGGGCCCCCAGCACAAGAAAGATGGGGGACTGTTGTAGTGGTCCAGAGGAGAGCCACAGAGATGATCAAACGGCTCTCCTGTGACGAAAGGTTGAGGGAGCTGGACTTGTTTAGCCTGGAGAAGAGAAAGCTTTGGGGAGACCTCATGGTGGCCTTTGAGTACTTGAGGGGAACTTGTAAGCAGGAGGGAGACTGACTTTTTACACAGGCAGATGGTGATAAGACAGTGGGGAATGGTTTTAAACTAAAAGTGGGGAGATTCAGGTTAGATGTTTACTCAGAGGGTGGTGAGGCAGTAGAACAGGTTGCCCTTAAAAGCTCTGAGTATGCCATTCCTGGAGGCATTCAAGGCCAGTTTGGATGGGCAGCATGATCTAGTGGCTTTCATCTCTGCCCATGACTGTGGAGTTGGAACAAGATGATTTTTACGGTCCTTTCCAACATAAGCCATTCTGTGATATAATTCTGTCATATGAAGAGAGATCAGTGGAACAACCGTGCATGTGTTTTGATTATTTGTGCTAGCTATACCTGTGGTAGATTTGATAAGGCAAACAATGAACTCATGCAGTTCCTGTGGGGTTTCCCATCCATGTCCAATACAAAGCAGTGTATTGGTCTCAGTCATAGTGCCATGCTACAAGAAAACTTTGATACCTTCCCAACTGAAATAGGTGCAAATGACTCGAGCTGCTTTCTCATCTAAGCTTTCTGGTAGCTGATCTTAAGATGATATGTATTAAAAATGGAGTCAGTATGTCAGAATTTTGTTTATAACAGGAATCTTATTTTATTGAATATTAAAACATTTTTTTACAATACTTGCAGATGTTTTCAGTCCTGAGGTATGTTCTGGAAATTACTGTATTCTGCTCAAATTGACAACAGCTGATTTTGCTGACTTTGATCCAGTTTCCTTTTGTCAACAGACATTGTGCTCATGGCAGCGAGAGATAAATAACTGATCAGTTGACTGTGTAGTTTGACAACCTGGAACTTAAATATGGCCTTTCCCTGAAAAGTTGTTGCTCACTTGCGAAGTCATGCTTCCAGCTCAAAAACTTCTGATCACTTGGGATCCAATTTTGTAGCTTGCTTCAAAATGGCCTTTAGTTCCACTGCATTTTAGTTCTCTAGAGATACCAGGAAGAAGAGAGTTTATTTTCAAGGAGGAAAACTTGGAAAGTTATTTTCTTTCCCTTTTTGTTAGAGCATTTTCAGCTCCCTGAGGAGTGTCCTTCCAGCAAGCATTTTCTTTGCTCATGGCTATTCCTGAAATGTTTCTTATATTTGTATATATAAGATACAAATTCCACTTGAATCTGACTTCAGATTTCAGGGCTGAAGGCTGTTTGGCAGCCGTGTTCTTATGGCAAGCAAGAAGGTATCCTGGTAACCTGTCAGAAATCTCCTCACCCAGTATTTAGGATCAAGTTATTGTTTTTCCGTAGGCATCCTTGTAACTTAGTTGTTTTGCTGCTGTTGTATTCCTCATCTGTAAAATGGGAAGAGGAGCACCACAGTGTGGGAATTTTGAGTCATAAATTATAAGCAAATAGTATGTAAGGTCATGTAAACGTTTGGGATATTTGTAAAGACCAATATTAAGTAGCTTGAACAGGTACAAAAAATAAAATTTTGTTTAATTTTTCAGCTAAAGGGGCTGATAACTTAGAAAAAAGTGAGAAGCTACAAGCATCAGAACCTTCTGCAGAAGATACTCCAAGGAAAGTAAATCCCTACTCAGTCATAAATATTTCCCCAATGCAAGAAAAGGATCCATCCTCTTCACCGGAGCCAAGTCCTCAAGATGAACCTGCCAGTCCAAACATGTCCAGTGGATATTCTGTCCCTGTGCCCTGTGGCTATGCTGTACCATCCAATTTACCTTTGATACTACCAGCATACTCCAGTCCTGTCATAATACGTAGTGTTTCTGTAGATGAGGAAGGTACGGTATTTTCACAACTTGCTTTATTTGAAGGGGGAATGCTTGTTTAACTTGAGATACTTGTGTAGTTTTGTAAATGCTTACGTAGCATTCGGCCTTGACATCTCTGGGAGATTTTGTGTCAAAATGGAAGAATAACTTCATCACTGAGTAGGAGCTAAATTTTAGCTGGACTTAATAGATAAGTGTCAGCTTATTTGAAAAACACACACAGATCTTGAATAACAACCACAGCAGGAAAAAAAAAAAAAACAATTAAAAAAGCCATTCTAATAGGATTCTGCTTTCCTCATTAGGATTAAGATAGCTAAGTTAAGATGCATAAGAAAAATATGAATAAACTCAAAGTCAGTTATTTCTCAACATTTTACATCTGTGATACTTAGCCTTTATTTTTGCTGGCACAATATTGCAGCATAAAGTCAGGACTCCTGTCTTATCTTACCATTAAAAATGATTAATACTGATTCCGTTCTAATGTCATGAAATAATTTCCCGAGTCATACTTAAGTAAGTATTCAGGCCAAATGACTTCTTCTCAAACCCTTAGAATGCTTGAACTAGGTTCTTGCAGAATTCCTGTCTCTTCTACCTTTTCTGTATCCACTTCTATTTTTTTATTCATTTTTCTAGACCTTGTGGATTTAGATTTGCTGTGAGATTTTTTCCCGATGATTTGGTGAATTCTGCTTGTCTTTTAGTACAGTATTAAGACAGAAGAGGAAGTAACTATGGATTATGACAGAAACAGGAACAGTCCCCCTATTTTGTAACCAAAATTGGCAAAGTTGACAGCTTAATGCCAAGACAGCAGGAGGAACAGAAAGCTTTCCATATCCTGTTTATTTGTGATTTTATTTTGAATATATTATTCTCTAGCTAGGTTGCAATTCTACTGTAATTCTGTGTACTGTGACACTTTTTTGCAGCCTTTGCTATCTATTGCCATTGAGCATATGAGAGAATATATGCAAATATGTTTGTGGTTGATATTGCCTGTAGAAGAATATGTGTTTGAGAGAAAAGAATTAAACGCACCAGGCACTGTAATTTTCTCTGACTATCTCTTATAACAAATTGCTGTGTCCCTGTGAATTAGAATCTGAGTTGCAAAAATAGATATGATAATGTGAAGAACATACTTTTTTTAGATATGTTCAAGAATAAAAATGTTGTGTAGATTATTCATTAACAATATTCAACAAAACAATTTCTTAAAATAATTTGCACCATTTGAACCACACTAACATTTTATTCCAAACATTTTGGTGATTATATGTGTTTTTTTCTATTTAGCAGGTATGCAGTCAGCAACTGAAGAATGTCATTGTAATTCTTTAAACTCAGAGGAGCCCCAAAATAGGTGATTGACAACTCAGCATGTTTTAATGACCTATAAAACTTCAATTCCTGGGAAACCTTGGATTCAATAAATCAAATACTTCATTTTTCATACCTGGTTCTTTCAAGTTTTGTTATTTTTTTTGACTCTCTAACTTTGCTTGTGTACTGAAATCAACACAGATTAAGGTCTAATACATACAACTGTGCATGACATTTTGAGGGAAGAAATCTACAATTTTTGTAGAGTCATCAGCTGCAGCAGGACCACTGCCAACATGCAGTCAGACCAGCCATGGCTGATGGAATTCCATCACTTTGGTAGCATTCTTTCAGATAGTTGTAGCTGTTATTGGATCACCCTTCTCATCAGGCTAAATAAGCTCCCTGTCTTCAACCTTTTGCTTGTAGGCAGCATCCCTAACAATCTCAGTAGCCCTTGGCTAAAATCCAATCAATTTCTGCACATTCCCCTAGAAGAACAGTGTTGGGGAGCCAAAACTGGATGGGCTACTGCAGATTCCTCCCCACCCATAGCAGCTAGAGAAGGAAAATAGTCTCCCCCAGGCCGTTAAGAGGCTGTGCACCTGTTGCTGTAGCCTAGAATGTCTTTATTCTTATTTACAGTGAAAACACTTCCAAAGAGAGAATTTTGTGCTCTGGTAAAAATAATTTAGAAATAAATATTTCTTGAGGTTGGAAGGGAAGTGTTTTCAATTAATTGACTGATGTTGCCAGACTATTATACAGATTAGATTATTAAAATCCCAATTACATGCTGAAGTAGTGTTTTTAAGTAATTGTCAGCCTCAGAGTGAGAACTGTAAAACAGTGAGATGTTTTTATTTATTGACTTGTTTTCATGGTTGTCTAAATGTATGGTCATGTAGATTTTAATGCTTTTATTTTATGCCTTTTTTTTTCCCCTCAAGTGAAGATAACCAGGTCAAGAGAGAGGATGATGCTCTGGCCAAGTGGGTTGCAGATCCTGCAAATACAGCATGGATGGAAAGTAAGTATCAGGGAGCTCAGAATATAGCCATAGAAGAAGGTCAGTTTTAAGTTATAATAAACAGTATATGTAATGTACATTGTTGTGTAACACACATTTTACAGGAGTGTCCGTGTTCACTTGTATTTTTTTCAGGAGTGTTCTGGAGTCCAGTTGTGCCCAGTTAAAAGTATTCAGTAGTGTAATAAAATTATGTGTTTTAAAACAAAGTTAACATTCACTTTTCTGTTCCACTCTTTGGAGTGTATGGAATAATCAATCACTATCTAAAGGACATATCATAGAATCATAGAATGGCCTGGGTTGAAAGTGACCTCAAAGATCATCGAGTTTCAACCCCCCTGCTGTGTGCAGGATCGCCAGCCACTAGACCAGGCTGCCCAGAGCCACATCCAGCCTGGCTTTGAATGCCTCCAGGGATGGGGCATCCACAACCTCCTTGGGCAACCTGTTCCAGCGCGTCACCACCCTCTGAGTGAAAAACTTCCTCCTAATATCCAAGCTAAACCTCCCCATCTTAGTTTAAGACCATTCCCCCTTGTCCTATCACTATCCAACCATGTAAATAGTCATACCCCCTCCTGTTTATACACTCCCTTCAAGTACTGGAAGGCCACAACGAGGTCTCCCCGGAGCCTTCTCTTCTCCAAGCTAAACAAGCCCATTTCCCTCAACCTTTCCTCATAGGAGAGGTGCTCCAGCCCTCTGATCATCTTGGTGGCTCTCCTCTGGACCTGTTCCAAGAGCTCTGCATCTTTCTTGTGCTGGGGGCCCCAGGCCTGGACATAGTACTTTGTCTCTGTCATGTGTATGGTGGAAACTTGCTTAAGTTCACACTGTTCTCTGTGACTGTGTGTGAAATTGTTCTCCTACAGTAACTGGCAAAGAAGTTCTTCAAGAAGGTGGAAGGGAAGGAATTGGCACATTTTCTTAATACGTCCATTTGAAGGTAGAACATAGCCAGTGTGGTTTGCTAACAGGTTATCCTGGCTGTTCTCAGGTAGGACAATGTGAGGGATCCCTTCTAGTCTGGAAGTTCATCTTAATGTCACTTGAAACAGCTGAAGAATTCGCATTCCTCTCCTACCTCTTGACTTTCTAAGACGATCATTATGTTATTTATAGTTTTGATTCTTTTTCTGAAAATGTCAGTTACAGCTTTTTACAGCTAACTGGTAAGGTGATGAGCAGCATTTCATAAGCGCTGCGCTGTGAAAAGGAGAGAGCTGGCTGTGGAAGCGGATTTCTGTTTTCAAGCTACTGAAGGTCATAATAAACAGTGCTGATAAAACTGCTTGGAATGTTATGCATACCTTGTAGTTATTGTTCCTATGCTTTATACCGTTATTTGAAAAACCACAATTAGATGTACTAGTGAAATGCTGAGGGAGAATGAATCGTAGCTCCACTGTATTATAGAATTATATAATGGCTTGGGTTGGAAGGAACCTTTAAAGATCATCTATTTCCAACCCCCTTGCTATGGGCAGGGACAGCTTCCACTAGATCATGTTACTCCATGCCCAGCCTCAAACACTTTCAGGGTGGGAGAGTCCACAACTTCTCTGGGCAACCTCTTCCAGTATCTACCAAACAAAATTCTTTCTTGGTCCCATTTAGATTTTAAGAGTTTTCTCATTTCTTTTTGTTTGTTTTGTTTTGCTTCTAGACCCAGATGAAGTAATTTATGATGATGTGCCAAGAGAAAATTCGGACTCTGAACCAGGTTTGAAGGCTTTGTAATACGGACCGTATAGATGTTATTTTATGTTAAAGTCAATGTAATGTGACCTATGTACACGTATACAGAACAGATGCATTAACTAAGTTCTGTGTAAACAGAATTAGCCCTGTCAATCATCAGTAGATCTTACAAGGTTGAAAATTAAAGCTAACTTTTGACAACATCTGTCTCAGCGTGTCTCCTGCACCTCTCTGTCCAGATGCTGAATTCTGCATTATTTTATAGATAATCCCCCAAATGCCTGAGTGGTTGTGTTCTGTATGTTAGAGAATGACAGTGTTGGGTGTCATAACTTTAGTGACCTAAACAAGGCAGAGTAGGTAGGGAAAGAGTGTTTTAAATAGTTTACTAATGTATAATAATGCAGCATTATCACAGTTGTACAGAGTATTGCTCTATTCTTGGAGGTCCTCTTTCTCATAAAAATTGCTGTTAGATGGAAAACTGTATTCAGCTTACTGAATATCAGTCATAGGAGATTTGGGGCAGCTGTTTACCATCTTGACTGTGAGTCTACAAAAAGGATTTATTTTAGCTTTGCAGTGGTCTAGGTCCTTACTGTATTTGAAAGGAGTGGCAAAGATCTTGAAGTAGTTGGTCGAGCCTAGATTTTGCCTTTATTGGGAATGGTGGAGTTAGGGATAAAGAAGCCTCTTAAAACAAGTTTTTGCTAAGGTTGATTGTGTTGTTTTTCTTCACTGTGAAGACTATGCTGAAGGCTTGGTTATTGCTAACAAATTATGTTTGAATGAATCTGCTTGTTTAGGAACTTGGCATCTGCTTGTCATAGCTATTTGTCTGTAACTGAAATTGATTATAACTGTGTTAATGATTCAAGAAAATGGATTCTTTAGTGTAGAGCACACATCTATCTTTAAAGCCTTAACACTTTCATTTCTTGTCCCTAGTACTCTATAGGCAAGGTGTTTTACAAAATGTATTATTAAAATTTGTTTCATTTATAATTTCAGTTTATTATGTTGCCTTTATGGGTAATGCTTTTATTAGTGGGAAGTCCCTTAGTAGACTAGGCAGGGATATCTTTGCACTGTGGCTGCTCAGCCGGGATGCCACTGTAGTTTGAATAGTAGCTGTGAATTATTTCTAACATGTCATGGGCTTTGGACATAAAAACAGGTTTGAGTAGGGCATGTTTCCAAAGGTATTGTAGTGTGTAACAAGAACACTGGCCATGTGCTCTGGTACTGTTTCATAGAGAAAACCCACTTTGGCTGTTTTTAGTATTAGATTGGATTAATATTATCCAAAAGTGTGCCTGTGAGGGTCTGCATTGTTCTTTATGGTACGTCCTGAGCCAGGTTTTTGTTGTTCAAGCAAACAAGTATTTCAGTGTCGCTTTCTTTTATTTTGGTTTAATTCTTGCAGAGGAAATGATTTATGATGATGTTGAAAATGGTGATGATGGTGGAAACAGCTCACTGGATTATGGATGGAGTTCAAGTGAGTTTGAAAGCTATGAAGAACAAAGTGATTCTGAGTGTAAAAATGGAATTCCCAGCTCCTTTTTGCGAGGCAACCACAAGAGACATGTATGTATCCTGCCGTGCTGCTCAGTCATTAAGGTTATTCTGATTTTCAACACCTGCCTTTCTCTCCTATATTTCCCGTCTCTTCAATCCAGTTTCCAATGCCATCATCTTTTTAAAGGAGATGTAAATCTATGGGACTGACAGTCCACAACAAAATGCAACAGGGAAAAGATGAAAGTATTAAACAGGAGCTCCTTAAAAGAGAAAACCTCAAACTGGTTAAAAGTGGAATTAAAAATGGGATCATTTTCCCATGTGGGCAGTTCCTCACATTTTCTTTTTTGCAGCTGCTGGATTAATGTAAGTGGTAAATGAGTATGGAAAATGTGAAGAACAAATGGGGTATGCCTGACAAAGCTTGAAGTTTTGGGATCCTTCAGGCACTCAGAAGTCACTAAGCTGTTTGCCAGATACCTGTTTGCCTTAGATCTGTATCACTTCAGTCATTTTAAGGTGACTGAACTTAAAGAAATAAGAAAATAATTTTTTTGTGTGATCAAAGAGAAGTCTGTACCATTTATTGAGGAGAGAAGAAAGGTGGTGTGGTTAAAATGCTGTATTGGTGACATCTCTGCTCCGTGCCAGGAAGACACTGATGACATGGGTATGTGCCCTTCCTGCATCTTTTTGACTGCATGTCAGGAGGAGATCAGCACTCCCATGCTCTCTTTACTTCATTCCCTCTCTTTTTACCCTCATGCCCTTACTTTGAGGGGAAAAAAATAGTCTTGTATGTGGGCTGGGGAAGCTGCCAGTTCCCTGCTCTGAGTGCAAGGAGGATGCCTGCACCCAGGTGCAGTGCAGAGCCTGGACACAGCACAGCTCCTCTGACAAGAGAGACAGGCCTTGGTGATTGGAGATCCTGCAGAAAACTTGGGAGTTTCTCTGCTGTGTGCTTATCAGTAATAGATATCTGTGAGCTGCCCTGTAATTGAGCATAGTGTGCAAAATGCCCCAGCACCCAGGAATTTGTAGGGGTAATGCAGCAGCAGGCAGGGGAAATACCAAAAGCCAAGGACCAAACCTGTGCATTCTGCTTATTTTCTCATTAATCTAGGTGTGCTTGCTTTAGCTGCTTTCTGCTTCTCTGGCTCTAGATACTTTTTTTTTTCCTGATTTGAATACTGCCGCTACTCTTTCTACCATGTTTATTGCACCTTTATTCCAGGAAATAGAGCCCCTGTACAGGTGCACTTTCAAACAGAAAATGTATGAGAACATTAGGGAACTTATTCAAGATGGGAATACTGAAGAGACAGCACTAGCTCTTCTATGACACCTTTATTTTGAATTTTACAGGCTTCTTATCTTAATGAAAACAAAAGCCTCGTTTCTTTGTTTCCCTTCAGTACCCGTTATCTGCTTTCCGTTGACCTCCATCCTTGCTGCCTGTCCTTTGGAAATCAGGGAGTGAGCAATTAGCTGGAAAACTTGATCCCTCTCAAATCAGCATTCTGCAAGCTGAGCGCTGATGTTGTAGTTTTGTTGTTGTTACTGTTTTTCGGGTTGTTTTTTTTTTTTTTTTTGACCTCACTAGAACAAGTTTAAGCTATTGCAGCAGTTACTTTCTGGGGAAGTTTTTCAACTAACCTGAAGAAGTTTGGTTGTTGAATATCTTTGGAAGAGACTGGAAAGTACTTTGCACTTCAGCATGTAAGTCTTAAAGTGGCTGCTTGTTTGTTCTTCTGAGGATAGAGGTGAGGAGTTTAGGAGTATGTTAGGTGGTGCATGGAGAAGTTGGAGAGACTGCTGCCCCTGTATAGGTCTCTGGGAGCTGGAGAAGTTGGGAAACTAGAGAGGAGGGATGAGGAAAGACCAAAACTTTAGGATTTTTAAGATAAAACAAACATACTCCTGCATCAGCATTTCCATATGGCCAGAGGCAACTCCCCTTTTTACCTGTTCCCTGTATCCATTCCTTTGACTAATTCTCACTTCTCCTCAGGTCTTACGATGGATGTTAACCATATTTTCTCAGCATGTTTCCTTTATAGTCTTTCGGAGCCTATGAGGGACTTATCTTACTATTTTTTCAGTTGGTTGAAAAGTATGGGAAGGTTGGAGACATGATTTTAATTGTAAGTGGTGGTATGACTTCCGTCAAAGTCATGTTTTAATTATTACTTTCAAAATGATTTTTTAAATTTTATTTTTAAGAATTGAAAGTGTTTATACTATCAAATATTTCTAGGCTGTGAACCAGATGCTGTTCTTAATTATACTGCTGTAATACCAGAATCATCGTGTTGGAGGTAATTGCATCCTAACTCATCCTAGTAGAGCTCACTGCGGGACCTGCCCCTTTGTTTTCAGCTCAGTAAGCCTTCTCTTTCCTGATGCTTTGATCATTTGCCAAATAACTCTGTTGGCATCAAGCGGAGGGTTTTTCCATTGGGCTTCTTTTCTACTATAAGGCACGCCAAATATCTATTTTTTTCCTATTGAAATTTTTACTACTTTCATTTGGCTTTCTCAAAATGTTTAGTGATGATTAATTAAGTACTCCAGGGCATCTCTCCTTGATGACTTACTTTGCGAATGGCTATTTTCATGCATGAGATGGTTACATGGTCATGCAATGAGGCTGTGATAGAGCAGAGGAAAGACGCATGCTTCGCAGTTCCCACACACTGGGAACAAAAAGTCTATGTGTCCTCCCCTATTAGATTCTCCTTTCCCGACTCGTCAGTACTGTAGATCTTCATTTTCTCAGGTGTCAGCAACTTCTGCAGCTTCTTCAGTCTTTGAGAATTCGTCTGATTCATCATTATGACGGAAAGTCAGAAATGTACTGGGTAGGGTTTGCGCTCCACTGAACGATGCTCATGTTAAAACTGATGTGTTTCCAAATGGTTTGTAAGAGATGTGCATAATATAATTAATATGCAGTTAGCTTAGACTAAGCGACTTTATCTCTCTCTTTACATAGTTGCCAGCATAGCGCAAAGGTGCCTGGCTGACTTTCGGCAAGTCCAGTGAACTGCAGGGGTAATGGTCCATTCGTCGGGCTGGAGCTTCCCTGTGTGAATATTCTCCTTCAGTTGTTTGTGTTTCAGTAGGCAGACTGAGCAACATGCATGATGTACTTGAGTACCTTAGCGTGAAGTTTGCACGACGGGCTTTTTGAAAAGATTGTGTCTTTTTGTACACTGTAGCTTTCTCATGACCTTACGCGTTTAAAGGAGCATTATGAAAAAAAGATGAAAGATTTGATGGCAAACACTGTGGGAGCAGTAGAGATTCAGCAACTAAAGCAAAAACATGAGCTGAAGGTAGCGTAGTTAATTTCTGTAATTAGCTGTATTTAAATTATTGCTTTTCCAACACAGGCGATCTTCTCTTTGTCTTTTAATAGCTTGAAAAAATGGACAGTAATTTATTTAAAATGAATTCTAAATGTGCTGGATTGTTAAGCAGCTGTCTTAAGAATATTTTGTCAATAACATTTTCTCGTGCTTGTTTATCTATTGTAACAGTTTCAGGAGATCAGACAGGACATTGTCCTGCCTTTACCCCAGAGTCTGAGCTAGGAGTACAGCCCCAGTGAGCTCCACAGGTCACGTCTGACCCTGGCTCTTTGTCCGTGTTGCATCAAATTGTTGGACTGAGAATCTTGCTGCTATCCATTCTGAATGGAGCTAGCATACGAAGGCTGTTTTTCTGGAGTTTTCTTATGCTAAAAACTTTATCTCAGACAGAAAAAACCTGCCTGATTGCAGCAAGACATCTTTGTTTGTATACTAATGTAGCTGATGGTGTCAGCACAGTTCTGGCGGTAGTGGTTTTGGCAGCCGCTGGGAAAGGAAGAGTAAAAACCAGTTTAGTTAAGTGAAATATCTCTTGTCCTTTTTTCCCCAAGAAAATTCCATGTTGTCGTAGTGTACTATAAAATTATGCTTAATTAAATCAACATACTGATTTCTTCAATTAATGAAATGATTATTTTTAATATTTTCTGCAAAACACAGTGGTTATTTAAGAACATAGTCAATATAAAACTGAATCTTTAAGTCAGAAATATTCTGGCAGAGCTAGTGGAAGATGAATGAGAAGCCTTGCCACGTATGACCTTTCTTAGTATTTATTTGTTATATAATATAAAGCTGAGCTTTTGAGATTATTGTGATTTCAGATATTTTGAAGCAGAAGGGTTCTTAAACATTTTCTGCTGTTTTGAACATATGTACAAGGTTGCCATAAAGTGAGACACTTTCTCCAGGTTTGATTTTATTAGGAAGAAGTACTGATGCTCCCATCTACAGCTTGATGGTTGTGTGTACTTCCAGTATATTTATTTGACTTTGGGCTACGTTTATAGCCCCCACTTGACAGTATTTTTTAAAAAGATGTTAAAAGTACTCTGCATGGTATGCTGAAGCGGGTTCCTATTATTCACTGAACATGTAGACTGTATTTTTTATCTTACAGATGCAAAAGCTCATGAGAGCTGCTAGAGAAGGTACCAAAGATGGACTTGAAAAGACAAAAGCAGCTGTGAAGAAGGGTCGTTCTTTCATTAGAACAAAGTCTTTTATTTCTCAAGGTATGTATCTGTTATTTTACTCGTTAATGTTTTTTCTAGTCGTTTTGAGAAATGGTGTGAATAGCTCAGTAGGATTTTTATTTGTACTAGGAGCTGAGTACTGGATTCATGAAATAATAGAATCATAGAATGGCTTGGGTTGGAAGAGACCTTAAACATTACCTTTTTCCGACCCCCTGCCATTGGCAGGATCACCATTCACTATACCAGAATGTCAAATCAGCTCTGTGTCAGCTAATAATAGTTTAACACTCAGTTCAGATCACTGTACAGTCATTGCATCTTGAGTATTTTTAGATTTAGGGTGCAGTGACCTCAGAATCCAAAAGACAACACAGAAGAGTCCTCTTAAAAAATATGAGTGTAATAGATGCTAGCTAGAAATTGGTACATAGGGATTATAGAAATTAGGTTAAGGTATTCAGTCTGTCTGCTTCCCTCTATCGAATAACTCTGTGCCTGACAGTGCAAGCTTTATCGTGGTTTGGTGATTCTGGGTAAAAAAAAAAAAAAAAAAAAGTGAAGGGGGATCTTGAACTAGGAGCTGTCACAACAGAAGTAGGTCTAAATTCAAACAAATGTCTGTCCTCTGATATGACACTCAGAAACCACAATCCGCAGTTAATTTTTGCATGGGACAGGGAGTAGTAACCAAACAGAAACTTCTTTCTTCTCCATGGTAAGTCTTGAGAGACAGTCTATTTTTATGCTAAAGTTTCTGCTCAGCTAATTAAATGATTGTAACTTCAGTGCTTTTAGAACTATAGTTTTAAGAAGGCAAAACCACAAGAGTGGGATAAGACGTTTTTTAGCAAGCAAGCTAACTTAAAGCTGTGTTGTATCTGTAAGAGCTAGTGCACATATCACATCCCTGTCACAGCCTAAATTAAGGGAATTCACAACCATAGAAAAGAAAGTAAATTGCAGATTTAGTGGTCAAAAATGTATTCTTACCTTCTTGCTTTTGCACAGGAGGAAATGGCCTTCATCAGCACAGCAGTGTTACAATGGACTCAGTTTTCTGCTTCATTTATCTAGAAGTTAGGTAGCAAATGTAGGATGTCTGTGGACGGTTTATTACTTTAGCCACTTACCAAATCAACAGGGAGCATGTGACAAATTTGTGGACTAATCTCATAAATTCCTCTAGCCAGTAGAACTGCTTCCCTCAGTTCACTTTTTGTTATCAGCTGTGGTTTCCCACACAGTCCCTTCTTTCTCTTCTGCTGGTGTCTGGCTGTTTGACTGGCTCTGTGCTGCCACCTATCACTGCACTTCAGTCATGCTTCTTGCATAAAATTAGTGGCTCTGAGAAATACATAGGGAAATACATGTGTATCCCTTCTTCTCACTTCTTGCAAATGCCAGCATTTTGATATGTTTGGCTACTAATTTTAGTTCAGTTTATGGACAGCTGTATGGAATTCCTTGCAGTGAATTACATTATGGATGTGTTTAATTTCTTCCCCAAAGTCATTTATTTCAAAACTGCAGACCCTGGAGCCACAGAGCTTTAATCCTAGTTGTCATGCTGGACAGCCCTGTGCTTCTACCTGTGAAGAGGAAGGAAAGGTCAAACAGAAGATGAATAAGTTATCTGCTTCTCTGTAGATTTTAGGAGTTGGAACTATTTTTTTAAAGTTGCTCTGTATTAGACTGCTTCACAGGTGCTATAGAAATGCTGAGAAGTTTCATTTGCTTGGTAAGTTAAGACTACTCTGTGAATGCTGTACTTGAACAATAGGATCTTTGTCTAGCTCCTTTTTTTTAATTTATGCATTTTAAAAGTTGATGTTTTGGTTATTCAATTATTTTTAGATCATAGATCGTCATGCCTGGAAGATGAGGAGCTAAATTTATTTATTGATGTGGACTGTATGCATACAGAAGCAATTATGACCCCCATGCCTGAAGGATTATCACAACAGCAGGTAGCAGGCTTTTGGAAATCTGTTCCTTTGCTTCTTTTTTTGCCTCCTGCCCTCATCCTCCACCACTCCCTTTCCTTCTGCTCTGCATCAGTGGCTCCCAGGTGACTTGCTTTTCAAACATGTTGGGATTAACATAAAACAAGTGGAGATCTAATTCAGATCTGAATAAGTCATTTTTTAAAAATTGCTATATGTGTGTAGAGTTGCATCAATTCTGAATTCAGCCAGGAATGCAAAATGTTTAGCATTATAAAATTAAGATCTGCAATAATTGTATTATTGTACTACCTAAACACTTAAAGGTAGATGTGATGGTTTTGAGTGAAAAATAAGAGTTTAAGCATTTTTGTTGAGTCAGGAGACATTTCTATATTTCTGGAGCTCCAAGATTTCTGTTTTAAATATAGAAAATATTCTGCATGCTCTCTGAATCTAAACATTTCTTATGATTAAAAAGAAAAGATAAAGTCAGGTCTACAGGAGAGTCACCCCCTCACAGTCTGTATTAACGCTGGAAGCCATCAGCATCAGTTTGAATTTTTGTCTGAAAATAAATCCTATGGGTTCATGTTACTGTATTGTTACAATAAGTAATAGCTGGATGAGAGCTTTTAGTATTTTGTGGTGTGAAGTCCTGAGTTGGCCAGTACCTTCAGAAAATGTGCAGCAAATCTAACAGTATTTCTTGAAAAACAAATTAAGGAGGGGTTGAGAACAGTTGTACGGGCTTTTTTTTTTTTAACTTGGCAAGTTTTATAAAATGATAAATATTTAAATAAAATGTTAAAACTTGGCAAATTTTAAATAAATATATCCCCTTCAGGAAAGAGAGAGAGCTTTTAATTTGTAATAAACTAGTAATCTTTATTGTCTAGCAGGAGGAGCTGCCCAACTGAGCAGGGATGGAGTTAGGAAAGCCAGAGCTCAGCTGGAGCTGGTGAGGTGTGATGGATAAGAATAAAGTTTCCTTATATGTATCTTGATGTACATGTAAGAAAAGGGAAGGTTAAGAAAAATATGGTCTGATGAAGGACACTGAGAAGACTGAGGAAGTCAGTGCCACTTTTGCCTCAGCTTTTACTAGTTAAAGCTTATCCTCAGGCCTTCGAAGCCTCCAACCCTACAGGCAGGTCACGTGAATTATTACCTGCAGTGGAAGAAGATACGGCTAAGGGATACTGGTGCTGTGGCCAGTTGGAATTACACGTCCTTAAAACTAGGTGGCATGTATTTAGTGGTGCTGAAGGGAAGGCCTTTAGCGTCAGTGACTTAAAAAAATTAGATGTCACACTCATCCACAAGAAGGGCAAGGAGTACCCAAGGAAGCTAGGGTCTGGCTGGCCTGACCTCAGTCCCTGGGAAAGTTATGGGGCAGATTCTCCTGGGATCTATTTTCAGATTTTGGGAAGGGCAGGAGGATGATTGGGAACAGACTTCAGTAAGTCCATTTGTGTCTGGCCAGCCTGAGTGCCCTTAAGATGACTGGATTGTGGATAGAGAGAACAGAGGATGTCATCTTTGCTTTAGCAAGGCTTTCATCACAGTCTCCAGAAGTGTCCTAGTAGTTACGTAAGAGAGAAATAACTCGTACAGGTAGACTGTAAAGTGGAGAACAGTTTGAAACAGCATGCTCAGAGAGTTGTCATCAGTGGTACAAAGTCCAGTAGCTGGCCGGTGTTAGTGGTGTCCTTCAGGAGCAGATGCAGGGCCAGTGCTGTTTAATGTCATTATTAACAATCTGGATACCAGCTCCGAAGTGCCCCTCAGCATGTTTGCAGGCGACACCAAATTGGGGTAGGCTGCAGATAATATGCTGGAAAGTAAGGCTGCCATTCAGGCTGACTTAGGAGAAGAGCTGGGCTGACAGAAAATCCAGGTGATTCAGCAGATTCAGACAGGACTCCTAGTTCAGGGACAGGGTAACCCTGTGGTATGGCACAGTCTCAGGGACAGCAGACTACCCAGCAGCCATGGGTGTCCCAGTTCAACTGGGTGAACTCCAGAAGCCCCTTTCAACCTGAATTACTCTGTGATGAATAAGCTGACTTTATGAATGTGCCTGCTTTAAACAGTAGGTGGCATGATTGCTTCTATTTAAAATCAGGCTCCTATTGGACTACTACATCCTGCTTTCAGTCTCAGTCATATTAGCTTTTGCATTTGTGATTTGAAATTTTATTATACATTGTTTATGTTTGTATGGTACAGCTACTAGCAAAAGTGCTAATTGTGCATAGTTGCACGTGCACCTCATGTAAGTTATGAATATCATGATGAACTGTAGGCACAATTAAGTATTTATTTTGTGTATTGTAGAGCCTAAAAAAAAATTTTGCAAACATATTTGTTCTTTTCAGAAGAATGAAGCGTGGCAAAAAGCAGAGACAGTATCTCCTACTGGAGCAGCCAATACATTATACTCAATAAAAAACTGTTAAATCCAGTCTAAATACAAATCAGACTCAATTAATTTTACCATATATATCTTTAAGCAAGGTCTTACATGATTTTTAAATCTTCTTTTGAAATGCCAGTACTTGAAAGAAAATCCTTACATGACCTGCATATAACTTAATATGAAATACAAGTGTGGAGAATTAAAGGCAGCTGCAGAGAATAAAGCAGGAGGCCACAGGGAAGAGAAGCAAATCCAAGATTTGAGTTTCATGGTCATTTATGCTAATTTAAAATAGGAAAAGAAGCAATTTTGCGTTGTCTTGTGCTTGTGGGGAATGTTGTATTTCTGCCCTTGTATTGCCTTCTCCCTCAAACAGAACACCACTTTTGAAAGTCTTGGGATGAGTTGGATTAGGAAGTGGGTTTGGGTGAAAACAAATCCCTAAAAATAACAAGAAATGTAATACATATCAGTTAAAAGTTTTACTTTTGAATCAGATCAATTTCTCCATCCTTTCATGCATACAATGTGCATTTCAGCTGAAGATGTGAAGGAGGATAAGTGATGAATAGCCTGTAGTTTGTAAACATAAGATATGATAGTATTTCCTGAAACTCTTCTAGTTGTGTCAATTAGTATGAATATAGATAAGGATTTCACTTAGGTATGGTGATATTGCCACCCTCTCCCCCTTCAGCCCAAATCCTGACTTACATACTTTCTAAATTTATTTGGCCTTGCCTTAAAAAGGCAATTAATTTTTGCTTATTTGTCCTACAAATCAGTCCTATTAAGGTTACGTAATATTAAAAAAAAAATTAAAGTAGAAGGAAGGAATTCTGCTTGAAGACTGATTTTGAACACCATTAACTTGTTTTATTGTGGCTATTTACTGAAATAACTAATATCATCTGTACCGATTGTTATCTGTATCGATGTCTAAATTCATACATCTACAATTAAAATGTATCAGAATTAAAGTTTGGAATTGGAACAGCTGGCAAGGACAACATAGGCTTACAATAACTGTTGTTGTCATAATAATAATTTTAGAGTAGTGGTAAATTTAATGACTCTTGAAGAGGTGCAGTGTTTATTTTATGGCAGTGCCAGTATTGCATTGTGTTTTTTTGCTTTTTATTATGTGAAAATTTTATCATGATTATTCCTGGTTACGATAAACATGTTACCTGATTGGAGTCTCTGAGTAAACTGTTTTTCCTCAACAGGTGGTGAGAAGATACATTTTGGGCTCTGTAGTTGATAGTGAAAAGAATTATGTGGATGCTCTGAAAAGAATCTTGGAGGTAAGTTAATAACTTTGGCATTTTATGATTTGGAAATTTGAAAATTGATCAGATCCTTAAAGAATCATTAGTGTGACTCATAGACTTTCCTACAGATGCTTTATGCCAAACATTTAGAGAGAGTTTATATGTATATACTGTTAAAGAAATTATTTTTTCTCCTGTGTATAGGAGACCCCATTTTTCAGGTGGTTTTAATTTATTTATGTATCTTTCTTCCACAGCAATATGAGAAGCCCCTTTCAGAAATGGAACCAAAATTACTGAGTGAAAGAAAACTCAAAATGGTCTTCTATCGAATTAAAGAAATTCTTCAGTGCCATTCAATGTTTCAAATAGCGCTGGCGAGTCGTGTGTCTGAGTGGGATTCTGTTGAAATGATTGGCGATGTCTTTGTTGCTTCAGTAAGCAAATACAGATAATCTGTTTTTATTTTAGAATTGTTATTCAATTGTATCTTTCCATCTAACTTGACCATTTTATTACCATGTTCTTCAATGCCTGCAGCAACTGTCAGAATATGTATGTACCTTTCTGCTAAGGAACGTGTGTCTTCAGCTAGCTTAGGAGATGAGAAGATTGTGGCTAAAATTTTCAGGCTTTGATGAAGCTTTAAGATGCTTAACTAAACGGTTTCTTTTTCAGAGGAGAGAGATTCAAATACCCACCAAAATTAGGTTGAGATTGAAGCTCCTTATCTCTTAAAAAGCAGCTAGTTTTACATACATGGGACTTAGCATATATGTTAAGAATAGAAGAAAAACACAGTAGGTAGTGTCCTGAATTCCTCAGTCTGATCTGAACCTGGAGCACAGGTAAGGAGTAAAACCCTTAATGGAAGTCCATCCAGTGGAGGACTGAACTAGCCACTGGTTTGAATTAGAGGAAGCAAAAAAGTTGTCTTGGTTGGTAGAAAGATGTTATTCCCATAAGTATGTGGATGGAAAGGGCTACCTACCTTGCTGATTTGAGTATTTTGCTTTGTTGCCTTCCAGCTGCTGGATATTACAGCCTTTTCCTTTCATCCAAAAGAGAGCTGGGATCTGTGTTTTTGAGTGCTTTGACCCCATTTTAATGAAAAAGGAATGTTTACTGAAGATTTTCTCTTTAAACCTGATCTGTCTTGTTTTGACTGGAGCAAGTTGGGGCGTATTAATTAGACCAGCTCTGCAGAAGAGAGGGATAATCTTTACTAAGTAAGCAATGGGCAGTGATCTTTCCCTTCACGTGTCAGTTTGCAAGCCACAACATCTGCTTTTTTGATAAATGCCAGCTGAAAATGGGGCATGGGTAGGATTGGGACTTCACTTGTTCATCAAATCTAGAAGGTAGGCAGCAGTGCATTACTGCTCTGCATGATGGGATCCCACCAGCTGCTTTGACTCTCACTGGAGGCCTCTTGATTACTCAGTCCTCATGTTCTGCCCTAGTATTGTAGCCAAGATGATGCTATTTCTGTAAATTTACATTTTGTAATTCACAGCTGCTACGTTGTTAGATCTTCAGCCTATGTTTTGCAGAAAAGTTATTTTAGGCATCATCAGTATTTCTGTAGATCCAGCACTAAGGGATCAGTAAAGGCAAAAGCCTTTACCACCTAACAAAATGAGTCCTTAATCTATCAGGACTCTAAATAATAATGTTTTCTGGCTATCTTTTGGGCTTATACATAAGGTTTACCTGTTTATGTTTTCAGTTTTCGAAATCCATGGTATTGGATGCATACAGTGAATATGTAAACAACTTCAGTACAGCAGTGGGGATTCTTAAGAAAACATGTGCCACCAAACCTGCCTTTCTAGATTTCTTAAAGGTGAGTTATTATTTCACTACTGTATTTTCAGAATTATAACATAATTTTAGATCCTGCATGTATTTTGAAATGCAGAATGGCTTTTTGTTGTTGTTCGGATCAGTTTACTGGTGTTTGTGTGACTGGTCTTGACAAAACATTGGAATTCTTTCATGCGAAGTGAGTTTCAAAGAATAGTTCACCTTATTTGGGATTTATTTTATGTCTAACCTCCTTGTTATGTTGTGCAGAGTCACACAGCTATACTTCTGTTCCACATTAAATTCCTATTATTTTGAAAATATTTTTTTGCAATCCAGGGGGGGTGAAATTGAAAATGTTTGTATGGAATGCTTATTATCCTGATGAATGTGATGCTTCCAGTAATGTTTATTGAGAACTTGGCACACGCAACAGAACTGCTGGGAAGTCTTAGGGATGATACCCTACAGAGGATAGGCAAAATCCACTGCAAGGCTTTTAGGCTGTCAGTTACTCTGCTGAGAGCTTGCAAGCTGTGTTTGTCCCATTTCCCCGAGAGTTCTGGATTGAGCTGTGCCTTTCAGAGCTGTTACCCTGCCTGAACTTTGGCAGTGGTCAGTCAAACACTAAACTTGGGTGCCCTAGGAAAACTAAACAGTAAGCTCTTAGGTTGCCAAAAGTTTTGGGTGGTGGGGTTGGGAGACCTGATTCCTCATCTGTCTTCAGATTTTAAGATTAATTAAAGGCACTTAGGGAATATGGCAGCAGCAGCAGTACACAGGATTGTGTTTTGGAAAGCTTTTGGCACCATCAGACCAAACTCTAGTGAGGTTACAGTCACTCCTCATGCTAGTAAAAGCCCACTGTTCCAGCAGTGGCATAACTTACACCTCGTGTCACTCCTTGTCAGTACCAGCTTTGGTACTGCTCAGAGCTGAGTTCACAGCTGAACTCTGAGAACACAGTACATTTCTCTGCTTTCTTCTTTTTCTTTTATTCACCTGCAACTAACAGACTTTGTGCCAGAATCTTCTGCTGCTGGTTGGTCAGAAAAATATAAGTATGTGCCTTGGAGATAAATAGGGAAACAAATTGTTGTGAAGCAGATAATAAAAATAGAAAATAAATAGGAATTGGAGCATTATACCAGTTTAATGTTGTTTGTTCTTTATACTGTAATGTTTTGTCTACTCTTCTCGGGTTGGGTCATCTGTGATTCTGATCAGAATATTTCTAGGTGTTGGAATAACTTATACAGATGGGGCTTCTGCACATGCAAATGAATTTTTTCTGTTTTTATCTGCTAGTCCTGATAACCAAAATAATGAATTCTAATATATTTCTTTCCAAACAGAAATCAATGCTCTTTTCCTTAGTTTCTTTTAACAAAGAAAATGAAAGTCTCTTTTTGTTTCTGTAGCACTGAGGTAATTATGTTTTACTTAGATTTTTTTAAAAAAACACATCGATTGTTACACTTTTATGATCTCAGTCCCAAAAAACAGTGCAACAGCAGTAAATTAGGCTATAAATCAACAAATCACTTAGGAATTTTAGATTTAAGACCCTCAACAAGTACATTTGCTTTGTTGTCCTTGATGTTGAGCAGACATTTCATGGCACTGCTTATATGAAAAGCATGAAAGTGCTGTAACAGTGTGTACATCTGTGTTGTGTTGCTGGTGAGGCTCCATCCCAGCTGTAGTTTTTTAGGGAGGAGATTTCAGCTGAGTGACCATGCCATCATCTTAATAATGATTTTTAAAAAATGTATTTTTAAAAATGAAAATGAGAATCTTTGCAGTACCACTATAATGAATGGTAATGATGTAGCAGAACTTTCAAAAAATATTTTCCTTTCATGCTGTTCCTGATAGAAATACGCTTATGGAAGTAAACAGTGTAACATTCTTGCATTGCAGCAGTGCCAGGAGTCAAGCCCTGATCGGATTATGCTGTATGGTTTAATGATGAAACCTATCCAGCGCTTCCCGCAGTTCATTCTGCTATTGCAGGTAAAGAATATTTACCAAATAGACTTAACCAACAATGTTCTCGTTGCATTCTCACGTGGCTTGACTGTGAGCTTTCTGGGTAGCTATCTTCTGCTGGAGAGGAGTGTGCTGCAGTGGGAGTGACCATTGGTGTGTGAGGAAATAACAGGGAAGAGAACTTCAATGCACCGGAATGTACTGATCTCTTAGTCTGACTGCACAGACAGGTAGTAAGTATACTGCAGGAAAAGCTCGGTAAATTTGATATACTCTAGGCTGCTAGGCTTATTAAGCTAGGTGTAGCTTTTAAGTTCCTTCATATGAAAGCTGTAGTTGGAAAGTGCTACTTGTTCATAGCAATTGGTTAGGTAGTAACAATTTAAAATACTAGTAGAAGCGGTGTGGTATTACTTTCTGCTTAAGCAAAATGCAAGACAGAATTCACAGTTCCCTAGTTCCAGACCAGCTTAGTGTTTGTAAGTCCTTCCAGGCCATGTCAGGTCTACACAGTGAGTGCTAAAAGTTCCCTGTGTTTTACAGGTGTCACAAAGGGCAGGCTTTGGGACAAAGGTCCAGGAATTACTGGTGCGATTCAGAGGTAGTTGTGGTGGGAACATGAAGCCAGGTAGCTGTGGCAAGAGTTTTTAAGGTAGAAGAAGAGATGGAGTTTACTGTGGCAGGAAGTTGTAGCGAATATGTGGTGATTTTTAAGTGCTGTGTGAAAGGAGCGTTGTTCCAATGTATGCCTACAAAAGGGAAGGATTCTTTAGAATCATAGCATCATAGAATCACCAAGGTTGCAAAAGACCTACAAGATCATCCAGTCCAACCATCCACCTACCACCAATATAACCCCACTAAACCATGTCCCTCAACACAACATCTCAACGTTCCTTGAACAGCTCCAGGGATGGTGACCCCACCACCTCCCTGGGCAGCCCCTTCCAGCGCCTGACCACTCTTTCAGAAAAAACAGTATTTCCTAATGTCCAGCCTGAATCTCCCCTGGTGCAACTTGAGGCCATTTGCTCTATTGTGACCTCCACAGAGTAAGTATGGTCTGCTACTTTGGGATGAACAAGCTGTGTACTAGTGAGGAATAATGACAGTAATAAAGATATTATAGTAGAGATATTATAGACATTTGTAGTAGTGAATACTATAGAATTTATAGTAATAAAGATATAGTAGAAAGCATCAGAGAAGTTTAATTTTAAATAATTGCTTATACACCTACATATTATAATACTGATTTTCAAATTACTGAACGTTACATGCAAATTGTGCTATTTATTTACTTACTTATTTTTGCATTTGATGTTCTTACGTTTATTTTCAGGTTTCTTCTCTGTACTTTCTCTCTGTAAATAAGCTGTATGCAATTCCATTCAGTATCTTTTAAAAACTATTAAGATATTCCGGAAAATAGCTGAAGCACTGTCTGAATATTCGTTACATGTTTATTGGTCTTATTCTTTAAAGAATATGGCATTAACTTAACATTCAATTCCATAGGACATCCTCTAGTCTTTTGGACTTGAGTTTGAAGTTGAGCCTGATTTTTTTGTTTGTTTGTTTTATCGTTTCCCCTCAGGATATGTTGAAGAACACTAATAAAGGACATCCTGACAGATTACCCCTGCAGATGGCTCTTACAGAGCTTGAGACACTAGCAGAGAAGTTAAATGAAAGAAAAAGAGATGCAGATCAGCGCTGTGAAATAAAACAAATCGCAAAAGCAATGAATGAACGCTACCTGAACAAGGTTAGGAAATGTCTTAGAAATGTGTCGTGAAAGACTTAATATGTTATCAGTTTCTGACCTTGAGCAATCTTTAGAATGCACATTGAAGGGACACCTGCGGTATTCTCTGTGGTGCTTACTACTGTGGGGTTCTAGTGGTAAATATGAGGTGTGGATCATCTCCAGGACTAAATGGGTTTGCTGGTTCTAACCATTGTGTGCTAGAGAGGATAGATGCTGAAATAACAGCAATATAGGTGTTTTGTGGCAATGTAGAACATAATGCAGTTTTCTGTTTCTATAGTAAGTTTTCTTGCAGATCTCCTGCAACAGAAAATTCAGCTTTGAATTTATCATAGAACCAAGGAGTTATTCCTGTAACAAGGAGGGAACCAGTTCCTCATACAGCAGTGCTTCCAATTGTGGAGCAGGTCAGGGTGTGCTGTGGAATGTGTTCGTTATCTTCCTTGTGTTAAGGAACATCGCAGTCTGTTTCATTCATACACTTGGATCATACAATAGAAAAGCCTTTAAAGAACTATAGAGGGTATTTGGTGGGAGGGGAGGAACAGTTTTCTTTGAGTTTGTTAGTAGATATCTGTACTGTGAAAACATATATGCTGATTTGCACCATAACTGCTTCTGTCTTTACTAGTGTTTCAGTTATTGCTTTAATGAAGTTACAGATGGTTGTGCTGCAGACGTACTCTGGGATGGAGTAATGAGGATGTGCTAAACAAGTGCAAGGAGTGTTTTTATTTGTGATTCATAAAAAGTCCTGTAGTTTTAAGGAGATAAAGCAGTCAACCAGAATATGGCTGTCTTAACCTATTTATCAAAAACGAGAGACTGAGTTTATTGTCATATTGGAATAGTATTTCAGTTCTATGTGTATTGCAGATGTGATTTTCCTTTCTTTTCTAGTTCTTATGCTCCTGCTTTTTGAATTAGCTTCTAATGATCATGTACAAATGACTGAAGGAGTTAAAGACATAGAATATGCCCTTTAAGACGTGGCCCAGATTTTCATTTATCAATTGATCTAAACTATACATTGTTATATTTTGTACCGAGAGGACACTGAGATATGCCTTGTGACCTAAGTTTGCTTATGCAACTTTGGAATAATGCCAGACAGGGTGAAACAAGCAGGAAAGGTTGTGGATAGATAGGAAGCGGGTGAGTTACAGACCATTTTGTTCTCTTGGCTGCTACAGAGATGTCTTTGACCTGTGAGGAGTTGGTTCATACTTACCTATGTTGTTGAGCCCCAGCACTTGATTGAAAACTGCAGGAGCAATTTACACCTTTGGTGCATGTCGTTGTCTTGGCAGTCTGTGGAAATATGTCAGCTGCACTCCTTAGCTGACTCTGTGAGCCAGTGGAGACAGAGAACGTAAAAGCACTCTCTCCACCCACTCTTGTGGGACTTGTCCCTTCGTGATGCCTGGAACCATGCATAGCATTTAAATGCACTGTGAAAGAAGAGGTGAGGGAAGGAAACAACAGAATCTGTGGAAGCTATGATTTTTTCTCACTGGGGGTCCTTTATCAGTATGGAAGACTTTCAGAGGGAATTGCATGTTCCTTATTAAGGCTGCAGACCCCTGCAGGGCAGACTTCTAGGGGCATGTGTTACTGCTTCTGTAATTTTTCTGTAAACAAAAATCAAATCAGTAAAAAAGCTTAATTTATTTGGCAAACTCACCCGTGAGCATTTATATTAGTATGGCTAATGATTGTATTTTCTTTTATCTTTTTTGCACTGGATGTTAGGTGTACTTTATAATATGTATAATATGCAACGTTGATCGTTTTTAAAATCTAGCTACTCAGCAGCGGAAACAGGTACCTCATACGGACTGATGATATGGTTGAAACAGTTTACAATGACAAGGGAGAAATTATCAAAACCAAAGAGCGACGACTTTTCATGTTGAACGATGTGCTGATGTGCGCAACAGTAAACGTGCGGTAAGGCTTCATTCCTGTTTTTTAAATGGTGATTAGAGCTTAAGCTGGAAAAAATGACAGTGAAAAAGCTTTTTTGCTTTTGCTATGGCTAATGATTTCTGTTAGTTTTCATAATGAATGGACAGCTAGTTTTCATACCTAGATCTAGAATAAATTCATGCTTTTATGTATATATAGATAGATATAATATCAGGTGGAAATCGCAGGTAAAAATGTTCTGTGCTGTTTAATCACTCATGTGCATTAGTGTTTAGTGGAGTGTAGGCAAGCCACAGTAGGATTTTTTTTTTCTTTTTCCTTAAATTCACAGTGTCACACATCTGTAATTTGACAGAGTTTCCAAATTAAAACAAAACAAGAACCAAAGGTAATGCATGTAGCCAGAAAACAAAACAAAAACTGGAACTTACTAAAGAAATTCCAGCTGGGGAAGGGTTTTTATCACTGAGACCAAACGCTGAAGGTTGAAAGCTGAGGTACTTTGAAGAAAGCATTTTTCCATCATGCTTTCTGTTTTAGTTGGCCGAAGCTATTACTGTTACTATACCATGGTGTATGCCAAGGTCATACTCACATTCCAGTCTTGCCTGTATCATAAAAAGGAAATCTAGCAAATTTCACATATTACACCAGTATCCAGTCCAGAATTTTTGGTCCAAAGAAATGCACGTTATTGAGTATACCTTTTCATTTGTGGAGCATCAGTGACTTTCAAACTCTCTGATTTATGCATGCCTACAAATAATCTCCTGAAGATTTAGGCTTCTTCAGAAACTTTACACATGCAGGTGGAGTCAGCTTAATTTTCTTAACCACTTTTTGTCAGTCTTTACAGAAGTAGTCAGATATCTCAGGACCCTGGGGACCATTGGTTCCAGACTAATTTCCCATAGCTGGCAAAAGACAGATTTCTATAGAGTCCACGACCCTGTGTAGGTCCTTCTTCATATGTAGTCTAGATGACTGGCTTGAACTGGAGACCTAAGTAGCAGGAGTTGAAAGAGATGGATACTATCCCTAGCAGCTAGACAGCCGTGTCCTGCTGTGTTTTCTTTCTTTTGAATTAGATCTGGAGTTCATAAATATTTATTTAAGTTCTGGCACTTGTGTTTTTTTCTGTTCAAGCTTGCCTCTTCATTGAAACAAAAGCATGAATGTGTTGTGAGTAGGTAGCTGACTAGCTAAACCTTGGGCTTCAGATACTGTTCCAAGTAAATACACTAGGCTGATTTCTCCCAAGCTTTTAACTTGCATATTTTAGCCATCTCAGCCAACATTTTTGTTTCCTTTAGCCTCTCTTTTGTACTTGATAGCAGATGTTTGCTACATGCGATTGAATGTGTGAATGAAGGAATGAAAGAAACAAACAAAAAGTAGTATTAATACCATTTCTATTTCAAGTGAACTTCCTAAGCATGCTGTTTCCTCTGAAATGCCTATTGTGATGCATGCTTCCATTAGCAGCAGCTCACATGTAGATTGCTCTCAGAAACCACAGCAGTTGCAAAAGGTCTGCGAAGAACATCTGGGCTGTAGGGCTCAGCTGAAATGCTAGCTACGCAGCCTTTGAGAGGTTGCCTTGGCCTTCCTCCTCCTGGTGGTCATTTGAAGGTCCCAACATCCAGACTTTTCTAAATGTAGCAGATACTACTTTTTCACACTGTGGCACGTATTGTCCTAAAAGGCAAAAGAATCAGGAAAAGGTGGAGCCACAGTGTTGTCTAAGCACTTGAATTAAGGTGTTCAAGTGCACATTGATCTTAAAAGATGGTAATTGATGTTTTGTTACAGAAGTAAAAAAACAGAGAATCTGTTGTTAGTAGTCCTGTGCTGCCTGTAAATAAGTTTATTTGCACCTGCACAGCTGATCTTTGCACTCACAGCAAAGGTTAGTCACAAAAGTCATCCTGGTGTGTGTATTTGTTTAAATTTGTGCACAGGACTCAGGCTGATAAACAGCAGATTTTAAAAGTTAGTAAATAGGATACTATAAAACACAGTGACTTGTCATTGCAATAATTTGTGTATCTTCCAGCACTTCCTACGAAAGCAGTGGCACTATGACAACTGGCCAGAGGTATTTATTAAAATGGAGTGTACCACTGGGACAAGTGGAAGTCATAGAGTACGGGAGCAGTGAGGGCCAAGGAGAGAACTGCAGGTTTCCACCCCAGCATTCTGCTGAAAATGTTATTGTTAACTCTAAGCCAAGTAAGTGACAGCTGTTCTACACTTATAAAATTTGTGTGAAAATCTATGTTTTGATTGCAGTGGACTATAGAATACAAAACATGTGGTGCATGAAGAGTTCTGTAACATGACAATAATACAACCTCTTTCTTTGTTAACAAAGAGTCCGTAAAGTGATAGACAATCTCTTGCCTTGCAAAATGAATTACTTGTATTTGTCCTATTTCAGGGTTTTCTGCATGAATGCATAAACTGCTCTAGAATTTTAAGCCATGAATGTGTATGTCCATGCAAACAAGTTTGCTTTGGTGTGGTATGCTGTCCCAGGGTAGCTGGTTGTATAAATGTTCTCATTCCATAGTTAAAGCAGGGAGTTTTTCTTCAGTGAAGATGGCAAACGGCTCTGTTGTGGAATAAGAGTTTGGATACAATTGTTACTGGAGGGCAGAAGTTATTTCTCTGAAGTCCAGAGTATCCTTCAAACACAGTATCAAGTTCTTCAGGGAAAAAAAAAAAAGAACACTTAATGTTAACCGTAATGAATGTTTTTGAAACAACATGCCAATAGGTAACTTCCTCCCTGCCTCTCTCCAGAATGGACTTCTGGCTCTGAAGTTTGAAAACTCTGTGCTCATTAATCCCTTCTATAAGCTTGCCAACTACCCTCAAGAGATATATGAATTTCAAAAGTTTACTCAGTAGCTTGCCTTTCATATGTAAGGAATTATTTTTATATATATTGTCCAAATTTTGTATTTGTAAGCATATCTAATATATCTAGATTGTGATCCCTATTAATGGATTGTAATTTAGATTGATTTCAATGCTAGCTTGGGCAATTTTCACACTGCATTTATTTATATTGCACACTGCCTCATGAATCTTCTCACAGTTATGTTGTAAGGAGACATAAATGTTATGTTTTATAACTGACTTAGGTGCATCTGCAGTATTTAATACCCTCCTTATTTTTAGTGACAGTTAATGTTGAGCCTTCTTGCTCCTCCCTTTGTGAATAGCCAAAGAACACTACTATAGGTACTTGTGTCTCATTTTCAAGGATGCCTTTATTCTTGGAACTCCTTTAAAACATTAAGGGGCTGCTTAAATAACGAGATGAGAACTCTTAAATTATTGTTTATCACCTGCTGTATGCATGACACCAAGAATAAAGGGCATAAGGGAGCGTATTACTTGGAATGAGAGTTTCTCTTGTAGGAGCATGAAGGTGGAACAGTTTGTTGAATATTCTTAGTGCAACTTTGTGCGGCAACTTCATAGCTGAATATACCAAGTCTTTCCCAGTCAGCAATATCAAATGGGGAAGTGGGAGATGAGGGGAAAAAAGAAAAACCTTTATCCAAACCATCCTGTAGAACCTGCTTGAATTTCATGGTATGTGGTGACATCACATATAAATGACTTAGCACATCACATGTTGTCTCAGGCATGAGTTCAATAGATAAAAAGCAAGCAGAACTGACTGTTCTCTTACTAAACTCTTGTCATGGCATCAATTCAGTCTTCTAATAGAAAGGATCAAAAGGTAATAATTAAAAAGCATATGAAGGATACTAATTATAGAAATGAATAAATTTTTCCTCAATTTTAATCAGGCATTTATCCCAAATGATCCAACTAAATCAAAGGTAAATCATTCATGAAAGGGGGAGAGTGTAGTTTTGCTATTTGTCTGTAGTGCTGTCAGCACGAGCTGCTACTCCGGATGCAGACTTGCCTGAATTGACCTGTGTAGACAAGTTTGAAGAGATGCTTAATTGTGTTATTTATTCTGGAGCAGTGTCCCCTTAGTTCTAGCTTTCTTGGCTGCTAAATATTAAAGAAGCTCAGAAAATAGTCTTCTTGTAGAGAGAAAGGACTGTTAAGACTGTGTAATTGTTTCCTGTTGCCTATTTGCACTTATCAAGATAGCCAAAAATTTCACTGACAGTGTAGCGCTACAGTGATAAAGATTATGTCATCATCAAATAAAAAATACTGTATTTATCACAAATGACAAAGCATTACGAGCAAAAAATTCATTTTCTGCATGAAAATATATGACCCAGTCACCATAAAGTTATGTTTCCTTCCGTTTTTGAAGTATACCAAGATACAGCTGTGGCCTCATAGAATGTGGTTATAATCTATCCAAGATCAAGACAGTCTGAACATCTAATGGTCAGTAGCGATTTGGGATGCTTCAGGTAAAATCCTGGCTTCCCATGAGGTAGTATCTTTTTGTAGAGCTGTGATTTCAGCTCTCATTTCCAGTTTATGTGAACTGGAGAGGTGCGGAATAGTGATGATTCTGTGTAAAAGCATTAGATAGTAGGGATCACGTCTTCCATTTCTGGAGAACTGAGAAAGGAACGTCTCTATCTGCAGCGCTCCAGGTGAAATACCGGTAAGACTAAGACTCTCACGTTACTGCTGTGATCAGCAAGGATTCTTGATAGCTTCTGGTTTTGTGCTGGTGAAGATTACTGGTTTTTAATTAAGTTTTTCTTATTTTGGCACGTTTTTCTCCACCAAAATCCTTGGTATGAGAAAGCAACTACCTTAAGTTTGTCTCACTATTCTTGGTTAAATGCAGTTGGCATCGTAAGCTATATACCATGCTGCAAGAAAGGATAGGGTAGTATAAAGATGCAGACTTTACTGTGGGTGCTATAGAGAAAGTAATAGCCAAATTTTAATTAATATTGTGTAGGTTGTAATATGCAACTAGTGAAAGGTTGAGAAGATTTATTAGTACCTATATATCAAAGGCATGCTTCAGTACTAACTTAAGCAGAAAAAAAAGGTTGTGTGAGCATCTTTTTTAGTGGCAAAAGGATACATTTGCATCTTTGTACTCAGTTCTGCTTTGCATAACATTCTTTTTTGCCTCTGAATTCTAGAGGAGAACCCATTTAGGGGTTGTTCAGTTCATCTCTTTTTAAGCTTTCTTGTCATTTTGCCAGAAGATACTGTGTGGCCTAAGGGTGTGTGACAGGAAAGCAAAAAATTTTTCTTAGCTTGATCTGTTATGCTCTTTCTGTCTTTGATGTGCTTTTGCCTTATTCCTGTTATTCTCCTCTAGCACCAAAATGAAAATCTTTTAGTTACGAACATAGAGAAGGATTGGAGTCTCAGCTGTTTGGCAGAGTTCTTGTATTTGTATGGAACTTAATACGTTTTGTAGTGGAGTAAAATTATAACTTGTGTTTGCTTCCTGTAACAATATTTAAAGCACAAAACATTTCACTATTTTTTTTCTTAAAAACAGAAAAAACAGCATGCTTATGGAATCTTTTTTCTTTGAGCAGATTAGGCAGAGTCTTGTTCCCTGTATTGCAGTTTGTCTTAGTTGAAAGTCTGTGAGGATGAGCCTCTGGCATCCCAAGCAGAATCCTTACCTTAACTTTGTGTGCCTAAGAGATCTGTTGTGTTAATTTTCATCAGCTGAACCATTTGGAGAAGGTTGCAAGATAAAGTTCTTCCCTAGTAAAATGACATATGGTTTCAGCTAGGCTATTGCTAACCTGCTTTCCAATCCCTTTAATAGTGTTGGTTCATGTGAAGAAGCTGAGACCCATTCATAGTGCTGAAAAGTTGAATTAATATAGGAAAAAAGGAACATTGTCATCATGAACAGGAAGTTATGTGTTCTTCATTTTGATTTACTTTACTAGAAGAATTGTGTAACGTATTTCAGTAATTGGTATTTGACACGTGTTTTAGGTGATTGTGAGAACATTTGATTTATTTTTATTGTTAAAATATAATAAATAGTATAACTCTAGGTGAAGTTGCTAAGTGTGAGAAATCAGAACTGTGATTCAGGACCCAAAAGGAGCTTGGCAAAAGGATTGTGTAATATGGGGATAAACTGAGGTAATAAATGGTTGAAAAGCTCAAAAGAAGAGACACTGAAATACACACCTTCAATACTTAATGTCAATTAGTGAATTCCATTCTTCCAGACAATTTTGTTGATACATGCATTGTTTGCACCACCTTTGTCTAAACTACCGAAAGTGATGGATTCAACGTTCACATCTAGACTATTAGTTTGATTTGCTTTGGTTTCCCTTTTATCTTTTTTCTTTTGTCCAAGATGGTTATAGGTAACCTGCTTATTATGGTTTTGGGGGAATGAGCGTTTTAAAAGCTCCTAAATTTTAAGGGATCCTGAATTTTATTATTTGCTATGTCATGGATTTAGCTTTTCATTCATGGCTGAAACTTGCTGTTCTGTACCTTGGTTTCCTCACCAATTAAAACTGCTGTGCTGTGAGCTCAAAACAGTCAAAGAACTTCAGAGATGTAATCTGTCTGGAAGAGATCTAGTGGAGACTACAGTTCACATAAAACCACCCACAGCTGAATCAGTACTGTGGATAATCGTGCTATCTCATGGAAGAATCGAAGAGTAATCCATGGCTGTTGAAGAACTAGCTATTGCTAACCTGAATTTTCTGTTGTAGTTATTTTAGATTATCTAAGCATCTTAAGTATTCAGGTTAGATATTAGGAAAAAATCTCTTCTCATAAAAAGTGGTGAGGCATTGGAACAGGCTGCCCAGGGAAGTGGTGGAGTCACTGTCCCTGGAGGTGTTCAGGAAGAGGGTAGGTGTGGCACCAAGGGACATGGTTTAGTGGACATGGTGGGGATGGGTCAGCAGTTGAGCTAGATGATCTTAGCAGTCTTTTCCAACCTTAATGATGCTATGTTTCCAAAGTAGTCACCACATTTGTTCTGACGTCTTTTTTGCATCCTGAATGATCTGCAGTAGCTGAAGGAACTTACCTGTAGACCATTTCCTTGTCTTGTTGTTTATTAGCGATTTTCTGTTCTGTTGGCTTTTGAGGAAGAAGCTTACTGCAGAGTTGTGTCCTACTGAATGATATTCGTTCAGTCAAAAAGGACAAGCTGATTGAGTTTGTGGAAGGAGGGTAGCAAGTAAATTAAATGTGACCGGTGTTCTTGTGATGAAAAAGAGAATGGGTGAAAGAACGGTGAATACAATTTATTTTTTAATCTAGTCCTAAATAGTTATTTCCAAAAGCTATAAAAAATATAGTCAAAGGCAAATTTGTAACTTGTATAGCATAGGCTATTACATAAGGAAAGAAGTATTTAATTAAAAAATGAAAGAGAAAATGAGCAAGACCCATCTGTACAGCATATATCATGCAATGATGAGTGTAGGAGATGACAGTAAAGTTAAAAAAAAAATTAGCACATTTTTATTTATGACAGAATTTTAATGTTATTTTTTGTTTCACAGGTTTGTAGTTCATAATAAAAATCAGACCTCAGCTCTGTTAAACTATAACTTCTCTGCTTTCCTGATCAGGCTTAGAAGGATAACTGTGTACTCTGTTCCCACTTGCTTGTGGTTTAGATCTCTGTTGTTTTTGTTTGTTGTCAAGCGTAGTAGTAACACAACACTGACGTGCAGACGTGATACTTCTGAGTTTCCTTCTGCTTTATGCAGTCAGTTCTTGTAGTTCTCAGAGTGTTACCGGGGAAACAGGTAGGGTGTCTGATGGGCCACAGTGTGTGCTTATGCTGTCAGTGTCTCACTCAAAGGAAGGGCAGAAAAAGTGCTGCTGTCAGCATTTGCCACTGAAGCTGATTTTTGCTGGTTCTAATTCTAATAAGAATTGTAGAATTAAGGAAGGAAAATAATAGGGAGGAAATAGTAAGTTTTGTCATCACTTTAAGGATGGATGATTGTAATAGAATGTCTGGAGTAAGCAAGACTTAAGTATTAAATGATGTATCAACTCTAGCATTGGTGATAAGGATTTAAATTGATGATAATGGCATGAATTGCTAGTTGAACCAACTTTCTCTGTGACATATATGTAGACTAACAATGTAAATCTTTGTTTCAAAGTTAGCCTGTATGCTAAAGCAGATGTAACAGGTTCGTAAATGTAAACTGTCAATGATATATGTGAACAAAAGGCCAGAGATTTTAAATAAATCTCACTCCAAACACAGCAAACTGGTGACATGAAATAGTTCACTGGTTGGGCAGATAAGTTTTCAAGTGGTGAATTATGCATAGGATAAATCAGATGTTGCATTTTTGTCTCACCTTCTTAGGAAGAGACTCTTTGCTTTTCAAATGATTTTCATCGAGCTTCACATTTAGTTCTTAGCATCCCTTTCTTGGCTTGCCAGAGGTCTCATTCACATCCTGACACAAAGCAGTGAAATGAGCGGAAATGTAGCTGTGTTCAAGGGAGTATGGAAGAGGGAGGTAAAGCTCCTCATGGCGCGATTTCCCCACGAGTTACAGATAATCTAGTCTGAACTGCAGTGGAAACCTCAGGCAGCTTGGTGACTTGCAGACCTTTCTCAGAATCGCTGCAGTACTTTCTTTGTGTGAGCATGTTCAGATGCGCACTTTCTCTGCCTGTTTATGTCGGTGTTCATCTTCTCGCATCTAGTTCCTTTCTCACCCTTTATATCCATGCAGTTGCACCATAGAGGCTGCTTACGGCTGCTTTTTTTGTGGTGCAGAGGTTTCCAGGTCCTTTCCACCCTCTGTTGGCCCCTTTGGGACTCTGCAAAAGGAAGGGGTGAGAAAGAACTGTGGTGCCTCTTTTCTTTCATTCCACAGTCCCTTTGTTTCCAGGATGTTCCATCCTCATGGGAACAGAGCCAGGAACTGGAGGAGCTCTGACCTGTAACTGCAATCAGGACGCAGCCCAGGAAAACACAGCTGTCCTGCTGGCGTACCACAGAGCAACTGCCTGCATACTCTGTGCCTGTCATTGCATCAGATCTCTTGTTTTCCTCCCTCCTGGCATAGCTGTTTCTGTCACCAGGAAAAAATATTTATCGTGCTTTACCTCTGCAATTCCCTGCACTGTCAGGATTATCTGGCGTTTAATATAATCCCTAAGCCATGCTCACAATTTATGAGCTACTTCTCACCCTCTTAAAAAGTTTTGCTTGGTGTTCTTGCATAATGTTACTTGTGAATGGTAGAGCACTATAAATTGCTTGCATTTGATACCTTGCACAATATTTGCAGTTGCAAGCTGTTGATATTATCTGCGCTAATATTGTACTCAAGCTGTATGAATAAGCAGTTTTGTGGTTTGGTAATTTTTGTGCAACCTGTTTCTTTGGTGCTCAGATCTGACACAATATTGAGGCAGGTCTCAGCATTCATGTAATTACCACTTAAGAGCTGTCAGGAAGGCAAAGCATGTTAAAAAGACTTGTCAGAGTTAAGACTTGGGAGATTTGTTTCCCAGATCTGTTTTATGTTTGATTGGTGGCTTTTGGGACTCAGTTCTTTATCTGTGATTAGAAGCCTGAAAAACTCCTGTCTTGCATGGCAATGAGAATAAATACATTAAAGAGTTTTATAAGCTCAGATTATTGGATTCAATAATTAAGTTCCTAGAAATTGCTTGTAGATGCTTACATGACTAAAGTATGATTAGAATTTATTCCCTTGCAGAGGTTAGGCTCAATAATGTCTCTTCGTGTTTATGATAATGCTTTTGATGTTGGATAATGATGATGATATGTCCTGACTGCATTGGTAATTAGGCTTGCTTACCCCAAGTGTGAATTTAATAGTTTATGTTCTACTGATCTCAGGATTTTGTTGCTTGTCACTTAATAGTGTGGGTATGTACCGCTTCTTCTTGTACTAGGTTGTTAATAACGTTGATAAACCTAGTTTAGGGTCATGCTGCAAGGTTACATGTGAATACAGCTGCTCACCTTTTCATTGATGGCTGCCAACTAAGCTTTTGTTTTCTAATATTGTTCCTCGTTTCCCATTTGCTTCAGTTTCCAAACCTAGAGACCAGCACAACCTTGTAAATATTTATGGAGTTTGGATCTGAGAGTTTTATGAAACCAAAAGTGAACTAGGTTTGAACTACAGCAGCTCATACTTTTCAGGGGCATGCAACATGAGTTTCATTTGGCATAAAAGAACAAAAGGGGTTAAGGAAGGAAGTCTGCTTTTCTTTTTTCATTCATCTGTGGGCTTGTTTGTCTTCAGATTCCCTCCCCGGAGCTGGGATTTTTGGGTTCCCAAGACTACTTTTTTGGTACTTTCCTGGAATTTCAGTTCGCTATTGAAACAGTGTTGTAAAAGAAAACCAGAAAACAAAACCTGCACGCGTGCTTTCCTGAGGTGCCTATGGAAACAGGACCAGCGTGTGTAAGCAAGGCGAAAGACACAAATAGGAGTGATGTTGTGGGAGGAGCTGTCAAGCGCTCGGCTTATAACTGCGTGTGCAGGAAGCTTGTTCAGCATCTAAAAATAAAATCTCATCTGCTTTGTCATTGGCTGTAAGATTTGTAAAGAATTTTCAGACAGAAGGACTTGGAAGGTCTAAGGAGACACTTCCATTGCCTACCGCTGCTGTTGGGTACAGCAGGGCAGTTTTCACCATCCACCTTCCCGTGAAAGTGAGATGTTTTGTTACAAAGGTTTGCTTTTGTTTTTGTTTTTTTCCAAAGAGACAGGATGTAGTATTTAGCAATGAGCATTGGTATCAATTGTTAAATAAATTACAATATCCCCAGCATTCCCGATATTCATAATCTTTTTGCCAGCTGAGTTGATCAGTTGCTGAGATAGGTGGCTTGTGTTTCAAAATATCATGTAAATAATCTTTTCTATTTGCATCAATAAAATTAATTCCACTAGACCATCTAGTGGAATATTCTCTCCAGGGAGAATATTTTTCTTAATCTGTTACCAAGAGCAGCTAGAAGGAGTTTGTCCTCTGTATTTTGCATTCCAGTGTATCTGAAGATACAGGATCCTATACCAAGTGTATAGGAAGAATTCCTGAATTGCAGTAATTGAATCTTGGACCTTGTTAGTGCTTTCTGTTCTTCCTTCTCAAGATCTTTGGAGAACTGGAAACTATTTTCCTTAAGGTGTAAGGCTGCCTCTGGCTCTGACCTCATCCTTCCTGAAGAGTGCACATTATGAACTGAGCAGTGAGATGCTCTCTGTCTGTTGCTCCTTTAAGGAAAATCACTGAAAAACTTGCAGGATAATCTCACATCTAAAACAAAGCAATGGGAGCAGTTCTGCTTGCATTGAAATAGTTTTAAATATACTACTGCCACATCATCATTTTTAATGCATTTAGGCTAAACTGTCTCATGACATCTTTCCAGTTTATTATGAAATAATCAAGAACTCATCTGATATCATGATGACTTCCTTTCAAACCCGCTGTACAAATATATTAGGTTAAAATGTAGACTCAAATGTTGTGGAAGGGACTTGTTTTTTAATTATTTGTTCAGAGTGCGTGATTCTGTTCAAGTAGCAATGCGTTATGCCTTCCTCAGCAGCAGCTTTTCAAGTTACCTCCTACATACATAACTTCTCAGATCCTGGATGATGTTTATGCTCAAAATGAGGATTGAATCTTTTCCAAATTTCTTTCCTTCGTAGCTCTTGATGTTTCAGTATGTTGCTTGGCTACGCACAGATGGCTCAGTGGGAGGAAGCAATGTAAGTGTGCTCAGCCTCAAAGACCACATCACAAATGGCAAGTCAAATTTGGGATCTATCAGCCTTTCAGTGTAGTCTTCAAATCTGGCATGTTCTTCAAGCATGCCATTAACTTTGTGTTGCCCCTCAGTTATGCTGCAGCTTTAGTCAGGAAAGTCGCCTTTCTCAGTTTTGGTTAAGGCTTTTACATGTGAATCATAGAATCCTTAGAGTTGGAAGGAACCTCTGAAGGCCATCTAGTCCAAATCCCCTGCAATGAACAGGGACACCACAGCTAGATCAGGTTGCCCGGGGCCTGGTCCAGCCTCTCCTTGAAAGTCGCCAGGAACAGGGCATCCATCACATCTCTGGGCAACCTGTTCCAGTGCCTCACCACCCTCATTGTAAAATATTTTTTTCCTTATATCTAGTTTAAATCTACTCTCTTTAAGCTTGAAACCATTTCCCCTTGTTCTATCCCCACATTCATGAACTTTCATTTACAGTTACGCATTGCCTGACTTCAAGGCTCTGCATCTCTCAGTCAAAGTAGTCTTTCTGAGGACCTTGAACTTCTCTGATACGTGGTTCTCAGTTCATATCAATATGTTGTTTTCAAAGCAATTTATATTGATGGTTTTTGAACCATTTTGAACCATTTTTTGCAGGGGAAAAGGTCATTACTATAACTAAGCTCAAAGCAGATCTTGTCAAGATTAGTGACTTTGCAGTAAATGAGATACCCAGGAGGGTATTTGTTAGCCACCTTCTGCTTTAATATGACACGTAATACAGAAATACTTGCAAGAGTACTTGCACTATTGAGAGTAGTACTGGATGAGGCTTCTGTTGTACATACTTGCCATTTGGATTTATGTAATATTACTTCAAAAAATCCTCCTAATCAGGAATTAAATAGAAGTTTTGAATTGGAAGGGACCACCTGAGACATTATACATGCTAATCTAGTAACAGATGTTCAATTTATAGGTGTCTGCATCTACTCTAGGCATGGCAACACTTTTTTTTCCCTTTAGCAGCAGAAGTCTATCATACATTAGTAGCTCACAGTTGAGAAACAGAACACAGCAGAAGCTTGTAGAAAATGTGTACGAGTAACAAATTATCACAGTAAATAAACTGGTCGCATGGTAATTCTTTGAGATCAAGATCAGGGCATGTTCAGTTAATGATTACAATACCCAGTGTGCCTGTAGGACCCATGAGAATTTAAAATCGTGAGGAGCCGGATAGACGGCAATCCCAAGGGAGTGGTGCTCTGCCAGCGCCCGTTAAAGCAGCTGCTGCTGTGCTGGCCGTGCAGTGAGAGCTGCAGCTGCTGGCTGTGCTCCCTAGCAGAGCAGAGTGGGGTCAGCTGGTGGTGGTCACAGGAAGGTCGGCTGCTAGGAAGGGGAAAAACACCAATGCAGAGAGTCTTTAGTTCAGGTCCTGGTTGGTGTTTGTCCCAGAGTATGACAGAGCTCCTCTAAATGAAGATGGTAAGGAATCATTCCCCGCTCTGACCACATCCAAGGCATTTTTTCTCTATATATATTTATGCACAAATACTAATTTTACCTGAGCCAAGTTAAGCAGACTATAACCACACCCAGGGAGTTTCCTGCAGGCTTTATAAATGGATTGATGTCAGTGGTCTAAAATTGCTTCTGCTTCAATTATAATTACTTCAAATCGGGCTAAGCTGGTGAATTTAACATGATGGTCTGGAGCGTAGGGCTGGGAAATGAGTAGGTAGACATTTTAGTATTATACTCACATAAACTCAACTAAAGATCAACATTTTAACTTAGCAGCTTTCTTTCTTCCCTTTAAAGTAATTGGTAGCTTTTTCTTTCATGGATCTGTCTTGAATACTTCTAAAGATCATGCTGAGTAAGGGGTTAGGCATTTTGTGTGAATTTTTGGTTGTTGGCACTAAACTTGCCTGTTGTAGGGAGGCACGAATTCTTCTGGTAATATCTTAGCAACAAAGGATTTGATGAAAAAATTCCTGCTAACTTGCATGTGGCCAAGATTTTACCCTTGATCTGTAGGCGGAATGCAAAAACTTTGCCTCCTAAGCGATGTACATGGTTATTGGTTACAGCACATGGCATTTTCCTTCTGCCCAAGCACACCATTCTCTGCAGCATGTAGGATGTGTGGAGATGGGAAGAACTGTCCCTGAATTCCTGTGTTTTTTTTTTCCTCCACTGGAAAATAAAATTGTTTTGGAGCTTGACAGCAGGAGTGGCTTAGAAATGGGAAGGAAGTGACTTCATCATTTCTAAAACTTTTCAAAGTACAAAAAAAATCTACCGTGTCATCTGCCTTGGAATGAAGCCAAGAGTTTATCAGTGCTTTCTGTGGAGAAAGAGAGAACACCCATCCAAGTTAACCAGCAAGGTAGTGGTCAGGGAACATTTTTAGCGGGCAAAACTTAGGCTCTGCACTGAGAAATGCATCTGATGAGCAGACTGCATTGTCCGCCACCCTTCACCAAGCTACCACCACCTACTTCACCCGGGAAAAATCCTCCATCAGACAGTTCTCAGCTAAATCGATGGATAATTATTGCATTGTTAGCCACCAAGGATCCTGCAAGCTAATTCTGTTTTAAAAGATGTTATGAGAAGCCCTTTCAGGACCTGATTCAGTGGTGAAGTTGCAGTAACTTTTAATTCATTATCCAGACACGAATCAAGCGGTGAATTGTGACAAAGCGGTGAATCCAGACACGAATCAAGCAGGGAAGAGAGAATTCTCTTCCAATGAGTAGTGTTATGATCTCAGTTATTTTTCTGCCTCATTTTCTGCCTGCTAAGGACCTCCAGGAAAGAACGATGATAGCCATGGCTGCTGGTATCTGCTGTGGCTGACCATTAAAATTTCATTTTAATGTGTCGTCTTGGAATATCAAAGAATGGAAACAGGCTCTCTTTATTCACTGGTTTGTTTTTTGGCTGTCTTCTCTGTACTGAGAACTTGCCCTTTAATGAATGAGCCTAAAATGACTTCAGTTTTTCATTTGCCAAGTTATTTTATTTGCTTTGACACTCTCTTTGCTTCCTTTTTATCTTTATTTATTAAAATATTAGAAAATATGTGTGATGCAGACAGAATAAACTCAGGTGACAATTAGTGAATGAAGTTCAAGATTTATCCCTTATTCTGAAGGCTGAGACTAGAATATTTATAAAAGCATTTGGAGCTGCAGGAAGAGGGTTGTAGAGAAAATCTGTTTTCTGGTGTGATGGCAACACAAGGAAAATCCATTGGTATAAGCAGTTAAAGCTTGCTTTATGGCTACAGTTGAAGACTCCAGCACGAAGTCTTGCTGCCTGAATGCTTGCTATTATATGTTGCTGGATAGTGTCCAGTCTGTGACCTGCTTTCCTGTAGGCCCCCTTCAGGTACTGGAAGGCTGCTATAAGGCCCCCACAGAGCTTTCTCTTTTCCATACTGAAGGGCTACAGCTCTCTCATCCTGTCAGTAATATAGCTGAAATTCACTCGAGTGAAAGTATCCATCTTATAGAAGGGAATTATCACAACTTTTCAGCTTTTCACAACATTGTGGCTTTAAGTTTTCTGTTGGTCAGACCCATGAGTATAAATTTTGGAAATATTTGTGCTGTGTTTTTCAGTGCAGCAGTTTGGTTTGTTTAACTGTGGAATTTATAAATGACACGTAGGTGAGCAGGCTACTTGCAAAAACTCAACTACTCAACTAACTGCCAGTTACTTAGAATCGGAATAAATTTTGTTCTGTAAAAGCTATCTTTCTGTTACAGAAAATTGTAGCAAAAGTTATTTCATTTGTGTTCTTTACAATATATTATAGCTTTCAGCCAGATTTTACCAGACTTATAACATTGAATGATCCTTTTCTTTAAAAGTTGCCCAATTGAAATCAACAATTTGATGAGTCCATGAACTAGAAATTCTCATGCTTGATAAATGATAATTATTGTAGAGATTAGTTAGTAAAAATGTTAAGCTAGCAGAAGAAGAGAGATTCAAGGAGAGACTTTTAGATATTGTTTTTTTCAAGTACTTGGATTGGAGAAAGTGAAAATGAAATTTCATGGTCTACAATTGAAGAAGAAGTGCTAAAATTTTGTTTTAAACAAAATTTTCTCAGCAGCATCTAAAAGCTCTTCCTGTTAGATCTGTCTACTTTGGATTTCTTTCCTTCATTCTATACAGTAAATGTAATGATCTTTTCCTAAAGACTGATTTGTTTGTGAGGATAAGAAAGGCTCCATTGTACTTTTAATTAACATTCAGAACAGGCAAAGGAGGGTGGATGAAAGTTGCATCTATTCTCTGCTTGGGTAAATAGTGTAAGTGCAGTTGTTCCCCGCTCAGTGCTCAAGGGCAATACTCGGAAATCCTTTCATTGGTTCAATTTACCAGAACATCTAAAAGCAAGAGAATAATTTTCAGTTTTCTGGGCAAGTGTAATATCTCCAGTTTATGTTGCATTTTCCCGCAGTAAAGTGGAGAATTCGTAAATTAGGTAACCTGTAACATTTCCCTTAGGTCTTGTGATTTTACCGTCTTCAAATTTTCAGATGGATTCCTGCCTTACTGTAGTGTATTAAAAAGATGTCCTGTGATGGCCTTAATCTGTATGATAGCTTTGTGTTTAGTTTGTTGCATTTTGTTGGGCTCCTGGTTGGGTTTTTATTCCATGCTGGTCCCAGGCACACACAGTGCTGACACCCAGCTGCCTGGCCCGCCACCGGTGGCACAATGTGGCCATCCCTGTGCCACTGCCAGCCTGCAGGCCAGGGCCTACTGTGCTGCTGCAGCATACTTTGGAGTTACCTGGAGGGAAATGGCTGCCTGGAAACAGCAGCATGCAGGCTGCTGGTCTTCCATCAGCTGCAGTCCTTGCATTAATAGCAGAGTCACAGAATATCCTGTGTTGAAAGGGACCTGCAAGAGCCGTTGAGTCCACTCAGGAGCAGTCAAAATTCAAACCACATTTTGAGAGCATTCTCCTTGTTTGATGGGGTTTGGCATATAGACTTGCTGTACATAGCTAGAATTAGATTTACTTCGTGTTCTTGCCAGCACAGCATTGAAATCCTCCTGGTCAGGATGATTCGTTGCCCACAGACTAGCTTCCAGGAGTGTGGCTTAGTGTAAGGGGAAAGAAGTTGTAGTTTGAATGCTGCACTGCATGAGATAAATAATCTGCAGGGATTTCCTGGAAAAATAATCCAGCCCGGTTCCTGTCATTCCAAAGGGAAACATGCTGACTCTGTGTGAGTCAGAGTGTGGGGCTTGGGGGAGGGAGGGCGTTGTTTCTGCAAGAACTGTATAGCCATCCTGCTAGCATCATGTCTGGGAGCCAAGGTGCTAGCAGGGCTTTGAAAATTTTGCACATTAAAGTAGGCAGTTTATCCTATTAGAATATTTTTCTGAGTTAGTGTTTCTTTGTAAACATATGTGCTTATTAATGGCTTGGGCAAGATATTTGTGCTGCTGCTAAAACTTGGTGCTGTCCTCAGTCTAGATCCTTTTTCCACTTGGCTGATTGCAGTCAAATTTCACGTGGTTCAGTGAAATTATAGGTTTGTGAGTTAGGTTCGTGGTTAGAGTTAGGATGTAGGTATACAATCCGAATTGTTTTGCTTTCAAGATAAAACAAATTTGGAGTTTTAAGCCACCTTAGTAAAGGCTACAAATAAAGTTTTTGGCTTTGTCATGTGATGAGAAGCAACCTTCACAAGGGATGTTTGAGTTGTCACGTGACAGCAAGCCTGCTGGTTGGTGTTAAGCAAAAATTCAATTATGTAGAGATTTGAGGCTCAGTGAATCTTTGCTATTAGTCAATAGTTGTAGTGCATTCCTATTAAAGCTACAGGTGATGCTGTCCTTCACAATAGATGAAAAAAATGAAAAAGGCAATGTAAGGTGAACTAAAAGGAAATGGGTATGTATAACACCTGTATGTGCAAAGCTAGTATACAATAATACAAACTGCTACTGTTTCCTGTGATGCATTTCATAATTATCTGTCTGTAGGAACACTGAAAGCACCTGGAGCAACAAAGTGAAATGGCTATGGTGTACATATAAATAAAACTGATTTTCAGATGTAATGAAGACCCTATCTGCATATTGATGCATTAGTTGTTCTTATGATCTAGAAAGAGCAAAGACTATTTTGATAAATCCAATTTTCATAGTGTTAAGAAGTAGTGATATATGTTAATAGTACCATCTTTGTCACGCTTTCCTCCTTTAACTGAGAATTACATCTTTTTATTATATATAACATTATGTTCTTGTTCATTTTAGACAAGCTGTATATGGGACCAGGGCAACTATACCATGATCTGCAGAACCTTTTACATGATTTGAATGTAGTTGGTCAAATTAGTCAATTAATAGGCAGCCTGAAAGGAAATTATCAGGTAATAAATAAAGCTGCATTTATTTTTAAAATGTATTCTTGTTGTAAAATAGCCCACTTGTTTTTCCTTAGGATCCAAGTAAGATGTTCTCTCCGTAGAGAAATCATTTTTATCTCCAGTAATTCAATTGCTTTTAAATGTTTAATGTTATAAGTAGATTACAGCTGTCTTTCTAATCTTGTTTTGCTTCATTGTTTTTAAGTGTAGGTGGAAACTACAAGTGTCTACATTTCCTCAGTAGCTGATAAGCTTAAATGGAAACAGAATTATGTTTTGATCTTATGAAATTAGATTCTTACAGTTAGACAAGGTAGTAGGAGGATGGTTGTTCACTGGAAGCTCTTGATGCTCATCTGAGCTCTTAATCCTAGCTTTCAGGGAGAAATTGTTCTTAAGTGCAAATCACAAGAACGTTAGTGGATGTTCTGATGAATTTTGAAAGCACTTTGCTTTGGTGTTGTTCGCATCCCTTTCATTTAGCCTTTGTTCTAGCAAATAGATGATACAGCACTCTAATGTGGAATTTCAGAATGAATTCTCCATTCCCGCATTCATAAGATCTAAAAATAATATTTTTTAAAAAAAATTGCTTTCTTCTTTGCCTTTCGTTTTATATATTCTATGTATGCTTGAGTACATTTTAAAATTCCTAACTGCCACCATAGACTGTAAGTAAATGTGTGTGTATGTGCAGGCTGAGTTTCTCTTGGAATATGCTGCCTTCAGAGTCAAGGGCATTAAGTAGAACATAAAAATTGAAGAAAATGTGTACTGTAAAGGACATTTTTGGAAGCAGTCTGGACAAAATTTCACCAGGATATGGAGGTGAATTTCAGCTGCATTGTTGGAATTAGGTGTACAACAGATACCATCGGACCTTCATCCACTAAAATCATAGAATCAAAATATACAAAACCTTTCCACTTTTGCTGCCAGTCAGAGCCAACTACACTTAAAAAACATAACATTAAATTGATGTTTCCAGATAGAGATGCATAAAATAGAGTAATTTAGATGAGCAACGAGGTCAGTTTATTTATTTTTGAAAAATACTTTAGCTTTCATAATATTCTAACAATTGTTAATTCATATGCTCTTGCATATAAATAACTTCTTATGCTTAGGGGGTTGCAACTCTTAAGCAGGTTGCAACTACACAGAGCTTCCACAGTGGCTACGTAATAAACGTTTTTGCCTCAAAGATTTGAACAAAAGCATTGACCATATGATTTATAGAGATTTCCTTGAGATTTTCTTTAGAATTTATAGATTCTCGGTACCTGTTCATTGAAATGAAGTAAATGGACTGTGCGTGCAATTGATGCAAATTTGCATTTCATAGTTTGACAAATCCTTGGGAGTGTTATATATGTATCATCAAAATCTGAATAGCGTGCAAGTAAATCGTCAGATAATATATGTTAATGATCTTTACAGATATTTTTGAAGTGTGTTTACAAATCTGTCTAAATTACCCATGATTAAAATGAGAACTAAATGAGAGCCAGATACCGGGAACTATTTGTACATAAAGGTCACCTTAATTAGCTCATTGAAAATTGGTCCGTAGATGGATGTTGATCCTTTGCTTTTTTTTCTTTTAATTTTTCAGAACTTAAACCAATCGGTAGCACATGACTGGTCCTCAGGTTTACAAAAATTGATCCTGAAAAAGGAAGATGAAATCAGAGCAGCAGATCGCTGTAGAATTCAGCTGCAGCTTCCAGGAAAACAGGATAAGTCAGTCGTAATTCTTGATTGTGAAATTTTCTAAATGGCTTTGTGTGTTAGGTAGAGATGTATCAGGGAGGATTTGGGAATCTTTAGGTCTTCCTGCTCCTCCTTCTCTACAGTTAGCCTCTGAATTGTACTCTTATGCCAAAGCATTGGCAACTTCCATGTTCCAGAACAGCACTGTAGTTTTTCTCCTGTTCCTCAACCTTAAGTTCCTGATGCAAGATAAGAGAGGAACTGCGGCAATGGCACTTGTCAGGGAATAGCCACTATTATATTAATCCACCAAGGGGGGTTGTTACCTTTTCATGTAAAGCATGAGAACAGGGACATGTGACTTATCACAGTCTGCAAGTTTCTATCGGAGCTGCGTCCTTTGTCTTAGTGTTGGAAGATAACAGAATTTTGTCCTGCTCAACCTTTCTAGCCTTATCTGAATCTTGTTCTTAGTACATTTAGAATGGCGTGTGTTTTTTGTGTGTTTTTCATTTATTTTATTTTGGTTTTTGTCTTGCAGGTCTGGGCGACCTACATTCTTTACAGCTGTATTCAATACATTTACTCCTGCCATCAAACAGTCTTGGATCAATAATTTGCAAATGGCTAAACTAGCCCTTGGTAATTCTTAGTTTCTTACACCTTACACTTCCTGTCAGGTTAAGATACGATGTATAAAATGTACAGTGTAATATCTTTTTCATAGAAAATGATTTTTTTTTTTACAAAATTCTATCTACAGGTGTTCAAATTGCAGTACAGTAGGTAATAGTGATTGTGTAATATTACAAAGTATTGATGATCTGTATGATCTGTGATAATTTCTATCTGATGCACCTAAATAAAAATGAATTAAATTACATTAAATGACAGGCAGGTGATGAAGTTACTCCATTGTATACCTATCTTTTCAGATATTACAAACTTGTCAGCCATATGCCTTTGAGGTTCAAATTTCTCAGTTGTAGCTCAAGAAATTTTAGCTAGGAAATGATAGTAAAGCTGTTGGGTTCATTTGTTTAGCTTCCTGAGCATGAAATAAACATTCATGACATTTTAATAAAATATTTCTTTAGTTGGATACATGAAACAAGTTTTTGTCTTTGGGACCAGAGTCAGTTTATTTAATATAACTTTTTAGTCTTCACTAGAGAAATTATAGATGAACAAGTCTGATCTAAGTGGGAGCAATAAAGAACGTGCTGTCCTGTGATGTTATTAGTTTCCTGTGTTTCCTCAGAGTGCCTAAGTTTCAACAGTCACCTGGGATGTAGAATGCTTAAGTTGAAACATTGAGGATATGCAAAACAGAAGGCAACTTTTGCCAGCGCTTTCTCAAAATAGGATGTTTTTATGGTGCCTCACGGGAGACAGATAAAACAACAAAAATGAAGGGAAGTTGGACATCTCTATCATTGCAGGAGGTGGATTCTTGTAATGATGATAAATAGCAGGTGGTAGCGATGTTACTTAGCTCGCAGAGAAGTGGTTGTATTTGCAGATGAAAGATTTGATAGTTCTGATGAAAGATTTGATATCATTTAAGGATTCTAAAGAGGAGGAGGCAGATGTACCATTACCTCTTTTAAAAAACTACTGACAAGATCATTAACACTTTGCTAGTATAAATTGTTGCTTTTTTGGCATTAACAATAGTTATGTAATCTACTGTATTGAATTTCTGCTCGTAGTTTTGTTATTTATTCCAACAAAAGTATCTATGACATGATTATTACTATTATTATTACTATATTATTACTAACCAATCGTAAGATAATTATTTTCCATTTCTGTAGAAAGATGTAAGCGGTTATTCAGTGAAAGTGTTGTGGGATGTTTGTTGTTTGTTCTTTCCATTACAGCGGAGGATAACCTGTTAGGTTGGTTCTGTGTAGAAGATGATGGGAATCAAATCAAAAAGGAGAAACATCCTCTCCTTGTTAGACACATGCCAGTGATGATGGCCAAGCAGCAGGAGTTTAAAGTGAGTGGAACTGATATACAAAATTACAGTTTGTTTTCTTTAGTGATGTCACTTCTAAGGAACACCGTATTGTAAATACGTCTATTAGTTCTCATCTTTTAGTTCTCTTAAGTTACTGCTAATGTACACTTTGGTGTAAGACCAGTAGCAATAGAAAGTCCAAGAGGGTCACAGGAACGCAGTATTTGAGACCTCAAAGAACCAAGTATTTAGTTTTATATGATATGGCATTTATTTTTAGGTGTAAGCTCATCACTCAAGGAAAACGATGCATTGGAAATGTGTAACAGTTTTAAATGGAGCTAGAGCAGAGCTGCAGTTTTCAGGAGCTGAAGTCTGATGGAAGTCTACAGTCTCTTGTATAACTCTTGTCATTTATATCTTACTAGACAGTTGGATTCATGTTTATTGAATATTTTCTATGTCACTGCTGGAAAAATAACCAAACTGATTTTTTTAAAGGGAATTTTAAATACTCATGTTTCCTTAGAGCCTACGTATTTGTAAGTTCTGTAGGTCTGTGCCAAGTGCCTTAAAGGCTTCATCCTCTATAATCAAGTTTCAAAAGGATCTGTTTGTTTTGAAAGGAAGGGAAGGCCACATGCCCATACAGTTGTGTAATAGTCTTTGCTATGATCACCTCAACAGGAGACAGGGTATGTCAGAGCTTGCCTGAGCTCCAAGTCAACTCTGCTAGTTTTACAGCTCCAAAGGAGACCATATAAGCCCAGCTTTCACTCCTGATGCTCTTGAGGCCTTGCTATTACTGGGTGAAATCACCTAAATATTTCTCCTGCTTTTCTGCAGCTTCAGCTGCAGTTTCGATGTAGAGGTACTGGTTTGTGTGGGAAGAGCCCTTCGCTTGGCTGATCCTGCACCTCTTAGCATACTGCTCAGACTGCCTGGTAGTACAGGGAGTCAGTAACATCCATCAGAGCAGATTTACATCATTCAGTAAAAGGCTTCTATTGAGATGGAGAGCTAAACAACCAGGATTGGACTGTGAAAAACATCGTTAGTTTTGAGTAAGACACAAAGTGACACAGAGATGTAAGAAACAACCTGAGAAGTACCTAGCCAGCAGGTTAACTTTTTCTTTCTTTAGTGATGTACTTATCTGTCACAGCTACTGTATATCACCATTACAAGTAGATAGTTTCAGCATTTGTTAAATGAGACACACTAAGACTGGCAAAGATAGCTCTTTTTTTTTTTTTTTATTTTTCTGATCTGTCTTTTATCCTTGTTTTGTATTGCTTTGGTGAATACATACCATTATTACTACTTCTAGTCACTTGGTGATGCCTGCTGACTTCAGGGAGAGTTTTGAAATTCTTTGCACTTTTGAAAATTAAATAAACTGGAAATGTAGAACTCTGAGTCATAACCACTAGTTTCCTTTTGAAAAATTAAAAGAATAACAACAAAAAAAACTCACTATAGTGAGATGATTTGCAAGATTCTGTTGAAGTAAGTTAATACTAACCAACTTGTCACCAGAATCACAAGCAATATTATGTCACTGATGTCTGAGACAAGCACATGAGTGTGAATTGTAGAGGATGTTGTCTAAAAGCATAATATCACACCTCATCAGGAACCTTTTTACTCTGTTTAAAATATATTCAAGAAATTCATAATAGCAAAGTGCTTATGTAAACTTTAAGGAGCTTTTCCATGGTTATTAGGGAAAATGAGGGAAAATAGAAATAAATCATAAAAAGGCCTTTTTTAGATCTTGTATATGTTGGTGTTTCATTTTCTGAGCTAGGATAGACTTGCATTGATCTTGAGTCAGGTGTAACTCTTGAGGAGGGGATTGGGTTGATTATTTTTATTTTTTTTTACTTTTTCCTTAAATGTCCTGGATGATAAAATCATGAGAATAGTTTGTAGTTTACTGACAGTGATGTGATAACAAGAAGTGGGAGGGAGTGAAAGTATTTTGAAGCATAGCATTAACATTCAAAATGAGTAGAACAGCTGGAGAAATAACCTGAAGAAATAAAGAGGGTGACAGTAATTAGGACAGGCACACAGTATTCTCTGGCAGAAATAAGTACCTTCACAAGTGCAGACTGAGGTGTTGATTGAGTAGAAAGTCCATAAAAGCAATTTTTAAGAGATCAACAAGGTAAGGATTGGTTAAAAATGTGATATTGTTAGAAAGAGCAAATAACCTGTGGAATGTGTACAAACAAGGTTCAGAGGAGGTAATCATTATGTAGTGTTTTACATTATAAGTATTTTACAGATCAGCTAGAACAGAGTGTTCAGTTTACCAAATTCTGTACTTTCAAATGTATGGAATTAATAGAGAGATGCCAGTTGTAAAACAGCGGTCATAAGCAAGAATTAAAAGAACTAACTAAAAAAGTTTAAAATGAGATTTAGCAAAATCATTGAATGAATTAGTGATCGTGTTCACTGAGCCTAATGAAGAGGAGACTCAGGGAGGGTCGTGACATATAGCAGCCTTATATGTGAAAGGGCATAGCTGAAGGGAAGTAATATCTGGGTGCTGAGAGGGGTAGCAGTTACATCAGGGATGACTCTGTGTTGGATGTCTGGAAAAAAAGGAATAAAATTTGAACCCTTCTGAAGCTTTTGAACAGATCAGGGAAATAATCTGTAGTCTTTAGCTTTTAACGTCTTTAAGAGTAGACAAAGAATGTGCTAGGAATGGTACACTTGCAGTTGACCCTACCTACAGGAAGCTGGATGGGCTAGATTGACTTCTTGGCCTCTGTTCTGTTGTTGTGATATCCTTAAGTGATTTCTTTAGTAATTGCAGATTAAATAAGACTGAATCTGGCATATTTTTTTTAACGTTAACTGTCTTTTGTTGGTTTGTTTGTTTGAAGATTGAATGTGCCGCTTATAATCCTGAACTGTACCTCTCCGGAGAAACGGAGTCAGATTCCTGTTCCATGGAACATGGTTTTCTTTGGGTAAGTTTAGTATTTGAAAGAGGTTTGTCTCCTCTTTCTGGAGTTGTTTTGTTTGACAATCAGCAGCATATGGATCTGAAATTATTATTTATATTATTTTTGTTTATTTATTTTATTTAAGATGGACTTCTGTGGGGATAACTAGTAAGTTTGTTTGATCTCACTGTACTCTATTTATGTGTGTATGATTGTTAGTGTTACATGGAATTAATTCAGGTGAGCACTGTTAGACGTGAATTATGTGCTACTTAAAACCATATGAGCTCACACTGTCCTTTTGTCTGCATCCATATTTAAAAAATGTTTTAGCTATAAGCAATCTGTTTAAGTGTTTATATAGGAAAATAATATTCTAGCACATTATTATGACCTAAATATGCTGATATTCTGGCAAACAACGTGACATCACCAATTTTTATTTTGTTTTTTAAATGATAAAAATTTCAGTAGGTTTTCTTGTTGCTACAAAACTGAGATTTTAAGGGACAACATTTTGGAACCCTTGAGAGTTAAAAGTTAAAAATAGTTTTTGGCAATGGTCTTTTTCAGGATGACTTGTATAATGTCTTATTGTCTTAGTTATTTGAAAACAATCATCACAAATACATGCCAATAAAGTCTTTCTACTAAAGCATAATTTTCTTTCTTCTTCTTTGCCATGTTTTTTTCATTTCATATATGCATAGAGAGTCACTGTATAAACATGTATTGGTGCTCAGGTGCACAATTTATTTTTCTACTCTTCTCAGCTTCCTAAAATACTTGAGAACTTATTGATGATATTTAGATTTGGATCAAGGAGAAGCTGAAGAACATGTATCTACAAGTTTACAAAAGGGGTGATACTGATAATCCCCCATTCTGTTACAGCAGAGCATTTATGTGTAGACATGCCACATTTCAAAGGGCAAGCTTCAACTATATTATTTATTTCAAGAGTAGCTGAGATAACTTAGAATGTTGTTTTTTAAAATAACGTCTTGCACAGCTTCTTGCTGTAATTGCAATACATTCTGTATGTACATGTCAGAATAGGCCATAATATTTCTCCTTTCAAAAAAAAAAAGTTTCTGTGAGGATACAGGGGAATTCTGTGTTCTTATGTTTTAAAACATATTATGAGGTGAATTATTTTCATGTTCAGCTTGAGATGCGCTCTTTAACTTTCCAGTATTCCTCTGTGTTAATGCTGCTCCTGCTGGAGACAGTTATCAGTCTTTGTCTATTTTTCTTATTTTTATTTTTTCTCTTTCCAATTCAGATTGGCAGTTGTACTAATCAGATGGGCCAGATTGCAATAGTCTCATTTCAGAGCTCTGGCCCTAAGGTTATTGAGTGCTTCAATGTGGAATCACGGATTCTCTGCATGGTCTACATACCAGAGGAAGAGAAAATAAAAGAGATGAATATGTCTTTCAACTCTGAAAATGTTCCTACAAAAGCTTCTAATGTGCCTACTATTTGCCTTGGCATGGAAGAAGGAAGGTGATTCTCATTTTTAGCATACTGTGTATGATTTATTCATTAGCTTTATTATTCTATAGCAAAAATTTGAGTTACTTCCTAGAAAATGTTTTTTTCTTTAAAATGACCTCAACTTATCATTTCCATCTAAATCCACCTAAAGAAGAACTATACTCTGAGTGATTTTAAAATACACTGTGTATTATTTAAAATAAAAATAAAACCTATACTTAATGAAAGAAGCTTAAGTCATCATACAACATGTCTGAACAATATAAATATTATTTTTGTAATGCTACAGCATAATTTTTAAGTATTGGAAAGTTTTTTTTAAATGGGAGAAGTGTTAAATGAGGAACCCATTAACCTCCTACAGTGTGCAGGATTTGTCATGCAAATAAATACTATTGTTTTTTATTGTTGACATGAATTATTTTGCTTTGGTTGAACTGATGGCCTTACAGAGTCGTGACTCAATTGAAAAAAGCTGTATTTTCTAAAATTGTAACTCAGTAAGTGAACAAATCTTGCCTTGACTCATGAGGGCATAAGTATACAACATTATGCAATTTCTATAGGGGTTTCCAATTGCTGTAAATGAAGGAGAAAAAAAATCTGTGTAAGGAAAATGCTACGTTTCTAACAATTCCAAAATCTAGTTGCAGTAATTGTCTTTGCATGTGAGGCACAGTTAATTGTAGGTTTAATTATTCAATATTACTATCATACCCATGGTGACAATCTGTAAGAATTTTAAATCCAATTGTCTTTCTTTGCTTTTCCTTAGTTATATGAGTAATACTTAATCCTTTTTTTTTCTTTCTAACCAATGGGAAGTTTTAGGCAGACTTGCAAAAGGAGCTTTCAGCACAATTCTGTGTTCCTTTCTTGAAGAAATGCTTCTCCATTTTTTTTCCCTATACTTCCAGTGTCATTGTTAAGTCATTGCAAATTATCTACTTAGATATTCTGAAGGGTCAAGATAGTTCTTTCCATATTTGTCTTTCTGTGAGCAGAAGGAGAAAACATTTTTCCCCAGCATTTTGTTACAAATCTCTCTAGTGAACATTCTGTTAAGAATTTTGCAGACTTACTTTTTTCTTGTTTCTTTTTGTAGCATTTCTATTTACAAAAGTTGCCAGGGCTCAAAGAAAATTCGACTTCAACACTTCTTCACTCCTGAAAAATCAACTGTCATGAGCTTGACATATATGTCACAATACTTGTTTGCTGGCTTGGTAAATGGAAACATTGCAATCTACACAAAAGCAGAAGGTAATGTGGTGATACGATTCAATAACATCCTGAGGAACTCGCATGTCAGTATATTTTGGCAGAAATAGTTTTCCATGATTATATTTTCCCTCTCTGTACAAGTTCTGTTCTAAAGTTACTTACAATTACAGGGGAAAAAATAGATTCTGAATTATTTTGTTTTCACACTTTCATTTCTCATTTTGAAAGATACTAGATAATTTGATACTGTTCTATTTTTTTTTATTTGCTACTGTAAAATACGTTATATGAGAACTGATCTGTGCCCCAGTTTAAACCCACAAGTATTTAATATCACGGAAGTCCAGAAGTGTATGTGATAACAGACAGTTTACTGTACTTTACATAACACTATGCTAATTCCACTCTACTTCCTGATAGCTGTGTTTTGAAACACAAATTCCCTATGGGTAGAGATTTCTGTATATCTCATTTGAAATGATGACTCAATTTTTATTTAACAGATATAAATGTTTCCTTTGTGTGCATCTCATGTATTTCATAGTAGAACTCCTTCTTCGTTGTCAGTTATTCTCTGTCTAGCTAAATAATTGGCTAAAATAATCTAAGTGAAGGAAAATCCCAGATAATAGATCTGAACCAGACCTGGCTTCTTCAGAGCTGGTGTGCATGTTTGTCTGTGCTCTTCCTCATGTCTCGTGAACTTTCCCACAGTACTGCATACATCAACAGATCAGCTCTAAAGCAGTGGGATTTTATTCAGTCTGAAACATGAGTTTCTAGGTAGCTCTAAGCAAAGTGAGAGACAGAGACACTTGGCAAAGTACAAAGCTGGCACTACTGACCAGTGAGTCCTTGCCAGCCTCCAACTGGAGAGGCAGGTTTGGTGTCTGGAATCTGTGGAACAAACGATACATCACTTTCATGAAGACTTAGCTTGGGAAAAGTAAAGGGTATGGTTTTTTTTTCTGGGTTGTTTTTTTTTTTTTTTTTCCAAGCAACAAAGAATCTGAAAGATGTGTTGAGAAAGAGATTTTCCTTCACTAGTTGCCATCTTCAATACAGTGGATTTCCTCTTGAGCTGTCTGAAATCAGACATTACATTTTAGACTCTTAATTTTTTTTCCCCACTAAACAGCACATTTCTCCTTGTTTTGGGGTCACGGGAGAAGACCTTGATCGCACTCTCACAGCATCATTTTTGATGTATCAGTTTCTGTGCCTGTCTGGGGTAGAAGGTTGAACTCCCATCTTCTCTGAGAGGGATGAGTGCATTTGCTGTCACTTGACCACTTGAAAAACATGAGTGGCATTCTTAGCAGCGTAGGTAAGAAAGAATGCATGGGCTTGCTTATCTGCAGAGGCAGTTAAAAATGGATCAAAGCTGTTAATGAGACAGAATTATATTATGAACTGGCGGTTATGTTGTATTCACGAGGGTCACAGTGTCCTCTTCCTCTAAGGCACCAGTCTGTGTGGCTGAATATTCTAGGAACTCATCACATTCTGTTTCAGGATAGCTGAAGCTCTGAGATGGGAAACACACGTTCATTTTTTTTTTCTTTTTTTTTTCTGACTCATCTTGTAGTGTTTTCCTGTGCAGTTTGGTCTGTGTTTGTTGTATTTCAGTCTTTCATGCTTCATGAAAGTAGTCCAAATCTACTGCTCCCATATTAGCATTCGTATTCCTTGTGGCTTGCTGTGGTCATGTGATCCTTCAGCCCCGAAGGGGTGTTTTTATTAGCACTGACCTATTTTACCAAACAAAGGAATCTGAGCAGTGAAATAGGATGGACAGAGAATGCAGCCTAATAGAAGCTTTGTGCAATTCGTCAGTGTTGTCTTCTTTTCTGCAGAGGGGGTTACATTCCAACCATATACAAACCAACTTGTTCTTTGGCATGTCAGTGTAAGGAAAATTTAAAAGTGAAAGTGAAATATAGCCAACTGCATTATGAGACATCCTGATATGAAGCCACATTCAGAGAAGGACAAATGCTGTGTGATGCACGGGCAAATTAGTTGTGCAGCCTATTGTGGTACTCTATGAATAAAAGGGAGTAAGTAATCTTCCAGGGTGAAATCCATCTGCCAGTTTCTATTAGAATTGTAATCCACGTTTCTTCCTCTATAAATAAAATGTGGAGGGATCAGTTCGTTCGCCGAAGTTCAGTGCTCATATGTACAAAGATCCACGCTTTCTGTTATTCAATGTTCAGTAGCCAAATAACTGCTTGCTCGTGGCTTTTTTAGATGGCTTATTATATGTAAACATCCAGCTTGATTAGAAATAGCAGGTGTTCTCTTCTGACCTTCTTCACAAGAGAGCTTTGTCCAGTTGATATCACCCAGAGTGCTCTCTGGCTACAGAGAAGCTTTGTCTTGAAGTAATTTAAAGTGGGTCCTAAAAGACACGTATGGTAAACTCAGGAACACCTGCTGTGTTAGTGGGAAAGATGAAGGTTCACACTGTGACTTCTGTTATGGAGGGCAATCATGTTTACTCAGACAACTCTGTATTGGTGTGCTTGTACTTACTAGTTAGAAAGGATTGAACCTAAATGTATTCAAACAAATTAGAACGCAAAGTTAATGGGCACTGATATCTTAAAATCTGTTAAGTTCCTAAATGTGAGCTAACATTGAAGATCAGTGAAAATATCAGAGGGGAAATAGAATGTAGGTTCAACCAACTAGGATCATCTAGTATTTTGATCCTGGAAATAGGAGCCTTAATAATTATCCCTGGTACTCCTTAATGTTTTATGAGTGAGAAAACTAATTGGAGGAACCAGAAAACTGCTAGTGCATTAAATGTTTATATAAGAATGGTGGTGATGTGGGCTGTAAAGTTTATCTGACACTTTGCATTTGAGAACTTGTTTACAGGGCTAGTAACTGTGTGGTTATCATTCTGAAATACTGTGTGTCCAGTGTTTGCTTCGGGCCAAACTATTAGGAATACGTCCAGGAAAAACACTTCTAAATGAGGTTCAGGAGAAAGTACATTGTATTGCAGTTGGACTTGATGATCTTGAAGGTCCTTTCCAACCTGAGCAATTCTATGATTCTATGATTCTATTGTCTCTGTTTAGAACAAACAAAAAAAAAAAGGTAAAAAAAAAAAAGTAACAAAAACCCCTTTGTGATGATTGCAGACAGCCCAGCAGATCTGTTTTCTGAGTGACATAATAGCAAAAAAGGTCAGCACATGTTTGACTTCCATTCACAAAAGTATCTTAGGAAAAGGAAATCACAATCCTTATGAAATGTACATATATTGTTTCTGGTATACTGTTGTCAGTTCCAGGTACTTCCTTTCTTTGTGACAGTGATATACGTTTCCTTCCCATGAAGTTCCTATAAAGAATATGAAGAGAAACAGGAAAAAGAAATAAAAACTCAGAATGATTATGCCAAAGACTATAACGTTGTATAGTATAACATACTCATAACATTACTGGTAACATATCAGTCATCTCAGAAAGAATTTGGTTGAGAGAACATGCAATAGAAAGGCTTGCTGCTTTGATTACAGTGCCTAATTTCTGGGCATACAGTTGCAGTTTGTAGCCTCTCACCTGCATATGCTACACTTGCAGCAAGCCCTTGTGTGCGCAACACAAAAAATGTAATTCAAAGCACTTGGCATGCGTAGAGATACTTCTGCTCTGCTCAGCACTGATGAAACCGTACTTGGAGTACTGTGTCCGGTTCAGGAACCCCAGTGAAAGACAGACTCTTTCTGCAGGAAAGAGTCCAGTAAAGGGTGTGGAGATTATGAGAGTTGAAAATCTTCAGCCTGCGGAACAGAAGGGTCAGAGGGGATGCTATCAATTTATATAAATACCTGAAGGAAAGGTGCAAAAAGGATGCAGCCAGGCTCCTTTCAGTGATGCCCAGGGACATGACAAGAAGCAAGAAGCAATTGAATGCCTGAATGTCAGTAAACTGCTTTTTACTTTGTGTTTTATGGAGCACTGGCATGGGTTGCCCAGAGAGGCTGTGGAGTCTCTTCCCTGGAGATCTTCCAAAGCCACCTGGATGTGCTCCTGGGCACCCTGCCCTGGGCATCACTGCTTGAGCAGGGGTTGGGCTTGACATGCTCCAACCTCATTCTCTGAGTAGTGTCCACACAAGCCAATGAGGAATTGAAACGTGGTGTTTCTTAATGTCATCCTTCTTCCAGGTGCTGCTGAGCTAGAGAAGTGCCAATCTCCACTTGTGATTCACAGTGCAGAGCTCGCATCTATAATCAGTTTCTTAACCTGAGGATGAATCTTTTTTTTAAATAAAAAAAGAAACAGGATAGGAGAAAGAAGATGTGTAGTCTCTCATACAGTATCCTAGTGGCTAAGGTACTAGACCCTCAACTGAAGAAATCTCTATTTTACCAAAGGATTATTTAATACATAAACTTTTGCTCTGTTGCCCTCTCACCCAGTCTTTTAATATTTTATTTTAAAAGCTGCTCAGCTCTGACGTGAAGAACTGACTGGGAGCGTTGCCAATTCCATTTCGAGTGGCCCTCACCCAGGTGACTAGAGGTCTATTCTGGAAGTCAGAAGATGCTTGATTTGAGTTGTCTTTTGCCATAGAGAGAACTGAGTTCACACATCCATAAGAGGAAGCTTCTTATATATTTTAATGAAAGCGGTGTTTGCCAGTAGACTTTTCAGAGCCTATTCCTGTATGTATATGCTGCTAGGCTCTGGCTCTGGGGTTTAAGAAATGAATGAAAGCTCTGCTTTGAGAATTATAATTGAATTTAAATGTGCTATGAGAACAAAGACTGAGGTAGTTCTGGCTATGCACAGGGCAGAATTTCACATTTTTTAGATAGACCTTACTGGTAACAAATGAAGGCAGCTCTGAAGTTATTTGAGAGTTTTGGTGACTTAGCTGAGGCCTCAGAACACTCATCAGTGACGCATTGAGAAGATTAATAGCAAGGGAAAGGAACAAAATTAAAAGGAAGTGTAAAACATTTAAGAGAGGGCAGATCATTTCATTGGCAAGATGGATGTCTTCCCAAATTGAAGAATGTACATATACTTTGACAAATGCGAGAGAGGGTGAATAGTGGAAAGATGCCAGACTTCAGGGCTTGGGTGGGTCTGTGCACTGTTGTGATGTGTCTGGAGAGTGCAGTTCTGGCATGTGAGGTAGAACTGATGTTCTGGTATTGCTATGAAAAGTAAGGAATTGTACTAAGCTGTTAGAGAAAAGCAGTGGTACTGAAAAAGAAACTAATACTGTTGTCTTGACTGTGTCATTGCTGTTAGCATCATTTCCTAATACTTGCTATCAGAAATATGTTGACATTGTTTGTCTTGTTTGCATATCTCATGCTGGGGCTTCCAGTGCCACTCCTATCTGTAATTTTAGGTAGGGTTCTATCAGCTGCATAGCACGAAGAATTTATTGCATATCTAGGAAAAATCAACTGCTTCATGTGTAGCACAGAACTTTCCTATTTACACCTTGTTTAGAAGAGCAGACCTGGATTCTTCAGCCTATTTCCATGCACTAAGAAATGTACTAAACTTCTTTTTAGCTCTGTAGCTACCATCGTACTCCTCAGTAGTGCTGGTTTATGTACCATGTGATGGAAAAAATGTTTGTGCTCCACTGCACAAATTAACCAACAACCGCTGTTCCCAGGGCTGTGCTGGCAGCTCTGTCGAAATCAATAGTGCTGCTAAACAAGAGAGGAAGTTACCAACAAAAAAAGTGTGTGCAGATCAGCTCTACTGAAAGCATAAAAGAAGGGAAAGCTACTACAAACTCTGAAAAGGCTTTCTGAGGAGGTAAATTTTATCACGTAATCCTGTGAAGACTTGAAAGCACCAACAAATTACAAAAATATTAAATGATTTCAGAGATATGTTATGAGCTTAAGATATCTTACTTTGATGCAGCTGAGCAGCCTGATATGGACATTGTAGGATACTCTTCAGTGCTGGAATGTAAACTATGGCACAGTGGAAAAATATAATTTTCAGAGGATATTATAAACAATGACATAACATATATTGGTGTGTAGGTACAATGGTGCTTAAAACTGTCCTCATGTATTAAATTTTCATCCAAGATGCAAATATCAGAAATTATAACATCTTATTTATAGAGACCCCTATATTTGATTTCTGTATTTGACCCTGTACTCTGGGTTTGAAGGCACCTCTTGTTCTGGCAAATAACTATGCCTGTAGTCCATACTGATGACTGTGTTCTATTGCAGTAAAGTTTATAAAGACTGCCATAGACTGCCATCTCACTCGTATGAGCTGTTTATCTGTAATAATAGATACCTGCTTTGATGCAATCGGTTTAATATCTGTGTCCACTAAATCTCACAAATACAATTTTATTTATGTATAGTTAATACTTTCACAGACTTTTCTCAAAGAGCAGAAGGAAAACTCCTATCTCTTTTCCCCCTGTTTCTTCCCACTTCCACAGATGTCAGGCCTTGATTTTTCTACACACAGACAAGCCTCTGGATATAGGATGTATGTACTGCGTATTGTCTCTCTACAGTATCTGTGTACTTACCGTGTAGGTAAAAGAAGAGATTGTTGCTTCTCAGTATAATAGAGGCAGGGGAAATCCAGAAAATCTACTTAAAATTAAAACAGTTATTATTTAGAGAACAGAAAGAAGATATTGGTAGAGCAGAATTTTAAGCCACATTTCTTTGGGCACTCTTACAGGCATTCTACAGCCAGGTTTCTGTGAGCTGCAATGTATACATCTCCATCACTTATTTTTCTTTTGATCAGTTGATGCTTTTCACAAAACAGTTTGGAAAACTCTACAAGAAGTCACACTGGGCTCCTTGGTCTGCCTTTATCCTATTGTGTGCTTTAATTTTTTGCTGATAAAATTTTATTTCAGCTACTCTTTCTTGCTTCTTTCTGTTCGTTATTTTTTTATTATTATTTTCCTTACAGGGAAATCAATATATGAATTGAGAGACTAACCAAATATTTATAATGTCTAATGAAGCCTTTTCATATCTTGTGCAAGGGCTGCACCCAATTTTAGGTGATAAGTAGTGCCACTTAAGCTGTTGCACTGTGTCTGGAACCTGCAGCTATTTACACAAGTAGAGATATTTTTTTTTCACTTAGATTTTAGAAGCAGTGAAATTTGTATCAAAAGGTAACATAAAAAAAAGCCAACATTAAACATGAAGTCTGTGCAGGCAGGTATTGAATAGAGCCTGGTGAGATCTGGAGGGAGAGGCAGAGAGTGCGGTTTTGACAGTCTTGAAAGAATTTATGAACTAGATTAAGACTTGTTAAGTAATTTTGGCTACGGAGGGAAAAAAAAATCTTGGTCAGCAAAATAAAGTCCTGACCTTGCTTTTAGCTGGGAGCTTGTGGTTAAAGCATTCACAGAAGCGTGCTGGATTACCAGACTTAATCCCTTGCCTTGCTTGAGAGGATTAGTACCCATGCTTCCAATTCTCAAGAGATTTCCATTTCCCTGGCCACCACAAAATAAGGAGAGAAGCACTGCTTGATTTCTCCTTCTGGTGTCATCCCACTTTGTATGATTAATTAAGCATTAATTGTGGCGGGGACCAGAACACAGCTCATTTAAGTACTGTGCTCGTTACCAGACTAGAGTGTCTTCCCCATGCCCTCTTTTTCCCTCATCTGTCTCAGCTGCTGTCTGATCAGGAGAACAGCGATGGCTGCAGAAAGAAATAAGAGTACAACAGAATGTCCTTATTACATGGTGATGTTTTGTGGGTATCATGATACTGAGCTCCAGATTTTTCCCAGTGTGATATCAAGTGGGATTGCCTTTTCTTTGCGTAAAGTCGTGTAACACAGAAGAATTCTGGTCTCTGTCTGAACTTTTTCCATTCTTTTTCCATTCTGAAATCTTAATACTAACTGGGTTGACAAGTGTTGTGTTGATGGTACCACCTGAAAATACTGTTGTGAGAAGTGAGTTTTGATGTACATTTGTCAAATCAAATATCTACACATTGGTACTCATCGGTGACATTGAACTCCACCTTCTTACCATGTAGAAAATTGTTTTAGGAATGTTATTTCAAAATTGACATCCACCTGACACCAGTACTGATTATCCTTTTCATTCAGACTGCAACAAATGCTAGATAATGATTTTTAAAAAGACTAGATCAAAATGAATAAAGTAACTTAATGTTCAGCTGAGGAGTTGCACAGAATTTGAGGGCATTAAGATCTACAATCAAAAAATGCCTTAGGTGAATGAAATGAAATTTAAACAAAATTGAAATTTCAGAATGAGGTTGAGATCCTGAAAATGCCTGCTCACTTGTTCCTTAAGAATCAGCAATGCTTTAAGTATAGATTAATGACTGAATGTGTTTAAGAACCGCTGAGTTCAATCAACAGTTTTGTCTGTACATTAATGTGGTGTTGAGGGTGGAAGCTGGAACTACAGGAGAAAAAGAGAACTTCTTGCTTAGCATGCTTGCTCTCTGTCCAAATCCACAGTCTTTATCCTTCAGAAGAGGCAATACGAATATATGGGAGTTATGCTTGTTTTATCCCTAAAAAGGAAATCTGAGGGTTCTATCTATATCTACTAGGTGCTGCAGCAGCTTCTTTAAGTATATCTTAGGCAATGAGAACCAGGATAAACACGCGTGTACAACTTCATTCTTGGAAGGTTTTGCACTTAACAGCATTCACAGGGTGTGGGCAGCCTGCAATTAAGAATTTAATTTGAGAGTAATGTGGTTGCTATCAAATGCAAACTTTTCCAGAAGTTCGTTTATTACTAATGGTACACATGAGTCATGGAGATTGAGTGACTTTGACATTGCTGGGAGAGCTCGCAGGCCAATAATTGGAAACATGCTTCCCTCTTGCAAACTGAAATCATGAAAATGATTTTGACAGTCTGAAACTAAATGCCATTTTTCACAAAGATGCTTTAAGAACACAGCCACATCCTGAGAATGACTCAGTGAAGACTATATAATGCAGATGGCAGAAGCAATAAGAAGTACTCCAAGGCAGAGACATCATTATTGCTGTTACCACTGTTATTGTGAAGCAGTAGATTTGGTACTCCTTCACATAAGCAGATAATAAAAGGTGGAATTGTTACATTAAAAAAAAGGGTGCTGAAGTGCTTGCCTAAAGATATGCTTACCTGGGTCTCGTAAATCAGAATTTAAGTGGATTTTGAGTTCAAACCACTGTAAGTAATTTAATGTAAACAACATTTCCACAGTTTTTGTAGAAATAGGGCTTTCAAGGGAGGAATTGGGGCCTTTTAATCTCAAGATAAAAACAGATGCATCAACAGATTTTGATACTAAATAAAGGACAGAAGGTAGGATTTGAGATTGCTCAGTGAGTTTGTGCAACAGAAATAAACTCATAAAAGTATTAAAATAATTATTCTGTTTAGTATATAAAAATTTGCACATGAAAGATGCATGTCCCTAGGTGTTAAATTTGGAAAGAATAATCTGCTCATTCTCGTTGCAAAGAGATGTCAAGTGGAAGTGACCACATTGGTAAGTGCTGGCATGCAGCTTTTATTAGAAGGTCTCTGAAAAACTGATCCTGCAGCATGTACGTGCACGGTGTAATTTGGACCTGTTAAATGCTCAGAAATTTTCTGTGTATAGAAAATACCATAGATTATTGCTGGAGGGATGTTGAGGTTTAACCCAGCAGAGACTGCTAAACACCGCACAGCTGTTCACTGATGGGGAGAAAACTTAAAAGTGCAAGGATTTGTGGGTAGAGATAAGGACAAAGAAAAGGAAAAACAAACAAAAAGAATAAGCAGAACCGACTGATGCATAACTAGTCCCCGAGCAGCGGCAGCGCACACCTTGGCCAGCCCCCCCAGTTCAGCATGACACCATCTGTTGTGGAATATCCCTTTGGTCAGTCTGGGTCAGCTGTCCGAGTTCCGTCCCCTCCCAGCTCCTTGTGCACCCTCAGTCCCCTCACTGGGGGCTGCACCAGAAGCTGAAACATCCTTGGCTCTGTGCAGCACTGCTCTGCAACAACTGAAACATCTCTGGATTGTTAACGTTACTCCCATCCTAAATCCAGAACGTGAAGAAAATCAACTCTACTCCAGCCAAAACCAGGACAGGGGAGTAATGGAAAAAGTGAGAACATGGCACAGCATTCAGTTGAAATTAAAACAACTACTACTACCAAAACAAATAAACAGGCCCCCTCCCCCCTCCTTATTGTATGAAGCATCTAGTAGCAGAAAGTCCATTCCATCAGTGTGGAGAGTTAGAGAGCTATTGGAGCTCATTAGAACCTACCATAAAAAAACTGATTGGCTACTTTTCACATGAAATGAGATTCTGTCCCATTGGAAGTTGATTTATCCTGAAATAGTTTGCTTCTGAGCTCCTTCTGAGCTGGAGAATACTGCATCAGCTGTGGCTTTCTGACTACATTTTCTCTGGGAAGAAAAGCAGATAGATGAGAACAGCAGTGTGGGATTCCTTGTTTATCAATAATCCTGATAAAAATGGTTCACTTAACAAATACATGAGCATTTTTCCCCATTACTGTTATATTGCCTTTACAAACTTTCTATGAATTAAATAAAAATTAAGCAGATGTAAATCAGAGTGCAGCTTGAAGTGGCCATTCACAGAGATCTGAATAGTAGGCTCTGATATCACTACGTCCATTCTTTGTAAAACTGTTTGTGCAGCTTCTTTTCTAGGTGCTCCTTGATCAGTGCTGTCAGAAGTATTTTAAAACATGGATAGCGATTTTATTGTGTACAAACTTTCTTATTCTTTTTTCTTAAAGATGGAACGTGGAACACGGAACCTCAGAAGACAGTTAAACTGGGGGTTCTGCCTGTTAGAAGTCTGCTTGTGATGGAAGATACCATTTGGGCTGCATGTGGTGGACAAATTTTTATAATCAGCACAGTGACTCATTTTATAGAGGTAATGCTTTTAAAAATAATTATCATTCACGTCCTATGCCATGCTGCAAGGTATAAGTGATAAAATGTAGTCATTAAAATCTCTTTTAAGAGGCTTCAAGATTTAGGAAGCTTTTCATGAACTATGGTTTCAGTTCTGTTAAATCCCACTCTCTGCAGTCTGAAATTCTGCTGTGATATTCTTTGCCGTTGCCTGATTACATGTAGATTTGCTTCTATTTCCCCACCATGGTTTCCATAAAGTACTTGTAGGGTATTTGGGAGGTTTGCTTAAAAATGAGGTTAGAGGGAAAGGCAGCAAAGAAGCAGCCTGTAGGAATTGCCTGTTAATTACAGAAGGCTTTAATTAAGAGAGACTGCATAGTTGGATGTGACATCTACTTTGTTGATATAATTTGAATCAGTTTTGGTTTTCAGTGGCCTACAGAAATGTTCTTGATGAAGAAGAACAGAGGAATGTTAAGGATTCAAACTCATGTTTACAACTGCATTTTCCAAAAGGTGCAAGACCTTAACTTCCATTAAAATTTCAGTACTATACCAAATAACATCTTAGTGGCCTAAAGCTTATTTTATGAAATATGAGGAATTGAAACCTCTCCTTCAATCTGTGATAGAATTACAGCGAGTACCATGATGTTTACAGCCATGAAATTCATTCAAACAGGAATCAGTGTGAGATCACGGCCTCCTTCATTGTGTGCTTTGTTTGTTTCATTGATGATCATGTTTTCTCCCACCAAGTGTCTGTTTAGTACAATTGATTCTGTGAGTCATTGTCATGGGTTTGCAGGGAAATAGTGAATGTTCTAATTTCTTCTTGTTTTTTATCTGGGCTTTCTGGGTGACTCGTTTCATCTAAGTTGAAGTTTGAATCTTATGTTTTCTTCCTTTGTTTTTTCTCTAATTCTTGTTTTGTTGCTAGCTTGGGTATTATGATAACGGAAGGATTTTGAAAGAGTGATTTGGACAGGTACTTGTGATGGACTTCCAGCTACCTTAATTGGGAGAGTGGAGTAGTCTCTGGGACACTTAGAATTACTGTCCTAAACACTTCTGTGATGATTCTCTCTGATCCTCACTGAAAAATACATAGCAACAGTAGTAGAGCACAATCAGATTGTTCCTGAATTTGGTTATATAAGGCCAAAACACTGTAAATAAGTTTGGTAGTTCTCACCCAATTCAGTAATAAAATTCTTCATAGATGTTTTTTGGGTGAAGTTTGGATTATGCTGTGCAGTTTTGGCACAGCAGAACAAAAGCAGAATTAGACAAACTTTGAGGACTAAAGAATGTATAAAGCTTACTGAAATACAGCATGGCATAGTGAATTATAGTAGAGAAAGCAGAAATTCAGAGAGATAAAATAAATATTCTGTCATTCTCTTTCAGACCTGGTAATTTCATTTTTCAGATCTTCAAGTTTTCCTACGAAAACATTGTAGGAGGTTTCTTTCCATTTCCAGAGTGCTTTTTAAAACAACCCATCCGTTGTTTACAGAGTTCAGATACACTTACTTTTATAGCTGTGTACTTATATATGAAATAGTGCAACTGGAAATGGTATGTCTAAGTTGAATAATGCTTTTCATAACATAATTTTAATTAAGAATGTGATTAATTTTTCCATGATGGGCTGACAGGCATGTTTATTTCACACAAATAGGCATGCCATAACATATGGTCTTCCTCATAGAACTGCAAATAAGTGATAATTTTCTGTTGCCTCTTTGCTGATCCTAAGATACAAGTACTGATCTTGTTTTCATCACCTCACCAGACTAAACAGCTCACTAATCTGAGGATCTGGATCACAAGTCTCATGAGGAGCGGTAGGGGGAACTGGAATTGTTTAGTCTGGAGAAGATAAAGCTCAGGGGAGACTCTCAGTAACTCTTTGAAAGGAGGTTGTGGTGAGGTGAGGGTCAGCCTCTTCTCCCGCATAACTAGTGATGGGCTAGAGGGAATGGCCTCAGGCTGTGCCAGCAGAGGTTTAGGTTGGATATTAGGAAAAATTTCTCCCTCAGAAGAGTGGTCAGGCACTAGAACAGGCTGCTCAGGAGGTGGTTGAGCCACCAACCCTGGAGGAATTCAAGAAACGGGTAGATGTATTAGGGGACATGGTTTAGTGAGGAAATATTGGTGGTAGGTGGACGGTTGGACTGGATGATCTTGGAGGTCTTTTACAACCTTGATGATTCTATGATTCTATGAAATTTAGACTTTGCTTTTCAAAGGTGTATATTTTAACATTTGGAGAACCAAAATATATTTGAGATACGTCTTCCTTACTATGCAGAGTGTGAGTTTTCCTGTAGGAAGGTAAATAGCAGCAAATAAATGTTTATTCTCCCTCTGCCCTCTCCTGTTAACAGGTAATTCAGTTAGTAGTAAAGATTTGGTTTGAAAATTTCTGCGTATTAATCATCTCTGCTTTGTCAACAAGAATCCAGATATTGCACGGTGTTCAACTGTTAGTCTTTCCTCTATGCAGCTCCTTTATTTCTGCATATTCAAGTTACAGCTGCTTATTTCTTACTTTCTGTTATTGTGCATACATTTTATATGTTCCATCTCATGTAAACTATTTTTAAAGGTATCAGGCTAGGTTTGAAGATCTTGTTTATACAGTCCCTTTAGTATATTCAAGATCATTTCACAAATGCCTGCCTTGCAAGGCACTCCCTACTTCATTTAACTGCTCATGCATTTGCTAAGCGCAGAGTATATTATCTTCTCAAAACAATCTCATTCCACGCCTTCCTGTTTTTTCAAAATTTTGTTTTTAAAAAAAAGCAAAAAGCAGAAAATCTATTACCAAATGAGCAGATTTGGCATCTGATATATTGGTTTTGGATATTATTCACTTTCCCTGTTTTTTTTACTTTTATGGTCTGGATAAAACTCTCAATTCACTTGTTTTAATCTTATGTTACTGTAATCGCTGGAGTGTTTCAGGAAACGGTTTTATCAGCACAGTGCCCCAAAATTGCACAATGCCTCAAGCTCCTTGGGACAGGACATGTGTGAAATGCAACAACTGTTGTTATACATTAATTATATTTTCTGATACTCTTTCTAAGAAGAAGAAACTTGTGCTTAGTCTTGATCCTACATCTGGCAGTTGTATTGCTGTTGAGTATTAACCTTGATACTGGAGTGTTCTCTGTGCTTGTAGACCCTTAGGCTCTGCAAAGGCAGCCTGTACTGGTTTAAAAACAACAGCAAAAAAAAAAAAAAAAAAAAGGCCAGAGAATTTAGTAAAGTCACCAATTCAACGTCATTTCATCTTGTTTTGGTTTGTCTTGTTTTTAAAAAAATTGACTAACCATATATGAGCAACTCTTGTTTTAACAGTGTATGTAGAATAATCTGAAATGTTCAGCTGAATAAGCTGAATAAATGAAAATCTTACACTTGAGCATATTTTGCCCAAGTATTGTACCTTTTTTTAGTCAGTCATTTGCTTTACCTTGTGAATGATGATACCCATTATGCATCTCTCATTAAGCTTGAAAAACTGCAGTTCAGTTCTTGGCACAGCTGTTTGGTGCAAGTGGGCAAGCCCTCAAAAGAAAGATTTCAGCAGTGCCACGCACTGTTGAAACAATAGTTAGCTATGTCTGACTCTACTGCAAGACTGACTTGCTATGGCATCCAGAAAGTGTTCTGCCACTATGATGTTGCCACAGAATTAGAACAAGACTGTCTGAGAAAGACAAAAACAAACAACAAAAAAAGGATCTAAGCAGAGGGCAGTAAGGAATGTAGTTATAAATAGTAAAATGGAATGAAGTTCAATTCTTTTATTAAAAAGGGAATAAGTCATTTTTGTCCTTAATAATTGTATATCATGTGAAGAAAGAAAATCTTGGAGGAAAAATTGTGTTTGTTTCAGATAAACGTGTAATTGAAACAGATGTCAAAGCCTCTATACAAAAACATAAGCAATTGCAAAAGAACATACACGTTTGGGTATGTTCCTGTTCCATCTTAGAAGTCCCTTTGAAAGAGAAGAATAGTTCTTTTTATATGCTTTTTGTGGTGTTGACAATATTACAGTTTTTCTTTAAACATTTCAGCAAACAGCTGTACCAACTGCAGGGCAGACAAAGTGGGAGTATAATGAGTTAGCTGGTAAAAATGGAATGTGACAAAAATGCCTGTGGAAGTTGTTTACAGTTGCACTCACAGAATTGTTGTCTGTGGTCAGAACACCAGAAAAAATTAATTTTTTATTATCAGGTTCATTTTTCTTCTTTCTCCAAACAGTGCAGATTGCTAGTAGGATTCACTTCAGTGGCCTGAGAAGTTTTTAAGAAGTCATCAGCAAGGCTGAGGGAATTGGGGTTATTCATTTTAGGCCTACAGGAAAGCTGGAGAAGTACTCTGTATCAAGGAGTATAGTGATAGGGAGGGGTAATGCCTTTAAACTGAAAGAGGAATTAGATGTTAGGGAGAAATTTTTTACTACGGGAGTGGTGAGGCACTGGAACAGGTTGCCCAGAGAAGCTGTCGATGCCCCATCCCTGGAGGTGTTCAAGGCCAGGCTGGGTGGGGCCCTGGGCAGCCTGATCTAGGGGGTTGGAACTGGGTGATTTTTAACGTTCCTTGCAGCACAAACCATTCAGATTCTATTCAGATTCAGTGTAGAATCATAGAAAATCCTGAGTTGGAGGGACTCACGGCATCATAAAGTCCAACTCCTGGCCCCACAAAGGTCACCCAAAATTCAAACCCTTTGAGTGCATTGTCCAAACGTTCCTTGAACTCCAGCCGCTTGGGGCCATGACCACTACCCTTAGCAGCCTGCTGTGGTGGCTGACTATCCTCTGGAAATGAACTTTTCCCTAACCCCCACCTGCCTCTCCCCTGACACAGCTCCATGCTGTTCTCTCAGGCCCTGTCACTGTCCCCAGAGAGCAGAGCTCAGCTCTGCCCCTCCGCTCCCTGTGAGGAGCTGTAGCTGTCATGAGCTCTCCCCTCTGCCTCCTCTGCTCTGGGCTGAGCGAACCAAGGGACCTCAGCCACTGTTCAAACTTCTTGCTCTCCAGAACCTTCCTCAACTTTGTAGCCTTCCTTCGGGTGCTCTCTAATAGTTTTCTGTCCTTCTTACATTGTGGCACCCAAACCTGCACACGGTGCTGGAGGTGAGGCCACACAGCGCAGAGCAGAGGGGACAGCCCCTTCCCTCACCCGGCAGCAGTGGTGCTGGACAGGTGCTGTCAGGGCATGTTGCTGGCTCATGTTTGCATTGTGTGTTCTATTTGATAAAAAATGAATGGAGTTAACTTGAGGAAAGTGATGAATACGACTGTACCTGTCAGAAGTGCTGACCTTGCATTCTGCAGAGTTGTTATTAGAAGAGTTAAATGATAATATAGTAATGTTCTCTAGAAGTGAAGCACTGCAGAAGAGAGACTTCTCTATTCATTTTTTTTTTAAAAACTGAACATGAGAAGAATAATGTAAACAATTTTTTTGAAGTAATTCCCTTTATTTTTAAGAAGCCGATTTCATAGAAGAAAGTAGTAGTTTATGAATTATTAGCTATTGTTAATTTTCTTTTCATACTTTATTACTTAAGGACCTCTAAGTAAGGTATCAGAAATTATATTTTGTGTAAGCTTTGAGTTTTATTCTTCATTTATGATCTTCATCTATTCATTGAATTTAGTTGAAGAAATAGAACTGCATAACCCAAATATATTCAAAACATGCTTGTTTTAGGCTAAGAGCTTATCCTGAGAAATGTGTTATTTAAATTTGGAAAGGTTATTTAAATTTGCAAAGTAACTAAAATGTAGCTCATAACGATAATGCATAGAAAATTTAAGCTTGCTTTCACAATGAGGAATGAGATACTTTTGCATTTTATCTACAAATATAGTTAATAGTATATAATTAGAACTGTGAATATTAGTGCAGAATATTTACTTCTCTATCCCTCTGGGAGGGATTTGTATCCAAGGAACAGTTTGCCATTTATTTAGCTAGGGAAGTTTTATGTTTATCAGATTAGCCCTCTGTATTTGATAATAGCTGGCACAACATTAAATGTCTTTGTTTAACTTCATAGACTGCTTACTTACAGGACAAAAATGAAACCAAAATATTGCTACTTCTTGGTAATGATTAAAGACCTTTACTACAGTGTTATTTTGCATGTTAACACAAATATGTAGAGTGGTTTCAGCCTTTCTGGAGCCATTTAGAAGTTGTAACTGTGAAGCCATTAGATCAAGGAAGAAAATTCAGGCACTTGATCCTGAAAGGCTGGCAATACTACTTGTCTTCAGAAGGGGCATTTTGACCTTTTGTCTTAGCTTCAGCTGGGATGGAATTGTCTTCTTTAGAGTGTCTGGTATGATGCTATGTTTTGGTTCTAGGAGAAAAACAATGTTGATAACACACCAATGTGTATACTTGCCTGTTAAACAGTGTTGTACAGAACCACGGCCATTTGCAGTGAAGGGCCCAAGGAGCTGGGAGGGAACAGAAGTAAGACAGCTGACTTAAGGTGGCCAAAGGGATATTCCATACCATGTGACATCATGCAGAAAGAGTTTTCGAGGGAGTGGGAGTTCATCTCTCTCCTCCTCTGCTCGGGGTTCTAGCTGGGCATCGGTCGGGGGGTGGTGAGCAATTGCTTGATCATCACCTTGTTGTATACATTCATATACGTATATATAGTTGTAAATATTATCCTTTTCCTTTTCTCTTAGTAAGTAGTTTTATCTCAACCCATGAGTTCTCCTTTTTTTTCCCCTATTCTCTTCCCCATCCAACTGGGAGCAGAGGGAGTGAGTGAATGACTCTGTGGTGCCTAGCCACCTGCTGGGTTAAACCACAACACCTTTCTAATGATAAGTATCAGTATTCTGAAGATCAGTAATACAAAATAGCTAGTATTTAAGAAATCCAGAAATGTCTGAATAAAAAAGATGCTGTCTTTGACACAGTGATCATAAGATGATAACTGCCAGTCCTTGGGGAAGCAAGGAAGGGTGGTCAGCAGAACTGCTGCTTTGGTTTTTTGTAGGGGTGATTTTGGCCTATTTAGGGACCTAATTGACAGGGTTTGTTGAGAGGCAATTCTAAGAGGACAAAGGAGTCTAGGAAGGTTGAACCTTCTTTAAGAATGAAGTCTTGAAGGCAAAAGAGCAGGCCATCTCCATATGCTGAAAGACAAGCTGGATGACAGAGACAGGGAGCAGAATGAAACCATTATAATCCAGGGTTAACAACCCGCTACACAACTTGCACACACACGTCTGTGGTGCTGGATAGAATCCACCCAAGGGTGCTGAAAGAGCTGGTGGAAGTGCTTGCCAAGCCACTTCCAATAATTTACCAGCAGTCCTGGCTAACTGGGTAGGTCCTAGTTGGCTAGAGTTTGGTGGATGTGATGCTCATCTACAGGAAGAGCAGACAGGAGGATCTGAGGAATTCCAGTCCTGTCAGTCAGGGGATTACTGCTGGAGGTATAAGTAACCTATTAGAAAAAAATTCTGGCCACTCCCAGGAACCTCACCAGCGTTACTTTTCACAAAGGAGTATCAATAAAGATGCCGGTTCCCAACATGCAAAATTTGTAATAAATATGTTATTTAAGTTACTGTGAAGTTGCTCGATTATTTATTAGAACCTTGCTTCACAAGCTGAGAATTTTTGCATGCTAATGATATGATGTTTCAAAAAAAAAAACCAAAACATAAAAATTAACAAATCTTATGCAGCAGTCAGAACATATCCTGAGCAAAGCGAAGAAAATGAGCTTTGTTCTTGGCATGGAGGACATAGACACAGTGCCTGTACTGAAAAGCTGATAGTGAAGGTTGAATGATGTAACATTTCCTCAAAGATTATTTGTTTTTCTTACAGAGCCATTTTGAAGCTCATCAAGAGGAAGGTATGGTAATCTCTCACATGGCTGTTGCTGGAGTGGGAGTCTGGATTGCCTTCACATCTGGATCTACACTTCGCCTGTTCCACACTGAGACGCTGAAACACCTCCAGGATATTAACATTGCCACGCCTGTTCACAATATGTTGCCAGGTAGCTGAATCACACCATATGACAAAAAAAAAAAAAAAAAAAAAGCATTTTTGTTTTGTCTCTATCACTGTTATTTTCCAGACTGTTGTAGATAAGGCCAGAATCAGAACATCTGTCTCAGACTTTGATAGCAATCTCGTGACTGCTTACTTTAGTAAATCACAGTTCCTTGTCTGCCCAGAAGAACAATGTGTGCAGTGAGCTTGTTGAGTAGCAGTTCTCCTCCGAGGTTTTAAATTTATATTATATAGATAAGCAGGTGGAATCTTTTTTTTTTTTTTCTGTTACTATAAAACAGGAGAGTGATGCAGTCTACCATGAAAACATGTTTTCTTTGCAAAGTTCAGTATTTTCTTCTGGAAGTTAGTATTAAAGTACATGTTGGAGTCAGTCAGCCTAGGATCTGAACCAACAAAGCACTTGTTTGATATCAGTTACATCATTGTTCCCAGTGAAGACAGCAGAGCTACTCGTGCTCTATTTAGGAGTGTGTTCAGTGTTTTCCTGTTTAGAGCTTTAGTTTGTTGAATTAAAAAGGTTTGTGTTGTAAGCAAAGATGGACCCTCTGGTTGTTAGGGTGAAGTTTAACAGATCTTTAAGTGTTTTAAGACAGAAGCTGTTCAACTATCCTAAAATCATCATTTTGACTCTTTGGTTGCTAGCATGGTGCCTAATTGAGATAAACTTATTTCTGGAACTTTTTTTCAATTGCCATGCACAGATGTTATTACAGACTGATGTAGGCCAATATGATTATTAGACCTATGTAGTACCAACGGGCAAAGGTTTAGGGATATCTTTGCCCTATTCTGTAATGGGCACATGCACATCAGGTAGAAGAAATGAGAGTGACAGGAGAAGAGACAGATGGAAAAATTCTTAACCATGCATTGTCCATGAGTGGCCAACCATTCTTTCAGTGTCTCCCTGTTCACTGACTGTAATGGACTGAGGTACTCCAAGTTTTATGGTTAATGTGTATCACTGCTTCATTGCTTTGCTTTGAACAGAAGCCAGTTCTTCCAGCACTGATACTATATTTATGTTCTTATAAGAGTTGGGTATAAATTTTGCATCAAAATATTTTGGTTCTTCAGTCTCACTCTTTTTATCATGTTTTCTTTAAGACCACATTAACCTTGCAGTAAAGATCTGCTTTAAATTGTGTCCGTCTATAGTATTCTAGACAGGATGTTTTCAACACATGTTGTTTGATCATAGTGCTGTTACTGACCAGCAGCAAATGTCGTACCTTTAAATAGATTGTATGATTTAATTAATCACAGTTATGCAAAGAAATCAAGACAATTTTTAAAGAAGATTAATTTTCAAGGTGTTCTACTATTTGTAGGGGGACGGGGGAGGAAGCAGAGCCTCCCTTACACACATTTTGTGCTAAATTTCAAACAAATTTAGGCTTAGTATTCACTGCCATTATAATAAAACTGATGATGTAACATATGAATTTCTTTTTTTAAAAGAGTTTTAGCTAATTATATCTCCTTGGTGTCATTCTTACCCATTTCAGTTTCTTCTTTTCTTTTTTTCCTCTGTCTCTTCCCAAAATGCACTAAAGTGAATGGAAATGGAAATTTATTTTAGGAGTAGAACAGCACTTGTTATTACAGCGAATGTTCCAAGGGAGGAATCCATTCTAAAAATGAAATGAATTTCAATTATTTAGCAGCAGCTCTTGGGCATGTTTATATGATCCCAATAATGCTGCAACAACAAAGGCTAAAAGACAGAGTAGTAGGAGGTTTACATAATAAGCAGCGCTAAGAGCTTTTGGAACAAAGAATAAATAAAACTCTGTGTAGTATACACTCAAAAAAGGAAGAAAAATCTGGCACAGGAGGAAGAATGAAGTGTCTTCATAGTTACAAAATGCACTTTTTTACGTTTTCTGTGGATTTTTATGAACTGATTACTGTTTAGAAGTGTGATATGTGCAACAGGCCATCTTTTAGTTTTTAAAAGGAGCAACTCTTAGTTTTCTGAAATCCAGCGGGAGTTCTTTAATAAGCAAAAAGAACACATAAGTGAAAATTCAGCTTGTATTGAAATGAATCAGAAGAAATTGATGTAAAAATATTGCTAAGGATCTTAGGAAGAGAGATTAAAAAGAAGAGTGCAGGATTATTGTGATATAACTTCCTGAAGCTGGACTCCTTTTGCCACGTTCTTAGTAGGAGCAACAATTTGTGGTATTGGCCTAATAGGCTGCACGGAGAGGTCATCTGCATCTTCGCTTAAAGCAATGGAAACAAGATGAACATAACTTTGTTTACATAATAAAATTATCATTATTTTGTTGATATACAATAGAAGTAAAAGAAAAATTTACTGTCGCTGTGTCAGAAAGGCTTCTTGAATTACAAAGCCATATTTAAAGGGTATTTGCAATAATCAATTAAAACAGAGCAGGAGGTTTTCATACCCTTGGTAATCAGTTCTCATCACATTAATTTTTTCCCGTTTTGGGGAGAAGACAGATTTAAATATCGCTGCCTACCTTCTTTGTTCTGAAGGATGTGCCTCCTTTACTTTGAGAAAGATAACTCAGCAGCCCACTGGGTAAGAGAGAATCAAAGAATAATGAAATATGAAGAAGTGCCACAGGAAATTACTGTCATTATGATTCAGTGGAGTTTAATAATGTAAAAAAGCAGACAGAACCACAGACCACAAACCAAAAGTATTTTTTTTTGAGTCGTGATTGATTTGTGGAAATGTTTTATACATTGTGTTCACAGAGGTCTGGCTAAGGAAGGAGCTTGACTGGGAAAGCGCCACCTAGATATAGGTCAGATTTGGGTTATTTTCATGTCAAGTATGTCAGCTAAATGGCTTAAAAAGACCAGTGAATCTACTGAGACATCTGAGTGGGTTCTGAACTACTGTATCCCAGAACACCTTCTTTCAACCATGTTCCTGTGAGCTGTCGTGCAGCTGTGCTCAGTGCCTAGGTAGTCCATATACAACAAGGGATGTAACTGATACTCATGGTAACTGCTCTGTGCTCAAGCTGATGACTTTCTGGAGTCATGGGAAGTTTGTATGTAGGGACACAGGTCTGGGAAAGTAAACCTGAGCTTACTTTCCATGGTATTTATGTTTAGTACAGGGTGCTCCACAGAAGCGTCACTTTGTATATCATCAAAACCACAAGCCATAAAATGCTTCCTAATATTGTATAACAAGCTTAGGTTCTCTTTAAAAATAACTAAATAAATAAAATCTCCAAAAAGCACAAAGGCAGTATGAAAAAAGAAGATTGAGTTGAAGAACATCATCATCACTATAGATCACGCAGCTATACAGTACAGTGAGACTGATTTTAAGTGGCCTAAGCTCAGCTGTCTGCTAGCAGACATATTAAACAGGAGAAAAAATGTATTGATATTTAAAGACAAATGTAAACATCTCACTAATGTGCTTCATCTAATAGCTTAGTACCTATGACCAGTGATTGAATCTCAGTAATAGAAAGGTAACTTTTCACCAATCTTTGTCACATCTCACACAGCCTGGTTAGTGAAAATAAATTAAAATCTTACAGCATGTGAGTACACAGTTATTGTTTTTATTAATAATCTTGTCTTCAATTTCATTTGAATTTCATTTTACACTTCTGAATAATGTAATTGTACAAATGTTCCTCAGACATGCTTTTTAAAGAGATTTCTCTGACCTTGGTTCACTGTATTTCTTTGCTCTTACAAATGGTGAAAGGTTACCTGCTGAACAGAGAGGCAATTTCTGTTGATGTTGCTGTACTCTGATTGTATCCGTATATCCTCTAATGTCACATGTGTGTTTCCTGGACACAGATGGGAAGGGGAAAGAGAAATCGTATCGTTTCCTCTCTGCAGAAAACAAACTATACATTGAGACTTAGAGCTTCCTTTTGTCCCCACCCCACCAGGTGCCACAGCATAAAATGTAGTTGTTTTATGATTTTACTGCTGAGAAATGATTAAAAGATGCATGAAAATCTGAGGTCAGCCCATTCGATTTGCTTTTTTAGACAGTTTTTTATACAGCAGGAAGAGCAAGGTCATGTAAGAGGATATGCACCAGTATGTACTTGCACGTACCTAGGGAGCACATGATTGTTGAGTCTGACTCAGAAGATGAGGCCTGAGAAAGGCTGAACACAGAAACATATTAAAGCTATTTGTCCGTGTGTAAGCTTAATTGGTGGCGTCGGTTCTTGGTAAACTCAAGAACTTGGTAAAATTATTTCATGTCTTTAACAATTCCATCATTGCACTGGAGCAGTGTGATCTAGCAGTTTTCACATTTAAATTAAGAATATTTGTTTGGTTTTGGCATTTGTATTTCTGACTTGCCCTTGTTAACTTGTTGATTTCTGTACTTACTGCTTAACACGTTCTAGGGAACTGCTTTTTATTTTCTTTTGATTTGAAATCTATACAAATAAAAAGTCACAAAATAACAAAGAAATGCATGAGTTCAAACTTTGGGTAGCAAATAAACAAGTATTTAAAATTACTATCTGCTTGAATAGTATTTTCTCTCTCTCTTTTTTTAAATTATTATATGCTATTTCAAAGTATTTTTTCAGATGCAGATGTTTCCTGCTTTTCAAAGATTTCAAAGCAAACATTGTTCCTTTCAACCTCACTGTAGATGTTTCACGCTTAAGGCTGTGTTCTGTGTTAAAGATTCTAAGTTGCTGGCTGGCAATTTGCTGTTTTTGCCTATGGAAAGAGTGAGGAGCATTGCTGGTTTTCACTGGTAACAATTACTAGTTGGAAGTTGTTTCAGGGTTGGTGTATAGAATCATGCGTATTATTTTTACATTTAAACAGTTGAAAAAGCATTAAAGATCTATTGTTAGAAATGTGAGCATCTTACTCCTGCAAAGGGAGAAGTACAACTGGTGTTTTTTACAATAAAAAAAACCTTGAAAATTGTACTTAAATATTTCCGTTTGCAGTTTGTAAAACAACTTTAAGTGAAATGGAGTGAGATTAGGCCAGCATGCAGTTACCTTGCGTTTGCTGTGACACACGTTGTGGGAGATCGTAAATATCCTATGTGGCCTGAGCAAGTCTGAACTTTAAATCGCAAAATTCAAATCTTTATTTTGGACAACTCCAATATACAGAGGTTTTTGAACATCTGCATTTGAACTTCTTTTGACCTATTATAAAGGTAAATGTAAAATCTGTGTTAGCAAATGATTGAGGATAGGCAAATGGTTATCACATGTTATATGTATGGCTTTGAAAGCAGCACAAGCAGTCTTTTATTGTGGATTACTGTTTTTCTTTCACTCTCAAGGCTGCCACATGTCATCACTCTAGGTTTTGATGTGTTTTTGGACAGCGTGTGGTCGCCTGACTGCCCCCCACCCTCTCACTCCTGAAGTAGAAATCTGTGTCTCCACAGAGGACTGTCCATCTAACCAGTGTTGAAGGAGTGTTTTTGAGTACTTCGTTTTGGAAACTACATTCATCTCACCGATATAAAATAAATAAGTAAAAGGCTTCTAATCTGTCTGTGGATATAGGCCTTCTATTTTTATCTACCTGAAGAGGGATAATGCCATCATACCAACATAAATAATGGCAGTTTATGGAAAAAGCATAGGTGTCTCTGCTCTAGTCTGTTATCGGTAGGCAAAACTAAATTAATTTCTCTTACGTTGATTATTCCTTATGTGGCCATGACAGTAATTGGTGGGTGATCTTTCTGCCCTTATCTCAGCCCACAAGCATTTCTCATCATCTTTTCTGTCTGTTTTTTTGAGGAGTTAGAGTGGTGTGGTGGAGCTGAACTACTGCCAGTGTGAAACCACCACACTCACTGAAGGCCTGCATGAGTAGATGGAGCCTCTTCAACTTATTTGTGCTAATTACAACTATTGAGGGTGACCTAATTGCCTTTAGGGTATTTTAGAATGTGTTTTAAGGCAGTCAAAGCTGAGATTCCAGATCTGGCCCTGCAGGTGATGCGTGCCTTTTACAACACACCATTACTGGATAAATATTTTGGTTTTGTAAAGTTCTGTGAGGAAAGACTTGGACTGTGGTCCACCTGCTGCTTTCCAGTTGAGTGTTTTAACCTTCAGGCTTCAGTCAAACTGCTCCTTCCCTGCTTTCAGACTGGGTCTGTGATTCATATATTCTTAGCTTTAAATTGGCCCAGCTTCAAAGGAAGAGATGGAAAATTCATTCACTTGTGATGTACCCTAATTAAGGTATTTTTCCAAGGTGTGGAACATGTATGTTCATCTAAGTTATATCAGAATTGGAATCCAAACTCCCTATTTACTGATGAAGTGATTAACAACTTGCGAGCCATGACAAAGATGGGAATGACTGCTCTCTTAGCATGTTAAGTTAATTGTAAATCCAAGAACATGTAAGCTGTGAACCTGGATGACGTCCGTACAGTTTAAATGCTTCTCTATGTAAACTTGGGTCATGGCAGAAGTTTGGGCAGGAATTTTTTTCATCATTTTCCATTTCTGCAACCTGTCAAGGGCATTTTGAAAGTCCAGCTACACCAAATCAAGCATGTAGCAAGCACTGTAAGTAAAAATGACTGTTCTCATGAAAAAAAAAAAAAAAAAAAAAAAAAAACAACCTCATCAATAGAAGAGATTTGTATAAGGTCATATAAGAGACTTCTGGAGTTCATTTTGTCTATCTTCTTGAAACAAGCCAAATTACATCTGGTTGCTTAAGAACTTGTTTAGCCAAATTTGAGTATCTTCAGCTATGGAGATATTCCACTGCCTCTCTGAGCAACTAGTGTTTGGCCATCTTCATGGTGAAGAAGCTTTTTCCTACATTTAAAGCAAATTCCTCATGTTCCAAATTTGACCCATGGTGTATTATCCTGTCACTGAGCATGTCTGAGTAAAGTCTGACTCTCTTCTGTGTACGGTCCCATTAGATAAGTGCAGACAACTTGGGTTTTTTCGGTCTCTTTGTACATTCTTTACTCCAGTGTCATGATCATCTTAATAGGCATTCACTGGATTTATCCCAGTATGCCAGTGTCATTTTGTACAGGGTAACCCAAATGTGGATGTGGTACTTCTGATACTATTTCACAAAAATAAAACAGTGAGAAAAAATGTATCATGAACAAGTTTGAGTCTCAGGTATAGTGTGTTGTCATAATACATTACTGAGCATTGGGAAGTGGAATGCCTTCCAGTTTTATTATTAAGAATATAAACAGTCAAATTTGCAAAAGCAGATTTGTAAAGGTAATGTGTGTCTATTTTTAGATACTGTGGTTTAGAGATGTAGGACAGATAATACGAGAAGTTCGGCGGTATTTAAATTGTGATGTATGTGAAGTTTAATACAATCCCACAATGTATTTGCCTTTCTGATGAGTGCTTTGCTGAATGAGACTGTACAGCTGTTTGAGGTTACTTTGACCTTGGCAAAGATCATTACTTAAATAATACAGCACTTCCTGCACTTCACAGGGCAGCAGCGTGTTTCTGTGACCAGTCTGCTGGTGTGCCATGGCTTATTACTGGTTGGAACAAATCTGGGGATAATAGTAGCATTGCCAGTGCCACGCTTGCAGGGAATTCCAAAAGTAACTGGTGAGTGACATTTCTCAAATGGATTTGGTAGAATGCTGCTATACTGAACATATTTTTTTCCTGTCTGTAGTTGAGATGACTCTGCCAAACTACGTGTATTGTTGAGTACTTCATCAGAGCTTTGTGATGAAATTCTATCTGTCCTTCCTCATCAAGCTATTTCCACATACCTGCCTGGATTTGTCGCAGTTGTTTGAGTCAGGACAACAATTTTTCTTTATGGAATAAGAATATGACGTGCATTAATCCTCTCAGAGTACAGTAAAAAAAAACAAGAATGAGAAGAGAGGGCATTGCAAAGAATCTTTCTTCCATACTTGGGGAAGATAGATGCATTAGGTTCAGAGGCATGGGTACTGAAAATGCAGTGTGTTCTCCAACTGGTTATTTGGTACATTGTTTTTGTGACCTTTCTTCCCAAAACTGGAGACTTGGAACGTATGAGAACATATATTTCATTTTTTTGACAACAAACAGTTTTTTTTGCATTTTGGTGAGGTGATTTGGTGAGTTAGTTTCATAGTACCCTGTTTGAAATGTGTGAATGCTGCTGTATCATTTGGTAAATGTTTAAGCTGCTAGCAGAAGCAAGATTTTTTTACGTATATGTAATTCCAATTAAGTACCTCTTTGCCATGTGACAGTTTAGTTTCACAATACTAATAGAACTTCTGAGCTGTGGATTGAAGCTGGCAGATTCTGTGAGGCAAGTTATTTGTAACTTCCTTCAGGGAAATAAGAAAGTATACGTAACTTTTCAGAACGGAAACAAAATCCTTTGGGTTCAGCAAAATACGCAGCAGTAATCATAGAATGATGGTTTGGGTTGGAAGGGACCTTTGAGATCATCTAGTTCCAACCCCCTGCTGTAGACAAGGACACCTCCCTCTAGACCAGGTTACTCACAGCCCCATCCAGCCTGGTCTTGAATGCTTCCAGGGAGGGGGCATCCACAACCTCACTGGGGAACCTGTTCCTGTGTCTCACCACCCTCACAGTAAAGTGATAATAATAATCTAATATCTAGTCTAAATCTCCCCTCTTCCAGTTTAAAGCCATTTCCCCTCATCCTGTCGCTATGTGCCCTTTTAAAAAGTCCCTCCCCAGCTTTCCTGTAGGCCCCCTTCAGGTACTGGAAACATGACAAATGTTTCTTAGAAAATATGGAAGCAATATTAGGTAAAAAATAAACACAACACAACAAAATGATTGTTGCAGAATGAAATAGTCTCTCATTTTATTCTTCTACTTTCTGTTTTGATTGTTGTGGTTTACATCATCTGTATATTGCATTTATTTAGGGTTAGATCTTGTCAGATTTCACAGGTTTGGCAGCATTGCATTGAGATTTATAGTCTTCAGAATCAGTATTTGGAATCTGAAAACCAAAAAAAATGGCACTTTCCCTAGTTGTGCTTCCAGTACTGATAATTCATCTTTATATCATTTGTACTTTCTGCAAAAGCAGATTTTTTTTATCATAACCTGGAATGTATTAGGGAGTTAGGGATGGATGGGGTTGGGTGATTTGTAGAGTGATGGTTTCTTTTCCTTGATAGCCTAACTTCTTTTCATCTTATAGGTGATTTTGTATAATGCTGTGCTTTTTTTTTCTAGCTGTAAGAGCCCCATACACTGATGTTGTTAGAGATTCTGAATTTGGCATTATGCAAGTTATTTTTCATATATTCGTATGATTTTCATGTGTAAATTTTAGTTGTAGCACTAGCAGCTACTGCAGTGAAAAGATGTTCATATGCTTTTCTAGAAAGGTACAGGGTACAGCAGGATTAACTGAAAACCACATGTTTTCTTTGTGGATTATTGTAGAAGACTCAGAATGTTGTTTTTGTGTCAATGCCAAAAAAAAGTTAGTAGAAAATTTCTGTACTTGTGCTGTTGTGAATACAGCACAAGTCAACTTGAATTCATTCTGTCGTGTTCCAACTGGTTTATTAACACAGTCCTAAAACATCCTTATGGCACAGTAGATTTTTCTTTCTACATTTTTCTGTAAATTGTTTACGTACAAGGAAGCAGTCTGTAGATGGACTGAATGCATATAACAGGATTTTAAGAGTTATGCAAATTTAACGAAGTAATTACGGTGGAGTGCTATAGTTAATTAAAGATTTTTATTTTTTTTCTTGCCTTTTTGTCTTTTGGCTGCAGGAAGAGGAATGGTGTCATATCACGCGCACAATGGGCCAGTCAAGTTTCTTGTAATGGCTACATCTATAAACAAGAAAAACAAAAACAAGTTAAGGAACAGCCTGCCTCGTGGCTCAGAATCTAAAGACAAAGACCAGAGGAATGTTCTGCACAGTGAAAGACCAGGCTCTTCCAGTAGCAGCAACCCTGATGCTTCAGTTTGGCTGGGAGGTTCAGCAGGATCCATTGCACAAAAAAGTGACTTGTCTTCATCTTCTGGATCCCTTACATCAAGTTCCTTAGAACACAGGCCAGAGGACAGTAACATTTATGAGCTTTTGAAGGATCAAAATATCTCTTTTAAAAATAAAAGACAGAGATCCAAGAAAATGAAAGCAAGCTCAGTATTAGTCATTTCTGGTGGCCAAGGACACAGAAGAGTGAACAAGAAGACCAAGCAGCAACGACAAGATGAATTAGTATCTTCAGTGATGGTCTGGCAAATCCCACTATTAAATATATGAGTGAACTAAATCCAAGATACTTTCTGCTATTAAAAAGTCTGATATCTTTATACAGCAAATGCCAGCTTAGGACACAAACCAATCGACTTCATACCATGGGAGCAATTTCAGTAGGATTTGATCACAGAATTAAGGGCTACAAAGCGGAGTCTTCACATATTTAGAACATTTTTTGGTGTTAGAGGGTATTGGAAAATGCCTAGCTGTTGATCCTATCTTTGATACTTAGAACAGAAAGGATTTATCAGACATTTTAAAAGACTTTAGAAGTTCTGTCTTATTTATATTCACATTTATAAATATCGTCACTATGTTCTATAGCACTTAGCACATGTTCCTTGCCTTCCCGATGTCACATGCTGGTTTTGCTTATGTAAATCAGCTGTTGTTTCCTTTTCCAAAATGTCATATTGCGTGGGCTGTAGATTTTAACAAATTAGAAAAAAATTTTAAACAATAAAAAATCTAATGACAGCTAATATTAAATTAGTAATTACTGTAAAAGCTTGTAACATCATTCCATAAGCCAGAGTTTGGTCTGAACAAATGCAGTTATATTAATTGATATTTTTTTCAACATAGAAAATAGATATTTTTATTTCTAATGCTCAGTATTATGAAAAAAAAAGTTGCGGTATAAAAAGTCCATTAATTTTCTCAGTAGGTGCAATGTGTCTGTTATTCATCTTTGTTATACAGAGAAAGTTGTAAAGATATTGTGGCACACGTAGTAGAAAATACAGATAAAGAACAGCTGTGCATTGTAGTGCTGGTAACGCATTCCCCTCCTGGCAGTTTTGTGTCAAAGCCAAATATGGACTGTGCCATTGGTAATGAGGTATGCGCATCCCGTATGTAAGTAATGAGCTCAGAAATATACTGAAATAACCTGTGGGAAGCACAAGGAATCGTGGTGGATATTCGTCCTGCATCATGAGATCTGTGCTATGTCCTCAGGCAAATACCTATCAGATAATGACACTCCACAAGTGCAGACAGCAGAGTTATGGTCCTGTCTGCTCACTCAGAGATTCAGCCAAGCGTGGTCTGGTGCATAGATATTGTAAAAATAGGATGCACAGTTTCTTTGCGTGTGTTCACTCAGTGGGACAAGGTGTTGCTTTAGTACTGTTTTAGAGGGCTGAATTCTAAACAGGGACCTAGTTAATCATTTTTTTCTTAATGAATGGATATATTTCCAAAAGGAATTTTGAACCTGGGGATACTATTGGTATTGCTTTTTGCACTGTAGTCTCTGCATGTTAAATACAAAACAAAGGCTTCAGCTTGGAAAGATACTGCAAAAAATGGTGTCATGACACCTCATTCAATCAAAACGTACTTAATATGTGTTGAATGAGGACACTGAAAATATCCTATTCCCTTGTCAATAAACTGAAAGATACGAGAAATTAAGACTCCTAGGTTTGATTTGGATGTGTTAGAAACTCTAATACTGTCCATCAGTTCAGTAGAATATAAATTACATATATCCAAAGCAGAAAGTCTGCCAGATGTTTGCATTGGCTAAAATTGAGCGCAAGTTTTGGCTGCTTTGGCACTCTTCTTGTCCTAGTAAGTTATAAATTTACTTTAAATTTTCAGTCTGCTCTGAAAAGCAAACCTGTATCAAGCCAATGCCAAAGTCGGTGGATGGGCCAACTCTCCAGGTTTGATGGAACACTGCAGTAGAGTGGTGTCTTGCCTGCCACATGGCACACAGTCCAGGACAGAGGGAATGCTACTGCAGCAAACCTTTTCCTGCTGCCACCAAAACAGACAATTCAACAATCAGATACACACCTGAATTTCTTTCCAAGGGCTCAGCTCACAGCCTACATCCTGATCAGAGAAGGACGCTTGAGCCATAATAGCATGAACTTTGGTAAGTCACGGAGAACGTTTGTTAGAGATTGGATTGTAGGTCTGCAGTTTTCCCTACTGATTTTTTCTTTTATTCTGCATCTTTTACCATGATTCTTACCACGTCAGCTAGGTGCTGCTGGCATTGGTATGGGCTTAATGTCGGCATCAGTCCCTGTGAAGGGAGTGTAGCATTAGTGTCTCTAAGTAAGGCTGCCAGCAACATTTCCCCAAATTTTTCCTCTTCTTCTTGTCCTTTTGCCTGGTTTACCTTGCCTGGGGGCTCAAGGCCAGCTGCATTTTCTGCATTCTTCCATAGGCTTTGGGAGTTGCTCTTTGCCCACTGTGTGGAAATACTAAATTGTACAGTGTAATGTATGTGCACTGAAAAACATGTTAAAGGATTCTCCTGTGTATAAAGCCCATACAACCTCATGTCCCTTTGCTACACCACAGCGGAAGGACCACAGTTGTGATTCTGCATGGTCCTTGGGTGTGAGGTTCCCTGTTCATGCTTTTGGGACTGGAAGATTACGCTCACTTTTTCATCGATCTTTATCATTAAGAATAGTAAGCCGAGACCCCGTGTATTAAGCTGGAAACCCATGTGTGGAGTTATTGCAGGAGCTGCTAGCAATGAGGCATGGGAGTTTTAACATGTTAAATGATATTCATCCTACCTTCCAGCTGAAATGTAGCTTTCTTCAATTTAGTCAAGAAAACAGGAGAAACAAACTACAAATCTGCTCTTCAGAAAGTCCATTGAAGTTTTACCACTGACTTCAGTAAGAACAGGGATAGATCCCTCATTTACACCATACTGCTTTGAAAATAAACACATATATTTGTCTTACAAGTGGAAAAGACAAAGATAAACTGTACACCTTTAGCATTATGCATTGACTTAGATCTGCAGTGATGGAGCACGACGTGCAGTGCTTGTTTTCTGATAGCTTACACAGTAAGGTATTGCCTTGCAATTACAGCAAGCGAGTAAACTTTATAACTGTTTCCAACTGCTGCTGAGTAGACTGGATTTTGCTTTCTGGTACTGCTTTACTAGATTTATAGAATTTATGGAAAATTTTAGGGAAAAGGGGGAGAAAGTGTAACCACTACGATATATTCTGTATATGTTTTCTAACACATAGTAGGGTCTTTTATAACATGAGCCATAAAATGTATGTATTTATGTTCAAAGTATAAGCTGAGAAAATGTTTAATAAAAAAATGTGCTAAAAATAAGTTTCAGAGGTACATTTATTGGGTTGCTATATTAACAAAAGAGCTTGAATTTGGGGCTTGCATTACTGAATAATGAAATAATATGTAATTAGAACAACAAAAGTTTTTATACTTTCTAGGATTTAATTGTGTAGGCAGTTACTACAGATGATGCAGACTTACAGTAAGTTTGACCTCTGCATCGATGGACATAAGCTGGATCTAAGCAGTAAAATTTTCACTGTGCTGGCTGCAGGGAATACACATCAGTTGGGTAGCACGTGTTACATAAAAATGAGATGCAGTGTTCCAAGTGAGCGTTGCAGAACACAACATTAAAAGAGGAAAATAATTTTCATTTGGTAACTGGCAATTCATCTTAATTAATGTGCCCTAAAGGATGTATAGAGAATCCCAGGATTGTGCTTAAATTCTGAGACTTGTATTCATCAGGCTCAGGATTGGCCCTTCGTGTGTACCTGCACTATTACAAATAAAGAGTTATTGAAAAGAGGTAAAATGAACACCTATTAAAGCCTGCCCTTTGTTCTCGTTTTTAACACCATGTCTATTTTATTTATTGTTCTGGAAAACACTGACATTTCATTCCCTCTCCCAGACTGCATTGATATTTAGTTTCTCTGCCATTCTTACTGCTGAAGTAGCAGACACAAAACAAAATCAAATTCCGTGACTGCAGGATGTTGTAAACTCACACACCTCAAGATGGGTTCGGTCCCAGTGGGAATTTACAACTGCTGTGTGGGTGGGATGCTCCGTGTTAAAGGTTGCACACTGCCCCTTTGAGATGTGACAGAATGCTGGGAAAGATCCGAGTTGTGCTTTAGTGCTTAAGCTTCATTGTTCCTCTCTCTAAGTCCAATTTGATTCTTTAAGTGCATAAAGAGGGGTGGGAAAAATTTGTAGTTTGAAAGGTGCGATTAATGGAGGGCTCTGTAAGAGTTAATCTGTATTTCTATGAGTGATACCGTGGGGTTAATTCAGTATTTTTGATTGCTTTATTATATCTTCATAGTAATAATACTTCCTGCACTAATAGTCCTGTTAAGAAGGCAGATTAATATTATCCATAGCTCAGAAGAAACTGAGTTGTAAAGTGACTTGAAGCCACATGATGAGTTTGTCAAAGAAAACAGATTAAAGACGTGACATCTTGCTAAGCCCATGATGAGCCCTTTAAGCTGCTCCTCCTTGCAGGCATTCCATGTGTGTGGCTGTTGCAGTGCCTGTGCTGCACACTGGGCAGGAGCAGGGCGGTCTCTTACAGCGAGGGAATAGAAATAGGTGCACACAGAGGATGATTCTTCCCACTGCTCTTAAACGTTTTATGCTATTACAATGAGAGCAGAGATAGCAGCACAGATTTTACCCAGAATACCATGGAGATACCAGTGACTGGTGCAAGGAGTGTCAGTCTGTGGTGGATCATAAGCTGCCTGCATCATGCCAGAGCTCAGAGTTCTAGTTTACTTCCATCACTGTTGACACTTGCTGACTTTATAGCTGCGTGTGGGATTTAAGTTCTACTTTTCTCACAAATGCTGTATGTGCTTTGCTGGATCTGTCTGCTGTTTGGTTTCAGAAGTCTGGTTCAAGGTCAGCAGAATTGGTTTGCTGCTGCCTCGTACTTGTGCTTACTTGCTCCCAGTGCTGTCCTTAAAGGCATGCCATTACCAAACCAGGAACGCGCTTCGCCTTTAGGACAAAACATGAAAATAGCAACACTGAAACAGCTCTGAAAGGATCCCCAAATTTCCCAGGTAAATGAAGATCTATCATGAGTCTATTTAAAATGCAGCAATGTGGACATATGACCAAAAGCACTTCAAGCGCTTTGGCCAAGCTCCATGAACTGCTCAGTGAAAGGCAGTTAGTCATTCACAGCATGACCTTCCAAGGTGTTCAAAGGGATTTTTTTCCTACAGCAAAACACGCCTCGACAGCAGAACTGCACACTCTGCTGATGAGCGTTTCGTTATACTCCAGGGATGATCACAGTTATCACTTCCGTGTGTCCCAGCCCAGAAGATGAGCCAGAGCACCTAGGAGGAAAACAATACGCCTTGGGGGGGATCAAGTCATTGCAAGCATTCACTGGAAACCCTATTGAAGGGGTATTTTAGCATCAGAAGGTTAAGGTGAGCCACTTGCAATTTTTGCAGACTCAGAAGTACCAAATTACAACTTGAATCTGTGTATTTGCATTCCTGAATACCAACAACAAGAAAGGTTTTAAACTCAAGAAATCAGACACAGCTTGGCTGCAGAGGCATGGACTTCTCATTTTTGCTCCCCGTTAGTCCTAACTGGAGAGAAACACGGTGGGTTTCACCTTCAGCATCAGGGTCACATTAAATGCTGGCACAAAGAAATGTGCTAACTCGCACCTAGCAAAGCAAACTGTAAAGGCTGACTCCTGTGGACTTTTCTGTTTCCTTCCCTCTGCCAGCATTTTGAGTTGCAGAACACGCCTGTGAGGCTGTGCTCAGTGTTTCTTAATGTGCTCTTTTAAAAAAGGTTTATTTCCTGGAGAATTGAGTAGCACAGACCACGACCTTTAATGAGACGGATTATTCTTAGTTTAGCCAAGATTTATAAATGAAACAACTTTTCTGTCATGTCCCTACAAGCAGCCTGTGACGCTCTTAATCCAGATCAGAAGCAACGGATGCCATCAATTAGTTAAGTTAAGCTGCTTCTGTGCTGCCGCACGCAGCAGTGCTGCAAATGCTGCTTGCGCATCCGGAGGCTGTGCCAGGTGGGATCTTCCAGCCAGTCTCATCCCTGCACCAGCCCCACTGCATGAGCAAGCAGAGGTGGCTGCAGCCCATACCTCTGTGTGATGGCATTTCATTGGTGTGCCAGTATTTGGAAGGAACATACTGATCACAAGGTATTTTGCTCCCAAGCCCTAGTGCCGGCCATGGATGTGCTTTGAGGAGACAGGCAGTGTGAAGTATATGGCTGATTATGGCTGGGAAGAAGCACTGACGGGGATATCTCATAGTACTGTTAAGAGCAAGGTTAGGTTTTAATTCTCTGTTTCAAATCCTTTGGTTTTTATGATCTTTTTTAGTGAATTAGGAGACAATGTGCTTGTTTTTCCAGTGGTTCATCTAAATGAAAGCTGCATGTTCCCCATTTTTTAACCTGACCAAATATTTTTAACCAAATTAACAGCTTTTCTACCTGGTTCAGAGCAGTTTAGGGTGATAAAGCTCTCAGTAATTCAGTCTCTCTTGCTGTGCTCCTTGTTCTTTTCTCCTAAATTAAAAACAATATTGATCTGTCTCTGGTGCATAAAAGCATGCAACCCAACCCTGAAGAAACCTTCATGATCTATTTTTCCTTATGGCTATTAACACTCCTACAAAACGATCACTTTTCTGGTGATCTTCAAATTCTAATATTTGAGTGCATTACACAAAGGATGTAATGCACAAAGGTAGATCAGCTTGAGTCATCAGAACTACTGTTCTCTGAATACAATACTTGCTGTGAACATGCCTACAGCACGTATGCTTTTTGTGTTCCAGACATACAGGATTTATTTTATGAAATGTAACGAGCTGTTGTCCTGTGCCAGCAATAGCAATCACACCAACCCTTGAGGCTGTTATGTTATAGAAAAAGAAGCAGTTCACACACAAGTCTTAAGCTGTTAGACACAGGATGAAAAAGAAGTCAGTATTTTTCCCCTGTTCATTTTGTTTTGCTTATATTTTGGCTTCTGGCAGTGAACCAGATCTCTGGATGTTGCAGGAACCACTGCTATCAGCTACTGCTGCTATGTACCTGATACTTACCCCAGTATGCACAGGTGAAATACTATGGGGTTTTACCTGTGTCACTTCCAGAATTTTGGTGTTGCAATGTTTATTTGTCCAGTACGTCCTTGTGCCAATCTAAACCACAGAAGAATAGTCTACCAACAGCTTTGCACATTGTGCAAGCAAGTCTAGTTGGTATAGGCATGCAAGTCCTACCTGGTATGCTGGACATGCACCCACAACATGACAGACTCAGCAACAGCAAGCTGCACAATGCGCCAAATTAGCAAGCTAAATAACAGAGCACGGACCTGTGCCCAGCTCTGTGCCCTTGCCACCACGGTTGTGCTATGCCCTGATGAGCTCTGGGCACCCATACACACATCTGGATCTGGGTGCTACTGGGTGTCCCTGCCATGAGAACGGCATTCAGCTCTGCTGCCCCTTTCTCTGCTGGAGCCACCACACTCTGATGTCTTCAAAGAAGAAGAAACTGGGAATCTTTTGTTTATCCTGATGTGGATTAAAAAGAGAGAAGGGTGTCAACTTTGTCTCCAAGTTTTGGTGCAATCTTCCTATTCCTATTTCCAGTGCAGAGCCTACTCTACACTGGGACAATGATTCATTTCTCAATTCAGGTGTTTAAAATTAATCACTTACTACTATGCCAGCATGATTTTACAGCTAATGGAGAGAAGCAGGTGATACCAAAGGATGATTCAACTCATCCTAAGATATAATGTCTAAGTTGGGTGAGAAATATTGCCCTCCAGACATGTTTATTGCTGTACATTAATTGTAAGTGGAGCCTCAGTGAACTCAAGTTGCAGGGAAATTGGAGAACTAGAACTAAGATGATTTCTGCAGATTTTAGCAACATCTCCAGAACCAGTAAGAACTGCAGACTTATTCTCCATGGGATGTCCCCAGCCTATGAACCAGAGCGCAGCAGTAATTGCAAAAATATGCTAATGTATCAGCATATGTCATAATACGTTGTGTCTGTTTACACTTAAAGGTTTGAGGACAAATGTTCACAGGGGACTGGAAAGAACTTAAAAAGTGGGCATTAGGCTGGGGTTCAGAAAGTTCAGGCTGCCAAAAGCTGGAATTTCAAAAAAATAGAACACAGGTTGTTTTACCTGATCTGCTTCTGACAATGCTCAGTGAGGACAGAGAATAAAGTCTGCAAAGCCAAACACTACCTGGCTTCTCAGGCTGGAACCTCTGCAGAGTTCACTGCGCAGGTCTTCTGCTGGCCCCGCCCACAGGGCAAGGATGACCCCTAAATACACATAAATGCCGCTTCCTGGCCACTGGTTATCTTCAAACCATTCTCAATCATCCCAACCTGAAACACCTCTGTGTCAACACATATTGTAGTGTGATGCGACACCAAACTTGATGAGGAGCTAAACAAGTTCTGTAGTGCATAAAGTCATAATACAGTAAGAAAGCACAAGCCAGAACGATCTTAAATGATCCCAGGTATGATGCTGTTGGCACAGTCTTGTTAATGAAAACAGAAGTGAGGCTTTTAAAAATCATTTCCCAGACCTCTATTTGTTGTCTAGTTTCAATGTCATTTTGAGACGTACAGTATGTAAAGTCACACCAAATAGCAGGAAGATTGGTTCCTGATGTCAGAAGAGTCATTCCTGGCAGGCTGCGATGGATCTGCTAGTATCACATGGAAACTTCTTCCAACGAGCCAGGAATGAAACCTTGCACAGTAATAGATCCAAATGAGAGAAGGGCAGGAAATCCACAATTACGCAGAAGACATATGTTGTAGCCACCAATTATTCTAAAACCCCTGCAACACTGTATTATTATTACTTACTCACCTCATGGCCCCTGAGAGCACACTGGTCTCTCAGCAGGGATGAGACATGACCTCAGTTTGACAACTAGCATTAAAGTTAAGCGCTGCACATAAGTATGCGCATAAGATGAGTGGAGCCAGTGGCTTCAAGAGGTTACACTTATCCAGCACTGCAGGCAGGAGCTGCAGTGTCCTAGGGACAGAAAGGTTATAACAGAGGTGGAAAGGAGGAGCAAAGGGTCAAAATGACTGAGGAGACACCCAGCTTTGCTCAACCACCATCATCATGGAGCAGAAAGATCCCTGGAGGTGTTCAAGAGTAGGTGTGGCACTGAGGGACATGGGTTAGTGGGCATGGTGGGGATGGGTTGACAGTTGGACTAGATGATCTTAGTGGTGCTTTCCAGCCTTAATGATTCTGTGATTCTAGGAGCGTGCAGCTGCAACGGTGACATGGCCAGCACAAGGAGAAATGGAGGGACAAGTTCCTTGTGAGGACAGAGGGACACAGCTCTGCTCAGGAGAGGGCCAGGAGCTGCTGGGTGCTGCAATAGGATGCGGGAGCCAGAGGAGGGGGAAATGGAGAAAAGCTGCAGAGAAGCAAGGTTTTAGGAAAGCATCATGGAAAAACGACACATTGCAAAGGCAATGTGAAATATCTGTGTGTTGTTAATGGTTTACAAAGGCTTGGAAACGTGGTTTTGGTGTTCAGGGGGCACTGCACACTGTCACAGTGGAAGTCCGAGTGCCACTGACGCTGTCAGGAGCAGACCCAGAGCATTCACAACGTGACAAAAGGGTTTGTTTCATTTTCAAGAAACTGGGAAACCTCTCTAATTCTGAGAATCTTGATTAGAACCTCAGCCTTGAAAAGCAGGATAAAATTGCAACCCAGACCCAAATTACAGCCAAATGGAAACCACCTGGCCCCTGTCCAGCTGTTTCAGCCGACAGAAAAGCAGGGGCAGGGAAGCTCCCGCTGACCCATCAGCCCAGAAGCTGAGGGGAGGGCTCCCGCGGCGGCGGCGGCTCGCAGGTGGGGCCCGGCCCCGCGGCGGGAGCGGCGTTACAGCGAACCGCCCGCGGGCCCCATCCCCTCCGGAGGCCGCCTCCGTCAGGGAGTTCCCTCCGCGCGGGCAGGTGGGGCCGCTCCCGGCTGTGCGGTTCCCGCCCCGGCAGCGGCTCGTCCCAGAGCTCCCCGCCACGCGCAACAGGTCAGCGCCGGGGGAGCTGCTTTCTCCCGCTCCGTACGCGTGTGTGCGCGGCTGAGCCGGGAAACAAAGGGGCCGAGCGCGGTGCGGCCCCCGGGGCGAGCGCAGCTTCTGCGCGGCGCGGGCTCCGGCGTTCAGCCATTTGCAGCGCCCGGCAGCGCCCCTCCGCCTCTCTCTCTTTCCCTCCTCCCACCGCGCTCCCCCCGCCGCCGCCGCAGGCTCCGGCGTTCCGCGGAGCTGCTCTGCAGCGCCGGGCCCGCGGGTGGGCAGGCGGCGGGCATCGCCCCCGGGCCGGTGCTGCCGGCGGGGAGGCGGGCGGGAGGCGGGCTGCCTGCCCGGAGCCGCGCTGCCCGGAGGTAAGCAGAGGGGAGCGCGTTGGCGGCCGGGCCGTTCGGTGTGCCCGAGAGCGGGGAGGGGGCCGGGGCCACCGAGGAGCCGCGGATGGGGGCTCTGCGCGCCGCGGAGGGGCTGCGGCACCGCGGTAAGCGCGTTCGTAGCGGGGATTTGGCGCACCGTGGGGTTTAATCGCGCTGAGCTTTGCCATCCGTCCCCATTAATCCGCCTCGCTGCCGGCCCTGCGTGCATCTCCTCCCGCCTGTCACAGCGCTGCGCGTCCCTCTCCGTGCCGAGTCGCGCTGCAGCCGTGTGCGGGGATCCGTGCCAGCGGCACGGCGGCCGCCTCACACCGTCCGTGTTACACGGCGTGCTCCCCCGGCTCGCTGGGAGCTCGTGAGTGGCACTCGGGGTGTGCGTACACACGGCTCTGCAGCACTGACAGAAGTGAGGTCCCGCCGAATGTTGTCGGTCTGCGGTCTGCAGGGCGGTTAGGTCTGCGCCTTCAGCGCTGCAAAACCAGCTCCCCAACCCCAGAATACACGTAGTGCGGAAAACGACGGTCAGTGTTACGTTATACGGCCAACTTCTCCAGCTCATCAAGGAGAAAAGCTTTCTAGAAATACCGTTCTGTGAATCCTTTGGCACGGCGATTAAAACGGAGAATAGAAACTAGAGCGGAAAGCTAGAAAATGTAGGGCAATTAAAACAAACAAACAAACAAAAAAAAACAAAATAGAAAAGCAATAAAAAATAGAGAAGCAGTAAAATAGAGTTGTCCTTTTATATGATCAGAGATGCTAAAGAACGGCCTCCATTTTTGACAGATTTAACCGTCTGTCTCCCAAAAATGAATTAAATGCTTATACGAAATGATAACTACCGTGTTGCAGTATTCCCTGGTTTACTGCTCCAGCCCGCCACTTTCCCTACCCATGCTGTATTCCCAGGGCCCATCCCACGCCATGTATTCACTCTGTAATTAGGACGTCTGCTGCATGCTGGCAGGACCGCCAGCCATCCAGCACTGAGGGCAGTATCTGGTCAGGACCCATGGAATTGCCACGGCTCGGCCCTTCACTGCCCCAGCACCCCTCAGTCTGCAGGTCCCATTCCTGGCAGCAGTGGCACTGAACTCAGGATCCCACTTGGAGCTGGGGTTTGCAGCTCTGGGCCTTTGACAATTATTAGAAAGTCTGAAATCCTTAATAGCTTCCTTCCTTCTTCACTTACATCACTTCTTTTTGTGTAGCAAATAGTCCAAATAGGCGGGCAGAATGGTTGTTCGAAACATCAGTCAATATTAGATTGCTGTTGTTTGGCAAGCGCATTCAATGAAAGCCATTAACTGGCTTTACTATAGTAAAGCAGGATTATAGTATTTAGGGCTAGCCCGGGTTACCTTAGAGACAGGGCTGTGGTTAGATGACTGGATCCAGATCTCGCCTACTGGGGGCTCAGCATCCTGCAGTATCCTATTGCAAGGGGATGTTAAGGGTAGCTGGCTGCTAAAGATGGCTGTAATAAAACATGAAAGGAAACAGTGCAATTTCTTTTAGAGTAGAATTAAACTTGGTGGCAGCGGAGTTTGTTTTGATCCTATGAGATCCTGCGTGGATTTTGCAGGGATTTTGCGGTTGATACTTACTGAAGTTCTGCAGCACTGCAGTTAGGAGGCTATTTCTTTCCCAAAAACAGAAGCTGAGAAGTTATTTCCTACTGCTTTAGGTCCTTGGAAACACCCGTTTTAGAAAAGTGCGTGTTTTCGTTGTATTTGATCTCACTGGCCTTCTTGGGACGTGGCAGTAGTTAAGCCTGCTGCTTTGCTTTTTACTGGAATGGTCACCTGTCATCATTTCTGTTTTGCTTTTGGCCTGAGTGTTGTTTTGTCAGAGAACAGGTGTGATTTATTTATTTTTATTGAAGAAGAATTACTTTACAGCAGTTCAGGATTTGACAGCCAGTTTAACCTGATCTGTAACTGAGCCATCATAAAATGAGAGAAGACCTTGCTCCTTCCCCAGCACGGGCTGAGAGATCCTGCCCTCTGCTTTGTGCCAGCTGCAGGGCACGTGCACCACAGTGAATGGATGGAGATTTCATCCTCCTCCTGCTATGACCTGAGCAGCTTACTGATGTAGATTTTTGCTTTAGTATTGTGAGTGGGGCTAGTCCTGAGTCTAGCATTTAAATCTGCAGGATTGGGACCATAAACGCCATTTTTTTTTGTTTGTTTGTTTTTTTATTAGATGGTGATGACAATCCTGTAGCCTTTCTCTGTCCTCCTTGGATGCTGACTGGCAGTTTTGCCTCTGAGAAATTTGGTCAGTAATCTACTCATTAATGCAACTGTGTGTTAATACAAAAAGTGTTGGCTGTGTCTTTTGTTCTGCAGTGCACGTTTCCATCCGTATGCCACATCAGTGAGGAGAACAGGAACTCATGATCAGTTAAGTCAGTTTATTTTATGCAGAATGAGCTGAAAAAAATCCAGGAGTTTCTCAGATTGTGCACTCTGCATCAGAAGGAGAAGAAAGTCGTGTCACAGAAATGCTTTTCAGGTGCAGTGTTTCACGAGCTGCCACTGCTATGCCGCTGGCTCGCACAGCCCAGCTGACAGCCTTTGTAAATCCACATGGAAACATGCCAGAAACTGCAACCTTTCCATACAGATCCACATGAGTTGGATGGACAAGCAGCTTCCATGCTGTTGTCTGTCACAACAGGATTGGCATTAATTGATAGTCCTGAAATTATTTTGCACATACACATGCACAAAGTGTGTACACACAACAACAACAGCTGTTTGTTGTTTCTCTGGACGCTGACTCCCCCAGGAATATTTTGGGAGCAGAGTGAGCCTCCCAAACGGGTCCCTACTGCTGGAAGGCTCCCAGACTTCTGGCTCATTTTGGACTATCAACCTGTCAGAGATTGGCAGTGTTGTATTTTTTTTTTTTCCCCCTTGGAAACAGTTCTGCTTTTCTCTCTTGTAAGTAAATGGGAAGAACAGGCCCTGAGAGCTGGAGATAAACTCTGTTTCCTGCGACCTATTTTTCAGTGTTGGATGCTAAGAACCTTACACCAACTCTTTGCTATGGGAATGGCATGCTAACAATAAATGCTCTGATTCACTCAGTCACAGACAAATCTCGTCATGGGAGAGCTTTCCTCTTAGCCTGTAGTTTTCTTTCATCTCTTCTTCACTGCAGTCCTTCAGTTCATCGGTTCAACATAAGCTACTGTACACATTTGTACGTACAGTGTGGGAAATCCTGATGCTCTTCAAGTTAATAGGAATTTTCCCTTGGCTACAATAGGGGTGGGATTTAATGTGATGTGAGACTCTGCCCTTATCAAAAAGCACTGTGAAACTGAGATAAAGTGGTCAGCACAGAGACAACTTGTTTTTTGTTTAATGACCACTGATAATAGGGTCCTGAAGGACTTTGGTTTTCACAGCAAAGTGGTAGAGTAAACGTTGTTGGAGTATATTGCTTTGTGAACTTTGGAATTTGCTGCACGTTGCAAGATGTTTGACACTGTGGTGCTGGAAAAGGAAGGCACAGACTGCTCACGTCTGTTCAAACAGTGACATTCATGGGTGCCCTTGGTTGGTCAGGATAAGGTCTGTACCACTCTGGTCTCCTACTTTTGTGAGGTAAGATCAGAAGGTCTTTATGAGGGGCAGCAGAGTTGCAAGTGTCTGTCACACTGTTGGTATCTTAGCCCCGTGCCTGAATAGAATCCTTGCCAAGACATTCTGCAGCCTCACAGGGTAATAAATACTTTTGTTGCGTCCCTCAAAACGGGCAACTTTGCAGAGAACAGTGTCTGAAAGCCTTGCCACCTGCTTTGAGAAGATGTCATTGATAGGTATCTAAATCTCTGTCTAGTCTGAGGCAACAAAACTTGAGACATGGGAGCAAATGATCAAAATCTCAAAATGGTTAAGAATCACAGATTGGGATTTCTGGGTCTATGCTTTTACTCACACCTTCAGTATCCTAACTGTGAAAACGAGCACCTCTCTGCCTCACATTCTTATCTGATGGCCTTGGTTCTTACTACATGCCTGACTGTCTTCAGCTCTGCCTGGGTTGCTACTTAACAAATGCAAGGCTGGACGTGGCCCTGGGCAGCCTGGTCTAGTGGTTGGCAACCCTGCACTCAGCAGGGGGCTTGAAACTCGATGATCTTTGAGGTCCTTTTTAACCCAGGCCATTCTATGATTCTGTGATTCAAGGGTAGCACCATGGCTGCTGCATCCCATGCAAATTTAACCACGTATATTAACAAGCCTTTATCATGTTGCGCACGAATGAGATGTTTGAATGGTAGGCTAGGCAGTCATGCTGCAGCCTTCTCTTCTGTGTGAGGAAGTCAGAGAGCAGATGTGACAGTCCTGAGATAGCTGTGATCATCATCATCCTTCATGATTATGCTGCCAGTCGGTATGACTGTTCAGAAGGAGCACAAATCATTTGGTGAAAGTAGAGCGCTGGCATGTCAGCATGTATGAGAGTGCAGAAGATGAAAGAGTGAACTCCAAAGTAAAGCATAGCATGTGTATTCTTTAAAGGTATCCACAGTGATCCACTAAACACCTAATTTTCCAGCAAGGTCATTGCCTGAAACAGAGAAGTTCTATGTCTGTGAGATGGATTATTTGAACAGAAGATTGTTTTGACCTAATTCAACCAGAAGTTATTGGCTTGGTACAGGAATAAAATTCTTTGGCTTGTACTTGCAGGAATAAATTAGATAACCAGGCAGTGCTTTCTGTGCTTTAAATTCAGGCTTATTAACTGTTATCAAATCTGACTTGTTAAATGAAAAAATATATATATTTATTGCGAGAAATAGTGAATTACAGTAAATTATAAATATCGAAGCTGAGAAATCAGTACAGTCAGAAAGCCTTTGCTTCAACGGCCAGTTCGGCTTATGAAGTTCACAATATGGTAAAAAAGAATGTCATGCATCAGATGCAGAAAGTATCAGGCTGTGAAAACAGAAGTGTTTTAATAGGAACCTATTGTATTTCTTGTGTCAGACTGGCCAGAAACTGTTCCCTTCTAGTAATGTAAAAGTCATGCATCTCACTCAGTTTTTGCTTCTTCCCTTGTTTAGTTCTGGCGATGACATGGCATAGACACGTATTTTGTTGAGTCCTCAGTTTCATTGTTGCTGCTGAACATATTCCCATTGCTTGGTGAAGTCACTGCTGACACCTTGGGAATACCTATGGGTATTCCTGACAGGGGAGTCTAGCCGCAAGAAGCACCTATGACTCCAGCATGTGTTTCTGCTTTGAGATCAGCAAAAGTATTTTTAAAACCTAACACAAGCTGGGATGGACTGTGTCCCCAGACAGCTTAACTGAGCCCCACCCCACAGAGAATGGTGGGAAGAAAAGTGGAAAGTTCCCTTTCATCAGGGAACAGAACCCTATATTCTTTTTTTCTCTTTTTCAGTAACACTTTGATTGTTTCTCTGGAAAGCTGTAGTCTGAAGGAGAGTAGCCTTCCTCTCATAGTACACAGCTTGATGATTTGGTCTCTCATTTGAGGGTTTTGTAAGCTTGTCAGTTAAAGGAAGGAGAAGCAGCATCAGTATTGGTATCTTTTAAAATAACTTAGATTTATTCTGGACACAGTTCTGGGCTAAGGCACCCAAACCAAGAATTAACACCTCTTAGTCACTTGTGTTAAGCGCTTCATCACTGTAATCTTCAGTATTTCTCCATTGGCTAGCCCTTGGTAGCTCTCATGTGCTGGTTCTTAAGGATCCCGTTGTATTGGCATACAGCTGTACCTGCATGCTGTGTGTCTGTATACTGCAGATTCCACTGCAGGAGCTGGATGCAGATGGATCAGCAGTACCATACAGCTCAGACACACTAAATCCATTTGTCTCTTCCTCTGTAGGAGAACTGGGAGGTGCATCCCACCCACAGATCAGTTTTGCGTAGGAATATGGCCCCAGGCCTGTGCCATCTCTCTCTACCTTGGCCTGATTTCCATGAATTAATAAAAAATGTCAGACTCATGAGTCACCTAATAATTCACAGTTATGGGTCTAGCAGTGTACTCTACCAGCAGCACTTCAATGGCAGATGGAAGTCTGTGCACGCTAATTCTTTGCGTCCTTTCAGATTAGGAAGTATGGGCTCTGTGCTGTCATGCTGGACTATATTTTCCTGCCTGATCTGGCTGTCTTAGGTCTGTCTCTTTTGTGTTGCCATCTGTTGTATAGAACTGCCCTCAAAGTCAGCCTTTGCCACGCTTAAGAGCTGTGGCACGTCTGTCCATCTTTGAATCCAGTCCACAGGCTGTGTTGTGATAATGTCTACAGAAATCTGAAACTATTTTGTAAATCTAACTAGATGTACTGTGACTTTTAGCTGTGCTTAGAGTGGTTCTAAACCTTCAGCTGGAAAAAGTATCTGGGTAAAAATAACAAGGAAACTACGCATGTTCTCAAAAACTGAGAAGGATGTCGTTCATTGCATATCTGAAGGATCTCTGCATTTCTAAGCATCACTTACTTAATTGGCTAGGAAGTCAATGAGCCTGTTCAGTCTAAAGGGGAACTTTTCTCCCTTAAGTACCTGATTTAGAGTTTATCTGGAAGAAGAAGTAATTTTATTGTAACATTCTCTTGAAGTTTTCCTTTTACTTTCTTTTCATAGGCATAAGTCTCAGAAGAATGGGATATTGTAGGCTGTCCTTTGGAGTATATCCTTACTTCTCAAATTCTTTCTCAGGCACAATGATGATAGACTTTGGTAGTTTGCTGGTGCTTTCAGCTCTGTAATGCGTATCCTTTCTGTAATGATATTAAAAGCAAAATCCAGTTTTAACTTAAGCAAGGAGTTTAATTTCATCCAAGTTTATTGGCCAGTCTTCTGTGCAATACGTAGTAAATGTGTTGTAAAAATTCAGTACATTCATTCAGATCAAATGCTTTTCTGTAATGCACAACAAAACCGGAATCTTGTCATATTTTCCAAAATCTGTTTGTAGAAATCTGCTGGTTTGCTTGACCTGGCTTTTACAGGGAATATTCTCTCCCTCTTTTATTATGATCATAATTACCAAAGTGTTTGAATGTGTTTCAATTATTTATTTGTTGACAGCACTGTTTAATGCTGAAAAGCATTTCTGCAATCAGCATTACAGCAGTTAACCACACTAATACAACAGCTAGACTTTTAGTCATCACAAGCTGATGCCTTGCTCAGTGTCATTACTCCTGGTGCATGGCAATTTCCAGAAGTTGAAGTTGGAAAGGATCACTAGATCAGTTAGTCTGGTAGTAGAATCATAGGATCACCAAGGTTGGAAAAGACTTCCAAGATCATCTAGTCCAACCATCCACCTACCACCAATATTCCCCACAAAACCATGTCCCTTAGTACAACATCTTAACACTTTGTGAACGCCTCCAGAGAAGGTGACTCCACCACCTCCCTGGGCAGTCTGTTTGGTGTCTGACCACTCTTTCAGAGAACACATTGTTCCTAATATCCAACCTAAACCTCCCCTAGCACAACTTGAGGCCATTACCACTAGTCCTATCACTGGTTATGCGGGAGAAGAGGCTGACCCCATTTGTGCCACAACCTCCTTTCAGGTAGTTGTAGAGTGTGATAAGGTCTCCCGTGAGTGTCCTCCACACTAAACAATCCCAATTCCTTCAGCCGCTCCTTGTAAGACTTGTGCTCCAGATCCTTCACAGCTTCATTGCCCTTTTCTGGACACGCTCCAGGGCCTTGATGTATTTCTTATAGTGAGGGGCTCAAAACTGAACACAGTACTCGAGGTGCAGCCTCACCAGTGCCAAGTACAAAGGGACGAACACTTCCCTACTCTTGCTGATATTGCTAAACACTGATACAAGCCAAGATGCCGTTGACCTTCTTGGCTACCTGGGCGCACTGCTGGCTCATGTTCAGCCAAGCGTCAACCAGCACCCCCAGTCCTTTTCCCCTGTGCAGCTTTCCACTCATTCTGCTTCAAGCCTGAAGCATTTCTTCGGGTTGTTGTGATCAAAGTGCAGGACCTGGAACTTGGTCTTGTTGAACTTCATCCTACTGGCCTCAGCCCAGCGATCCAGCCTGTCCAGATCCCTCTGTAGGGCCCTCCTACCCTCAGGCAGATCCACACTTCCTCCTAACTTGGTGTCATCTGCAAACTTACTGAAGGTACCCTCAATGCCCTCATCTAGGTCATCAATAAAGATATTAAACAGGACAGGCCCCAATACCGACCCCTGGGGAACACCACTTGTGACTTGTTGCCAGCTGGATTTAACTCCATTCACCAGCCTGGCCCTCCAGCCAGTTCTTCACTCTGCAGAGAGTGTACCTGTCTAAGCCACAGGCTGCCAGTTTTTCCAGGAGAATACTGTGGGAGACAGTGTCAAAGGTTTTGCTGAAGTCAGGGTAGACCACATCAACAGCCTTTCCTTCATCCATCAGGTGGGTCACTGTCATGGTTTTATGATTTTTGGTTATCGGTATTCCACATGATAACATCATGTAGTGCACTGGGAGTTAAAGAGTTAATGCTCCAGTTCTGTGGATCGTGGATAGTTCCGGGTACCTGGTTCTCAGAAGAGAAGAACTACTACATTTCCCAGAGGACTTTGCTGTTCTGTTACCATTTTCCATTCAAAGGGAAAGATAAAAACTGTTCGCATATCACAAGACATTCCCCCTTCTCTTCCCGTCTTCTCGTCCCGGCAGCATCTCGCTCTCCAGCCGTCTCACCGTCGGCATTAGAGTAAGGCCTCTTCATTTTTGGACACTCTCTCATTTTATTGGATTTATTAGCTTAAATTATAATTATATTGTATTATATTGTGTTATTTTGCATTCTGATACCTTATTTAGTAAATTAGTTTGTTTCTCCTCAGATCGTTGCTGCTGTTTTATTTCTAGGCCCATCTCCCTACCCTTTTTCCCTCTTCCCTTTCCTGGGGTGTGGGACCGTGGGTCCCCTCGCCCCATTAGTCACGGAACCAGGCCGAACCTGCCCGTAAACCGCTGACAGTCACTCAATCATAGAAGGAGATCAGGTTGGTCAAGAGGAACCTGCCTTTCACGAACCTGTGCTGGCTGGGCCTGGTCCCTCAGTTGTCCCGCATGTGTTGTGTGATCTCTCTTGAGATCGTCCTGTCAAATTTAATCCCCCCCTGTGCCCCAAAGTACCTTCCAGCGAGGCTCTTGATTGGAGAACACCTAGAGTTAAATAACCTAGTGGTTCTCATCATTTGTTTCAGAGACCGATAGCACTGGAATGAAGGTCTTCCTGTATCAGATCAAATGCCTATCAACTGGCCTCCCACACAGACCACAATCTATTCTTAAAAGTGTGCAAGGTAAAAATGTGTATTTCCTCACAGAATAGTAATTTATCTTTGAATATTGATATTCCAACCACTTTCCAGCTCAGCATATTCCTAAACTTATTACAGTTATAGTGTTTAGCATATGTGTTCATTAATACCTTCAGTATCTCTCCCTTCCATGAGCCTGTTCTTCGTTCTCCCCATTGATTCATACAAACTTTCAGCATTCACAATATGCTGTGACGGGCTGCTTTTTAAATTTTCCTCGGTGGAAATATTTTGTTTTGTTTAAGCTTCCACCCATTGGTTTGTTTAGGCCTTTCTCCATGAGCCATGAGGGCCATCCACATGCAGGCTTTTCATGCGTCCACACTTGTGCACAGTCATCGAGTCACAAAACAAACATACCAAGCCCTGAAGAAGTGTGTGCACTTCATTTCTCAGGCTTGCACTACCTCTTCTCCCAGCTGCTGGCACAAGCTTCCTTCTCTCTGAGGCATGGAAGTGTGGCTGTGAGGTGCCAAAGGAAGGCGTACGCAGTGAGGAGTCAGAGCAACCATGTGTCTGGCTACAGTGCTGCTCTCAGCCTCTCTCTGATGAGTTTTCTATAGCTCTTATTTGGTACTTTTATCTATACTACCTATACTCCTTCCAAGATGTAGAGCCTGGAATATCCATCCATCCATCCATCCATCCATCCATCCATCCATCCATCCATCCATCCATCCATCCATCCATCTTTGATGACCTGGATGAGGGCATTGAGAGCACCCTCAGTAAGTTTGCAGACGACACCAAGCTGGCAGGAAGTGTCGATCTGCTTGGGGGTAGAGAGGCCCTACAGAGAGATCTGGACAGGCTGGATCTCTGGGCTGAAACCAGTGGGATGAGGTTCAACAAGACCAAGTGCCGGGTCCTGCACTTTGGCCGCAACAACCCCAGGCAATGCTACAGGCTCGGGGCAGAGTGGCTGGAAGGTTGTGTGGAGGAAATGGACCTGGGGGTATTAGTCGATGCTCGGCTGAGCATGAGCCAGCAGTGTGCCCAGGTGGCCAAGAAGGCCAGTGGCATCCTGGCTTGTATCAGAAATAGTGTTGCCAGTAGGAGTAGGGAAGTCATTCTCCCTCTGTACTCAGGCTTGGTGAGGCCCCACCTCGAGTACTGTGTCCAGTTTTGGGCCCCTCACTGCAAGACATTGAGGCCCTGGAGCGTGTTCAGAGGAGGGCGACAAAGCTGGTGAGGGGTCTGGAGCACAGGCCTTATGAGGAGCGGCTGAGGGAGCTGGGATTGTTCAGTCTGGAGAAGAGGAGGCTCAGGGGAGACCTCATCGCTCTCTATAACTACCTGAAGGGAGGTTGTAGTGAGCTGGGGGTTGGCCTCTTCTCTCTTGTAACTGGTGACAGGACGAGGGGGAATGGTTTCAAGTTGCGCCAGGGGAGATTTAGGCTGGACGTTAGGAAACACTACTTTTCTGAAAGAGTGGTCAGGCGCTGGAATGGGCTGCCCAGGGAGGTGGTTGAGTCACTGTCCCTGGAGGTGTTCAAGAAACGTTTAGATATAGCGTCGAGAGACATGGTTTAGTGGGGTTATTGGTGGTAGGTGGATGGTTGGACTGCATGACCTTGTAGGTCTTTTCCAACCTACCTAATTCTATGATTCTGTGATTCTATGATTCTATCCATCCATCTTCACTGTAAACTGACTAATGGTGTAGATGTAGAGGTATCTTTTTCCCTTCTGTTGCTCCTTGTTTCCCAGCGTACCCAGTTTAAGGACTGCATTAATCCTTTTAGCTGTAGCACTACACTGATGGGTTGTGTACATCTTTTCATTTCATGTGGTGTTAGCCTTTGTCCTGATAGGATTGGGTATGCAATTGTATCAGGATACCTTATATAAAGGTAACCAAACTTCAGTTTGTCATAGACATGACTGGGGCTCTACCCTTGTATCTAAACAGTAATTACAAGGCCCTTTCTAGAACTAGAGGGGATTCTCCATTGCCATACCATTACCTCTGTAGTGCATTAGTGACAAAGACATCAGCCCTGGAGCTTTCCCCAGAGGTATTTTAACCCTGAAAAACCCTGCTTCTGACCGTCTTTTTTGTTAGACTTTCTTTCTTCTAAGAGATATTAGAGATGACTTGCACTTAACCTTTCCTAACTTTTGATTTTGTGGAAGTGTTATTTCCTTTTTGGTGTGAGAACTCTGGAGTGACACCACTCCTCCTTAACTATTTCTGAAGAGTCTAAACTGGAGGGAACTAGGGAATATTACTCTCTACAGGTATCACTGTTAAGAAACCTTTTCTGTGGTCATGATGACTCTTAAAAACTTCTGTATTTTTAGGTTTGATTTGCTCGCTGTAGTATCTATTTCATCAAGATTTTGATAACATTTTTATTATGACTGATTTTCTCTCCCCTGACCCTGCCAGATGCACTCATATTCTCTGAGTTCCTGATGAGGAACTGCTACCCACATATTTCTTGTGTGGTCTGTAGTCATAAGCTGCATTTCTTAAATGTTTGTTTTTCATCTCGGTTGTATGAAAATGTTGCACTTAAGAGATAAAAGGACGCATACCTCCAGTGCATGTTGGGAGAAAATTATAGCACCTTGAGAGGTTACAAGGAAGATGCATATGCAACTTGAGTGTGTGTACACTAAAGGCATACATTCCATAGGCAGGCTAAGACACTGGGAATGTATTGCTCCATTTTGAGCACACCTAATTTAAAAAATGGGAAAAAAAAGGTATTCTGCAGCTTTCTTGGTGAGCTTTTGAAAGACAATCTTTTATTTTCTTAACTAGTAGGAAATTAATCAAGTGGTTGAGGTCTAGAGTTTAAATCCGTGGTAGGATGCAAGATTTCAGGTGTCACAAGCAGCCGCTTTCAAAGAAGTGGCATCTCTATTTTCCAGATGTTTTCTCCAGTTAGGAAAAGCCTTTTATTTTTCTGAGATTTCACAGACCTGCTCAGTGAGCAGGAGTGTAACAGACTGTTTTTGTAAAGGAACAAACCTCTTTACACTCAACGCCAGAAGATTTTGCCTTCTCCCAGCCTGAGTTGGTTGTTCTCAGTCTGCACAATAGTACTGGCCAGTTCTACTTTTAACAGCCTTCTTTCCTTTTTTAAAATAAACACAAGAGATGTTTTCTCTCTTTTGATGATTGTGCCTCTTTGGACTCCTTAATCGTCTCAATCAGATGACTCCTCTATCCTGAGGGAATTCTCCACTGGGGTAAGATTTGGCAGAACAAGTTTTTACAAAAGCATTTCCTGGACTAAGGTGGAGCAGAATGGCATTCTGTCAGATCTGAACTGGTCTGTGGTCTCTCGGGGAGGTTAGCCTGTTAATGTAAATTAGAGTTGCTTATGATAGGGAAAGCTCCACTTTAATTTACCCTGGGACTGAGTCAGAGTAGTTTCCATTTGTGAACTGGAGAGCAATAACCCAATTCCTCCCACGTGCACACAGTCCCCAGAGAAAGTGGGTCTTGCTAAGGAACAGGGTTTATGTCAAAGGTTATTGGCACTGGTCAAAAAAAGAGAAATAAATAGAGAAAGAACAAGGCAAAACAGGCATTTAATTTGATTTTATCAGAAGAGCTGCCAAATGAATGCTGTGCCAGGAAACTTTACCTGCAGCTCTTCATTACAGTTCCTCTGTCAGGAAAAAACTGCCTTCTTATCTGTTCTGTTACATGAGCAAAGTCTCTCAGCGTCTGAGGTTGGGGGCATGCATCCAGGATATTGCAAGTGTGTCACTGCCAAGTCTGTAAATACAGTTCATGTTTGTTGGCAGTTCCTCTGTCCATTAACATTACATCATCTCTAGACCAAGCCCATGATAATGAAAACAGTTTCAGTCCATGCAGTTTAGCTTCTGACTTAAAAGACCCCAGTATAAAAGGTGACATCAGTCCATGGATGCCATGTACTCTAGACAGCTTGCATCCTTTCCCAGTACTTATCCTGTTTGGCAGTTTTGAATAAAAGTACTAAAAACCACATTGGTTTTAATACTATATCATTAGGAGCCAATCTTTTAGAATCAGCAAAGTTATCAAGTATCTTCTGTGACTCTGTAAGTTTTGAATGCTCTGTCAGCAAAAGAGCATTCTTGATCATTGTAGATAAGTTAAAAAAAAAAAAAAGAAAAAAAAAGGAATTCAGTATTTCACAACGTTGTATTTCTGTCTGCCCCTTCCAGCTTGTTCCTGTTTTACAATAAATTTGTGACCTTTTAACTGAGGATCAGTTGTGTTGCTCAGTAACGGAAAGATTCCACAGCTTCTATGAACTCTTTTTTCAGCTTTATCTTTGTGTAATCCCTACACTTTGTTTGCAGCTAGATAAAGGTGCTAAGATTTCTAGAGCAGTCTTTGGTTTGTGAGTTAGAAAGTCCTCCAAACCCTCTTCTAGGTTTTCTAGGTCTTCAGCTTCCCTGCAGAGTTCTTTGTTGCCTAAATTGTATGTGATTCTTTGATTTGAATCCTCATTATGCTCAGCATGATTTTCTGCATATTCCTGGTAGTTAGTTATAAATACCCCAGAAGACAGTTTTGTAGAGAATTCCTCTACTTGCTATTAGCAAGCTGTACCATCAGCCCTTCTTCCTCAAAGTGATTGCTCAAGAGTTGTTAACGCAGGTGTGTGGTAGGACTGTGGTGGGTGGCAGCTCTTTCTCAATAGTGTTTTAGTTGCAAAGCAAATTTCTAACCAGGTAGATATCTGTATATTGGAAAAGGTATGATTATTGTGCTTGAGGAGGATCTTACCCTTTTTGTTTTCATTACCTGAGAACATTGAAAATATTGCTTTTTTCTGGCTGCCATTTTTCACAACTTCAAATATTATAATTGGTGATTTTCCTTTGCGATATGATGCAGGTAATACATTTCATCATACATAGATAACCCTGGTATAGCAGTTTCCTGCTTTTGACCTCTGACATTTGGTCACTCCCCATTTGATTTTGGTAATATTCTCTTTCAGTCCTCTTTTATTGTTTCACCTGCAAAATCAAGAAGTAGACTGAGAGGTTGAAGCTGCATGTAGAAGGAGAATGGAAACCCTGAGGAGAAGGTAGGAGAGGTGGTCAAAGAAGTGAGCTATCTAGATCTACAAAAAATCATAATGTTGACAGTAATGGGGAAAAGCGTATTAGTACCCTTCAGATGTTAACGACGAGGAGGTCAGGCTGTCCAGAAACTGTATCAAGATACGGGTAGAATATCAGCCCCTGGAAGAGAGGCAGGCACAGTATGTTTCAATTACTTACTTATATTACTTGATATTATTGATATGATATTATACTGGTAGCAATTTTCTTTATATATAAGCAGTACAGCACAGCTTGGCATCCTAGATGTTTTTCAAACCATCTCCATTTGACATTTGTTATTTTGCAAGTGTCACAGAAGCTACTCTTGAACAAAGAAGCTGTTCATTGGGACTTCAGAAGGCCTGGGTCAGAAAGTAGATTAATCTTAATGTCTGCAGTATAATAAAAGAAAAAATGGTTGGATAGTGAATTAGGTACTGTGAAGACTCATGGAAAAATAAAATTACATCAACAAGGATGCTGCCCAGTTTTAAGTTATTAATGAAGCAATTTGTCTTACGCACCAAGTGTATACAGAGAGCACTTAATTCCTCTTCATCCAGGTAAAGCTACAGCAAATAAGTCAGTAAAGCCTAACCTACCAAGTTAGGTTCTGGCAGTCAGGAAACTTGCTACTAAGTCTGTTCAAAGTTCATAAAACTTCATATAAAGATCTTAAAGTGCTAGATTTTAAAGTACCTAAATGAGAAAAATGGTTGTGAAATCTATTCTCTCTAGTAAGGAGTTTTCAAATGCTATTTAAGCCTTGTTATAGTCTGAGAGGCTCAGAAAGCCAGAAATCAAACCTCACTATTGATTTGTCCTCTAATTGAATGTTCTCAGATGTAATAGAAAGCCCTTTGTAGGGCAAATGCACAAGGCAAACATGTAGGAGAAGACTGATTTAAATGAAGTTTTCTTGTGCAAGTATGGGTGTCTAGATCTCATGTCCATGTCAGAGGTTTCCAGACGATGTCAGCTACCAATTATGTTTTCGTGAAAAAGTCTCCAAAAGTCAGACTCGTATAACATTAGTTTAATGAGATAAATAAGTAAAAGGAAATTTCAAGCTATAATTTGCATAGAAAGGACTTAATTTCCTTCCATACAGAATCTGGTCTGCAGATCCTTGTTGTATGAAATTAAGTGCATTTGGACAATTTTTGTGTATTATTTATCAGAACTGAAACCAAGCCTGAGAAATTCATAAACAAACAAGGCAAGCTTTTTTTTTCGTGAAATTTTGAAAACTACATTTCTGAAATGAAGATAGACCTCATTAGCAATTAGGCTGACAAGAGACTAACCTCCTCAGAGACATGCTCTACAGCCTGACATTTTCTCATTAAAAACGTCATGTTCTAATTATCTATTGTGATTTTTAGTCTTTTCTGCTTTTTGTTAGCAGAAGTCTTAAGGCTTGAACCAAGCCTATGAAGTTTGATTACATCTTGCAAATGCATTGTTGCTGTGTCTGCTGTTATATATGTGTCAGATTGCTTTTGTCATAAGGAAATAAACTCTTTGGTGTGTTTTGTAAACAGTAAGAGTTCTATTAGCGTAATTCTGGGAACCGTAGGGTGCTATTGATGCTAAAGGAAACGTAACTTTAGTAGTCTTGAACTTATGAGTGAGCTGAGAATAAATCTATTTTAAAGCTGATCAATTTTTTATGCTTTTTTTTAAACAGGAGGAATGCATATAAAGAGCAGTGATATGAAGAAACCTTCATGAAGTTCATGTAGAAGAAACCTTGGCTTGTAGGAAATCTTCCAGAACAGGTTGCAACCACTGTCCTCCCCTGAAATGGTTGTACAAGATAAACAGAAAACAGACTGTGATAATACTCCTAACTATCTGACTTGAAAGGACGTGTTTCCACGTTGCTCGGCACAGTGTGGGGACCAGTTGCTACGAAAGGATGCTGCACATGAGAACTGTTTAACATTTGCATATAGTAACAGGAAGAACAGAACTGCTTTGCAGGCTGTTGAGGTGCGATATTCATAAAGGAAAGAGGTTCAGGTTTTCACGGGCAGTGTCTGACAGAGGAGAAGCCATTGCTGGCCGGGCCACAGAAGCTCAAGGCTCTCCGATGTCCCGCAGCAGGTAATGGGCATTCCAGTGCAACCAAGGCCTGTCCAGACCAGCACTGTGCAGTGCCAGAGCAGCTAGCGTGGCTGTGGCAGAGTGCGACTCCATGGAGGGCAGCGGCACAGTGGAGGAGGAGGAGAGCGGGGCCGGGTCTGGAGCCCCACCGCTCACCCTGTCCTCCCCCTGCAGCTTCAGCTCCTCCCTGTGCTTCAGCTCTGCCACCTCTGAGCAGGGAGCCCCGTCGCCATCCTCTACTGGCAGCCATGTGGTGGAGAGCCAGTGGGAGCTCAACAGCATGGCCTCTGAGTCAGAGGAGGAGGAGCCGAGTATGAGGGAGCCACCAGCTGGTGCACAGCCTGCAGGGCGGCCAGCCGAGGAGCCCGACCTCGTCATTGAGGTGTCGGGGCAGCGTATCCGGGCACACAAGTCGGTGCTGGCAGCCAAGAGTGACTACTTCCGTGCCCGTGCCTCACGGGACATCCTGCGGGTGAAGGGGGTGAGCTATGGGGCTCTGCGGCTCCTCATTGACTACGTCTACACAGCCCGCATGGGCGAAGTGCGGCATGACAACCTGGCTGAGGTGGTGAGCGGTGCCCGTGTACTCCAGATGCCCTGTGCCTTGCACTGTGCTGCCGAGGCCATGCGCGCCCAGCTGCGCCTTGACAACTGCTACCAGCTCCTCTGCCTGGCCAAGAAGCAGCGACTGGCAGAGCTGCGGGAAGCCACCTACCGCTTCATGAGTGACCACTACCTGGAGGTCCTGCGTGAGCCAGGCGTCTATGGCCGCCTCAGTGGGGCAGAGAGGGACCTTATTCTGCAGCGGCGCCTGGAGGCCGGCCGGCGCTGTCTACTGGTGGCTGAGGTCAGCGATGCTTTTGAGCGGCCAGGTGGCGGCAGCCGACCACAGAGCCGTGAGAGCAGCCGCCCACAGAGCCCGTCCTCTGTGATGTCTTTGGAGGAGAGTGGCTCTCTCATCCATTGCTACTATGAGGCCAGCCATGAGTGGAGGGTGCTGACACGCCTGCCCGAGGAGGCCAATGCCAAGGGCTGCGCCATGTGTGTCCTCCACAACTACCTCTTCCTGGCAGGGGGCATTGCTGCAGGGCCGGCAGGCAGTGAGCCGCGGGCCCGCCTCTCTGACAAAGTCTTCTGCTACAACCCCCTCACTGACACATGGAGCCAGGTACGCCCACTGGCTCAGCCTCGCTCACAGCTCAAGCTGCTGGCTCTGGACGGCTACCTCTATGCTGTGGGGGGTGAGTGCCTCTTCACTGTGGAGAAGTATGACCCACGGGCTGACCGCTGGAGCCCCGTTGCGCCCCTGCCCAAGGGAGCCTTCGCCGTTGCTCATGAGGCCACCACTTGCAATGGGGAGATCTACGTCTCGGGGGGATCCCTATTCTACCGACTGCTCAAGTATGACCCCAAGCGTGATGAGTGGCAGGAGTGCCCTTACAACAGCAGCCGCCGGCGCTCTGCCGACATGGTGGCCTTCAAGAGCTTCATCTATCGCTTTGACGTGAGCAGCGGCCGTGGTGGAGAGCAGGGCCCAGGTGGTGGGACTGGTGGTGGTGTCGAAGTTTTTCGGTACAATACGGTGGCCAAACGCTGGAGCCAGTGTGCCAGCTTGCGGCCCAGCAGTGGCTCCATCCAGCCCTTCCGTTGTGCCGCCTTGGGTAACACCATCTACTGTGTCAACCGGACCGGCACCCTCCGCTTCAACTTAGCCCAGGATGGCGAGGTGGAAGCGGATGGTGGGCTCAAGGGTGCCTTTGATGGGGAGCTTCTCAAAGCTCCATTTGATGCTAAGGGCCTCCTACTACCCTTTGTGCTTACCCTTCCGGAGAAGCTGGAGAAAGCAGGGGACCAAGAGGGCTCCCTCTCACTGTGAGTGGCCAGCCTTGCTCTGGCCTGCCAGGCAGGGGGCTAGGTAGCAGCTTTTGGGAAACACGCAAATTCCCTCCCACAGAGGGGACCCACTCCAGCATGTCTGCAGAGAGAAGGGGCTCTCCCCTTTCCCCTCCCAAGGTTTTGCTCTGGAGGTGCTTGATTGTCACTTGGGTGTAACTCCTGCTGTGTTTGCTGTGCTTTGTGTGAAAAGCCAAGCAAACCAGAGGAGAAGCTGCTATAAAAGGATAATCTCTGGATTATGTTGGTGTCAGTTCCTGATATCAGAGAACTTTTTTGCACCTGGATTTCTAAAAATTCCTGACAACAGTGTCATAACGAGATGTTCCGGTTAGTACTGGCTGTGTGTATGCACGTAGTTGTGATCTGGGCTGGAGCCTCTTCTGCCACCTCTTTTCTTTTCTCTCCTGGATGATTCCAGGCGATAAGCACTGCTGGCAACATCGCTTAGCTGTATCTGTTCTTATGTTAAATCAAGTATTTCCTCTGCTAGAAAAGTGTAGGAAGCTCACCTCAATCACAGCGTTTCAGTGCAATAGAGTGTTTGAAGAAGACATGGCACTGTGTGGTCCCAGGAATTTCAACTGCGATGATGTAACAGATACCAGACTTAAAGCTTTAAGCAACACAAATGTGTGCCGCATGTTCATATTTGGAATATACAAAAAAAAGGAAGTTACTTGCTTAAGATGAGGCATGTTATGGCAGATATGAAATGTTGATATGTTCTTTATGTGAAAAGGGCAATGGTTTCTGTATAAAAAGACACTGTTTTATTACTTTTTTATCAGAGATTTTAAATTATAACAAAAATGGACTGAAGCTGTTTGGACTGTGGCAGATTTACATGACCATGTAGACCACTAGAGCTGTGGGAAATATTTTGTACTTCAACTACTCTTTAATTAACTGCAGGTCGAGGAAAATTAATCTAAACCAAATGTAAATTCTTTGAAACTGTCTGCAGACAGCTTAAATGTTTCATTGTATGTTCAGTACCCTGTGGCAAGAGGCTTTTCCAACTTAATGCAAGACCATCAAAGGAGGACATGGAAAACAGGAATGTGCTACACATGTTGGTTTTATTGTGCACTAGCGTGATGTTATTTCCCTATTGTTGGATTGAGAGACTGCTTTATTTATTTTGATTGATTGCTGTAATCAATAAGCCCTTGTCAACTGCAGTACTTGCTGATGGTGTATGCTGTCACTGGGATTCTGAACCACTCGGGTGCTGTTTGTGGAGCAGCGTCCTAACGAGACACAACCCAGAGAAATTCTTCCGGCCTGTGGAAAGTCAGAGCATACTTCTTTTGTCGCGTTACTTGGAACTGGAAAAGTATAAACTGTCTACACAGACAAACTATATTGAAAAGGGCACTTGCATTTATTTTAAAAACTTTATATAAAAAAAAAGTCAGTAGACAGGCAAGGCAAATGTTTTAGCTTTACAGTAAACCACTGAAACCTTTTCTGAAAAATAGAACCAGTGTTTTTACTATTAGTGATTCAGCCTGGAATTGGCATGGACTATGGAAGGGAATTGTTTATATTCAAAGTTCTAGTATAGATTCATATTTTAGAAATAAATAGGGACCTTACATCAAAGAGCAGCAGATCTTTTTATGTTTTATTAAGATGTTTTCATTAGCAGAACATTAGCATTCTTATATGTTATGGCTAGTTCCAAAGGGAGGCAGCAGGCTCTGTCCTAAGAGACACCGTCTTTACAGAAGACAGTAGTGAAGTTTATAGATATTTCTTTCCTTCCCGTTTTTTTTTCTTCCTGTTTTTTTTTTCTTCGCTATCTGTCCAGCATTTTAATGCAGCCAATTTGATTTGCCATCTTTAGAACACATTGGCTTGGTTCTGACAGTTCTTGGCCAAGTGAGCCCATTCCCAGTGAGCTAATTAAAGTATTGCCCAGGTGGGAGCTGCACTGGGATGCTTATCTTAGCCTCACTGCAGGACGGTACAGTGGAATTTAGTACCACAGATGGTGTATTTGTTAGTGATTCACAAAGAAACTGTTTTTTTTTCACTGAATGATGGTCTTAGTTCTTCGACAAGAACGCTTGGAAATATTGACTCAATTAAATTACAGCATTGTAGCTTGAGCGGGAAAGAAAACGATGTATTTGCCTTCAGCATCATTTTTTATTTTAACTGTAGAAAGTATTTCAAGCTGTGTAGTGAAATACTTAGGTGGATATTTAAAGTGAAGACGTAAGTGCTAGGCCAGGTTTTGAATTAGCAGTCAGCAGAAACGCCCGAGTGTCAGTTCTATCTTACAGTACAATATGGTTTCGGAGTTCAAAATATTTAGTAGTACAGTTTTTATATTACAGCATAGTAGGGAATCAAGCCAGCTTTGTCATTCCTACTAATTGGTCATTCAATAAGCATTCTCATTCCTATTAATGCATGAAAATGCTGCTAAACAAGTTTTGAGAAGTCTCCCTGATTTGAGATGTAAAAATATGTCACAGACTTTGAGGAAGGAATGAAACACGTCCTTTCTTCCAGAACTTGTTGCTACATACCATGAAGAAATATATTTGGAAATAATCTTTACAGCACTATATGTTTGCCAAACGTGCAGTGGTTTGTGTTTTTGCTAGCTTACATCATTAGCAGAGGTTGTTTCAAGTGCCTTCCCACTCCGCTGTCACACAGTGAGAGCAGAGTCTGGTCTCCATTACCAGCTGTCCATCACGCCTGTTTCCTTCCTACACTCTGCATAATCACAGCCCGATGACTGACTGCAGTGCTGTGTTTCTGCCCACATTTCCTACTCCGTTGGCCTCTCTTTCCCCCCTGCTAAGCCTGAGGCAGATTTGCTGGGAGCTGTTTTTTTCTGCCGCTTGCATCTTTATTGAAGAAATTAATGCTTGGGTACTAAAACCAGAATTTAAGTAGACTTCAGGAATGGAAGACCAGATGATGTGATACCCAGGAGCCACTGTTGTAATATGTTTGTATGGTCCAAGCTAAAGTGCCATGCCACCCTCACACTGTGTTTTTCTATGTTTGGCTTTTAAAGCAGTTGTTTATATAATTGCCCAAAGGCTATTGCATTTGCATGGGAACATGGAGACAGTGTTTGCTTTCTTAGCCTGCAATGATTTAACCTATCTCTGGAGGACTGGAGGACTTGGAGCTAATCCCCGATCTCTAAATATTTGCATTACAATATAATACAATGGTTTGTATTATGCACTAGTTGGCTAAGAATCTCAGAAATGATCCAGATAGGTGAATTCAAATCGCCATCCTCACTGAGTGATCTGAGACATGCTGGAGAGCAGTGTTCATCTCTGCTCTTCTTTCTCCATGAATCTCACGTCCCCTCTCCCACCTTTACCAGGGCATGCAGGAAATATTTTTTCTGCTTCCTCTTTCCTAGGGTACTCCTATTTTCAAGGTCATCTTCCAAAAGACATTGACTTGAATTCTCCTGAGCAGAAGGACTGAGCTCAGGCCTCCCACATCTACCTGAGTTCTGGTAGGTTCCAGGCTCCAGCTCCTGGATGGCTAATTCAGGATATGTTTAGTACAAGTTGGTACAATGGGACAAGTTTTCTGGAGAAAGCTTTTCCAGACAGGCTCTGAATTTTGTTTCTCCAGTCTGAGGTGAGAGGCTCCATGCACTGTACCAGGAGACTGCAGAGGTAGTTTAGATCCCTCTCTGAGGCAACGCCTTGGTTAAGAGGCATTGCAGTGCATGGAAGTGCCTGGAGCCTTCACTGCATCTAAACTAAATCCCTGCATGAATAAAGAAACAGGCCACCTCAGCAAATGCTAATAACAGACAGAAATTTACTATTTCCATCTATTAACTTGTTCTGTAAAGGGAACTTAATTACAGCAAAGCCATTGGTACAAATTCTGTTTACTCTTGGAAGATAAGTCAAAGGAATAATTGGCAAAAGAATAACCCTATTTGGTCAAAACATGCACCGTTAAGCAACATGGGAAGGATGCTAATCGTACCCTACTAATGAATAAAATTATGCAGCAGCTGATGTAAATTCTGTCCACAAAAACAAATTCTTTATAAATAAGCACCTGGTAAAATTTAAAGTGATAAAAGAATAAATTATTCACATGAAGGCTGTAACTCTCCTGTGCTGTTTGATTGGCTCTCAGAGTACTGTATCCCAGTGATCACTATTCATGAGTGGCCTGTTGCTTTTCTTGCTTTATGGTATCCGTTCCATTGACTGCTCTGTAGATGGGTCACCCTTCATTATCACAAAGCTTAACATTGGCACTGGGTTGATTTGCTTTGTGTCTGAACTGACGTGTAGTGCTTTCTCCTTGAACGAATTCAAAGGATTTAGAATTATCTTTCTTTGGGCTTTTTAGATTTTTAGTGGCGTTGCTCTTGGGAAACTTAAGAGAACACAGGAAGGGAAATGGTAGTACAGTGGAGGAGCTGTAGTAACAAGCATTTAATGATTTTCTGTCTGCCATTATTCTACACATCAGACGCACGTTGGACTGAAAAAGGATGTCTCTGTGTAGCTATTAACAGTGTGATCCCAAGCACTGCTGTAGCAAAGTATGTTTTCATTTAAGTATATTTACTGGCTTAACTTCTACTCTGGGATAATTTAATGAATGTTAGTAGTAATTCCATAATAAAGTAGATTACTGGAACTATTCTGAATTGACATTACAGCTACTAAAAGCGGAGACTGACGCCCAAATTCAGTAAAACCGTGCACTCAGAATATATAATAATGCACTTTTCATTTGTTTTGGCTTAATGAATGCTGTTGAAGAGCTGCTGGACTGAGCCCATCCGAATTTGGAAGCAGCAGGCTATTTTAGAGGCTCTCTGGGCTTCATAAATTACTCAGTGAGAGGAAATGGGAGAGTGAGGAAGAGAGAGAGGAGGGAGAAGAAGAACTGGGAAAAAAAATACCTACTATATATTCAGTAGAAACAAGTAGCAGAGAAGGGAAACCAGAGTTAGTATTGTGACTGTGATGACTACATGACCAATTTTTTTTTTCCAAGTATTTTTTAAGTAGCTTGAGTTTTTTATCTGTTATGTTGTCAGTCTTATCGTTCTGCACCTGCAATTCATCTCAAGCAACCAGTGTTCAGTAATCGGCTTTTTGCAGGAATTTTGTGCTTTGTTTTTAAGTTTTGGTGGATAAATCTTGGACAAATCTGTGAAATCATAAAGTAACTATGTTGATGCTGCCACTTAAAACAGATTAAGTAATGCAAATGCTTTAGACGCTGTTCACAATTCAGGTGAATTACATGTGTAACTGATGTATTAACAGTTCATTTTCCAAGTGTATATAGGTAAAGTCACTGTAAAGCTTTTTATGTACTCCAACTTATGCTGTAATGAAATAAACACATACGAAAAGCTTATGCTCCCCCTTAGAGGTTTCTGAGTAACTGTTGTTTTTTCTTTGTCATCTGCCTGATCAGTAAACAGTATTATGTTTGTTCTTACGTAAAACAAAGACAAAATTATGTGGATGATCACAAAGGCAAAATCTTCAGGAAATGTTTCTGAGACCGAGGTAAAGGAAATACTTTTATTTCACCATGCCCTGAATACTGGGAACATGAAATACTTGGTGGTGAAAGCACTTTATTAAGTACAGATTTGCATAAACTCCAGTTCCATTGATTTTTATTTCCTGTTATGTTTTTTTTTTCCAAGCAAAATGTTAGAATATTTATTTGTGAGTGTTATATTTAGGCTTTCCCAGTGCACTCTCCTGTGCTATGTCACAAATCGGATTTTTGATGGCAGTAGATTTACAACAGTGTAAGTAAAAGCAGAATCAAGCACAACTTGAGCTTAGCATGTTGCCTCCTACTTATTTTCTCATCAGTTAGTTTGCTGAAATGAAGTCATAGAACCTGTTTGAAAACTCCAGGATTCACAGTGAGACTCAGTGGAGTTTGACATGTTGTAATTCATGTTGCCATTATTTTTCCTTCGCCAACCCAACAAACATCCTCTGTCTATTTTGACTTTCTTACATTTTCTTCGTAACACCCAAATTACGTTGCTGGATAAACCAGGATAAATCAGGAACAACTTAAGCAAATGTCTTAGGTTGCAGGAGGAGTTGTTTCATTAAGCCCCAGAGTTTTGATCGGACTTAATTTACTAGGGATCTATATAGGAAAAAAGAAACAGCTTATGGATTAAGACATAGGCAATCACTAATTTAAAGTGTATTTTTTGTTTGTTTAAAAAAAAACATTTCATTACAACATACATTTTTAAACTATTTTCTGTTTTTCTCTACACTGTGAACTAGATACCAGGAAACACAGTGCCAATGACGTCTTGCATTAAGTGTATATTCCCTTCGGGTTCATTGACCATTGTCATAGAGTCATAGAATAATTTGAGTTAGAAGGTACCTTTAAAGATCACCTAGACCAACTTCCCTGTAATGAACAGGAACATCTACAGCTAGAGCAGGGTGCTCAGAGCCTCATCCAGCCTGACCTTGAGTATCTCCAGGGACGGGGCATCCACCACCTCTCTGGGCAACCTGTCAGTGCCTCACCACCCTTACTGTAAAAAACATTTTCCTTATATCCAATCTAAATCTCTCCCTTTTAGTTTGAATCCATTTCCCCTTGTCCTATTACAGGAGACCCTACTAAAGAGTCTGTCCCCTTTATTACAGCCCCCCACATTCCTCAGATTAGTTAGCCCATATGCTCTAGCTTCAAGGCTGTTAAGAAATGTGAGTGGACCCAACAACTTACATCCCATCGTGGCCTTAATTTTCCAGTTCTGAAACACTGATGCCACCAACTGTGGCACAAAGGATTTGGGTTTCAAAGTCATCCTGATTTGGGTGCAGAGCATACCCTCGTATCATCCGTGTCCAAGTATGATGCATGTTTTTAGCATGCCATTTAGCATGTTTTTGCATGCATCCACACATTTAGGCTTCAAAAATCACAGAGGTTTCTGTATGAAAGCATCTAGAGACATGCAACATTGTCTTTATTCAGCTGAAGGCAGAGAAGTCTTGCTGTAAGACAAATTGCTTTTGCTCTTAGACTGCGCAAACAGTTAGAGGCACGTATACTTGGGAAGAGCCATAGCATACAGTTATTAGCAAATATACAAAACAACAAGCTCATCAAACGTGAGCTTACAACCTATGGACAGATATATGTTGTGGGTGGAGACAAAGGCAGCTAATCATTAGGAATTATTCCTGCTGCAACCATGCCTACGAACAAGCCCTGATCTTGTTTCATGGCTATGTTATCCGGGCACCTGTAAACAGGAGAGAAACAAGTCAACGACTAAATATAACTGAGTGGTTAAAAGTAGATGAGGAAAGCAGGGAAGCAAGTAGCATTTATTATTCAGCTATGACAGCACCTGCAGGCTTGTGTTTTAAATGAGCATGGAGAGCATCTGCACCTCCAACAGCACCTGGAGTAACTGCAAGCAAGCAGACTCAGCTGTGATGGGAGGGAGGAGGCACGACACAACAGTGACACTGCTTGGCGGCAAGGAACAGAGGAGCTGAACCAGGACCCTTTGAATGACAGCTGTGCTGACAAGCAGTCCTTGGAAGGGTGAGAGGAAATGATATGTGCCTGGCAGTCCTGCTGCTACTCCTCCACTTCCGTGCCCTCTGTGCTGAAGGTGACACACACAGACCTTTCTTCCCACTTATTCTCAATTTTTTCTCCTCTTTCTCTCTTTTTTTTCCTTTGTAAGGTGCTTTTATTTCTGTCTTGGCTTGAATACTCCAATAGGTTGTATGAGGTGGCTGTGAATTTGAAAAACTTACTTACTGGAAACCAATGAAATTCCCTTTTATTTTATTTCCCTCAAGAAATCCTTAGCTTAGTTTTCCCCCTTAACAAAGCCTCACTTTTCCAAATCAGGTGGAGCAGGCTTAATGCACCTGCTCCTGGGCAGAGTGGTGCAATTAACCCCAGCTGCTTGCTTCCTAAGGAAAGGCTGTTGTGAGCAGTTAAATGAGTCATAAGACTTAAGGCAAGAGCTCTGCTCCCTTTGTTGAGGTACGGGTGCTCTCAGTCAGCGCAGTCTGTAGCTCAGCAGAGAGGGTAACTGCAGGATGACAGTACTGAGCAGGTAGGAGATCTCTGAGGAATGGAGCACAGACTGAACTGCTGCAAAATTAGGTTAGTTCCCACACCATTTACAGACCATTATCTCTAGTGCTCGGGGCCTAATTTATTGACCACTTGCTACTGCGTCATAGATTCAGTTGTTTTGTTGTTGTCTTTGAGCTGTTTGGTGGTGGTTTTTTTTTTTTTTTTTCCTCCCCCGCTGCTTTGCAGTTCTTTGCATTTGTGGAAAAATGTGATAGAGCTTGCAAGCAGAAAACATGTAGCAGTTTTTACTAATTTTCATGGGTAAGTGAATCTGTCATCTGTGGTGATGGATTATACTTCTCTCTTGTCCTTTTCTAATTAAATAAAATGCTGAATCTTGTTTAGAAACAGAGAAATAAAGGATTAGATTAATTGTTTCTGAACTTCAGGGAAAACAAAGGAGACAATCAACTTTTGCTAACATTATCTGTCTCTTTTTAGATCATAATGAAATCCTAGGCAGGCAGAGAACCTTCTAAAAAATGTGTGTTGTGCTACTGCAAATATTTCTCAACTCATGCAAGTCCATGAGAGGTCATAGAATCATTAAGGTTGAAAAAGACCACTAAGATCATCAGGTCCAACCACCAGCCCATCCCCACCATGCCCACTAACCATGTCCCTCAGTGTCACACCTACCCCTTTTTTGAACACCTCCAGGGACGGTGACTCCACCACCTCCCTGGGTAGCCTGTTCCAATGCCTCACTGCTCTTTCTAAGAAGAGTTACTTCCCAATATCCAACCTGAAATCCCCTGGCTGGGGAGCGGTGCTGTGTAGGATCTCCTGGCAGCTGCACCCTTCTATTTTTTTCCTTTCCTAGCTCTGTGCCCTGTATGTCTTTTGAGAGCAAATACTGACTCCAACTTTACAGGCAAATCAAATATGCTTTATGATTTGGTAACACACCTTGGAGGCACAGTACTCTGTCACTCCCTACTAAAACAAAAACAAAGTGTCAAAATACTAAGGGTAAAAAAGGAGAGAACCTTCATTCATTCATACCTCTTTGTAAAGCACTGCTTCAACTGACTGTTATTTTGATGCAGATTTTTGCTGTATCTTGCTCTGGTCTGCCTTTGGTGGAGTTGCAGTATAAAGGTGTGATAACAGCATGTGTTAATTATTGCATGTGTTAATTATCACATGTAATGTTGGGTTTAAATCCTAATCTGGATGAGATCATGCTGCCTGTTACTCAGCTGACTGATGCACTGCAGCCGCGGAGCTCAGCCTGACGTTCAGCTTGACTTATTGCTGTCACTGATGCTAGACTTTTCCAGCAGGCTGCAGTTGTGTAAACATGTGTCAGCATACCCTACAAATGCCTGGAACATGCTTTTATTTCAACCCAGAGAGACGTTGTGCCTCCAGCCAAGAAGAGGATGGTGCAGACTGCTCACCTGATACTCCCTGTTGTAAGCAACGGCTGCAAAGACGTTGGGGAAAGAGCCTGTCTGGTTCCAGCTGCCTTCCAGACCAGACTGCCTGGCTCGTTGCTGGCTACGAGGAGGGAAGCTATATTTCCCTCCCAAGAACAAGGGAGGAACAGCAGATCAGTTGTTCCCCTTTTGTAGGTCTCCAGGGAGAGCACAGCTCCAGGTTTCCTCTACCTCCAATTACAAGGTAGCCTCTGATTCCTGAGAGCCAAGGAATAGCTCAGGTTACGTGTGGTGAAGGAGAACTTGTAAAAGAAGTTATTTTTGAAGGGGCAATGAAAAATCAGTATTTTCATTGGCTGCTCGTGGTATTGCTACTGTGTTTGAAGCAGTTGGAACACACTGCAGGCTTCCTCATCAGTCTTAGGGCATCTCATGCAGTTTTAATATGGAAGTGTCCAGGCAATATTAATTTAACTTAAAAGTTGCCCAGCTCTCTGAAGCCATTAAAAGGGCAAAAGATTATCATAGAATCATAGGAACACAGAACAGCTTTGGTTGGAAGGGACCTTAAGGATCATCTAGTTCCAACCTCCAGATTACTTGGGAAACAAGCTGAATATGCTCAGACTAAAAAGGAAAAAGGCAAAAAACTGTACATGCAATGACTGCGCAAAGAAGTTATGGTTTCTGATGCTCTGTTCTGATAGTTGAGTGAAACTGTTCCTGCTTTGGACCCTGCTTGTGGCCTTTAACAGCATCTACTGTCCCCGAGGCCCCGAGCTCTGACAGGCAATGGACTGCCTTTCTGCTGGTGTTCAGATGTCTGCAGTGCAGGAAACAGGTGAGTCACTATGTGGAAACAGGTGGTTTGGGAATGGTAGTTCCTCGCCCTCACCTCTTGTCCATATGTTTTATACTTGTGGAAGGATGCGTAGTCTGGAGAGAAGAGGATAGAAAAAGCAGAGTTCTCCCTCTCAGTCTCTTCTCTGTTCCTCTGATCTGAAATGAAGTTTAGTATTTCAGTCTGAATATAACTACAGTTACAAATGTTCAAATTCTAATATTTTTTCACCTTACCTTATTAAAATTTTGGGGATAATTATGTCTTTGTCTTAACTGTAACATCCAAAGCCACAGAGCAATTTGTTAGAATCCACTGTGTGAATTCAGATGGGATATCCATTTTTATTCTCTTCCAGGAGAAGTCCTATCTCAAATCTTTGAAGTGTTCCTTTTAATGGATTTTAGAAAATTTAAATATTTGTCATTAAAAATAAATATTATAGCATTAAATGTCCTAACATTTTGGAGAAAGAAACAGCCAAACCCATTTCCTGGAGAGAGCTGCATTTTCAGATTTTCTAGATCTTGTCAAGGGCTGCAAATCTGAATACATGAAGTCAAGAGGTCTGTGCTGATTTCTGCTTCCTGAGAACTCAATTGCTGGGTGACTTTTGCCAGTGTCCTTCCATCTGCAAGGATCTGATGGTTTAAGGACATGTAAAATGCACTTGCTATCACCATGCTAACCCTGTGCCAGGATTCTACATGCTTTTAGTGGTGTAGTTCACTGAACATTCAGTTCCTGCTTCTGCCAGCCAGCTGATGATTGCCATAGCACCTCCAGTCTAAAATTTCAAAACAAATATGGGGCAGCACTGGCCAGTTCCCCATAGCGACACAGGCAGCTCTGACCTCATCTAAATTGGTTGTTGGGGCGCAACCAGTTGCTTTGAGGGCACAGCCTGCTAACCTGATGAGCTGCTTCATGCGGTCCTGCTATATACATCTTCCCTTTCCTTTATAAATTGGAAGACTTGCAGTCTCTAAGCCAGAAATCCTCTACAGATCTGATCTTAACAAACAGGGCCAGTTACTGCTCGTGGGTGTTAAGAACCCTGCATAGCCATCTGGGAGTGTGTGTGGGGGGGGAAACCCATGAAAAGCTCTCATAGAAAGAATCAGTCTCCCCATATGTCCACTTTCTAGCTTTGTCCCAGGCTGCTGATTTGCATAAAAATTAAAGCTGAGTGTATCTAAGCGTGGCTGTGTTCTTTTAATAGTAAAGAAGGCATTCTCCTGCAGCCTGGAGCTACCAGAGACAGGGAGTACAGCCTGCTGATCCCAGCCTGCAACTCTGGGTGTTACGTACTTCAGACTGATTGTGGTTTCAGTAGAAACTCCACTTATGAAACCACACAGAGCACAGGTAATTGGAAACAGCATCTGGCACGGGGGTCTTCCAGAGCTTTGCACTGGGCTTTGACTTTGTAAATAGAAAAGGGCTGTGGTTCTCTCAGTAAATTTCATAAAGGAAACAGAGACCTTATTGTTTCCTCTCTCCCCATGTAGTTTGTGTTTGTTTTTGTTTTGTTGTTTTTTTCTTTCTCTTTGATCTAAGAAAACTACAGGACAGCTCCTTTAATTAAGGGGCAGTAGGCAAAAGTTTGCCTGCAATTTGTCTGCAAGGCAGTGTTTATGATGACAAACAGAGCTAAGCCTAAAGGTTCTGTCTTTCTACACATCAGTATTTGGAAAAGCATGACACTTATGACCTTTTTAAGGTTATAATACTCCTTGTTTAAGGCATATCTTTTTCTTCCTTTTCTTTTTTTTTTCTTTCCCTCAAGGGTTTGTGCCTCAGCAGACTATATACAAAAGACACTTTTCTTTCTCTTGTATTCACTAGTATTTTATGGGCACGGCACCAATGGTAATTACTCACACCATCATATGCAAGAGCCATAGACTTCCTTTCTATGTCTGTTGTTAGGTAACTGGGATTTCAGTCATTTCCTTAGACTGCCTTGCTTCTCACTCTTGCACAATTCTTCCCTTTTCTGCCTCTACCCAACTCCTTTTACTACTGCTGATAAAGTGCCAGATGTGAGCATAGTTGTACACAACCACATTTTCAGAAGAAATTATTTCTGGTGCTTTATTTCACAGTAGTCACATGGCCAACTTCCCAGCTAGAGAAAGGATTGTTCAACTCACCCTGCAAAGTATGACTGCTCAAAATATCTGTGGCTGAACTCCTCCTCACTCAGCATCTCCTAGGTGATAGATACTGTGTGTACTCCAACATATTTTAAAATAAAATATCCCATGGTTACAATTACCAGTTGAATTATGAGGATAATAGCGGTGTTCGGTATCTCACATAAAGAACTCCAGGGGACCACTGGGACTGCAAATACTGTGCTTGCCAATCCAGATCAAAAAGATCCACATGGGACAGAACTTAAAGTGCTGGTTGCAATATTTTCATTTAGCTTGTCTGTCTGAACATCGCAAGCATTGATGGAGCTGGTTTGGAGATAAGGAAAAAAAAGGAAAAAAGCATTTGAAAATATCCCAAGATAAAAAAAAAAAACATTTTGAGTCTTTTTAATCTTCCCTGGACTGCTGAAAAATCAGGATCTTCTAGAGGTAAATTATTCATTACAGGAAGAACAGAACTATTGCCTTACTGCAAGTAGTTGGCATATAAATCTAACTGAAGCAAGCACAAGTAAAGCAAAAGGCAGCTGAGATGTGCATAAATGTGAGTCCATGGTTTTGGTGACACATAGCGAAGTGGTGCTGCCAGTACAGGAGTGCTGGGACAAGAAGGAGGAATAATGATCTGCTGCTGCTGAGACATAGCTGGAGCATGAGCATGGAAGAGGGATAAGAGACGTGTCCAGACAGAAGGCCTGCTCCTACACCCAGGCCTCGGCTTCCTTTACCAGCACTACAAACTGGTACTCTGCTGACTAACTGCCATGTAAACAAAGCAGGGGCTCAAGCCTGGCAGATGAGAAGTTTGCAGTGCGCTTGGGAGCTGTGCTCAGCTCCTGCCCAGGCACCTCCTTTGGGTTATGTATCTGTGGTTGCTCGTTGCACTTCCCTAAAATCATGTTCTGTATCACTAGAACACGCACCATTTGTATTTTGTGGTTTCTGATCAGGATAAGGAGGAACAACAAAAATGGTTGCAAAAACAACTTGTTTATTTTTTGAAATTTTGAAGATTTGAAAGAGTTGTTTTTGGCAAAGTAGGACTGAGTGTTACCTGTTGCAAGCTCAATCTCAACTTGAAAGCACTAATGGCATAGAGTACTGACCCACGTTAAGAAAATATTAGATGGTGGTGTCCAGCCTGGCAGAACTATGATACTACCTGTCCTATGGATGAGGCATGCAGGCTGGGAGTAGCTCAGCTGAACACCAGAGGAGTATAGTACTCAGCACTGGCAAGGCTGCATCTCGAGTATTATATTCAGTTTTGGGCCCCTCACAGTAAGAAAGACGTTGAGGCCCTGGAGTGTGTCCAGAGAAGGACAGTGAAGCTGTGAGGGGTCTGGAGCACGAGTCTTATGAGGAGCAGGTGAGGGAACTGGAATTATTTGGTCTGAAGGAAGCTCAGGGAAGACCTTATAGCTCTCTACAACTACCTGAAGGGAGGCTGTGGTGAGGTGGGAGTTGGTCAGTTCTCCCATGTAACTAGTAATAAGACTAGAGGGAATGGCCTTGAGTTGCACCAGAGGAGTTTGGACGTTAGGAAAAACAACTTCTCTGAAAGAGTGGTTAGGTGCTGGAACAGCCTGCCCTGGTGAAGTCACTGTCTCTGGAGGTGTTCAAGTAATGTTTAGATATTGTACTGAGGGACATGGTTTAGTGGCAAATATTGGTGGTAAGTGGATGGTTGGACTGGATGATCTTAGACATCTTTTCCAACATTGGTAATTCTATGATTCTAGGATTCCAGAGGAGGGCCACAAAAATGGTCCAAAGGATGGACCACTTCCCCTCCGAGGACAGGCTGAGAGAGCTAGGGCTGTTCAGCCTGGAGAAGAGAAGGCTTTGGGGAGACCTGAGAGTGGCCTTTCAGTATCTAAAGGGGCACTGTAAGAAAGAAGGGGACAGACTCTTCAGCAGGGTCTGTTGTGATAAGACAAGGGGAAATGGTTTCAAACTAAAAGAAAGGAGATTTAAACTGGATATAAGGAAGAAGGTTTTTTTTAATGATAAATGTGGTGAGACACTGAAACAGGTTGCCCAGAGAGGTGGTGGAAGCCTCATCCCTGGAGATGCTCAAGGTCAGGCTGGACAGGGCTCTGAGCAACCTGCTCTAGCTGTAGGTGTCCCTGTCCATTACAGAGGAGTTGGACTAGATCACCTTTAAGGTTCCCTTCCAGTTCAAATGATTCTATGACTCATGCTTCTCAGGGAGGGAAGGTGGAGGAGCTGCGGTAGGTCTCTGAAGCATGGTGGTCTTCAGACAGACAGCATCTGGCTGTAGGTATGGCCTGGTGCAGGTGGAGTGAATTAAACTGGCAGAAGGTTGCTCTGCTTGCGTTATCGATTCTAGTCAGGGGAAAAGTTCAATGCTATGATTAAGAAGATAATGTTTTCTGCCAGGATAAGCTGCATTTCACTTAGGGAAGCTTCATGGTATATCTTAGTACAAAAGTGGGCAAAACATTACAGTTTAAGTAATCAAAAGGCTTGGATTTGTCAATGCTTCAGATTGTTTTTAAAAGAACCTGAAGGAGTCACTGAGAATCTGTCAGGAATCCATGCCCCTTTTCTCCTGGTATCTACTCTCCAAATCAGGCTATAGTGTCGTTTCCCTCTTACATCTTATCAGATATTTAATCATTCCATGCCATATGTAGCAGTTGGTACAGAAAAGACTGATAAAGGAATCTGGAGAGCCCTTCGAACTGCTGGTTGTATCAAAGGCTTGTGGTGATAAAAATTCACATTTCCCTGGGTAGAGAAAAGGGCTGAAACTGTTTTTCCCTCACTTGTATTAAAGCTCTGACATGGTGCCCCTGAAACACAACATAAGTCTCCCTCCCTGTATTTTGTGCAAAATAAGAACCAAAAAGTAGGTTCTGAGAGATCTGGGTAAATGACACCTTACAAATGTAGACTTGGATGGCACATAGCAATAGTGGGGAAGTATTCATCTGCCTGAGGATAGGAAGGCCCTACAGAGAGATCTGGACAGGCTGGATCTCTGGGTTGAAGCCAATGGGATGAAGTTCAACAAGACCAAGTGCTGGGTCCTGCACTTTGGCCACAACGACCCCAGGCAATGCTACAGGCTTGAGGTAGAATGACTGGCAAGCTGCACAGGGAAAAAGGACCTGGGGTGGTGATCAACACTTGGCTGAATATGAGCCAGTAGTGTGCCCAGGTAGACAAGAAGGTCAGTGGCATCCTGACTTGTATAAGAAACAGTGCTTAGCAGTATCAGCAAGAGTAGGGAAGTAATTGTCCCTCTGTACTCAGCTCTGTTGAGGCTGCACCTCGAGTACTGTGTTTGGTTTTGGGCCCCTAACTACAAGAAATACATCAAGGCCCTGGAGTGTGTCCAGAGGAGGGCAATGAAGCTGTGAAGAGTCTGGAACACAAGTCTTATGAGGAGTGACTGAGGGATCTGGGATTGTTTAGTGTGGAGGACGCTCAGGGGAGACCTTATCACACTCTACAGCTACCTGAAAGGAGGTTGTGGCACGATGGGGGTCGGCCTCTTCTCCCACATAACCAGTGATAGGACTAGAGGGAATGGCCTCAAGTTGTGCCTGTCTGTAGAGAAACACTTGGACACAGGGGTTTTGTCTTTTCCCCTTGCCGACTGTCGGGGTGACCCTGTGTCCAAGTGTTTCTCTACACCTGTCCAGGGATGTGGTGGGGTCACCATCCCTGGAGGTATTCAAGAAACATGTCAATGTTGCTTTGAGGGACATGGTTAGTGGACATGGTGGTGAATGCCCACTATGGTGGGCATGGTGACCCTCCAGGTTGAAGGCAGTCCCATCCACATCCAGACAGCCCCATGATGCTGAGAGATACAGGGCAAGAGAGAGGGGCACAAGGACATGCTTGACACTGCACTTTGCTGCAGACAGGTTTGGATCTGGTTCCCTGCTCCCACTGTTGTTTATACAGCACAGTTTTACTGCAAAAGGATGAATGCCCTGGACCCAGGGCTGAGAGCCATCTTCCCTGCTTGGCTGTGGGCCCGGTGCTGCGGGCAGTGATGTCTCCCGCTGTCTCTCCCATCTCCCGGTACTTACATTTCTCTCAGCAGAGGCCCAGTGGCTGCTGTGCATCTGTCTTGCTTAACAAGTGAAGTCAAAAGGAACCAACACAGCGTGTTGTGAGGAGAGCAGGACTGGACTTAAATTTAACTTTGCTCTTCTAGCTTTGCTTCAGCTTTAACTCACCTCATCTTCCATTGCCTACCACAGAGTTTCTCTGGCATCTCGTATTAATTCAGCAGTGTGGAGAATTGATCCCAGTGTTGGAAGCTGAGCACCATCACTGGAACAGCAGCTGGACTTATTGCTCACACAGTTCTCAGACCTCTCCTCGGCTGCTTCTTTTCACGGCAGTTTCTCTTGCTGTGTCAGATCTGCGGTAAATTATATTGCTAATCTTTCAGACTGCGCCTCTGTGTACAAAATGCTTCCTCTCTGCTGACAACTTGCGTGAGAGGGATTTGTGCTGCAGAGCTTGGAAAAAAAAATAGAAAAAACAGGAGAGATAAGTGTTCCTGATCCCCTTTGTCCATGTGCGAAGTGAGCGCGCGGCACTCTGCCGGCCCGGCCGCACAAAAGGGCCTTTCTCCATGCTCGGCCCTGGAGCTGTTCCTGCGCTGTTCCCACTGCTCTGCTCACTGGATGCCATTCAAGGAACAAATTGGGGTAACAAAATGGCTTCTGCTGTTCAAAGGAGTTGCTGCAGCTTACATAAAACACATCAACTCCCTAAAACCATTTCCAATTCCTCAACGTGATTACTATTCTGTGCCATTTTTTGCCTTTTTATTTTAATACCTTTAATAACTTGAAAGATGATTGTATCTTCCCACACACATGCATTATTGTTCTTCCCGAGTCGGTACAAGATATCATCAAGCCTTGACTAGAAAAACCTCTCTATTGACAAAACATTGTGCTTATGCTTGGCAGTACTAAAATAGTATTATTGGTGAAATGCTGTACCCAGGTGAGTCAATGGAAAATATGGATATATATATTTTTAAAGTAATGGGATGAGATTTCACCTGGGGCTCCAGTGGGATTATTTGGTGTGGAAATGCAGTGTATACTGTGGTGTCTCTGCTTGAGCCACAGCGCTGGACCCGATGACCTCTGGAAGTTCCCTGCAACCTCACGCACTCTGTGATTCAGTGGCTCTGTTAGTGGCACATTGCTGTCGTATTTGCAAACAAGCACAGAAAGAGAAATACCTCAGGGAGGAAATCTCATTTAATGATTGGTAAAGATATTAAAAATAGGTCTTTTCTGGAGAACTTTGCTTTAACAAGTCCGGACTGAAAAAAAAAATGCTTTGGTTTTACCCTTCTGCTCTTTCAGAATGGCTTTGAAAATGTGTAGGAAATTGCAGGACAGATGTGGACAAGCTGGCTGCAGTTCCATACAGAGGAGACAGCACAAGAGGGTGAATGAAAGAAGTAAATATAGAAGAACTAGAAGGTACACTAAACACAGTGCATGAAATCTCCCGACCAGTGAGTCTAATATATCAAAAGAACTAAATGACGTGGATATTTGGCAGATGCAGGTCTTGCTTTTGCTGCCCCAGGTTATGACTGGAGTCATGTGGTTTTCAGGCAGACACCTCTGAGACTGCCTCACCTTGCAAATGAAGCTCCAGGTGGGTGGCAAACAGCTCATATGCTCTGTGGCATATCTGGTTCTGTAGGTACCCAGTGTGACCTGGTTGAGATTTTGTCCCTGAGTTCACCCGAACAACGTTCATCTCCTGGATGTAATACAAGGCTAGCTTTCTTCCATCTAATTCCCAGACTGTTTAGGCAATGTAAGCTTTATATTTTAAAATTTTTTAGTGTAATATAATCTATTCCATGTCAGCTTCCCGGACAAGATCCTGGGAACCCTGTCTATGCCTGCTTTAACCATTTGGTCTGTCCCCACCTCGTAGTGACAAGAACCAGTTTCCTCTTGTTTCTTTTCAGATTTTACCCTCTGCACCATCTATGCAGAGGTGTCTGGCTTTTTTCCATATGAAGTTGCTGGCAATAAAAATGAGCTTCGTGACATGGCTCTTCAGCAATGTTTTACCATGGAGAATGTAACAGCATGCATTTTCTTTCTGATCTTTTGGAGAGGGAATCATGCAGTGAATGGATATGTAAAAAGCAAAGGGCCTGAAATCAAGCCAGAAAACAAGTCCCTAAATGGGCTAAAAAAAAAAGGGTATTTCCTTCATAGCTTGAGCAAAAGCAATGAGTGGCACAAAATGCTTCTTCTGTGGATGAAAAATTATACATGAAAGGGAGGTAGGGAGCAGTCGGCCGGGTGGCAGAATCCCACCACATCCCTCATGATGATACTGGAATGCAAAAGAAATTGGATTACAAACAGCATGACGCAAATACTGTACCATGGAGAAGGTAGCCCTAAGAAAACTCTGAACAGCAGCATGATTTGTAAAATGGAGATTAATTTCATTTCTCTTCCTGGCAGGGGTGAGACCAGCTGAAATACTTCACCAACTTTCAGGCACTGATCTTGGCTGGAAATGTGGGCCCACTGGAGAGAATTTAGAGAGCAGCAAAAAGAACATGAGGATCAGGAAATGAGGAAAGTTTGAGAGCACTGCATATGCTTAATCTAGAAAATGAAACATTTAGTAAAGAACATGAGAAGTTTTCCATTATATAAGTGGCTGCTATTAGAGAAGATAAAGATCACTTGTTCTCTTTGTTTCTTTAGGAAGTGCAGAATGAAATCAGATTTATTTTTGCTTACTCTGCAATTAAAGTCTCAGACTGGATACCGTGAAAAGTATGTTCTATGTTGAAGTAATAATATTCCTACCAGACTACCTAAGGATGCATAACATCATCATTTCGTATTACTTTGTCACCAGAAACCTCAATGGCTAAAAGGTGTTTAAGAAATACTAACTTTACTTTTCCTAAGTTCTTGAAGTGCCTTCAGGGCTACTGAGTAATTTCTGGATAAAATGAACAAAGATGTTTTGTTCTTAACAATATGTGCTTCTAATTATCTTGAGAGCACTGTCAGAGTGGCTTACCCTTTCAGAACTAATTCTGATACTGAGCTTTAGAGAGAACTAGATGTGCTACAGTCCAATTGACACAAGGAAAGTAACTTGGAAAATTAAAAACTCCTAAGGAAGTTAAACATGGGAAATGACTGATTGATTATGTGGTTAATGAAAAGAATGTCTGAAGATGCTGTAGGAAGAAGAAACAGTTGCAGGTATGTGACTAAGTGACCTAGGCAAAGCTATGCATGCAGGTGATGAAGAAAAATCCTCCTGACAGAAAGCTGTAAAAGAGCTGGGTGGAAGTGGGAGAGTGGGCAGATAAAAGCAGTGGCAGATGAAGTGTAGGAGGCAGCAAAGAAAAGCTGCAAAATACATGAGGATGAAGTAAAGGTTTTCCTTCCCACTTCCTTACAATATGGGATAGGTCTGCTCTGAAAGAGCTGAAAAAGAAAACAGAAAATATTCTTCATCCTGGAGGTACCCTGCACGGTTCCTGAGGAAGACATAGTGGCATCAGAAAACACTGCCTCTTTCCAGGCATGCGTGGTCAGACGCACTTTGCTATTTTGGATACCACAAATAGTATCTGGAGTTCACATTCCTTCTCCTGTAGCTACCTGTGTGTACAAAGAAAAGTCTTGCCTGTTATTTCTTTGCTCCCATTGAATCCTGAATTTGCACTTTAACGATTCCACTCCTTCATTTTAATTTTGTTAGTTCTGTTACTGCATGTACTTGCTAAAGCTACAAGATTACTGGTGACCTTGCCTTAATATCCATAAGCAACATAACCACCATACTACTTCAGTGGTGCATCTCTCTTATCCTAGAATCTGAAAAAGTGCTCTATTTTTTAAATCTACCAGTTATGTATGTATAAACACTAGCTATATATATATATATATATATACACACAATAAGCAGGGTTATGGCTGTTGGCATGGTCACATCTGCACTATAAAGCTCTCATAGCTACCAAAAAAGGAGGTCCACGTTCATGGCAATGGGCATGAATCCTTGGCCATGCTGAAACCTGCCTGTACACAGGAATTCTTTGGGAAAATGACGTGTCCTAGCCCCAAAGGGTGCCAGTGAGCACTCTAATACTGTGACAGTGTTGATGACTGATTTACTATCCCTGGGAATCTCCTGTTTGGCTCCTGACTAGCCACTGTGTTCTACTTTTAGAAATTGATCTTGGAGAAGGCAGTCTCTCCAGGGTCTGATCCAGACAGGCATAAATGGGACAGCAATTCAACTAACCTTGGCCTGGTTGTTGTCCATTTTGGCATGAGCAAGTATAAGATATCTGGTCTGCCCAGTTTGTCTTTGTCCCAGATGGCTGGTGCCCCTCACCACACATACATCTGTGCAGAGCTGATAGGAAACTTAATTGTGGTGTTGTCTAACCATAAGTGACTAACATTTACTTGAATGATTAACTTCCAAGCACAAGATCTATGTTCTCCTCTCCTGCATGTGCTTTACCATGCTAACAACCTCCTGCTCTACATTTTCTTTACTTTCAAACAAACCTTTGAAGCTTTTGCAGTTAAGACTTTCTTGCTTCACTTTGTAACCATAGGCTAGGGGAGCCTCTAACCATAGCTAGGGGTCAACTGTGAACCATGAAAGAACAACAGTTGAAGGCCAAACTGAATAGGAATCAGAATGACACTGTTGTCGTTATGGCACTGGCTGTGAAGCACACAGATTTTTGTTTCTCGATCCCTTCTTTTATAATTCATAACATTTTCTGCAGGGGCTGATCTATGGGGCAGAGGCCAGGCAGGGAAGCTGGTGTGTTTCTGCAAGATGGTGGATGCCCAGCAGGCAGCCATAGCTGAAAGGCCTCCAACTGCTGTTGCTTGTGGGAAACATAATTTCCTAAGGGATGCTGGCATTGCTGTTGTCTGGACTAACAGGGAGGTACTACACGATGCTGCAGGTGTCATATTATTTTATAATGTCCTCCTTTGTAGGTGGGGGAAGCTTTATTCCTATTGGTCAGAAACAGACCAGTAAACTTTTCTGAATGTTGCTGGTAAAATACGGGGACCTCATTTCTTTCTTTCTTTCTTTCTTCTTTTTTTTTTTTTAAGGTCAGTGTTTTTAAGGATTAGTTAGCCATGAATGTGGGGTTTAGAGGGCCTGTGTTTTGCTTCTGGTGTAGATGCTAGTCCCCTTATGAATTGAGTTCCAAATTCAGGTCAACCTCAGTGCGCGGTTCTTCAGCCTCAGACCCCTTTCTGTCCTTATGGCATTTCTCCTCTGGAAATGCAGCTTCTCAGGGTGGACGCGGAGGTGTGAGCTCAGAACTTCTTGCCTTTGGGCCCCATCTAGTGGGCAGAAGCTAGCACTGAGCAGCGTCAAAAGCAACTTCATGGTGCTGTGAGAAATAGAAAGCATTAAAAGGAGCTGATAGGGAGATCCCTACGGAACTTAATAACTGCAAATAAATCACTATGTTCATTCATCTCCTGCTGACATTCTGCCATTTTGTTTCTGTTTCTCGTTATATGCATAATGTAATTTTGCATTGGCACACCGAAGAATTTTCAGAACATAGAGCATATCTCAGTCCTACATAAACAATCAAAGGACATTAAAAAAAACCCCACAAAGCCAAACAAACAAACAAAAAATGCCCATTTGTTCTGTACCCCTGGAACCCCCGCATTTATTGTACTGTTTTGGAGGAATGGCTGCATTATTTCACTGACTACTCTACAATAATTGGTAAATGGTTCCAGGATGTCAGAATTACTCTGCAAATTAATCCATAAATTAAGAGGTTTCTTGGGTAACTTTGTAAATAGGAAGCATTCCAGCACTATTAAGCAGTCTATCAGAGCCAAATGTTTGAAATCTGCATTTTATCTTGAAAGAACTGCTTATATACTTTGATTGCTAAGACAGTTCATTTAGACATGAACTGTTGTGAACTGTTAGAGGTATTTATGTATTATGAACAGAAAAGAAAAGAAAATTGCTCAAGAAATGGAAAAATGTTCTAAGGCTATAACCAAGTTACTTTTACAAATGACATTTTTTACTCCATGTGTCAAATGAATTTAGAGAACCAAATTTGGGTTTCAATTGCACTTAAGTAGTTCAGAATAACCTGAGGGAGTAAGGTGGATAGCCAGACAGAACATATGGCCCTGACTGTCTAAAAATTTGCTTTTTTAAAATAAAAAAAAAGAGAGAGAGAGAAGAAAGAAGGAAATAGCTGAACTATCTCATACTGATAAAGTTGTTCTCCCTGGCAAATGTGTTTTACAGAACTAGCTATTTTCAAGGGACTGTCTGTAAACTCTTTGTGGCTCACTGTCTCAATTTAAAATGAGCTTTGATGAAAGCACTTTCTGAAGAGTTTCTGTGCTATCTGTACTTTCAGAGAGGATCAGAAGAGGTGGAGACTGAGTACTCCAGAATTTATTTAATGGGGTGATTTTACAAAGTTATTTCACAAAGGATGGTCTGATTATTTTCATTAAACTGCATAGCAGAGTTATTTAAATGCGCTGCATGAAATCCCCTGAGAATAGATACTGAGAGACAAATGAGTGTCTGACTAAAATAAAAAAGAGCATTGTTGGGAAGGAAACCTTTTTTTTTTTTAACTTTGACTATTGAACCATGATCCTGAAGTCCTCTTCATTTATTTTTTCCTTTGTGTATTTTTTTTAAACTTAGTGGGGGAAAAGGACAAGTTATTTAGTGTCTGGAAGGCTTTCCATGCCTTGAAAATCTGACTTCAGTTTACTGCTTATAAAAGAAGAAGAGTTTTTAAGGGAGAAACATCTGTGTGTGAAAAAAGTAACAGACTTTTTTCTTATTCCATATACATTTTTACTATTTTCTGTTTTCGGCTTCTCTCTCTCTCTCTCTTTTTTTTTTTTTTTTTTTTTTTTGACTTCTACATTAGATGTCACTTTTGTAGCATACTTGCAGTTCTCTCTTTTGACTAGGTTGGTCTGACACTGTCTCAGGAGTCATGTAGAAAGTGGGTCAAATTATACGCTGTTAGGCATGGAGAACCTCTTCCCTCACCAACCCCCACCTCTCCTTCTCTTTTGTACTTGATGTCTCTCAGTCTGTAAGAGCTAAAAAAGTTTCTGAAATAAATGATCCTGGAAAAAATGACTTTCAGAATAAATGATCTGAAGCACAGTGCTGGAATTACAGCAGCTGGAATGGTCCCATAAGAGCTATTACACTGACCAACAGTTGTCCTAGTTCGGCTCCTGACGAAAGGCGTGAAGGGCTGACAGAGGTGAATAATGATAATGTTTTCAGAGAATAGATTTTATTTCTATTGCAGCTATATTCCACTCTAGACTAGACAGAAAATGTCTTTTTCACCATAATAATGACTAAGTAAGTTTTAGAAGAAGTTCTCAAACTGAGACAGAACTAAAACTCTTGATAAATGGAAGTCCTTCCATTACCCATACTGAGGATCAAGTCCTGGCCTTGGTCTCCTCTGTGTTCTCCCTATTTAATTACTCTGTCATTATTCAAATTGTAGAGAGGCTGGTCACAATGTCAGAAATGTCTATTTGGAGAGTGAAGATTTAAATCTTTTTAAATCCATGCAGTAGTTAATGCCAAAGAGGAGGAACAGCAGTGGAGAGGACAGAGGTGCTCCCAGACAGCATGGGACTGAGGACAAGGAATGGTGAAATACAGGTATTAAGATACAAGATACATGATGGTCAAGATACATGACCAAGTGCCATGGGCACTGAGCCTCTCACAGCTCAGTGGGCAGTCTGTCTCTTAAAATACCTTTGCATAATTCTGTAACTAAAGATATTCTTACCTGGAGGTAGAGGTAAGTCATTTTGGTACAGATGTTTTGGATAGAAATAAAATTTTATCAGGAAACTCCTAAAAAATCTAGTCATCTCCCCAGAACATCAACTACCATTTGGATATTTTCACATCAAGCATGGCTGATGAGTCATGCTTCAGATACCAAAGCTCAGCTCGGGGCTTTGGTATCCACATGAGGCAGTGAAGCGATTTGAGGGAGTGTGGCTGAGTTAACCTGTGTTCATGAGTAAACAAATAGATCTTCATGGCTTATTAACTTGGGTTTAACTTCATATTGATATAGCTACAGACTGCACAGCTTGGAAAAATGTTAGGTCCTTTCCTGTAGGGTGCAAGTAGTACTTCATATACGATAAATAAAATATTTAATATGTACTTGGATATTTAATATTTGGTAGTATGAAGTTTAAATAATTGGCAGTACCAAAATAGTTACTCACTGAAACTTACTGGTTTGAAACTAGAGCTTGAGAGTCATTATTTATTGCAAAAGTTAAATGAGGCCTTAAAAGGAAATTTACCAGCTTAAAGAGCCCAATGTTTAAGGATGAATATGCTACCACAGAAGCTTTGCTCTCTTAGTTTGGATTCCTTACAAAATGCTATATTCTGTGTTGTTAGTAAGACAGTAGACATTTCCTGATCAGTGCATTTTCACTGATGGCCTACGTTATGCAGTGTGTTTGAAGAGAAGTCTTTGGAGGAGGCTTTCACCATTTATTTCAGTTTGTGTTTATTACCTCTTGTCCTGACACTGGACAACACTAAGAGAGCCTGGCTCCACTTTCTTTACACCCTCCTTTAAGGTATTTATATGCGTTCATGTGATCCCTCTGAGATATGTCTTCTCCAGGCTCAACAGGCCCAGGTCTCTCAGCCTCTCCTCCTGTGTCAGATGCTCCAATCTCTTAATCATCTTCATGGCATTTCACTGGAAGTATGTATTTCATAATGTACAAAGCAATTAAATCAAAGATGGTAAATGAAATATTAGTTGGTAGTCTTGCAAGATTATCAAGTCATGATACCACCTTGAATGTTTAGGTTTGAAATTATTCTGAATATTATGAAATTTAAACACCTTATATAAGACATGTTTGGACAGCTACTATTTAAATTCATTCCTGGAGGGAGCTGTTGATCTTTGGTGTTGATCTTTAGCTGTAATCCATCTACCTAGAAAGACATCATTGTACTTGGCTTCTCTTCTGTTATCTTTTATACACACTGTGTTGTAGCTTACTTCCTTGACTGGTTGCTGTTTCCTAGTTGTTTCTTTCAATAGATTACATTTATCAAACAAATGTTTATTAGCTTTTCCTCTTTAAGATTCCCTGGCGCAAATTTTATGGATCCTACCTTAAGATAAGGATGACCAAAATTAGACAAGGCCTACAGTCGGATCTAGTGTCCTCTCCCTGCCTATGGCAAACAGTGGGTACTTTAAAAGAATTTGAAGACCACGGCAAACAGATGTGTTCTGCTGCTCCCCAAAGTAGTTTCCTCCCTCGTAATTAATTCAGTTTCTCCTTGAGAGAAATATGGTACCTCTGCAGCTGTGGATTCAGACAGGCTGGATGTGGAGGGCTAATTTCAGGACCGGCATCAGCCCACCATGTTCCAGGTGCCTATGTGGTCCATCAGCAAGAAGTGTGACTGTCTGCAGAGAACCCCAGCAGAAGACTGAGGGACGGCATGATTACTTATGTTGGTAAGCTTATATGTAACACCGATAATTCTGTGTCTTGGTAAGTGGTGAGAGATGGTGGCATTGTTTTCCTGGTCCTCCTCTCATCTCCATGGATAGCACCAATAAAGGGACACTTCCCTTTCTCTTGCTTCCTGAAGATTATTAATAGAAGAGTGGGAAAAGGAGAGGAATAGCAAAAAGTGATAATGATCATGACAAACAGTGAGGCAGAAATCCAAATATTGGAAGAACTGTTCTATATTACTTGAGACCGTGGCTTTAATGGACTGTCTCCATGTGTTTCTGTTGAGGCACTGTTATTTCCCAGGGCATGTGACACGCTAAGAAATTTCTGCCATACTCCCATTGGAAAGGGTGTGACACTGCACACGTGTCCATTCTGCTGGTAGGGAGATACATGGGTAGCAACGTGTTCTCTTTTCAGTGCCATGCCTTTTAAAAACTGGGAACAGAGGCATTATTTCTATAAAAGATATATCTTGCATGACCTTAAAACACATGATAGATCAGAGATCCACAGAAAAGCAGGCCTCATTTGTCATCGTTTCCATTTAAGCTCACTGAGTCCGGAGGAAAGTTCTTACTTTCCCTTCCAGATACTTCTGTTTGCTGTCTCCTTTCATGATTCCTGTGCAGACACGACCTACCAGCCAACCTTTCAACCACCAGCTGTCACAACCATTGTTACACTCTTTACACATCTGTACTTATTCTACCTGAGATTAAACAGGAAAGAACTAGCTACAAAGTACAATATACTGTCCTTCTGTACACACAGCTAAAGTTCAGGCTGAGGCTTTTCTGTCGCAGCAGAATAATGGAATACAGTCTTGCTCAGTTAGTATTACCTGGAATGCTTCTGAAAAGACACTAACCATAAAGTGTCCTTTTTGACATGGTTCCTCTTTCTACAAGCTTCTTTCTTCAAGATTTTTCTTCTTCTTCTTCTTCTTTTTTTTGTTTAACATACCTCTGCAAACTGTTACTTCCATTGCTTAAAGTTTATTATGAGAAATGTCTGTCTCACATCTCTGATTATTCAAAGATCAACACATAATGTGAACTGTTGTGATACTTCATTGTCTACTTCTAATATTGTCTAGGCAATAACTTTCTTCAGGCAAGGGAGTACCTGGAAAATGACAATTATAAACATCCCAAAGCAAAACCTTCTCATGATGAAAACTTTATCTTTCCATTCAAGACTTTCCATGCAGTGGAAACTCTGAACTGCTGATTTGGGTCCCTTTGCCAGGAAGAGGGCAAGGATCGGTCACTCCCTGAGGTGTCCTAAGCAATCCCAATGGCTTCGATCATGTTACGATGTTGCTGCTGTTGTTGTCCTGTTGTAAATGCCCAGACATCCTGACGACTGCAGTCAGCTCAGGATTTTTTCCCCTCCAGCTCTGCTCTGTAGTATTTGTGTCACTTGGGGAATACTGCCAGTGGATTGGATCAGGTACAATCATAACCAGACAGGCCACCGAGGGAGGGAGAACAGCTGTCCTAAGCATTCAAAGCTTTGCATTCTCTGCAGCTCTGAGGTGATGTGGGCCTCCAGATATTTATTAAGCTGGAAGAAGAAGACCTTTTTTGGTCTTGCAGCTCACTGATTCTGCTTACCTATTATTTAGATACTTTACAGGACAATCCAGAATGGTACCTAATGCTGCCTGATTGCAACAGAAATTCAAGAAAGAAAGAGGTTTAATGGTCCCTGTGGAGAAAAACACATACTTCTATCTCTCAGTACTATTAAGCTATTTGAATATCTGGAGTCCACAACTTTGTCTGACTGAAATCAAGAATAATGAACAAAGGCTTTAATTCAAATATCAGTGAAGCAGGAATCCAAATTTATATACTTCTATCTGTAAAGCTTTTCAGTCAGCAACTGAAGTATTGCCTTGTGATAAAAATATAGTTGCAGAAGAATACTCAGCAAGCCCAGGGCATAAAACAAGACATGGATTAGATGAGTTATAGAGAAAACTTAAAATGAAAAAAAAAAAAAAGGAATATCTTGTATAAGCTTGTATAGTGTAAGTAAGTGTGAGAAACAGTCTTTATTGAGTTAAAAACACCCTTTGAAATCAAGTAAGTCTTTAACTGGAGGATGAAGGATGCTGGTGTCAGCTACCCTGGTGGCACATTTGATGACAACTGAATGTCAAGGAGGGAGAAGAGTAAATTAACAGTTAAAAAGCACAGCAAAAAAATTCAGTGAATCTTCCATCAGGAACACTTGTTGCTGTACAATGGCTGAGGAGTGGTAGTGGTAACTGTGAGAACTGGTGATCACCAAATGTATCTTGGTTAGAAGCACTAGCAGGACTGCAGCAGTAGTCCTGGAGTAGCGACCCATTGGCATTTCTGTAAAACAGTAGTCAGTTTCCTTGACACTAAAAATACCAAATTCTGTCTCTTAAGACTTTGTAAACTCTGGGCCTGACTGGGACTGAAAAGCTTAGCACAATTCTTGTCGGACCTGTTTGTACTGAACTCAATCCTTTTGTTTATAACTTCTGAAATGTATATAATTAACGAATTCCTTCAAAGAATTCCAGCAGTAGCACTAGCAATTACAGGGTCCAACTGCTATCATTCCTAAAGAAAAGCATGCCTGGGCTGCATTTCCAATGTTCTTGCCTGTTCACAGTGAAATCCTGATCTGATCTCTACTGTATCATTCCTTTAAGTTGCTGTCCTTGTGAGTAATTTAATCCTTGAACTAAATAATATCATTTTCTAAATTCCTGCTGCCAGGAATTTACAAAAGACTTAGTACCCTAGAGCACGTTTACAATCACGCATAAGTCAGAGAGTGGATCTTGTGTGGCACGGGTTATACATTGCATAACGAAGTACTTTCAGTGACATGAATTGATGAATGTGCCACGCAAAGTTCAATAACCCTAAATAGTAGGATATGCCTGAGCTTGATACCATTTGATGATCTCACGCTCTCACATTGGACTCATGCAGGTGATCTGCTGTGTGATCTGTTACATACTTGTTTCCTTCTCTTTTTTTTTTCCCCTGTGAAACGGGAACAGTTAATTTCCGTATTATCTGTGTAAGGATAAGTGGAATGTGAAAATGTTTTTTCTCTGTAAGATTATGTGACCTTGTTGCGTAAGGAGGGAGAGAGGAGAGCCAAAAATAAAGAAACAAAATTCTGACTAACAATGAAAAAGTCAGTAAGAAAAATGTGTTTTATTGCACTATTTGATGAAGGTAGTGGAATGTGAGAATGTTTCTTCCAGCAACGTGATCTGATTGAGGAGCTCCTAGAGTCAGGATGACAAGAAAAGGTGAAGGCAATAAACAAACATACAGAGACACAGACCTGACAAGCAGTGATGCAGAGTGTGAGGAGAAACCAAACTCACCAATCACACCGATTGATGGACTATCCCAGAAAGACTAACCTGGACTTTGCAAATGGTAAGAATGTAAACTGGAGAGATGTGCAGAGTGTGGAGATTCTGAATACTGGACTGGGAGGTGGGAGCTGGTAGAACTGCGCAAACTCATGTAGGAGTGTTTAGGAGGAGGGAATGGGGGAGGAAGAAAATGGGACAAGACGAGACAATGTGCATAAATTAGAACACAGGAGGTTCCCTCTGAACATCAGGAAGCATTTCTGTGCTGTGCAGGTGTCAGAGCACTGGACAGGCTGCCCAGAGGCTGTGAAGTCTCCTGTTTGGTTGTGGCGCTGGGCACCTTGCTCTGGGTGTCCCTGCTTGAGATAGTCCCAGAGGTCCCTGCCAACCTCAGCCAGTCTGTGATTCCATGATGTGGCTATCTGTGACTATGTTTCATGTGAGTCCTATGTTCAGGAGCTGTTGATGCAGTGCCTTGTCATTGGTAGTCTTGGAGACCCGTTGTGTTAATGTCTTCTGTGTATATACCTGTGTATGTCTGCATGTCTCTGCGATGAGTGCTCAGCTTCAATGAAATCTAAGTGGTAACTTCATGCCACAGGAGAGAGACCAATTTGCCTGGCTCACTCTAAAACTTAGCGAAGCATTCTTAGTTAAGCAATCCCACTGTGTGAAACCCCGATTTTGATTAAAATATCACTGTCAGCCCATTACCAGCTTTAGAGTATTTTATGCTGTCCAAAGCAATGGAAAATATATTCTTCTTGTCACTTGCAATAACTCACAAAAGAAGAATTTGGAACGCTTTACTGCATGAAGCAGCCCTATATTTTCTGTTTGTGTTTGAGCTAACCCACTGTCAACTCCTTAAACAGGCATTAAATCAAGAAGGATATGATTCAGAGCCTTCCTGAGTCAGTAAAACCTTACTGCTGACTCTGGTGTGCTCCGGAGTAGGTCCTTGGACAGCAGAGTGATACATTACAGTTTAAATATCTTTTAAAATGTTGACTCAATAAATCATGGGCATGTTTGCCTTCTTAGATATAAATAAGGATACTTACTAAGAGATCAACTTTATCTTATGTTGCAGGGAGGATGTTCCCAACATATTGTATATTCAGGTATTTTAGCATCTGTTCAAAGCTTCATACTGTTTGATGTTCTGGATGCAGTTCAGTCTACCTCTGTAGAATTGCCTGTAGAAAATCCTGGTCTGGATATTTAAAACTGCCTCTATCAATGCTTTCCTGTCTCCCAGCAGCTCCACAGCCTTCCCTTGGTTGCAAGTGTCTTCTCCTTCTTCTTCAAACATCCTGGCTCTCGCACGTGCTCATCTTCACACAGCCTATCCTCATTTCTGGGAGAGGTAGTTGGAGCTTTCAGCAGTGTGCAACTGCATGTAGTTATCTTTAAAATACTTGTGAGTTGTGTGCTGAGAAAGAAAAAAAGGCTTTAGTAGAAGAATGAAAATAAGCAGAAGGCAGGAGGTAGAGAAAGAAGTGTGCAAGCTTTCTAGGGGCTGGGACAGGGCTGTCCTTTTCCCAGCTGAACAAGGCAGTCAGGTATGTTTAATGTTTAAATGGGCAAGAAAATTTTAGAGTACTCCATATATTTTTCTGTTTTGAATAAGAGATATTTTATTTATGATTTACCTGGACCCCATAACTGATAATCCTGAGCTTCAAACCAAAGGCAGTTGTTGAGTAAGGAGCCTGATTTCTTTATGTGGTTAGACTTGCATCCATTGTTTTGTCTTTCATTTGTAGTGCCAAGAGAGTTTCTAGGACGTGGGTAGCTATGAAGGAAATCCAAGAGATGTTTCTTAGAATCATAGAATGGCTTAGGTTGGAGAGGACCTCAAGGATCACCTAGTTCCAGCCCACTGCCATGGGCAGTGTTGGCACCCACCAGACTGGGCTGCCGAGGGCCCCATCCAACCTGGCCTTGAGCACCTCCAGGAATGGGGCATTCGTAACCTCTCTGGGCAGCCTGGGCCTGGGCCTCACCTCCCTTTGACTGAAAAATTTCTTCGTAACATCTAACCTAAATTTCTCCCCTCTTTGAAAGTCATTCCCCCTTGTTCTATCACTATCAGATTGTGTAAAAAGTCACTCTTCCTCCTTCTTGTAAGCTCCCATAAAGTACTGGAAGGCTGCAATAAGGTCTCCCAGGGTTGCTTTATGATTCCCAGGGTACAATATACTTTGCCATGATGTGGCATCAGAAACATTACCACAGGGCTTTATAAATAATTAGGACTACTGCAGAAATGAGGAACTTCATTTCTACTAACCAATCTCTCAGGTCATGTGAGACTATAAATACACTAAAAGCATTTGAAGAAATCAAGAGCTAAAATATTAAAGCCAGACTTCAGAACATGTCTTACGTAGATGTAATAGGTTTTCCTGGAAATGGGAAGAGAAAAAAGCACAGGGCCACCATTAAGGCACTCTTGCAGGCAAAAAGCACTGTTATATTTCCTTTCATTACTGTTTTGATGTTTCCTCCAGTAGCTAACAAAGCTAATGCATCTTTTTTTTCTGAGTTTCATTGTAGGTCTTGGTCTACCCCTTAATGGGAGTAGCTGAGCCATTACTTAAGCCTGTATGCATGTAAACATCCCACATCAAGGGGCTGGTATAAGATAGAGAGATAATTCCAAAAAACCACATTCACTAAAGGATTTTAGCACAAGCTCAATTTTAAGTGCTTGAATAATCCTTTTGATACGCTGCTAAATCTGGGGTTTAAAAAAGTACCTCTTAGGGAAGAATTTCTGTTTGGGAATTATAGGGATCAGGCGGAGATGCCATTCAAGAGGAAGTTTGTGCCAGGCCATAATCGAAATTTTTTTTTCTAATTAAAATGCTGGATCATTTTTGAATTGTAAGTGCCCTGCTGCCTAAATTTCAATACCACTGAATGGCACAATATTGCAGTTCTCCCTTCTACTCTGTACTGTGAATAACTACAATGAGAAGGAGAATTTTTTTTTACTTACCTGGAAACAGCTTGGAGTCAGCCCCACTGCATGACTGTTTCTTGCCCTGGTCTGCTCCCCAGAGCCCTCAGGATGCACTCTCACATTTTTGACATCCAGCCACACCCTGAGGAAATAACTGAAAATAGAAGAGAGCTCAAGTGTTAGGGCAGACTGACCAGACTTTACATTCCTCCATTTCTTTATGGAAAATAAATATAACACAAGAAATTTAAAACAGAGTGTAATGAGAACTTTAAAGTTTTCCTGCAAACCTACCTTTTGCCTCCTAAAAGATAATGAAATAGGAGAGCAGGAGCTGCGTAACTAAAGTGGGTTTGATCTGTTTTATTACATGCTAAGTACTTTGACAGCTGCTTCTGAACCAACATCTATGCTCAGTGCATATGCACTCATTCCACTGTGTCTGTCTGTGTAGATCTAATTCTGTCAGACTGAGTTATAATTTAAGATCGAAGGGAGGAAGGCAGAAGTCTGTATTAAGGAAAGGATAGTCCTAGATTATGAGAAAGTGGGAAAGATCCTTAACTAGAGTTACTTAGGAACTTTGGATGAATACTGTGGATACAATTATAGAATCTGCTGGTTAAAGGCTTTTCCACACCCTCCTTTGCTTCCCTTACATGAGTGCATAAGAAGAAAGCATGACTTAAAAGCGTGTTGTTTAAGTGTCAAAATTTCTTATACCATGCACTGAAAAATCTTAGTTGCCATTTAGTGAATTTGGTCTTGATCCCATTCTAGCACGAGTGAATTGAAAATAGGTTTTGTTGTTTTCAAATATTTTGGACATCGGTCAATTGCCATTATTATATGCTGCTGATTCACTGACTAGACTCACTTTCTGTGTCATTAACAGCCCTGTTACGAGGTACTATTAGGTGTGCCACATATTCCCAGAAATGTTGTCCTTATTTCCAGTCAGAATAACAGGAATGTGATTGTTTCTTTACACTTGTCACAAAGCCTTGTTAGAGACCTGTTCCCTTCCTTTCCCATCACTCATGCCGCATGACAAATCTCTGCAGGGTTACTCACCACCAGAGTAAGGCACCACCACTGAGCCCATGCTCGCCAGCTCTGCAGAACAAGCACTGCTGTTCCATCACATCTGGATGTGTCTGAGCCACCACAGCAGTGCTGTGTGACGCTAACATCCATGCTTCTGCCCTGAACCTACCAACTGGAAATGTGGGAACCCTACAGGCTCTGAATGTCTGTTTTAGTTGGTAGTAATCAGGGATCATCGGAGCATCACAGAACTGTGTGTCCTGGGTGGTTCTCCTTTTCTTTCCTTTTCCTTTTCCTTTTCCTTTTCCTTTTCCTTTTCCTTTTCCTTTTCCTTTTCCTTTTCCTTTTCCTTTTCCTTTTCCTTTTCCTTTNTTCTTTCCTTTTCCTTTTCCTTTTCCTTTTCCTTTTCCTTTTCCTTTTCCTTTTCCTTTTCCTTTTCCTTTTCCTTTTCCTTTTCCTTTTCCTTTTCCTTTCCCTTTCCCTTTCCCTTTCCCTTTCCCTTTTCCTTTTTCCTTTTTCCTTTTTCCTTTTCCTTTTTCCTTTTCCTTTCCTTTCCCTTTTTCCCCCCCCACCTATATATGCCTCTATGCTTATTAATTCTTCTTATTTTACCTATGTGAGGCAGAGAAATCTCTCTTAGGTTGACTGGTGACATTATGGAGATGGAAACAGTGAGTATGAATTGGACTTTCATTAAATTCATGTCAATAGGCTTTTTATATAGCTGCTGTGTCTTAATATATTGCAGTCATGTTCTCCAAAATCCAAGGAGCTCTTAAGGAGGCAAGGGGGAGGCTCATTTTACAGCCTGAGGCACCAAGGGGATCTCGTGTCTCTACTAATAAGATTCTGGGGTTTATGGCTCCTCACTGGTCTTCTAAGTTACTGATTATTTTAAATCTTCATCCACTTCTAAATGAAACGTTTAAACTGTTTTCTCACAATAAACTGTTTCCCATGTTCTTGGTGTTGCACTTTTAACAGAAACTGCTTTATTTAGAAGTGAAGTCTGTCTTTTATGAGAATACAGTTTAAACTGCATATGGGTTAGGGCTTTTCTCTCATTCTTATATCACACCCTTATTGCCTATTAGGCTGACCTCAGTTTTGGGAGAATTACTTGGTTAGTTCTAAATATAGCATTGTATCTGCCCTTAAATGGGAGTGAAGGGGCAGTAGCCTTTAGAGAGGCGAATTATTTTTGTTTTCCTCAGCCAGAGTCTACTAAGCTGGGAAAGGCTGGTCTTCTTCTCTGCTTTGCAATATTTCTGTATCCCTTGGTAAGTCCATTCTTCATCTAACTTGCTCTTGTTCAGAGGAATGGGAGTGATTATGGGGAAGGCACTGTGTGTTGAGTGCTTTTCTGTATGTAATAAATAATTATTCCTTCCTTGGGGAAAAGCAGCAACAAACAGGACACTGATGAATTTATGAAAAACAAGTAAAAAAGGAAAGTAGACTTATTTCATTCTGTGTATAGCCAGTTTGATTTTAGTGTGTATTATGTACCTTTGTTTTTCTTTTTTCTTTTCCTTTTTTTTTTCTGAATATAAAGAACTACGTTATATCAATAACTAGTTCTATTAGTATTTGTGCATTCACAGTTGCAGATACATTGATAGTGTCTTTTTTTTGTGGGTTTATGCTGCATGAATAGATAAAGCATGAGTTTTATGATGGATATACTCTAAAAAATAAGCATAAAATTCATCCTGTAGTAGCTGGCAAAACTATTTGGCATGCTGAGTAATGAAATGTAGCTGAGACAGAAAGTTCTACTTTTATTTTTTGTCTACCATACTTTTAAATACACCTTCAGAAGATGCATTTCTAGTGCCTGTATCGCTTTAGGCTACGTGATGTGTTCTGTGCCATATGAAAAGTCCAGCCAAATTCCACTGATAGTGTCTGGGGAAATCATGTCCATGCTCTTGAAACTTTGCCCGTGGGTTGATAATACCTGCGAGCCAATGAAAGCATCATAATGAAAGATAATAAAGCTTGGGATGATGGGAAGTGACTGACTTTCATCATCTCACTGTCTCACTTTCCTTGCTGTCCAGATGAAGGGATTTACTACACTTGCCAAGCGAAGGGAAATCTTAAAACTGTGCTGGAACTTGTTGCAACTCCTTATATATTTGGAGTGCTGGGATGACAAAGTTTCAGGTCAACAGGGTAAAATGCAGCCTCATTTAATTTCCAGTGAAATAATAACACAAATTCATAAGAAAGCTTCTACTTAAATAGAAGAGGGTATATGCTGCTTGGCTATAGCAGTGATAAGGCAAAAGATATTAGACTGTGGCAGTGGGTTGTTCTGTGTGTGTACTCACATCACAAGAGCTGTAGAAAAGCCAAAATTACAGATTAGACTTGCAAGAATGCAAGAACCGATGCTCCAGGCATGGCAATGACCTTGCTAGAGGGAAGGGTAGCTGTGAGGCAGAGCCATGGCCCTGCCTCCTGTCTGCACGCTGCAGAGCATAGCTGGTGGTGGACTCCACCAAGGGTTATAGCTGTGACCATGGTATATGTTAAATTGCCTCCACACTAACTGGTGATGGTTAGAAGGTAAAGCAAACCAATGTCTTCCCAAGCAAGACCACTTGATATAGTGAGATGTTAAATGTCTGTTCATTAAAAAAGTGAACTTATTAACAAAAGCCAAATAGATCTGTGATGGTCAGTATCATCAGATGCTTGAATATGTTGCTTTGTTGGATGTTCAGATGTCAACAAATTGGTAAGAGTCTCCTTTTTTTAGGTTTAAAGAGTAAAATGATGCACATATTTCTCAGAATGATTTGTACCAGATCAAACATCTTGTCCACTAGATTTCTGTTTAAAACCAATTTGCAAAACTAGGCAAATGCTATTCCCAGACAACTGAGACATGATCAGTAAAATATGAGACGAGCTGTAATGTAGCTAAAGACAAGACAAGGAAGAAAAAAAGACAAAGAATCTTGAAGCTTGATGACTAATGTCTGGAGCTCCATATGGTTTAAGCATTGTGAATTCCATATGCTTTTTTTAATTTCAGAAACATTTATATTCTGTTGCCAAAAAAGTTGAAGCTGATTTCTTATTATGCAGAAGAAAAAAAAAAAAATCAATGGGAAAGACAAGTGTCTTAAACTAACAGTAGATTATGTGGTTGTTGTTTTTTTTTTCAGTTTATCCTCTCTCATACACAGAGCCTAATTTTTTGTATATGATCTAAATAAAGACATACAGAGATAAAAGACTGAAGAAAAATATTAACATTTTAGAAGTTTATTATCAAAATGGAGATGTTATCAGACTCTCTACATGCCATTCTGTTTTAGACTGCAGAGTCTATCAGTGGCATAATGATTCATGCTAACTTTACAAGATTTCTATCAAAGTGAAGTTTCCTGGAGGAAAATATTTTTATGTATCTGCTGTAATTTCTACAGGATTGGTTAAGCCATCTGGAAAAGACTATGTGTTTTCTGAGGCAGTATGGTAATTCTTACTTTGAGTCAGAAAACAGAATTACAGATTTTCAGAGGAAGCAACTCCATGGGAAAAATCTGGACAAACTTTTGATTCAGTGCAGAAGTTCAAAGGTATTTAAGAAAGATGAGATGCTGAGGAGGCTCAGGGATTTATGCACATAGGAGCAAGATGTACTGATCTTTCAGCCAGAATGAGAAAGACAGGCTACGTGAGGGCAGACAAGAACCTAAGAATCATTTTTGGCACTTCTGCAGATGGACTAGGACAGAGATGAGCAAAGAAAGTGCAAGCTGCATGGTATAGCATTGACAGGTCAGGCAGAGAGAGTACATACTCTATAGTGCATCTCTCATGACATGAACCTTCTGTGTCTGAGAAGGCAAGTTGTCTATCTTTGGTGAGCATAACCATGTTCTTTTTCCCATGACATCTGTCAATCCCATCCATCAGTTTATTTGGTTGTGTGCTTGCTCTCTGAGGTTAGGTGAACGATCATGCTAGAATTTACTGCCCGTCCTTTAAATCTTAAATTAACTCACTTATCAAACTAACAATGTCTCCATATCAGAAGCTTGGCCTCCTGCTCCCGAGTGTGGCCCCTTGTCACATGATCCTAGATTACTGCTTTCTATTCAGATCAGTATTACTATGGCATGGAGCTATGCATATCCTGGCCTAGGGAATTCTGCTATCTACTCTTGAGTTTTCTCTTTTATTCACATATATAGTTATACAGATGCTACCAAATGTGAGGAAATGTATATTTGTGTAAACTGATTTGAACAATCTAACTCACCTGTGTTTTATATAATAAATCCTCATGGGCATTTTGGTTGATGTAATACTTTTGTTTGTGTTTAATAGTCCTCTGAGTCCTTTATATAGCACACAGTTAGATCCTGCTGATATCAGAACCATCATTTAGAGTCAGAGAAATAAATAGGTATAAAAAATAAAAATGTAAGGATACAAAGGCACTATGCTTTGCCAAAAGAGTGAAGGTCAGATAAGAAATTAAACACCTTGACCTGTAACTCTAGATCTTTTTCTTGAAATCCGGGGAAGTTAATTGGATCTGCATGGATGAATTTCAAGGGTTGTTTTGTGACCAGATCCCTCTAGCTCTTGCAGTCACTTATCAGTAGAACTTCATGAATAAAATTAAAATTATTAATTTTTTACAATTATTCAAACAATTAATTTGTCTTTCTCTTGGCCTATTTATGTAATCCTTTTGTTGATTTCCCATTGGGAAATGTACTTTTTTTCTTTGATGCCTCCGTCAGATCATTGCCTGCATCTTGCTATTGGGTCAGTTCCACCAATTGCCATGCCAGTATAATCAGGTCTCCAGTAGTAATAAAATCCTGATTTACCTAAGTCAATGAATTCAGTGCGGCTAAGCTGTTATTTATGTATCATGTTAACTAACTCTGTTTCTGGCATGTTGGCTAAATATTAATATATGTTAATGTATATTGTATATATGTATAATACGTATAAATGTATATCAACAGAAAACTGGAATACCAGTCAACATCTTGTTCCTAGGAAGACAACAGAAGCTTCTCCTATCCTAAACTCAAGATACCCTATGGGTTCTGTAGACTCTGCTAAAGGTGTTTTTACAGTGGGGCTGTGATTTTGCTCTTCAGATAGTTGTCTTTGCAGGACTACTAAGTATTAAATACATACTCTGCAAGCATCATTGTAATTAACTGATGATGATTATTGCATTTGGAACTGTTGCCAGGCAGCTCCCCTCTGTGTTAACAGAAGGCACAATGAGTCTGATGGCTAACAAGCTCTGCTAATTGCTCGCATGTATGCTGAGAGCAAAGGGCTATGACTGTTTCTGTTCTATAGATGGTTGGCTAAATGTGAAGAATATCTGAACTGAAATTTTGAGATTTGCATGCTGATTAACAGAAAAAGACATGCTAGTTAAAATGTAAGTTTTGCATTTAGTGGAAAAGGCAGGACTGTAAATGGCAAAGATGTTTTCTCCTATCTCAGAAATGAAAATAACCTAGACTGTGATCCATCCAGGCACATGGGAATTACTGAGCAACCCTTGTACACAAATCAGATCTCAGGGGAGTTTTACACATAGCAACGCATAAGTTGCATGTTGATAAATTCATAGAATTGCATAATGGGGCCACATGTAAACATGAGTAGCTCTTCACAGCTGAGTCAGCTGAATCTATGGGTTTGCCATTTGCACCTTCATTTAAGTGAAAGGGCTAATTAAAAATAGAACAGAGGGAACATTATACTATTAACTGCTCAGTTAACATGCAAACTTAGGAGAAAGACAAATGTCACATACACAACAGTCACACAGACAGCAGGAAGAAAATCAGTATTTGATCTCTGCAGGCCTCATGTCGTGTACAGATACCAGAAGCAGGAGAAGCCAAGGCTGCTAATCTGTCTGTGTAACTGTGTTTATGTAGCTAAGACAATGTGTTACTCCTGTAATGAATTGATAGGTTCAAGTCAGCTCAGCATTGCACGAGGGCACATAACCAAATCTGCATCTCTGCAAGGTGTTGTATCATGGTGTGCTAACTTGAATAACTTTCTTATTTCTCTAGAAATGTTGTAATACAGTTCTTTAATGTCTCTTATTAATGTTGTAAACCTGCTTTATTTTTGTCTCACAGCACATGGTATTTTGCCTAAAGCTCTCATTCCCGCATGTGTGACTAGTAGCTTTCATATCTCTTTAAAAAAGGAATGGAAAGGTAACTAGAGACTATGCTGAAGGTGCAGCTGTCAGGTGGTAAATTATAAAATGTTCCCCAATTAAATCTTATGACTTTTTTTTTACTAAGATGTTTCTGCTATTAAATGGATCTACTAAATACACCTACACATACCTGCAGAGAGATTTTTCTTGGAAAAGTAAGACTAGCTGATGTGAGAATGTCATGACTTGGGGGAATCTGATTCAGCTTTTGAATACCTGAAACTAAGACTCAGATGCAGCTAAAATTTACAGTATGATATGCTGGAAACGGGGCATTTGTAGCTACTTTAACAGAGTTTAAGGTTCAATTTCTTAGCCTTTTAAACATGTTTGTTTGCTTGTTTGCTTTCAGTTAATTTGGATGTAATTTTGTAGGCTTCAGGCAAATTGCCAAACACACGCACAAAGTGGAGGGACTTATTAAACTGAGTTGCAGTTTTCAGTGAATCATCTGCTCTTATTCCTAAAAGTCTGATATGCTCTATAAGAAATATAGATATGATTTTGTCAAGAAAAAATTGCTGCAACAAGATGTACAAAATGATTTCTTCTGCATACACAATCTGTCTAATAGTACAAATAGGAAAATCTTTAAAAGGTCACACTAAAAATTCATGCAAAATTCTTGATTATATTTGTGATTTTCAACAATTTTATAATTGCTTCCCTGTTCTGAAATAGGAATTTTGCAACTTTTTTTTTTTTTTTTATCATAAGATAATATTAAAAATTCTCTTACCTGACAGAAAGGACCACTGCTTTCAGAATAAGTATTACATATTTAAAAGCCTATTTGCAGTAAAGGGATTGTATGTACTTTTCTCACAAGGCAAAGATTAATGAAGGAAAAAAAGTTCTTGAAAACTGAAAGTTGACAATGACGTGGTGACTGAGTTTATTTAATTTTGAAATAGATTTCATTTTACCATAAACATCCATTTTCCTGAAATAGTTATTCCTCTAATTTTGAAGTGTATACTATTTTTTTCTCCCCAAAGCACAGGTATATGGTAGTAAATAGAAAATAAATTAAAATTGGTTATTACTAGTGCCTTTGAAATTACTGAATGGGAGTTCCCATTGTATCCAAATGAGCAGGGCTTGATGGCCCCAGGGGCTGACATGGACCCCTGTGTCACAGGGTAGGCCCCAGGTGGGCTGGGCGGGGACAGTCAGGTCCATGACTACTCCGGGGCCTTGAAACCCTCTCTGTGTGGCCCCTGGGTGATCTAGTGGTGTTTCATGTCCCAGAGGTGTGTCCCAGGCCATGCCAGAGCTGCTGTGTGAGAAATTGCGTGGGAGTATAAAGAACTGGGGCAATGTCCTTTCCTTTAAGAAGGAAATTAGATGTTATCTTAGGAATTTGCTTCAGGATTTGGAACAAGATATTTTATAGACTTTATGAAGGGAAATTGCTTATTTTGTCACTGAAGGCTGTTGGGGAAAGTGTTGGCTGTTTGTGTGCCTGCTGCAGTCCCTTACAGCCATTTAGACCAAGTGCACAGAGTCCCACATCCAACTGAGAATACAACAGGACTTACAGTTGAACAGGCTGGAACCTACTCAGGATATGGCCAGTAGCATTCCACACTTTTGCAAAGTTTTCATCACGTTCCCAATGAGCATAAAGGAATGTGGTCGCCTCTGTCTGCTTTTAACACCTTAGCCGGGAATTTGCTTAACACTGACACAGTGGGAAATATGCCTGCCACCCACGGGTTTCTGGGAGCTCCCTGAACGTTCCTGAGATCCTTCTATCCTGATCAAACTCTCCAAATGTTTTGGAGGAATTCTGCAGGACCACCAGAATGACTGATCAAGACAAAAAAAACCTACACAAAAAAACCAACACATGAGAAAAAATTGCATGAGCCAGCTTTGTTTGGTTTATATAGGAGAACTGAAAGGAGATGTGAATGCAGTGTTGGAATCCTCAACGTGCTGCTGCAAAGTGGGTGAATGCAGTCTATTTTGTGTTGTCATGGTGAACTGGCTAGAAACGGTGAGTGTAAATTGCAGGAAGGGATAAAGCAAAATATTTGAAGAGGGGAGGGATGAAATACATAGAAAATGCCCCAGAAGCTGTCAAATTTCTGTCCCTGGAAAATTCTAAGGAGGTATTAAATGACATCTGGAAAGAAGAGAAAAATGACCCATCAAGATCTTCTTGCTCTATCATCTGTGATTTCGTGGCTCACTTCGTGGCTAATGAACAGTCTGAGGTGCCCATGTATGTAATTGATGGCCACAGAGTGGTGGAATTTTGTACATTTGTGCTTGTACACATGTATACATATGTAAAAATATCAAACTTAATTACCTGAAATGTATGGTTAAATGTGATTTCATTGCAGGAATTGCTGATTGTAAGAAACTGAAGTATGTCATCAGTAGCAGTGCCATTTTACCAAAGAAGACACAAACACTTTGATCAGTCCTATCGCAACATTCAGACAAGATATGTACTCGAAGAATATGCAGCAAGAAAGTGAGTACCATGTATTTCTCATATATAGCACAGAGATGTTTCTATACTGGATAATCAGTCAGTTCTTAGAATCAATATATTTACATTCTCCTCTCCCTCACTGGTGATTTATTTGGAATGGTACATTTTCCATTTCCTTCCACTGAGACACTTCTTGTCTGCCATCTCCCACCAGAATAGCTAGACTATCTAGTTATGTGTCAACTCATCCACACAGGCCTTTTATCTGAGGTTTCATCCTGTTTACTACCTCCAAGTTGGAAATTCCTTTTTTTAGGCTCTGATTGAAACTCACTCTGACTTAGGTAAAATTGCTTTGAAATAAATTGTAAATCATAGAAGTGTTTTTTTCACTCATTCTTCCATACAACATGAGGAGGATATTCCTTCTCCTGAAATTGGCTATTCCTAATTATGTTTGGTTTTTTTTTTGTCAATCAAATTGTTTCTTTCTTAAAAAAACAACTAAGCAACAAAACAGTTTCAATTTCTCTCATGAAATCTCAGAGTTTGAATCTTAAAGCCTGGAATTTTGAATCTGGGTTGCTTAAGAATTACTGTCCTCTCTCTTCAGTAATTAAGATGCTTAGCTAACTGTCCAGCTTCTGCAGATTCCCTTATGAAAGAGGGATTTTATGAGGAAGATTATGTGAAGTGTAGAAAGGAAAGAACATTTAGAAATATGCAATATTATAGGGATTCTGTGTGCTTTGATTCTTAGACAAGCTTTTACCCTTGTGATTCATTAAATGGTGCTACCACAGCACTTAAAGGATTAGAGATGGACCATAGAGTATATATTTAAAAGAATCAAATGAAATAAAATGTCTAATGACCTCAAGTGATGAATGATGGGCATTAAGCCTCTGAAGATCAAGTGGGAATCAGAGCATCCTAGTGGCACTGCAGTTAGTGAGGAATGCAAAGTAGCATCCTTACCAAACTATGCTCATTTACAGAATTCAACTTGTTTAAAGTAATTTAGTTTATTTTTATGAGAGCATTTTTTTCCCAGAATTGCTGGGTTATAACAGTGTTTTTTATATTTGAAGGGCTGCTTCTAGACAGGCTGCTCACTATGAATCAACTGGCCTGGGAAAAACAACATGCAGACTCTGTGCCAGGAGGGCACGTAGCTTGGCTCATGAAGCAATGCAAGAATCCAGGAAAAGGTAAAGCTCTGTTAGTTCCATCTGACCTGTGTGGTGGCTCTAGTCCCATTCAGTATCTCTCTTTTGCCAGGGCTCTCTTCAAAGTCGGCAAGACTGGAGTCTTCTCTGTCACTGTTCAACACTAATCTATTTTGGCTAGAATACTAAATTACTGAGTGTCACTTTCAGTCTCATATTTCGACCCAGAGTTGTTTCCCTTAATCCTCAGCCTGGTCCTTGAAAATAGCTTTAAACTCAATAAAAATTAGAATCTGCTTAGGATCTAAAACATTTTCAAACAGATCTACTGCACTGTTACTACATTTCTGGTTTGGATCAGATTAAACATTTTGAATTCTTTCCTTAATACCGAGATGGCTTATTGTCATGTCTCAATTACAGCCTTGGTATGAAGTCTTAGAATAAATGTGCTGGCAGCAGTACTTCAGTTAGAAAATTTGACTGTTTCTGCTCTGACATGCTTTACAGTGACTGTAACAAAGATATAGATGGTATATGATACAAGAATGAATTCTGCCTTATTTGTAGAAAATTTGTTGAGGGTATCATACATATAATGAGGGTTCTAGCACTTTGTTTTGAAAGATACATCCTAGAAGCAGAATGTTCCAGGAGAATAGAACTCGTTTGCGTAATATAACTTGTCTTTTAAAAACCATCTTAAATTTAATCAATATTAAATTATACATGGCAAAACAAAGCTGGTATTCAAAATACATTGAAGTAGCAAAAACAAATATTTAAAAAATGCTAGCAAAAATAATAGCTTGATCTTCTTGTTCACTGAAGATCACGCAAGTCATCTCATTTGCTTCATTGCATCTTGGGTTATACTTTAAGAGTCTGTAATTATAGCCATGTTAGAAATTTCTGATAGCTCCTTGCTTTTATGATGTTGACAAGCCCAAGTAGTGTAGGCTGCTTACAGAATCAACATGAATGAAGGAATGTGAGTTAGCTCCTCCTAAAAGATAGCGGAAAGAATCACAGAATCACAGAACTGTGGGGTTTGGAAGGGACCTCAAGAGATCATCAAGTCCAAACCTGCTGCTAAAGCAGGTACCCTACAATAGGTTGCACAGGTAGGCGTCCAGATGGGTCTTGAATATCTCCATATGAAAAGAATCTGTAACCTCTCTGGGCAGTCTGTTCCAGTGCACCGTCACCCTTACCGTAAAGTTCTTCTGCATGTTAGTATGGAACTTCCTATGTTCAAGTTTTAGACCATTACTCCTTGTCCTATCACTATGCACCACCAAGAAGAGCCTGCCCTCATCCCTTTGCCTCCCACCTCCCTTAGATATTTATGAACATTAATCAGACCCCCTCTCAGTCTTCTTTTTCCCAGGCTGAACAGCCCCAGGTTATTCAGCCTTTCTTAATATGGGAAATGCTCCAGGTCCTTTATCATCTTTGTGGCTATCCTCTGAATTCCTACTAGGAGATCCTTGTCTTTTTTGAACTGGGGAGCACGGAACTGGACTCAGTACTGTATATGTGGCCTCACCAGGGCAGAGTAGAGGGGGAGGATCACTTCCCTCGACCTGCTATCCACGCTCTTTTTAATGCACCCCAGGATCCCATTGGCATTCTTGGCCACAAGGGCACACTGCTGGCTCATGGCCACCAGGACACCCAGGTCCTTCTCCGCAGAGCTCCTCTCTAGCAGGTCAGCCTCTAACTTGCACTAATGCATGCAGTTATTCCTCCACAGGCGCAAGACTCTGCACATGTTCTCCTTAAACCTCATCAGGTTCCTCCCTGCCCAACTCTTCGATCTGTGCAATATTCATATTCACCTCACATGCTCACTAGGGTATGCTGGTAGACTCTTCAGAATAATTCCTGAACTAAGTTTTCCATGCTGATATGGTTTCAAAGCCCTTAGCTGCCTAATGTATATAAGTGATAATCTTAAAGCTTCATATCGATTGTTCTTATTGGATTTTTTTCTTGTTCTACAGAACTCATGAGCAAAAGTCTCATGCTAGTGATGAAAAAAGGATCAGATATGCCAGTGAGCTGTCATCTTTGGAAAGAGAGATTCACATGGCCAGGCACCATGCTAGGGAACAACTGGATAGACTTGCTATACAAAGAATGGTACAGTACTGAATTTTTTTTGTCCCTACCAAAGTACAATTATAAGATATACTAAGATTTAGGTCTATGTTTCAAATATTAGTAGTGACTTAACATCTTTTGGTATTGTGGATTTAAGATTAAATCTTCTAGCCCATTTGATTCTAGTGCTAAATGCTTCCTTTCTTTTCCTACTTTTGTTGTTTTCCTTTGTTTAACAGGTAGAAGAAAATATGGCTCTGGAAAGACATGCTTTTGAGGAAAAAATAAGTCGAGCTCCTGAAATCCTGGTGCGCCTGAGATCTCACACTGTCTGGGAAAAGATGTCTGTGCGTCTTTGCTTCACTGTACAAGGATTTCCCTCTCCCGTTGTTCAGTGGTAAGAAACTGGCCTTATCCAGGCCTTTAAAACTGTTGTTAAGCTTTTCCCATTGGGAATTTATGGCATTACTGATAACTGCCGCATACATAATGGCTATGTTAAAAACACTTCATAATCCTCATATATGTGCTTTATCCTAGTACTTGACACTGCAGTGGGAAGAGTAGGAGGAAAGCTTGCTGAATGGCCGCGTGCAGTGTGAGAAGCAAACTTGAGCATTTCAGAAGGCAGACTGTGGAAAGCATTCCAGTCTTTTTGGCCATTCATTTCCCTGAAGATGAAGATGGCACTATAGAAAATGGCACTATACGCAAAGTTCACAGACTGCTTGCTAGGCCCAGGTTAACTTGCCCAGCACTATTGTTGTCGTGGGCAATTGCCACAGACTGCATGTTTGCTTTATGTCAGCCCCTACTGAGGTGGACATTAATGTAAAGACCATAAAGCTGCCCTCCTATCTAGACAAGTGCTATCTGGTACATGGCAGAACTACAGACTGGACTGTGAATATCTAACCCTGTTGCCGTTTCCCTTTTTTGAGCTGAAGTGCTTTACTGTGATCAAAGACAAAATTTACTTCCTATCCTGTGTCAGGGCTAGTGGACTGGAAAGTTCAAGTCACATCCTGTCTTTCTCTACTGCCATCTCTTCTGGTCTGGGTACATTCCTTTCCACTTTCTACTGCAGTGATCATCCTCCTTCACCTTCACGGCCTGAATGTGTATTTATTCACATAATGTTGGAAATTACACAGGTAGAGAAAATGTATTGAGTTCTCAGATTATAAAAATGATTCCTGAATGTAAAAAACAACTGAATTATTGCAATGAATAGAAGAAGCTGCTATTAATTAATTCATTTTTTTCTTGTTTGTCAGGTACAAAAATGAGGAACTGATTACCCCTGCAAGTGATCCAGCAAAGTACAGTGTTGAAAACAAATATGGAGTACATGTGTTGCATATAAACAGGTATAGAGTAGATTCTTATACTCTGTGCAAATTCAACACACTTCTCTCACATTTAGGCTAGAGATAGTCCACTGAATAGCTGGATATTATGTCATGAACATGAATTGAAAATGAAAAAGTAGATACTTCTATTATTTAGCTTTGGCACTCTACCAAAAGACAGTAAAGTAGACATAAGTGGCTGAAAGAAGTAGTTCCTTTTTTGTCAGAATTTTGTTTTCTTGGAAATCAAAGTAGAAAAACTGTATATTTTATGTTCTTTTCACGATGAAGCTCTTTAAGTTATCTAGAAATTCAGCTGGCCATAGCAAAGATACCCAATTATGGTTTTTGTTTTATTATATGGTAGGTTCCATTTCCTTTTGATCTCCATTTGTTTGTTCTCAGAAAATAAGGAAGTTTTAACTTACTTAGAGAAAAAGAATAATCTAATTTATTTTGTTTTTCAAAATGATGTTAATCTTGCAATATAGAAAATGCCTGTATAGAGCATTTTCCTAAAACTAATATTTGTACCAGGCTGTCCTTAAACAACTGAAATGTTGCCTATTGCCTATGACTCAGTACCAGTACTTTTTTTAAAATACAAAATGCCTGATTAAAATGAGGACATAACAGCAGTATTCAAAAACTAGAGAAGAGGCACAAAAAAGACCTTTCCTTTTAAACTTCTCCATAACATGGTCACACAGCTGGAACATCTGTAGCTAGCACTTATCTAGTCAAACATTTCATCTTCTACTCTGTCTACCTGTCAGCAGTGGAAGAAACCCTGAACTTGTGGTTTTAGCAGAGAAAATAACTGCATAATTCCTTCTACTTTTGGGAAGGAATGCTTGTCTTTGTTTCTGAAATGAAGTCCAACTTGAGTTTTCAACTTTCTGTAGCTCAGGACAGGAGAAGCATATCCCTGTACAGAAGTTCTCAGCCAGAACCACTCTGTTGTTGCTTCTTAAGGGGTATTTCTCGAGTAGTAGTAGTACTTACAAGTACCTCTAAGATACTCACAGTCTTCAACCCCAGGACATCAGTAATTTCCTGGCTGATTTCTGTATCTATGAGATGTCTCAACACAGCTGGTTCTATCCCACCAGCATTACTTTTGGAGGTGAGGTTAAAAGAAAAATACAGGTTGCTCTACTGCAGTCCTCTCCCTTGCAGCAGATGAAAAAGGAAAATGCTCTCCTCTGCCTGCGTGTGTGTGGCAGTGAGTGATAGATGAAATATAGGTGACTTCATGCAAGTAAATGATTGTACTTGTGTTTATCTTGCTTAGTGTTAATAAGCTGCTGTTTGGTGAGTCCTGACACTCAATATGTAGCACAGTTTTCTTTTGTGACTTTTAGGGTGTAAATTGCTTTTTGAGAAAGCGAGAATCAGTGAGGATAGTGCTTTCTGAGCATCTGTAGCCATCACATCAAAGGTATAATATATAATTCCTGGTGCTTTTTTTGTCTTTCCATTACTGATTATCAGTCATGTAGACAACATTCACATCCACCTTTGGGATTGTTCAGATAGAGCTGTACTTATTCAGACATATCTTAGAGTCATTCACTCGCATCCACTTAAGAATCCACACCCACCCATTGTCGTCCACTCTTTACTAGGCACAGATCTGTATGTATACATATGTGGTCACTCATGTTCAGCCAAGCTGCCCTCTTCAACTACCGTTGTTCTGTTCCTCTTCTGTTCTGTCTGGTAGTGTGGTCTTTTTGCCAGCTAAGGTTGCCTGGGTGCTCTCTGACAGGTCTCTCTTCTCCACTTAAAAGAATACTGGGAGGTTACAGACCCAGAGCTATGATTTATTTACCATAGACTTATATACTTTATTAACTTAAAAAAAAACAACTAAGTTTAAATAGTTTTTTATTGCTAATCTATTTTATTTCAAAACTTGACTATCAATTGCTTATTGCTCCCCAAAAGTTGGAAAATCAATCTGTGGGAAATGAAAGAAAGTTTTGATAGTTTTTCTATTGCTAGTATTAGATGTACTAGTATTAGACAATGAAATTATATTTATTTGGTTAATATATGTATTGTTAAGATTTTAAGTAAAAACATATATCAGTTCACTACAGATCTTCCATAAGTATCTCTATACATGCATATTTGGAACATTATTTTTTTCCTAGAAGTAGAACAGTTTGGATTTTATACCTATCCACTGCTGTGCTCTTCTCAGCTGTTCATACCAAAGTGCTGAGCTGCATATCATCTGATCCACAGCCACTCAGAACTGCCTTGGAATTTCTTGGCTACCTTTTTAGAGCTTCAGGGAAGCTCAGGGAGTGAACTTTTCCTTCTGATGCAAGTGTGATATTTATTCCTATGAGTATTCCTTGATCCCGGTGGAAAAATTCCTGAGGCGCCAAAACCAGGACGTCACCTTGTCAACTTAAAGCAGTAACTGGACACAATTTCATCTCTACCATTTGCTGTCTTCCAGGGCCCATGACTATAGCAGATCATTTTCATTTCTCTGTCTCATATTTTTATGATGCTTTGTGCTCAGTTTACCACATTTTCTACATTTGTTCAGCACTATCTTTACCGTATAGTTCCACTCTCTTGCTCCTCTTAGGCTTCCTCAATTGGGAGCCTGAGCTCAACATCTCCCTTACACAGTAAAGAAGAGAGATATGGAGCTTTCATGATAATTTTTGAACATCTCACAGTTATAGGGATTGTTTAACATTTCTTTCTTTATCCCATCAAATTTAACTACAGATAGTCATATAATCCAAGAAAATATTTCTCTATCGGAGGTAGTCAAGATTAGTACACTCTGTTACTCTATAGCATGGCTGAAAATATTTTACATGTTAGTGTATATTACAGTACTTAAAATTCAAACATTTTGAATTTCTTAGTTGATGCTATTTGTTCAGCCACAGGGTTTTGTTTTACTCCCTTGTCTTTTTGTTCTTCTATGATGCATGGGCTAGTTCTTCCAATGGTATGAAAGTAAAGTTGTTCTTAAATCACTTGGCTTTATGCAACCATGAAGGGCTATATTATGTATTCTGTTACGTTGACTAGGGTATAGAGGGGACAGCAGCATGCTCCACGTGCTCCAAAAGCCCTGCAGCGAGCAGGTGGATGAACTGATGGGAACTGATAAGCAGAGAAGGAAGTTTGATTTTCCAGAGCTCTGTCAGTGTGGTGCAGCTGCACACTGCTACTTGTACAATGGTCAAAGTTTGGCAGTGTTTTATATTTTATTAGGGCTATCTTCCTTTCCTTTTTCAGTAAATCACTGCTTAAAAATGCTTCTAATTGCTGCATGATAGGGTTTGTGGTTCCATCAGCGAAAATGTGTGGCAAAGCCAGCAGAGTGCAGTGTAATACCTACTGCCAGAAGGCAGAGCTAGCCCCTAATCAAGCACTCAGCTCCGAAGCGTCGTCAGCATTGCTTTAAAAAAGAAAAAAAAGCTTAAAAATGGAATGAACCTTCTTTTCTAACTATTCTCATTTAACAAATGACACTGTGCAGTCAGTACAGTGCTATTTTAGTTTGATTAGGAACAAAAGACTTGAAATGATTTAAGCTGGAAGTACAGAATGAGGCCTGCCCTTCCTCCTGCTGTGGGTGGAAGCGGGACAGAGTGCAGACACTGCAGCAAAGGCACTTCTCCAGTTCAGGAGGCTGAGCCTTGGAGCTGTGTGTAGTTGATTGTGTGGTGATAGGCTGCAGGTCCTGGTGCTTTGCAGGTATGCACTGCCAGTGTGTGTACAGGCAGCAGGTATGGTGTGCTTCTGTTTTTTTTCTTTGCTGAAATGCAAACAACATCCCCCAAATGAAATGATCTGTGATTTTCTGACCTGTCAGTTACTGTCCCCTATGAACTGCAATAGCTAGGAGCCACTGAGATGGGCATGAGGCAGCATCAACTTCAAAACAGAGGTCTTCTATTCAGTAAGAACAAAAAACAACCTAATGAAAAGAATCTATTAGGTTCAGTCTGACTAGAGAATCAGACTACAAGATGGTGATCCTGCAAAGTGTTTCCACATTTTGGTGTCGTATAGACATAACACTGAACATTCTGTCATTTGAATTCAGGGAGGCAATTTTAACTCTTGAAATTTACTATGTTATGCTCCTGCTCTTGACCTGCACTGAGCTGTGTTCTAATTCAAGCAAAAATATTATCTTAATCTCAACCCCTGTGTTTAAATCTACATGAGGCAGATGGATGAATACGTGCATTTTAAACAGAAGTATCTGCCTGGGGCATATTCCCCACACAAAAATTAGAGCTTCAGAACCTCATGGGGATTCAGGGCAATTTAATTTTCAGAAAAATTATGAGTACCTTGGAACATGTGTGAGGTGTCCTCATAGCTCATGCTTTCTAAATGTACTCTATGCATATTTTATCTGACCTTTGTAAAGGTTGGAAAATACATTCTCCATCATGATGCAAGGAAAACTATTGGACAGACTACACCTCCTCTCCTGGGTGCTTCAAATATCATTTATAAATGGTCTTGACTCAATGTACTTTACAGTGCATCTAGGAAATCTATTTTTTATATTCACAGAAAAGGAAGTAGTTTCCAGGATAATCCTCTATCTGAATATTATCTGGCACCAAAGGAGAATTAGGACTTGATGTACCTTGCCAGCCTGTTCAACTGTTTTTTGGAGTTTGTATTAAGCCAATGTGCTGTGTAGCACTAACCCACTAATCCCATACATTTCCAACATCAAGTTTAAAGGCAGGCCATCAAGTGTTAGGCTATCTAAGATGGTTTGTTTTATCCCCTGGTGAGTTAGGTTAGAGGTTATAGCAAAGAACTATCCAATGGTTTCAAAGCAGTGACCTTCAGAAAATTGACAGAATTGGTAAGATCTCTTAAAATACCTGGATTGGGGAATTATTATCTATATGTTCATAATAACAATAAGAACCTCGTTCCTCATCATAAAAGAAGAAGTACTGTAAAAAATAAGTGTGGTCAGTCTTTTTATAAAATTAGTTCTCACACCATCACTAACCTAGGCGATTCTGTCAAATAGGTCCTTTAAGACATTGAGCTGGTTAAGCTAAAGAAACAATCCTTCTGTGACTCTTCTGTCTGTTCTGGAGGCTTTTATGATTATATTCTCTTTCCTCTACCTTGGAGACCCAAAATACATCCAGAGAGGCATTTTGCTGTTCCTTATGAGAGCACAAAGTTATGGGGAGGGGACTGAGAGTAGCATGGCTTTTCCATATCCATTGGAAAAGTTAATCAGATATCTGCCATGCTGTTTCCTTGTTTTCTGATTTTTTGATGCTTTGAGTGGTCAAGCAGAATGTGGCTTCACATTTGTTCAGAATACATCTCTAGTTTCTGAATTATTTTTATGCCACTTCGTGGCTAATAAATCATGTTTCATTTCCTGAATCCTGAGTGATACTTATAGAAATTAATAACTATTGATTGTTTTGTCTGCTATTCTGCTGGATAATGAAGCCAACAGTGAGAGCAGGTGCTGATTATTTTAAAGTGATAGTTGAACTAACCTCATTGTATGTACGCTATTATTTTATCCTTGTGTCAACACTCTGCAACATTCAAAGTGTTGAAGTGCAGCTAAGCAGTATTTGAGAGAAGCCTGAAGTAGTGCTTTCTTTATGAAAGGGAGCAGCCTGGTACAGCAGCGGTGAGGCAGCCATCCATCACTCCGTTACAGTGTGGGTGCTATAAGCTGTCCAAGCAGTGTGCAGCTGGGGATGGATCAGCACTGGCCCTGCAGCACGGCTCCTGGAGAAGCCTGGAAGTGCAGGCCAGAGGAAGATGCAGTACGTCTCCATAAGTCTCCAGGCAGGGTGGGGAGTGGCCTGGAGAATGGCCTGGGGAACAGGAAGCCTTTACGGGGCGTGTATCCAGGGACAAGGTCTGCAGGGTATGCTGTGGCACTACCTGCCACCAGTGACTAGGAATTGCTGTCCTATAAAAAACTACACATCCTCTGCCCCAGTGGCCCACTGGCATGCAGTGGACTACACCCATGCTGCTAATCCTCTTATCCGTCAGGACAGAGCAGCTACAGCCAGGCTGCTTTCTGGGAAAGGTCCCTTGCTATCTCCCGAGCTCTGCCTAGAAATCTTTTGGGAACTGTTACATACTAATGGATGCCAAGGGCTGTTCTAGCAGGGTGATCACTGTGTGTTACTTATCTTATTGTATATAGTGCATACTATGTACTACATATATTTCCTTTAAAGCAGGTGTAGTGTGTAGTGCAGTCTGACTTGTACACCTTAGAGTTCTACCACAGTCAATTCTCCAGAATCCCTTGTAAAATCCTTTTGAGATGCCTCATTTGTTGTTGGCTTGTTTCATTATAGCAAGGCACTGTACTGAACTGTGAACAGTGTGTAAGTTATTTCTATAGAGACATTAGAACATGACTTAGGAAAAAAAAACTGTACTAAAGTTTTAACTTACTTTTGACATTTTACCACACAAACATTAATACAGTGAAACTGGGATACTAAAAAAATTGTTCATGTTATTAAGATGTCACCAACTCCAACAGCTTTCAAGTAAGTCCAGAATCAGTTAAGCTTTATGTAGATTAGTGAACGGATACTGACATTTTTTAAATAATTCCAATAAACTCTGAAATATTGAATAACATTTAGCCTAGTATTTCAATTCTTCTCTAGTGTTTTTCAGGCTTACTTTTCCCTCCCAGACTGTAGTAGAGTTCTAATGGGCTTCACCCTCTTAACTCCAGGCTTTCTGGATAAGTGGGCTAATCTTAAGAGTTACTCTTCTGGCTTTGATAATTAAATGTATGATTGACTTGGTAGCATGCCATGCTATTTTGTGAATTGTGCGCTGAAGATTTGCCTCTAGGAGGAGCTGTTACTCCTGAACTCCTGAACGTTCAAAGAGTTAAATCACAATTTAATAGAGCTTTCATCAAGTTGTATTTTAGGCATCACAGTACAGATAGTATCATTTTTTACAGTATGAAACTGCCCAGAATGTATGTAAGAGCTGAAAAAAAGGTGTCTGACATACCTATCACAAGAGCTACGTGGCCCCAAATTGGCATTTTCTTATACAATTTACTTCAAACACTTTTATGTATTCTTTCTTCCTTCACACCTGGGATGTATGACTTTGTAGAAGATGAGTACAACCATAATTTCATCCCTTTAATCTAGCAGTTGCCAAGAAGATACAAATTCTTTCATTCTTCTTAGAGGAAACTAAGTGCATGCATGTAGAACATTACATATCACCACTGAAAATTCCTGAGGGGTCTCCATTAAATGCTCTGGAATACACAGAAGCAGGATTTAATGGTATGTATTTCAGACAGCACTCTGATTAACTGATGGCTAAACATATTTTTGTATGACAAAAGTTCAAGAAAAAATACCGACTTGGGCAAAATTAAAATCTTCATTTATTCAAAATTAATATATGAGAATATTTCACATTAGAGTATTTAGTATGTTTCTGAAAATAAAGCAGATGTAAATTCTGAAATATCTTTTTGAACTGAAATGGTCATTCTGAAGTATTAAAATGAAATATTCCAATTTTTCAAAATTGTTTCTTCCTCCAGACTGAGTATTCTTTTCTGGGGAAATTTCATTCTAAGTAAACCTGCATTTTAACAAAAAAGAGTCTAAAATATTTTTAATGCTCCTAGTCAACTGTAAATTAAAGTAGTTGCTCAAAAAAATGTATGTGCAAATAAAGAATTTGTTTCCTTTCCTTTATTTCCATTTTATGTCATACCCATTGGAGTAATATTTCTTGTGGTTGACCACATTTTTAATAGAAAAAAGTTTGCACTTGTATCTTAATTAGCCATATATCTGCTAGCATAAATTCTCCTTCAAGGAAGGATGTAGTAGGTGAGACATTCCATCACTGGGCACTATTTGGAATGATGTAATTTTTTTTTTTATTTTGGTTTTCATTATGTTCTCCTTACATAATGGATATGTTTTGTCACTAAAAAAATAAATCAAATCATTATGCCACAATTTAGGTCAGATACCTTGTCTTGTTTTTGTTTTTGTTTTGTTTTGTTTTGTTTGTTTGTTTGTTTTGTTTGTTTTGTTTTGTTTGTTTGCATTCTGTGGGAAGTATGAGAGAGGCATAAAGAGCCAGTATCTACTTTCTGGGAATCGCTGGAGGGGGATGTATTTCTGCAAGCATCACATCCTTTTCTCCCATGTATCTCTCTTAAAATATGTGGCATAAGGGCAAGACAGATTAAGGAGCAAAGTTACACAGCAAAAAAGAATAGCCTGACTGGTATATTCCAGCTCTCTCCTTTTGATCATTCTCTAAAGGTCATCTCCAGTTTGCTCAAGTTAATGCAACCTGCACATTAATCCAGGATAAAACTGCACAGTGTACCAGCTTTCTGATTGTCTTTCATCAACTTCTTACACTGTTTAGTGTGAGCAAAGAGCTTTGCTCAGAGTTGGCACAGCTCGGTTTGTAATATTGTTCATTAAGAGCATTTGTATTTGCACTGAGTCACTTATTTCCCTCTTTTCCATTCTCAGAGCTGATTTTGATGATTCTGCTACCTATTCAGCTGTTGCAACAAATGTCCATGGGCAGGCATCAACTAACTGTGCTGTGGTTGTGAGAAGTAAGTCCTAATTTATGATTAAAATAAGAAATAATTATCATGTTCATGTTGTTGAATCTTTATTGTCTGTGTTTTGCAGGGTTCAGAGAGGGTGAAGAGCCTCTCCCAGCTGCAATAATGCCTTTCCACTGTAAGCAATTTAAAAATTTTTGCTTAAGTAGTTTATATACCCTTATCGTTAATAAGAGCCATAATAATGTTTTACAGATGAGAAAATTAAATTTAACTTGTTTCTTCTGGTAGCAGTATGAGCTTTTTCGTTCTCATTTGCATCTCTTGATCAGAATATAGTATACTAGAGAGTTCCATTTCCTATTCAGAATAGACAGTAATCAGTTTGTGCCAACTACAATTTACTTAAGAATGTTTTCATTTTCTCATGCGTAGTGCCACTGTCATATGATGTTTGCTTCACACACTTTGATGTCCAATTTCTGGAGAAATTTGGAGTCACCTTTGGAACTGAAGGTGAAACACTGACCCTTAAGTGCTCTGTGTTGGTCACCCCAGAGCTGAAAAGACTACGGCCTCGTGCTGAGTGGTATAGAGATGGTAAGTTAGTTCATTGAATAGAAGCTGTCTGGAAAATGCTGGAGAAGACACTGATCAGTTTAGAACATGAGAATCACAGATTTAATTTCAGAATAAAGCAAACAAACATCTCTAGTAAGAATTTATAGACTTAATCTCTCTTTAAATAGTGACTTGGTGAACCTTTTCTTGAGCGCATGTTTACAGCAAAGGAGGCAATCTCATGTTATCTAATAACGTAATTGTTAAAATGCTTACCTGACTAGGTGGAAATCTAAAGTCACTTCCTCACACAGATGATCCATGTTATTCCAGTTTTCATCTACCATGAATTATTCTTTCTCTATGGAGTAACAGGTTATGGCCTTTTCAGATTAATACTTAATGATGCAAACATAATTCCCTCTTGATATGTAATGGATATGTACATGGATCACATTATTTCCAGGAGGTGTAAAACTATATTAACTGGCAGAAGTTGTTCCCAAATACAGCAGGAATTCATGAGCTATGAACCTTTGCTGTGTGCTACAATTCCTTGTGTTGAATCTCTTGAGATCTGGTGGCAATGCATAAATATAAATGATGAGAAGGTTAATCATTTGTAGAATCATGTGCTGTCAATGTTTTTGTGATTTTTTTAAAGATAATATTTAATTCTACTTTTTTATTAAGACAATCTTTTTTTTCCTAAGATTTTTCCATTTATATTAATCAAATAATAGCAATTGAATCCCTGAGAAGGATGTGTATGATTTATTTCTAATAGTTATACACAAAAGAAATATGTGTTTATTCAGTATTAATAAGCTTCACTTATGTGAAGCTTATCGAGGTTGTCTACTAGACTCCTAGGGGCATATAAGCCAACTGAATCAAATCTTCTAATGTGGTTTGGGATTCAACAGACATGAATATGATGTCTACAATTCATGGTCCACTTAGAACAATTTAAGACACCGAAAGAACTAAATCAAGATAATACTACTGAAATGTATATCCAATCTTAATAAGAGCTCGGCTGGTAACTAGAGCTTTCTGATATTGATCTCTAGTGTAATATAAATATTAGAAAGTGATATGCACCAGCATTCTGCAGATATTTATACCGTAATATGGGATAAAAAGTTTAATTCAAAGGAAAAAATCACAGAGTGCACAACTGAGCTGATATTTCAGCAGACTAAAATACCTGATGAAGAGAAACTTCAGCGTATAGCATTTCCCCCTCTATATGTGAACTTTCAGAAGAATATTGTTTTAGGAAAAATATCTCTTATACTGTAAACAGCAAGTGAAGGTTGACTCACACTGACTCTGAGGGTTACTCTCGATAGGTCTTGGTAGAAGTGATAGAGCATAACACGTCAGTGTACTGGAGATTTGATCACAACTGTGAGGCTTTAGTATTGTAATATTATTGTGATCACAGTTGCGTAAATACCTTCCTTATTAAAACTAGAGAATACGTTTGTGGCCTCTGAAATTTACACTTCTTCTTGGCTTCTCTTGTCAACCATCCAGGCTGCATTTAAAAGAGACCTCTTGCTTTCTTAAAGCATTTGGTGTGTCTTTGACCTTTTGTGAAGGAAGGTTTGTCTGCTCTTACCAAACTCAACTACCTCCATAATTTCTGGTTTAAAGTACACAGGAACAGTGGGAATGGATGATTCTGGCCTTACCAGGCAATACAGGCTTGCCTGCAGTTTGTATGTATTATTTCTGGAGTGTCTAGCATTCCTCTCAACTTGGAATGTATATAAGTGACCTGTTATTCAGAGGTGCTGGTTGCTCATGTTCATTTTTTTTCTTCAAGATTTTCCACAGAAGTCGTGCGTTGGTTAAGGATTCTAGGTGGAGATGTTTTCTTATTTCATTTAAAGTACTTCGTGTCTCTCTGCGTTAAGTGTCAGTTCCATTGTGATGTCGTGGAAAGGGGGCAGGCAGATTTTCTAGGCAAGGATCTCATGATTAAGGATCTCATGGAAATAAATGTGACTGAATTTACTTTATACTCTTCTCTGTAAGAAGATGTATGCTTAGATGATCATGTAAATTTACTGTTCATTTTAGTAGCATGTGTCTTATTATCTGAATGTGTTATTTTTTATTACCTTCCTATGTAGTTCAACTGGTAGCTGGAAAAATGAATTCCTTTGTGATCATTTGAGTGTCTGCTCCAATGTGTATTTAAGCAATAGAATAATAAACATTTATAGATATTCATTTCCTTTAAATATTATTCTGCTGAATTGATTAGAATAAATTAATATGCAATAGGTCTTAGGGAGTTAGAAATAAAAAATAATCCAATCAATTATTAAAAAAGTTGAGGTGAAGAAAGTCCCTTGACTAGCATAAAATATCCTGCTCATTCTTTTGCTCAGGTTTCACTAGGCAATCAGATTAATTTGCATTAATCATGGGTCACCACCTCTCACCTATGAGAAATACAAATTTAATTTCATTCACTGCTCAACAGACATGCCTTGAGGATTTAAATTCAGTGTATGCTTATAGCAGTCCAGATTAAACAGAAATCTCATTTTTAAACTTGGAGGAAGAAATTGAGTAATCTGACTTTTGACCTGAACAGGTTACAAAACTTATTAATAATGAAACAAAGTTCCACCCTCCATTTATTACAGGGTACGGCAGGTTTTCATGTAATTTTTTCAAAATGTGGATAATATATTTCTCCGTCAGCATATTCAAAATAGCAGTGATGAAAGTTCTGAAGTTTGTTCTGAAGTCTCAAATTCACTAAGAAATATGCTTAGGGAGACGCAGCTTACTTTCTGTACAGTTTTCATAGCATCAAAGCACTGTCCCTCTGAATACAGCTAGTATAAAGCTGGTGTAGTTCGTGCCTCTCATTAGCACAGGGTTGCACTAGGACATTGTTCTAGCCACTGTGCTAATGTGGGTCTTCTGTTCCAGATGTGCTGATAAAGGACTCCAAGTGGACAAAGCTGTATTTTGGAGAAGGCCAGGCAGCTCTGTCCTTTACTCATCTAAACAAAGATGATGAAGGTTTATACACCCTGCGGATGGTTACAAAAGGTGGAGTGAATGAATGCAGCGCATTCCTGTTTGTCAGAGGTAAGGTTTTCACCTCTTTCTTGGGAGAAATTAAAAATAGCAGAAGAAAGAGTAGTTTTATTAAAAAAAAATGCAATAAATGAAACAGGAAGAAAGGTGGCATTGTGGTATTTAATAGTAATCTGAGTGGTATTTAATAGTAATCTGATTTATATAGTAGTCTGTGCTAGAAACAATACAGTTGCTTTACATGAGTGAGAACTTCAGGAAGAGCGTGATTCTTCCTGGAGAACATGGTACATCATTCCTGTAAAGAAACAACTTGTTTCTTTCTTTACTTTCTCTTTTCCCGATAGGAAATAAACATCTTTGCATGCTAACAGTCTGCTCTGTAATTGTTTTATCTACGTTACTAAGTGGGAACGAGCCTTGTTGGGCATTTTCAAATTCTGTGCCTGGCCTTAGGTGGAGACACAGGAGAAAGAAATATTCCCACTGACATACCAGGCACACTCAGCTTAATAATCAGAAAAAGAAGCAAAGTAAGAAATTAGCTCATTGAAGAAATACAGTTTTCACAAGAGACATAGCTAAAAGGAAGATAAATGTATTATAATAGAAGTCAGAAATTGCCCTTGCATTAGCATACACAACTCTCAATGAAAGGAGAATGAGCTCCCACATGTAGATCTACACAAAACTTAGTTTTTCCTTTTTTTTTTTTTTTTTTTTTTAATTGGAGGATGAAAATAACTGGCTGAGCAGTGCTTTCATTCTCTTAAATACATTTGACCATATGCTCAGTGGTGTCAAACTGGTGCAGCCACACTGAAGCCATTGGAGCTGTAGTAATTTTAAACCCATGGAGATCTGGGCTGGTCTTGGAAATATATTGTAACATACTTGCAGAAGTGTCTTCCGACTGATTTTTGTGGAGTGGAGGGGCATGAATGTTTTTTTGAGTGGCAGAGATCCACCTTCCTCACAGAACTAGCCCATGGGCTTCATTGGCTTTACAATATATCCTTACCAAGCCACCCTGATCTCTCTGGAAACAATATGCAAAAGATTTCTAGTTCCATTTAACTTCTAAAAAAGAAACTACCCAAGTGAAAAAAATGTTCACTAATTTATAGTGAATTTCCCAGAAATTATTCTCATGCTGGTGAGTTAATTTTAGGTACCTCAACGATTCATTTTGCACTTTGATGCATTCACATGCACAGAATCTTGGCCTTGAGCTATGTTCTCCAGAGTCTGCAGTGCCCTTTGTTGGCCTTTCTCTTGCCTATTTTTTTTCCCTTTCATGTGTACAGGAACTGCAGCTTGATTGAATTTCAGTCACCTCAAAACTGATTGTTTTTGCAATATGGGAAATTATGTTCTCAGTACCTAAGGTTCCTCTTCTGAAATACTTCAGATTCAGCTGCAAGAAACATGCATAAAGGACAGCAAATCTGCAGGCATCTTTACAGCATGTGGATTGTTGTAAAGTGACAGTACTTCTTTGCACGTGTTTTTGGAAAATTTGGGAAAACACCAACACTTAGGTTCAAATTAAACTTGTAACTTTTACTTGGTTATTTCAGAAAAAAAATCCATAAAAGAATACATTTGGACTCTCTGCAGGATGTTTTCATGTTATGGGAACCTTTCTTTGAAAGGAGAGAAATCTGTTTGTAGACTCCATTAGAAGGTTTGGATTTGTATGAGTAATACCTCAAAAATGAAGCCACACAAGGATATCTTCATGAAAGTACATTCATTACTTAGGCCTGTTGGCACTGTAAAACTTTATATAAAAAGCAGCCTTAGAAATGAACCAAGAGTTTGAATAATTTTAATTCCCTGAGAGATTTATTTTCCTCAGCTATACGTTTGTTACTGAGTACCTTGGTCTGATCAGTAACCCACTGAGCTACAGCTTTCAGTGGGAAAGATCAAAAAACACATGGGATAGTAGGGCATTTAATTCCTGTGAAATGTAATGCAGGTTTGATTCTTAAACTGTTTCCAGAACATTTTTATCCATGTGGAGAGAGATACGGGTTTGATTCATTAGTGTAGTGAATTAGTATATGACAAAAACTTTTGGCTCCCATTCACATAAAAGAGTAGCAGAGCAACTGAAAATTTTCCCTTTTGCCTCTGTTGTAGATTTCACAATCAAAACTGATTTACTTTTATTTGTGATCCAGATGCCGATGCATTGATTGCGGGAGCACCAGGGGCTCCAATGGATGTTAAATGCCATGATGCTAACAGAGACTATGTTATTGTTACCTGGAAACCACCAAATACGACCACTCAGAGCCCGGTCATTGGATATTTTGTTGACAAGTATGTAAGCACTGGGATTTATTTAGTTCTGCTGTCAAAACCACATACATTCTGAAGAATAAAAATGCCATTATATTCCTGTGTACTTATGTTCTTTAGCTGCAGACCCCAGGCACAGTAAGTTGTCTACTTTGCTGAATTACTAGAATGTTTTCTGTCACACTTTTAGCTCTGATTTTCTAGTACTTTCCTGGGCAATTCTGGCCGCTGTCTTGGAGTTACAAAGGACCAGGAGCCCTTCCCAATAATCATTTGCAAGCATCCAGACTTTATCAGGCAATGAAAATGCTCAGTAGCGTGGATGTGGCCAAATCAGAGAATGACCCCTGGCACTATTTAATTTATAGGAGTCAGAATCTGTGGGTATCTTGAATTATATTTAGTCTTTTTAATCTGTATGCCTCAAAAGCTGGAATCTAAGAATTATTACATTATCTTTTTATTTTAGCCATAACTGTGATATAAGAGGGGCTTGAGGCACAGGCTCTTGGGAGCCGATAGTTTAAATCAGAACGGCACTACTTTCTCTCCTCCAGTCTACTCTGCATTTTGCTCACTTTCAGCTCAGCGCAGGCAGCCCAGGATCAGGGAGTCCAATTGTTATTTTGCATCTCTCTTTCACCGAAGTGCATGATTGCCCGTTGCAGCCAGGGTAGAATATCTGACCTTTAATGTCTGAAGCTGACAGTCAGCTAAAAACATTACTGAAATGTTTCACGAGTACAACACTCTGTACTTAAAGGCAACATTTATAGTTCATTGCTATTTGCTACCCTGTAATTTAGAGTAGTTCAGAGACAACTGTCTGGGAATTGCTGGAAAATGCTGGTTTATGAATAGCACTCAGCATGAAGAAATTAATGTAAAAACTGAGGGCTCTACCAGTTATATCCAATTTGTGCAGTGCGTAGATCATAGGAATATTTCATCTATTTTGTATGTAATCTATCCAGCTGTTCTTTTTGACATTTTGCCTGGATTACTGCAGCATGAAGTAGCCTTTGATCATGACCCTGTTTTTCATGGTACTGTCAGGGCAAAGGGTGGTCTTCTCCATTAAAGTTTATAGTAGTAGGAGAAAAAACATGTGGGCACACAGTGGAGCCAGTATGTGGACGTCACCGTGCTTCTTGATGACTCCTGCACTCTTTTGTCAGAGAGAAAAGCTTGCTTGATTAAAAATATGACAAGAATGAGATGGAAGAGATTAGGTGAAAGTTGCAATTTCAGCATGTTCCGTAGAGATGCATATAAAAAATGAAAGTGGGATAACATACCTTATATAGCAAGACAGAGAACTAAATGGAAGAGAGAGAGTTGAAAAGGACAAAAACAACCCACAACCATGCAAGAAAAATGACCTTTGCAATTGCATTATGAATAAATATGAACAAGGTGAGCACTGGTTGTCTGATCAGAAGAAATCGTATGAAGTGTGTGGTTTTCATTAAGAAGTGATATAGTTCAGTGGCTTTTGTGATTCTGATTTGGTGTGTGTAGGATGGTGTACTTTTATTGTGGAACAACACTGATAAATGCTGTCTTCTGCTACTCCAAGATGTGAAGTAGGTTTGGAGAACTGGGTCCAGTGCAATGATGCACCTGTAAAAATCTGCAAGTATCCTGTGACTGGTCTTTATGAAGGACGGTCTTACATCTTCCGTGTGAGAGCAGTGAACAGTGCTGGCATTAGCAGGCCTTCTCGAGTCTCTGACCCAGTTGCAGCTCTTGACCCGGTTGACCTGGAAAGAACACAAAGTAGGTTGTACAAGGCTGAAACACATACTGAATATTTGATCTTACTTTTTTTTTTTTTCAGATTCTGCTTGCTAGATAAACACATTTGCTTCTTCCCTTGAAGTAATATCTCACTAGTTTCAAGGCTGTAAGCACATAAATGGAATGCCAAGGTCATCATGGACAGTTTGTCAGGACCTGGGGATTCCGTCTCAGTTATCACTGGTTTTGCTTAGCATTAAATATAAACAATATAAATTACTACAAAGAACAACATTTTCAGAAAAGCCAATATGCCCTGGCAGCTTGTATCATTTGCAGTGTGAAATGAGCCCAGAAGTCCCATAACCTTCTGTGTTTGCTGGCAGCAACATTTGAAAAAGTAATTGAACATGCCCGCTTTAAAAAAAATATAAAAATAGAATTATGATAGGAATTCATCAACCCATGGACTGATGTATTTATCCATGTCTTCCCCCCACCCCCTCAGACAAGTGCCAGTACTGACAGAAAGATCCCCTGCTACTGGTTGAGGTATCTGATATTATGACTTTTCCGGGAGATGGAAAAAGTCAATCTAATAAAAAAAACACAACCCTTTCTGAAAGGTGGTCTTGTGCTAAAGGCCACTGAAGTCTGAAGAGAAGCCTTATGAGAGCTTCTCCATTAGCAGAGTAAGCTGTCTTGCTCTGAGGACTATTTTTATTCCATATATCATTTAAATGTGCACCTTCTGTCTTGCGTGCTTCTTTTATGTAAAAAGGAATTAAACTCACTATGAAGATGGAAGAGTACTATCCCAATATAGTCTGTAAAACCTGAGCAAAATATACTCTTTCCACTGGCTTTATGGCTAATTCTTGTAGCAAAATTCCAAACAATTGTTTACCAATCTATGACAGAATAGAACAAAACTATTGTGACTCTGGTTCTTACAGTTTATCATGCCTTAAACAGTAGTGTCTTGCTCATTTTACCTATGAAAGTGAATGAAGCAATGTATGATTTTTAGTTAATAACGAAGTTATGGAAATAGATGTACACAGGCTTTTTAATAGATGATATACTGTAATTTGGAACGTTTGTAAATATATTAAACAGATTCAAGAATCTAACTGAATATTTTGCTTAACAGCTGTTCATGTGGATGAAGGGAGAAAGATTGTAATCAGTAAAGATGACCTCGAAGGTATGTTACATTTCTGTGATTTCAGTCCATCTGTTTTAATCCTAGGAATTTAGCATTGTAATTTGAAACAGCTTGAAAAGAAATCCTCCTAGTGAGTGAACTCTTTATAATAATAAATATAGTCATATATTTTGGCTTGCAAGCCTGAGAGAACACTAGTGAAAGGTAAAGGTCTAAAAGGACAGACAGCACCAAGCTCTTGACTGCACTAACTGCATTAAGTGCTGACAGTATCTCCTCACCTTTTTGCTTTGGCTAGTGCTAAGCTGCATTTAAACAACTGAACATTGCATTTAATCACTCACATTTCCTTTCCACCTATCCTTCTCTAGGAGCTAAATATAGTTTTTTCAGACTGCATTTGATGACCTGAGCAAGTTGTTTCTGTTTTCATAAAAACAAAACAAAACAAAAGAAAAAAAACCACATATGTAATCCATCCTGATTATGTAATTAATACATCTTTCTCTGAATGGAGATGTTATTAAGGTTAAGGTTATGGACTACACACTGTTTCTCTCAGTAGAACTGGAGAGATCGCTGCCACCTTTTGAGATAAAGCCTGAATTTCTTCCATCTTTGGTTGTGTCTGTATGCTGTGGGTTTTTTTTTTTTTTTTTGGCTTCGATGATGATCTTCTTTCTACTTAAACTGTCAAAAATGTTAACTATAATGGCTTAATAGGTAAAAAAAATCTATCTACTGTCTTTAGCAAAGTAAGCTTATAAAACTGTAACTCCAATAATAAATTAATAAAAGAAAATCCACCTGACAATAGGTGTAATTGAATAGAGAATTAGAAGTTAAAGCGTTTCTCCTGTGCACAGGTAGGACAGATGAAATTTCTCTATTTTGTCCACGATATGCTAAATGAATTTATATGGATATTATAGAATCAAAATCACATTATAGGATCAGAATATGTTTGTCTTAATTTTTTTTTGCTTCAAAATACATATTCCTCCTTTCAGGATTGCCTGAGAATGATCACAGGGGTTAAACAGCCAATCTGGTATAGGTACGAACAACAATTTTTGGATTCCTGTTTCATTATTTCTTCATATTTAATAAAAGAATATGATTCACATAGATCACTAGTTTCATTTGCGAAACTGGAGAACACTATTGAAAAAGTGATCGCATAGACCACAAACAGATTTCTTTTTTAGTGCCTGGTGACCTCTTGTTCTGAGAAAGTGAGCTGTATCATCATGTTACATCATTAGAAACTGTCAGCTTTGTTTTTTTCAAGAATGTAAAAAAATATGTTTAGTTATGTAAAACTAATTGGAAGAGATTTGACTACACTCGTTTTGCAAATGGTTATTTTTAGTGCTTAAAAATTGTTTTCTTGACATCAAGTCAGCAATTTTTTTCTAAGACTCATCTGATTCATGTGCCTTTCTTAAAGGAAAAGAGCATCTGTAGGAAAGCAAATATTAGAAAACACTAAGAAAGAACACATTCTTGGGTTATGTCAGTTTACTTTGAAAAGGTCTGGTTTTGACTGGAAGATGTGTACAATGAAATAACTTTTTTTTTTTCATCGCAAGCCATATGGGTTCTAGAGATGTTTATAAATGCAACATTGTTTCCACAATTTAAAGATTACTATTAAAACATGTTTCTCTTTTTTACTGTCAAAATCTGAAAATTTAGGGTATATATGCTCCCTGCTTGTATGAGAAATGAGTAAACTGACCTTAACACAACAAAAATTTTTATTTTCTCAATTGTAAGACATAGACGAATAAAATATTTGCAGGTATTTGCTGAATTGTTATTTCTGAGCTGTTATCAAGAGGAAGCTTCATTCAGAGCTGTGTTGCTATGTCTGAAGCGTTCCTTCATAGGTCTGAGGTTTACAGCTTTGTAATCCCACTGGCATGGAAACTGGCTTCTTCTCATGCTGTGGAGGGTGATAGTGGACGTGAAGAGCCATGCTGAATTCCTTTGGCCTAGAACTGGGCATGCAGGTTCTGCCTTACCTTCCTGGTAGGCCTGCAGACCAAGAACAGAGAGGGATTTGGTTAGGCCTCTCCAACTGGTGGAGTCACCAAAGGACTCTACAGTTTTTAGAAATGCTTTAGACTGGCTGGTAATACCTTCACATTATATCCTAATGAGTTCTCTTTCCTTTCCTGCTTTCCACTTTGTTTTAAGCTGTGTCTCTCCTTCTTCTTTTGTAGATATCCTCTAGATTAAGTTCTTATATTTAACACATTGGGCTTCTGTCTTTGATCAAAAAATATATCTTATTTGCATATATGAGGAGATTTTTCCAAGGCATTCTGCCCAGCAGATAAAAGTAATTCAAATGTGATCAAAGAGAAAAAAAATGTGTGACAAATGCACAGCTTGTCAGACACATATTTAACTTTTACTGAAAAAGTAAATAACCAACTCAGTTCCTCAAAATGGAATTGAAGTGAGCAAGTGGACTGCAAGGATGATATCATAGCTGAGATTGTGCTGCAGGGTGGGAGGTCAGAAAGATGAGCTGTAGCGTGAGCTGACTCTGAGGTTAATCTACTGTTTAACACTTGCTATGCTTATTACTCTTCCAGGCGATATTCAGATTCCAGGCCCTCCCACCAATGTACATGCTTCAGAAATCAGCAAAACATATGTTGTGCTCAGCTGGGATCCACCTGTTCCCCGTGGCAGGGAGCCACTGACGTATTTCATTGAGAAGGTACTGTACTGTACAGAGGCATTTGACTATGAGGGGTTTCACTGCCACATGCAGTTATATTCATCTAATTTTTAGAGCTGCAGAATGAACAATAAAACTAGCACTTTCTGAAGTCTCTCAGGATTTGGCAGTGGGATGTTAGAGAGGCATGGACAATCAAATGTCTCATTACATGATTTAATGAATATTGAAATTCAAGGTTTGGGGAAAAGGTTACCTCTCTGCAATTTGCTTACTGCTGTCTAAAATGAGAACAAACTACATGTGTAAGGTAGCAGTTTAATGGAAAAAAACCCATCTTAGATTTCATATCCCTACAGACAAGACTGCCAGTTTGCACCTTGCCTGTATTAAAGGGGACGTTATGCTAGTCCTGCAAAAAAGCAAGGAATAAACAGTGAGTCATAACTTGATGCTCACTTTTCTTTTTTGCAGGCTTACTGCATGCACCCTTTGCTATAACCGAACATTTCCAGTTCATTCTCTATATGGCCAGTAGAGAGGCAGATGTCTCTCTCAGATTCACCATTGCCTATCAGTCTTCATGGCTGCCTTCCTCTTCCCTTGGACTTGATAGGCAACTTTGGTGATCACAGTAGGAGAAGTTTGTTCTCCCTTGCAGGGTACAAAGATTTAGATATCTCTGTCCTCACGCCAGGTATCTAAATTAAGCATGTTGAAATACAGCCAGAGGTTGTAGTCTTTCCTTCTTGCAACGTTTTGCCATCACATCAGTAAGTAAATTGGGCCTCACACCCGACCTCTAAAACTCCTACACGCCAAGCTATATTTAGTTTTTATGAATGATGTCTCTAGCATATGTCTCTTCTTAGTGATCCACAAAAAGTGAAACCATCCATAAAACTGCCACACATTCAGTTTCCATCTTAAATATTGTGACAGCATTTTCTTAGGACCTTACTGTGCAAGTTTTTTCTTTTCACAACTGTTCAGCACATTCCTTTGAAGTTCATTTCTTAGCCTATCATTCTGTGGGTATTTCCCCACGTTTTGCAGCATCTCATCTTGCCTTCCTCTTCTAAATCACTTTGAAATCTTCACTTCCAAAGCCCTTCATCTCTACTTTATCAGCATCCATTACCAGCGGGGTGCTGCAACGTGAAGCCCACTCACAAGATTTCCCACAAAGTAGGTTTATGATTTCTCCCCTTCTGCTTTTCACATTCAGGAAAACTGATGGCAAATTCCATGGAAAGAAGTATTTTGTTTTCTCTTTATGCGACAAAATATCATGTCATTTCTTCTTTGTACTTATTCCTGGATGTAAATATCTGCTCTTACATATAAATTTAATGCAAACTAAACTAATAATTTTGAATTATGTCTTTGTTCTGTATTCATACCTCAACTGAAAGGTAACTTTTGGTTGCTGACTGTGGTTTCCAGGAAAAAAACAACCAACCAACCAACCAAACCAAACCAAACCAAACCAAAAAAAAAAACAACAAAAACCCAAACACCAAACACTCATTATCAGGAGCATGCTTTCAATCACAATCTGACAGCAAGTATGGGATTTATCTTAATTTTTGCTGCCTATAATATGAGCTAGTTACCTGCACTTTTCTGTAGCAATGAAAGAGAATCTGGAACTCTGTCTATATTAAATAACAACTTGGATGAGGTGTGGCCTGAAAATACCTACTTGTTTCCAGAATATTCAAAACTCATCAAGATGAAAGGATCAGACGTAAATTTCTATTGAGTGGACACTGAGATTTAGTTGATTTTCAGTATAATCGTGAATTAGAAAATACAGATATCTGTCTTTTTTTACAGGAAGGGCTTTAGATAGCTTCAGAAACTCTGTATAGCAGTGGCAATGAGGAACAAGTGAGTCTTAATTAAATGCCAAACTTACTGAGAGAAACTGAGAATGAAGACTAAAAGGTTATTATTATTAGGAAAAAAGGTTCATTACTCTGATTAATACCTGACTGTAAAATTCTTTGGCATATAAATAACTTACATATCTGAATAGCACAATCAGTACATAAGTTTATTTTTTCTTTTTGCTTTGCACAGTCATTTGTTAATTTAGGAAACCACCATTTCTAATTAATTTCCAATAAAGAAATATCAGTCCTGAGGAACAAAAGGAGTTTTTAAAGGCCTCAAGAAACACAAATTGAAAGTGAATTCTCCATGCTGTATAGCAACGTTGCCTCAAAGAGTTTTTAACACATAAATTGAATCAAATTACAGAGTAAAATATGATGTCGATTCTTTCCTATGTGAAACTGAATTGCAACAATTAATGTTTTTCATACCAAAAGGTAAAATAAAAAAAAAAAAGTTCAGATTTTCCATCTAATTAAAGAAGAAAATGTTATGTTTTTGTTTTACTGTTGAGAACAGTAGATGAATTCAGTATCTATATAAAAAAGATCTTGATACATGGGCTCCAGATGTTTACTTGTTTTGTTATTTACCTATCGTAAGCCTCATAATGTACAGGGTAGTTTCCAAGGACCCATGAAACATTATCCCTTCTGTGAGAAGTCTGCAGTCTATCAGGTTTTATTCTTGGACTCACTGCTTGAAAATTTAATTTTTATCCACATTTCTGTGTTGGAAGGCAATTTATTTTTGCTATTTACTGGGCACTTGTGTTTTACTAAAAGTGCTGAACTACAACATAATTAATCGTTGTTCTGGGTCAACAGATTACCTGGGGAATCTAATGGACTGCAGAACTTTATGAGAGTGCTGGTTTGCTGGCTCTCTTCTATGTGTGATTATAATACTAATTGGCTCAGCTACTATACCAAAAACAGTATAAGAGAGAGTATTCAAAAGTATTTATTTCATTTGATGAATGGTTTTAGGGAAGTGACCTTTCTAAAGAGAGTATGTAAAGATGTGGCAGTGAGTAAAGTAATTTCACACCACACCATACTTTTCTGCTTAATCCAGATTATACTAAACCTTTGGGTGTTCAAGTAAATTTTATGGAGCATGAGGCCTTTGGGACCAATCTTTTGGGACCAATCATAGGTGACAGTCATGGCCCTAAATGAAGGTTAGCTGTATGTACAAGAGTGCATATACTGAAGTCTAGACAGAAGGAGAAAATGAAGTACTCAAGCCTTTGTTGCAGAGTAATTGAATGCCTAAGTTATGAGAATTTGCATATGCTAAAGCCAGGCATTTGAGAATAATCATCCCCTATTTAGTTCATGAACAAATTCATGGCAGGATGCAATATAGCAATATGTTTATTTTTGACAGTTCCCAGAAGTGATTTGCAGCTTTTTTATTTCTTTTTTTTTTTTTTTTTTTTTTTTTCCAGTCCATGGTTGGCAGTGGAAGCTGGCAAAGAGTCAATGCACAGGTTGCTGTAAAATCTCCTCGCTATGCAGTGTTTGACCTTGCAGAAGGAAAACCATATGTCTTCCGAGTCTTGTCAGCAAACAAGCATGGCATCAGTGATCCATCTGAAATCACAGAACCTATTCAACCTCAAGATACTGTTGGTAAGGCATTAATTGTAACACATTAATATTAAATACAATTGATATTGTACAAAATATAAAGAGACAACTAACATTGTAATTAGATTAATCTAATTACAATAACAGTAATCAAATTCATTTGTGTTCAATACTGCAGAATTTTAAAAAGACCAAGTTGTTAAATTTTGGAAACATTCCAAAATTTTCATAATGATCACAAATCTTCTTACTTGGAACAATAGTTGCTAAAAAGTTAAGTGAATTTTAGTTAGTCATTCCTCACAGTGCTCTACATATGTGACTTGTCAAAAGATAACATGGGTTAATCACTAACTTAGATAATTATATTTTCTGGCTCAGGAAATTATATACTACTTAATTTCCTACAGTTTCAGCTAGGTAAGGTAGCCTTTCCTTTCTTTGCTAGTATTCTAAGTTGCACATTACTACTGGTGCGAAATTCCCATGGCATGCAGATGAGTAGATTTCAGTGATTGGGGAAGATAAATCTTCATAGTCAATGGTAACATTCCACATGAAAACCAAGTGTGTATTTTGGGGCCACATTCAACCACACAAGTGAAAATAGGAAGTAGTTATTCCTCTTGTTTCTTAAATATTTGGTCTACTCTTGCAGTTTAGCAAAGGTTAAATACAACAGCCTCATGTATTGACAGCTGTCACCTTCAGAGAACATAACTTGTTAGTACGCTTGCTAGAAGTTGAAATAGTTATTACAGTATCTGATATACCACAGTGCAATAAATGTTGATAGATGTAGCCTTTTTAACATTTACCATAATTTTTAAAAAGCAGCCCACTGCCTTTAGCTTGATCTCTTACTATACAAAATGAAATAAAAACATCTTTTGCTTTTATCTATTCTTGATTTGATATTTCATTAATGAATAAAAAGTATTTAAGCTGTTCAACATTCCCTAAGGTAGGAAATAATAATAAATAGGCTACCCCTTAGGAGTTAACACAAGAAGTTCTGAATAAATCATCATTATAGTTGAAAGCAGAAAGCACAGGATTTTATTTTAAAGAGAAACTGCAGGAGCACTTTCAGAGATGGAGTTAACCACCTGAGCTAAAATTCATCAGATACACATGATTTCATTTAGTTTCTGGCACACAGCACTACTCAGCATTCCTAAGGGTAGCTGAGACAAGTTCATGGGACTGCTAAACATTACATACAGGTTATGGGCTGGCTTTTTCTCTTGAGTAAAAACTAGAGGGTATAAGGGGTATGCTAGGCCATCTAAAATGACACAATTGAATTGAGCAGTAAAAGTGGATTGCATTTGAGATTGACATCTAAATTTAAGTATCTTTATGTAGGCATCTATGTAGGTGCTCCGGATTTCTCTCTCATGGTAGCGAGGGGAGCCTAAAGGATAAATTGGCTGACCAGCCATGTAGTATTTATGTTTGGGTGAGATTAATTATTCTCAATACTCTGCCACTGATCTGAGGTTCAGTTCAATTGTTCAAACAGACATGGAATCATAGAACGGCATTGGTTAGAAGGGACCTTAAAGCTGATCCAGTTCCAACTCCCTGCCATGGGCAGGGTCTCCACCTACCAGATCAGGCTGCCCAGGGCACCATCCGACATAGCCTTGAATGCCTCCAGGGATGGGGCATCCACAACTTCTCAGGGCAATGTATGCCACCGCTTCACCACCACCTGAGTAAAGAATTTCCTCACAACGTCTAATTTAAATCTCTCCTCTTCTAGTTTAAAGCCATTCTCCCTTGTCCTATTACTATCATATAGCGTAGAACATCAGTCTCCATCTTTTTTATAAGCTCCCCACGAGTACTGAAAGGCTGCAATGTGCTCTCCCTGAAGCTTTCTCTTCTCCAGGCTAAACAAACAAAAAACAACTCCCTCAACCTTTTTTCATAGGAGAATATTTTAGACACAGAATTAAAAAAAATATTTACACAGTACTATACTGTTAAAAAAAAAAGATTGCATTTCTTTTATTTCATGTTCCTTTCTTCAGCTCTGGTTCTTTGGAGTACAACAATTTGAGGAAAGTAAATGCTTTAGAAAAATGAGTGCTGGATTCCTCTCAACCTATGATGAAGGGCTGACACTGTTCCTTATGTTACGAAAGCTTGGATAAATATGTTGTGGTGTACAGACTGGGCTGGCTGTCACTAAGTCATTATGTTCCCATTTAGATGTTTCTTTTCAATCTATGCATATTCAAGTTGTTTGGATGAATACAAATCAACAGTGAACTTTCATTACGTGTAAAACGACCTGTGTGCTATGCTCCTTTAAGAAGACTGTAGAAAACATATGGAAGAATGCTTTATTCACTTCTGCTTAGAGCTGTGGAGGTTGATCATGGAGTTCAGGACATAAACAGTCATAAACTGTAGCATAAAAGATTAAGGCTGGACAGTGCTTTCTTGGTGAAAAAGGTGCAATAGTACAATACTGGAACAAGTTATTCAAGAAATCTCCATTGTTAGAAGCTTTCAAGATTCAGACAAATCCATGACTGATCTGGCTTAGTGTTAGTGATAGTTCCACCAGGTGATAGGATGGAATGGATGACCCCCAATATCCCTTCCAACCAACATTTCCATGCTTCTGTGAAATCCACCTAGCTAAGTTTAGCTGAACAATTAGCATTCAAACATATGCATAAAGATGTCCTGAGTTGTGGCTTTTTCTTAACTGTGGTCATCAATAGTTGACTGGAAAGCAGTATTTCCTAACTCTTGTGTTATTATACATTTATAGTTAATAAGCATTTTTTGTTGATGCAACAGTGTTACAGGAACTACATATAAGCATCTTATTTGAGGGAGAATACTTGAGAGAGCATTTTCATACCTGTATGCCTTTATATACATTAGTATATATAAGACAAGTAACTTTACAGTAAAATAAATATAATAAAATATAAATCATAATAAAATATAAATCATATAGTAAAAATAACATAGCAGGAAGAAACAAAGCCAAAGAAATTAAATGTTGTGTAAGTGTACAGCACTGAGTTTACTTTCACTTATCTTTATTTTTATGTGTTTCATAATAATACATATTTTTCTCTTTTTCTTAGTTGTCCCATCAGCGCCTGGTCGCGTAGTGGCCACAAGGAATACGAAAACATCAGTTGTAGTCCAATGGGATAAACCAAAACATGAAGAGAATTTGTACGGCTACTACATTGACTATTCTGTGGTGGGATCAAATCAATGGGAACCTGCTAACCACAAACCTATTAAATACAGCAGGTATTGAGAATACTTCTGGATTTTGCTGAGATTTAAAAACTGTAGTTAGTTTTAATTCAGTTTAACTTCTAAGCAATGGTGTTCTCATAGGATGTGAATGCTGAATGAGTGTGAGTAAAAAAATGGTCTGCAGATTCTGAGCTAAACTTTGCTGGGCAAACTCTTCCTGCCCCTGTCCACCATTCTATCTAAATGGGAAGCATTTTTTGTCTATTTGATTAATCATAAAATAAGGTTCTAGAGGCATGATTCTGAATGTCTTGGGCATGAGAAAGCGCAAAAGTCTTAAAGTCTCAGTTATGTTATAAAGTGAACTGACCTGATGTGCATGAGAAAAAGTATGAGGAAAAAAAAGGGACTCAGAAGCTTTCCAGCTTTTTTCTCCTAGGAGATGTGTAAGGTATATTTTCTTATGGGTATATAACAAGCACATCATATTGTTTTGTATATTTTTTCAGCTACTAATTATTTTTGAGTGACTTTGAATTCTTGCTGAATCCTTTGATCAAGCAGTTTGTTCAAAGCAATTTTATCAGAGAAAAGGTAGAAGACTAACTGTTGGTCAAAAGGGTAGGGACAGCAGAAAAAAAAAAAAAAGACAATATTTTATTTGTTCAATAGTGAACCCATCCTGCACTGCGATAGTTTTGACTATCCTAATGCTACCGTAATTGCCCAGAACCTCAGAACATAAATAAAAGCTTCTTTGGATGGTTTCTATGAAAATGAAATGAAAACTATAGTGTCTTCCAAGAATAGATTAGAATTTGGCAAGCCAATCCTCACATGAAATATACAACAGTTGGCATGATTCTACCAAGTAGATCAGCACTAGCAATTCAATATGAGTCCTGTGCCATTTTTTTTTTCCAGTGTCACATCCAAATATGTTGTATTGAATCGTATAATTATATTTCAGTTTCCCTCCTGGAAATGTTTTCCTTTGTGAAGTGTTCATGAAGTTGAATTCATTGTTGCCAAGATTTCATGTTACAGCACAGAATGTTATTTATAAGATACATTAAAAAAATGTGATGCTATTTTTTTTTTTTTAATGCAGATTTGTTGTTCATGGCTTGGAAACTGGTGAACAGTACATCTTCCGTGTGAAAGCTGTGAATGCTGTAGGATTCAGTGAAAACTCACAGGAGTCAGAGGCTATAAAAGTACAAGCAGCCCTAAGTAAGTACAATTCTGTGCAACTCAGCTTCTTGTTTCTTTAATGAGTTACATTCAACAACCAGCTCATTTACCATAACAGTATATTTTGTAGCCATTGAACACATCTCCTCACAGAAGTTTATGCTCTGCGATGTGGCTGTTGTACAAAGCAAACATGATATTAAAAACAAAAGTTATTCATACAGTCTTAGAAATATTGGGTCAGATTCATTATAATGCCCAGGATTCCTGCAGTTCCGCAGCTATAAGAAAGAAACTGTAAATCTTGTTGATATTAGACAGTAGATTCTGGGTGACTTGGAGTGATGTAAATCAGTTTAAAATGGAATCTGCTCAATTTAGAAGAGTTTTGGAAAACTTTATTACTATGTGACTGGACTAAACAGAAAATTGCCTTTGGCTGTACAAGGTCAGAAAGCAGACTACTTCCTTTTGTACCCTTCAAGCAAAATTCCTGTGTGAGAACAAACAATGGTTCTACTTTCAGTAGGAATGATACATGGTGAGTGGAGGGCTGAAAAAATATTTAGAACATAAAATATACAGATCTGGGCAATTTTCATTTCTGCACAGTTTAAGTTTCTTACTGAAATACTTGAAATGGAACAACTTCTCCCCAGCCAAATGGCCTGCACTTCTTAGAGAAGACCAACAAGTATCCTTGTCAAAAATAATACTCTAAAAGTTTTACAATTCAGAACAAGTATTAAAGATGCTTTCCTAACTTTGCATGAGATGTTACTGACAAACCTACTCTTGAATTTTTTTAGGACGAAGTGTGTCTCATATGGGTAGGTGGGACACAAACTTGTTTATGTCTGTCACTTATATTTCATAAATGCATCCTCACCTTTTATTTTGTCACTGTATGTTTTGAAAATGAGAGTTGCATGGAGTATGTCACCAAACACAGAGCAAATGGACCTTACAAAAACTTATAGGATGTGAATGGCTTTAATCCATTTCAGTTGTCTTAGAAGAAATTTAGCTCAACTATTTATAAGGTACTCACATAGGTCACTACGAAAGTAATGCCTCCTATTTATTTCCATGGAAAATTCAATAAATACAAAGAGCACAATAACACTGTTTGATAGATCAAATAGCTGAGAAGCTACAAAACACTATTTTTAAGCATATTCATCACCATTAGCTATGCATTTTCACCAGCCTTGCACAAGAGTCTGTATGTCACACTTGTAAAAATCTGTACCAGCACAGGTGACCCACTGTTGCTGTCACCACTGCTGAAACGCATCACCCACTGCCACACTGTGCTCACATCCACTGTTATCTCTCCAGAAATGTTCAGCTAGTGTTGATGAATGTCTGTGTGTGCAATTTTTCTGCATGGAGGAATTAGATTATAGATCTTTGCTTTCCACACTGTAGACTTCCGTGTGAGAAACCATTTTGTCACACTGCCCCTCTGCTGTCATCTGTCGCATGGCAGCAAAATGGAATACTGGTGGGAAGGTTCAATCTCTACTGTCATACCACCAACATCTGCTTCTGATGTCATGGGCCAACATAATAAAATAGGAGGCATTACTTTCAGAGCAGCCCTTGTACCTTTGCATGGAAAGAATCTTCCTATAATATTATTTTAATGATTATTATAGGAGTTTGTTATATTCGTTCTTAGTTACAGAGAAGTCGTAGTAATTGCAAAGGTCATGTTTTATGGCCTCTGAGTGTCTCACCATATTTGAAAAAAAGGATAAAAAGACCATTTCTGCTGATTGCTATCTGTTTTCATTCTGATCACTAGCACAGGTACAAGATCAGGGTCTGTATTAATGTCTGTATCAACATATTGTCTTCTAAGTGAAGTAAGTCACATTGTCCCAAGTAATATTAGCAATACAACTGAAAAGTTAAGACCTGTCTTGACTATTGTACAATAGGGCAAGAAAAGGATGTCTTCTTGGAAACTTTCATATATAGATGGCAAACAGAAAATGACGCTTGCTAGAAAGAGTGTTTACTAGTAAGACAGATCAAAAAAACATCTCAGGAAAACATATTTTCTTTCATAGGAAGCTGCCTGCTTCTGTCACAGGTGAAAATAAACTCATGAAGTTAGTCCCAGCATAGACTAACTTATTAAAGTCTAAACATTTTCTATTCTTTAAAGGCCAAATATTACTGTTAGTCTGAAGTAGGCATATAATATCGGGATAGGAAGAAAAGCCATGATAGCCATAGATTAGACAATCTGATGACTTCATTTTGATCAATTTCATAGCCTTTTTTCTTCCTACTGAATGATTGTTAAAGTATTCCAAAAGTACTTAACAGCTTATTTGGCTCTTGGCAGGAAGATGTCTTCTGAGCCATTTCAATCTTATCATAGAATCATAGGCTGGAAAAGACCTCTAAGATTATCTAGTCCAGATGTCAACCCTCTCCACCATGCCCACTAAACCCTGTCCCTAAGTGCCACATCTACATGTTTCTTAAACACCTCCAGATGCAGTGACTCCACCACTTCCTTGGGCAGCCTATTCCAATGCCTCACCACTCTTTAAGGGATGAAATTTTTCATAATATCTAACTTAGCATAATCATCTAGTATAATATTTAGTCTGGAGACACTTTTGCTGGCATTACCATTTCCATACTGAAGATCTTAATCTATTTCTTCTTACCACCTCCTGAGAGGGCAGGACAATATGCAGATGTTTCATACAGGAGTTTCCATGTTTATGTTTGGAGACAAAATTAATTTTAATTATTTTCTTATAGCTTGCCCATCGTATCCTCATGGCATCACGCTTCTGAACTGTGATGGTCATTCAATGACCCTTGGCTGGAAAGCACCAAAGTACAGTGGAGGTTCCCCAGTCCTTGGTTATTACATTGATAAACGGGAAGCTAACCATAAAAACTGGCATGAAGTCAATTCTTCCCTCATTAGCCGGACAATTTATACGGTTGGTACTTTTTAATCCTTAACTTTCTGGACTTGGTTTGTACTATTTCTTTGCTCTTGGCAGAGTTCTACTTTTATGTAGATAAATTATTTAAATTTATTTACTACAATACAAACAGACCATCCTGCTGTGTATTTGGGAGTGTAACAAGCATAAAAGCTAGAGAAGAGATATAGGAAATCAGCATCATCCATTGCTGTGAACCTGAAAGACCTATATGGTCATTTAGATGAGGAAATTTTGAAGAAAAATTTGCCAAGCATATTTCTCACAAAGGACAAGATCAGCTGTTGAATGCTTCATAAAATTGAATACAGTTTTCACTAATGAGTATCATGTGTATCACCGCTGTAGTAACATCCAGAGAAAGGATGGCAGCATTTAGTAGGACAGATGATCACGCTGTCTGTAGAACTGGGGACTTGAAAATGAAATGGAGATGGTCTGAAAACAAATGTAATGACCCCTGTTCTTTCTCTCAACTTTTGCCTGCACCTGGAAATAGGAGTATATTAATAAACCTACCACTATGTCTAACATCCTCCTTTCCAGTGTACCAGATCAGTAATTTTAGTTTTGAGATAAATTACATCTGGTAGCTCCTATAATTTATTCAGTGCATTAACAGAAGAAATTCCTAGTTAACTTGCATGAGGAAAGATTAGGAAGATAGGATATAGCAAGTAATTAATCAATATGATGCTTATTAAAGAATCAGATTTTTTTTCTCCAAATAATTCTTGAAATTATCTCTGCAAACCAGCAAATTGTCTGCCAAGGAAGCAGTCTTTAGGAAAAATTTGACACTAAAGTAAAAAACACTGCAGGTGAACTCAGAAAGAATGTTTCATGCATAGAAGGCAGTCAGCAATACTCAAGTGCATATATACTTGTGATTGTGTTTATAACTGTCATCTCTGACACAGCAGACGGAGAATGGATAGTGAGAAATAAAAAAGGGTAGATCAGATAGGCTAGACATGGCAGTGCTAAGCAATGCTGTTCAGATATTTTCAATTTTTAGCACATTTGTAGACATACAAGTAATGTAAATTAAGGGAAAACATTCAGAGTTTAATTTGATATGTCTCCATCCTGCTAATAGTGGGATTTGTACCTGAAGGTGCATCTTCATACATTATTTTTGTGGACTGGAATCAGAAATACTTAAGGGAAATAAAAGTAAGACAGCTTTTAGTAGCCCAGAATATTTTATGACACTGCAATCAGACAAAGCCCTAAGATACATAGTACAGCACCAGAAAATCACTGAAGTGTAACTGTGATTAAATAATTCTATGGGAACCCACAAATATTCTTTCCTTAATAACCTGGGATTTCAAAGTCATATTTACTGGCTGAGTTGTTGTTGTTTCTTGTAAATTACAGTATTTTGCTCTTTATTGTCAGGAAATTCTGTCTAAACTGTATCAGTGCATGGCTTTTCTTATCTTACTCTGTTTGCTTTGGTCTTGTGTCTAATGCTGCCTCACATCATCATCCCAACATATACTTGTTCCCATAAAGAATGTCACACTAAAATCATTTTTTTAAATCACGTTTTCCCAGAGAATACAGCTATAGTTTGTTTATTCATGAAAATTTAAAACTATTCAGTATCTGAAGTACTGCTTCATCTTTTCTATTGAGATATATGAGTGATTAAGTATTACTTTGATAAAGTAATGAAGAGGACTGAAGTGTAGAAGACTTGTTTATTGTATTGAGGTGGTCTGCTAAAGGAAGGAGGTGCTCAGGGTGTTGAGAAGCACTTGCCTTATAGTTTGCATGCCTTTATCTCAAAATCTGAGATGGTGATGTGAAGACAGACTCATTGAATAAGTCTGCTTTCACTTACGAGCCAGAGAGGTAGCATGGATTCTGCTCATCCCATTTCCAGTGCTTACTTCCTCACTATTTAATGATAAATAATATTAAGAAAAACACACAAACAAGCTAGAAAAAAATTGCCAAGAGAGACTCTTTCCCAAAGTTATACCCTCACACTGCAGGTATTAATTTCTTGTTGTTTCCCTCTCTTCTCTGGTCAGTCCACTATGACCTCTCTAGACCAAAAAAACATTTGAACTGTTGCTTAAGTGAATGATGTATAAATAGTACAGGAACCTATTTCATCGAAGAACACTCCTCCCTAAGTATCTGTTGGTGGCCATTCATTGGGTTCCCTGGACCTTTTTGCTCTAACCTTTCACAGCCTCTCTTATCAATACATTTTAAGTGTTGATACTCCTAGGATGATGTGTTTGAAAACATGGAAATAGAGCCTATATTACTGTAGCGTGTTTGGTTTAAGAGTAAAATCTCTAGATTAGAGCCTGCCAGAACTCTAGGCACAGCAGTAAGTCCTGATAATGAATTAACCAATGGCAGAATGTTTTTTTTAAACTATTTCGCTTATTTGAATGCTATAAATCATAGCTTTTCATATATTGATTTGTTTTCTCCGTAAAGGTAGAGGATTTGACAGAAGATGCCTTCTATGAGTTCAAAATTGCTGCTGCAAATGTGGTTGGAATAGGTCATCCTTCAGATCCCAGCGAGCATTTTAAGTGTAAAGCCTGGACTATGCCAGAACCTGGTAAGTCTATTAGTTTCTCATGGATTAAGTTTATAATAAACTCCTTATACAATCCATGTAGTGCTCTAGTAAAACTGTTTGATGTCTTTTCTTTCATTCGTGCCACACTACCAAAATCTCCTATTAAAAGCTGTCTCTGGATCTCCACTGATGACAGCAGATGCCCTAAGAAGTGGATGATCTTTACTTAGCTTGCTAAATATCACCTTTATTTACTGTCCATATCAGAACAAAAAATCCTCAACCTTTATTGTATGTTTTTATTACCATCATCTTTTTAGCTCCGGGCTATGAGCTCCATCTCACCCTCTTCATCAGGGCAACATACAGTCATCCTAGCACAATAATTGGAGTCTATTATAACTATTTCTGGAGTTTCAGACTCTAAAACTGAGATTTTGATCATAAATAAGATTTAGCAGGGACCTGTTTCTTGGCCTAAAGGAAAGTAGCACAACATACCTCACAACTTATAGCTAAACTCTCACAGTCTTAATTACTGTGCCCCCATTATTTATGTGATTACTGCAGGTCATACCCAGGTGTTACCTGACAGATTCTTATTAGCCAGGTGTTAGAACAAATGTGTTAACAACCACACAGTAGGAATGATTGTGTGTGAGAGCTTAAACTGGCGTTTAGGTTGTCTGTAGTTCAGCAGTGTAGGCATAGCTATAGACTGTTAATTACAATGCTAACTCCTTAAAAATGTTAAAGAAACACTGTGAGTTGAGGGCAGCCAGTAGAAGGAAGTTAACTTTTAGCTACCCTGTGAGCATGTAAATTTGTGCCTGAATGTTAGATACCAAGGGAATTGATTTCTGTCAGTAATGCTTGAATTCTGTAAATAAACTATGAAAGGATTTTTGAAGGCCAGTGTGCTTATTTTATAACACTCTCACTCACACTGAGCAACAATTTTGCTGAAGCTATTTCTGATACCTGTTACTGATTTGCCTAAACTAAGGGTGTCACAGTACAGCCCAAAATGAAAATACAGGTACCTACCACTTTTATATGTTCCTACCTTATTTTCCCCCAAATGCTGAAAAAAAAATGCTGTGTTGTTAAAAGGAATTCTATTTACAGCACTGAGTTTTGGAATGCTGTTAAGGATCCATTTTAGTACCTCTTTAAGTAATCAAGATCTGTCAGACACTTACACACATCTGCTTTATACTTAAGTGGTCATGCAGTCTTTTTGTCAGTAAACCAAAACACCTAAATTATTTTTGTAAAACTTCAGTGGTATCAAAAAGGCACAATTCACTTACAAAGGCTGGAAATTTTCATTTCTCCTTTCTATGTAAAATGTAGCTCTTGCCTAGAACCAGAAATACTTCAGTGAGATAATAAATACCTGTGTTGTTGTTGGCAGAGGCTTGTTTAATACATCCTTAAAGATTTTCACCAATGAAGGAGGTCCAGGCTCTGTAGGCAAGATCTATTCTGAACTTTACTATGCTTAGAATTCAAAAGTTTTTCTAATATTCCTAAATCTTTCTTTTTGTAATTTAATCCATCGTACACCTTGTCCTGTCTACAGAGGATGTGAAGAAGAGATTGCTCCTTTCCTCTTTTCAATGTTTTTTCTTTGTTTTTGAAAACTTTTTCAGGCTCCCAGCTTTCCTCTTAACAAGAAAAACAACAGTCCGTGCAGTGTTTCCACATGGATCATTTATTTGCTATCTCTAAATAAGTGTATTTTTTCTCTCTTTTGAACTTTTTCTAACTGGTTCATGTCTATCTTGAGTGGCAGCACACAAACTGGAGATATTATTTCAAATAAAGTTTTGTCAGTACTAAGCAGAGAGAAGTGGTAACTCCACACATCCTGCAATTATTTGCCCCCTTATAAATCCCTTCCTATTTGTCATTTAAAAAATTATTACATCATTATACTAAGCTTAGGGTTTTCTTCTTTTTAATGCCAAGATTCCTTTCTGCAAAACCACTTGTAAGAGAGTTCTTCTGAACAATTTCTAGCTAAATTCTTCTCTGATTTCATAAACCTTGACTTCTGGGTTCAATGACATGGCAAAGTTGTCAATAACAAAATGTTTAATCTCCTAACATAAACTCCCATTCTGTTAATTACATTTTCTTGCCATTCTGTAATATTTAGTATAAATGCATCATCAGAGGGACAATTGTTTTCCTTAAAGAACAGATCTGTGATTTATACTCTCTAAAGTTCTTTGAAAATGTCAGTGAAATTGCCCAGTGTGTAAACCAGTGAAGATTATCCTTCATCCTTCATTTTAAATGATATATAAAGAAATTAAATAAAAGGCACTTTCAGGAAATGAAGAGAGTGAGATTCTCATTTTCGTAATGAATAATCTGACCTTTCTGTTCCTCAGATGATTACATTGTTCTCATTATGAATACAGCTGAACAGAGTATTGCGTTCTTCTTGCTTAAACAATAGCACAAACAAACAACCTTCTTGTACCCCCAAATCTTCAAACTTGATAAAACATTTCTCAAGTCTTTTCTAAGATGAATTTCTAAACAATAGCTTAGCAATAGCAAAAATAAGTACTTAAGACTTTGAGAAAGGGACTAATCCTTTTCCCTGACTGACTGAAGACACTGATGACTAATATGAAGTGACTGCAATGTACTCCCAGTGTCACCAAAATATTCTTTCACATTTTGATATAGAAGATAGGTTTCCTCTGAAAGGACAAAAAAACTTGCAAGAATTCCAGTGTGAATGATGGATTCTGTGCCCAGAGCCCATTATTATTTCATTGTTCTGCAGAACTCCAGTCCTAGGTATATCTGTGAGCCTCTGTGAGTTAGTGATGATAGCTAATGAATTATTTTACATGACTTTAAAAAAAAAATGAAACATCTGTGATCTCAGACTCCTCAAAATAGAACATACTTCATTACACATTTCCTTCTATTGTCTAGATTACTAGCAGGTGCATCTGCCAGTGGAAATTTAATTATCCCTGGATATATGGGCATTTAGGTTGGAATTTTAATAGAACCCTAAGAGAAGGCTTTAGCTTCCTTGAAAACTGCAGACTTTCCATGAGAAATCTACTATTTAACCTTGTAAGATCTGTAACATGTACTCAAATGTTACTTTTCTGAAATGTACTTATCTACTATTGAGAAAAACTTGCTGTTATATGTGTTGAATCTCAGCCCTTAGGCATTTCTCACAGGTTGACATCACATAAACTCAAATGGCAGTCAGATTCATTTATAAGCTTTTCCTGCTTTTTGTTGTTTTACACGATGAGACATGTAGTAGAAAAAAGTAATATTTTGATTTAGGCTAGACTAACAGCAGTGGAAATCCCTGTCTCAGGTTTCCTTAATTTAAATTTAAAGCACAAGTAGCAAGCTTCCAGCTACATTATTTGGCTGAAAGGCAGTATTCTGCTATAGATGTTGTCACTTTGCTAGTAAATGGATCTGATTATGCCTTGATAGTCTACAGATAGAAATAAATACCAGGAGTGTAGTAAAAACTAAATCCTATGAGTTAAACTGAACGGTGCTGGAACAGTTAAGTGAAGGTAAAAGAAAATATAGCAATGAGAATATTCCTTGATAGCTGCAAAGGTAAGAACTCTCATTTATTCCTAGAATAAATCAGAATGTTTTTGGTGTAAACAGTTCTCTTAGCAAATATCCTATATAAAAGTTATTCTTGGCTACCATTATCCACCTCACAATGAAGAATGCTCTTCTGCAAGAGTACATGAAGTCTGATCCAAAGTCCACTGGTACCAGTGGGTTTTGAACCAGGCTGAAGGATGTACACTAAGAAAAATTAAAAATCCTGATGCTTAGTTATGAACCTGAATCTAAGCTCAGTGAAGCAATTTTGTTGGGGTAGAGAATTAAATAATACACAAGAAAGCTCCGTTCCTTGGAAAATTTTGAACTACATAGATTGTCCAGGTGAATAACTTTCCCTTATAGTGGAGATACTGAGATCCAGATAAGAATGCATGCTTTGGAAAATTAATGTCATTCACCATATAAAGCAGATATTGCCGTTTACTGAAATATCATGAATAACAAGTTTATTATATAGGGGGAGATATTTGGAAGGAAATACAGTCAAAACAAAATTAAAATTGTATATTTCCATGTCTTTAGTTTTTAAAACATTATTACACTGAAGTGAACTTCCACATGAATTATCAAACATTTGAAATGTTTTAGGTCCTGCATATGATCTCACAGTTTGTGAAGTTAGAAATACATCACTGGTTCTTCTATGGAAAGCTCCTGTGTATGAAGGCAAAAGCCCCATTACTGGGTACTTAGTGGACTATAAGGAAGTAGATACAGAGGACTGGATCACTGCTAATGAAAAACCTACTTCACACCGTTATTTTAAGGTAACATATAAACATTGCAGCTAGTTTTAATTCAAAATTGAATTCTAAGAGCATTTGATTGAGTGCAGAAAAGATACATATTTGAACTTAGTCTTCTGCTAACATCTTCATATAGCTAAATGAAAGAGCTTAGACTGTTTTTTTTTAAGTTGACTTTGCTCTTCATCTTTTTCAAGGTTACTGATTTACATCAGGGTCATACTTATGTTTTCAAAGTTCGTGCAGTGAATGATGATGGGGTTGGCAAGTCATCTGAGATATCTGAACCAGTGTTCGTTGAGGCAAGCCCAGGTAATGAACTGTTTTACCTCCTCTGCTTCTGAAATACATGAAAGTGGATTTAATCAATCTGAGTAGATATTGTAGCACAAATTAGTATTTCAAGAGTTCAAAAGATCTGAGCCTTAAAACTGAAGGAAAAACTTTGTGTGGATTCAGAGGTACTGCCAAGCCTTGTTGCTTTACTTACTGTGGGAAATATTTTGATAATTGGTTATTTTAGTTATTTTTCTCATAATCAGATGTGATGCTGCTGTGAGTGAAAAGTATAACATGACACATTTATTTAAGCTTCAAGACTGATGATAAAATTAATTTACGTCAGTTGTTTATACCTTCTCATATTCAGTTTAATTTCATAGCTTTGTTTCTCAATAAACGTATTATTTTTAGCATTCCTTATTTGTTTAGAGTAAGAAAGGTGCTAGAATGTGATGCTGAATCAGAATATGACCCAAACATGCTTCAATACATACAAGTAAACCAGTATTTATTAGTGGAGATGGTAAGAATCTGCATAGGCGTTTATCATTTCTGTATAGCAATGCTAAAGAGAAATGCCGCTTTCACATTTGATTTGATTCTCATTTTGCAGGAACAAAAGAAATCTTTTCAGGTGTGGATGAGGAAGGTAATATTTACCTGGGTTTTGAATGCAAAGAAGCTACGGATGCATCTCATTTTCTGTGGGGAAAATCATATGAGGAGATTGAGGATTCTGATAAATTTAAGATTGAGACAGAAGGAGATCAGTAAGTCAAGCAATCTGTATCAAAGTCCTGGGAGTTTTTACTGCTAATAAATCCCAATATTATGGTAAAACCCACTAATTATATATTTCATTATTGATTATTTTAGTTCTAAGCTGTACTTCAAGAATCCTGATAAATCGGACTTGGGAACTTACTGTATCTCAGTTAGTGACACAGATGGTGTTTCATCCAGCTTCGTTATGGATGAGGAAGGTAAGGTTCTTACCACCTCAGGTCTGTCTTTATTTTGTCACCCCAACTGCACTAAAAATGTTCAGAGAAAAAGAAATGAACAAACCTCCCATTCTTTCCTGTGCATAAAGAGCAAACAAAGAAAGACATCACAGCAGGTTTCATGTGCTTAGTTATTTTTCTTATTATCACAATAATGAAAGTTAGCCTGAGTTAAGGCAATATTTTCTTTTAAAAAAGATAAGGAATAGATTCAAATAAAACTGCTTTATGTTGGGACGATAATGCTGTCTGCATGATCTGTTTCATTTTCACTAGAAAATCAGTTAAATGACTGAACCTGTTTTTTTCAGTATTTTGTGAACCTCTTTGTCTAGTACGTCATTTAAGATGTACTTTGACTTTTTAGCGTTTCACACCTTATAATAATTGGTTCTTTATTAGATGCCTATCAAGGAGCCTTATATAACATAACAAATACAGACAGACCTTGAGGTTCTGCAGATAATTTAATAAAAGTAAGGTGCATAGAATTAGAGAGAAGAATCTGAGAAAAAGAATGTTCCTTTAACAAAATGTAAATATATTGGGTTCAATCATCCTTTGGCATAAACATATCAATTTTGCTTTACTTCATTGTAGCTGTTTTATTTCATTGGAGTTGCAGTGAATTTACTTCAGTCTGACTATGGTATACCATGTAGTGTTATGGAGGTGAAAGGCAAAGAGAGAACTTGGCTATTCTTTCACAAAACTTATTTTGGAGCTTTTCCAGCCCACAGTCTGTGATTGTTCAGTTTCTAAATTAATCATGATTATCCCTCCAGCTACCTTCTTTTTAAGACATTTAAGGAGAAGCAGTGAGTCCAAGTGAGAGTCTGATTGTAGGGAGGATTTCTGTCACAGTGCAATCCACATCAGTCCTTCCATTCAAAGTAGGTGTTGAGAAAAATTTTTTGTGCAGCCACAAAACAAAAAACAAAAACAAACAAAAGAAAGTTTCTCCAGGACATGGGCCATTTATGTAGATTCTTAGTCATTACTAATATCCTCTTCTTCTATGGAAGGTAAATTTGCAATGCTTTGCATTTTCTGTTGAATACTGTTGGAAAAGGCAGGCCTGCGTTTGATAATGGTGACTTCCCTTTGGTTTAATTTTGAAGCATATCTCTGAAAATTGTTCATAGATCTTGCTACTTCAAATTCTGTCTTCTGAGGTTTTTCTGTACAAGACAAAGTGATTCCCACCACACATCACACATTTAGCTTTTGTCTTCCCTCGTGATATCTGTCACTCAAAATTATACTCGTATTTGTACTGGATCCCTGCACAAGTGTCTGTTTTTGTATCCCAGCACTAAAAACCATTATTTCACTGCCCACTTCCACAAACGCTGTAAATTCTGTAATTTCGCTAAATCCTTCATGTGTTATAAATCCTTCCTAATTTCCACTGGTATTTACATTATCAGTAATACTGGAATTGGCAGCAATGTTCATATTACAAATCTTTATTAGTAACGAGTATGTCAAATAGGGTTAATCTGAAAACCTAATAATGTGATTTCTAGACACACAGCCTTCATGATAATTTAGTGCATAAAATAGAACTTTCTTCACCTTTTTCAGACTAGGCTGCACTCAGTGTTGTTTCCTGCCAGAGTAAGCAAGATTTTCAGGTACTTTGTCAGAAAGGATATCAGTAGATAAAAAAGCTTTATGCACTGTTTGAGCTGTTGTCTCCCATCCTTAGCTTAAATCCCATAGGAAATTTAGATATGCATGAAATCATAGAATCATAGAATGACTTAGGTTGGAAGGGATGTTAAAGATCTTCCAGTTCCAACCCCTCTGCTGTGGACATGGTTGCCACCCAGTTGATCTGGCTGCTCAGGGTCTCATCCAACCTGGCCTTGAACCCCTCCAGTGATGGGGCACAGGAAATAGGAAGAATGAACTCATAATAATTCCATGCATCAGAATTTTAAGTTTCTTAAATCTTATTTTTAGGGCATAATTTTCTAAGGAAAATTGGGTATTTCACGTATAAAACTTAAGGAGATTATTTGGTGATGCTTATATGTAACTTATTTGACAATTGTATTCTGACTGTTTTTCAGAATAAATTAAAATGTTTTTTTTCTGGATTTCAGAGTTTGAACGTTTGATGACACTAAGCCATGAAATAAAGAATCCAAGTAAGTTGAAGACCTGAATCTATTTTTTGCTTCTAAAATAAATATAATTCCATGCTAGTGACTGGAATTCTCAAAAGGTTCTTCCTGATACAATGGCAGCTTCTCTGATTGACTTGATAATAGAAAGTTGTTTCTAGTCTATTCCTTAAATACTGTACAAACTCTAAATTGTAAACTGTTTTCTCTCAGAGAAAGGAATTTAAAAATGAACCAAAGACTGCATTAGATGTCTTTTCACTGCATAAAATCAATTCTCTATTCAGCGTTCCATAAATAATGAGAAGATATTAATGTTTTACTACAATAGTCATTCTTCTTAAAAGAATTCACGCAATGCTGACTTTTGATTGCTTTTTTTCCCTGCAGCAATACCTCTGAAATCGGAATTAGCTTATGAGGTTCTCGAGAAAGGAGAAGTTCGTTTCTGGATTCAAGCTGAAAGCTTATCACCAAATTCTACCTATAGATTTGTTATTAATGACAAAGAAGTTGAAAACAGTGATGTAAGTGCATATTGAGTTCTATATATTCGTGAATCTGCTGAATGCAACTTTAGACATTAATAATACATTTATATTGATAGTTTAAAACCAATTTATTAATATCAGTGTGATAATATTTGAAAAAAAAAAATAGAGCAAAATGTAACCCTCAGAAGTCCATGCTCATTTTTTTGGACCTAGATGATCAACAGAAAAGAGAAGGAGAAGTTAGGCCTTTAATTAAATGCATCTGATTAAAAGTAGTGCACAAATATTTTAGGAAAATTGCTCAAGACATACAAAGCTGCTTCCAAGTACAGTTTTTGACTGCAAGCCTGCAAGAAACGCTGTTCCGTGAGACCTTCTGAAGCCAATGCTGGCAGTTTTCTGTATAATGTGGGAGGCATTTGACCATGCAAGAGTAGTCATAGACATAAAAGCTTTCAACGGTATCATTTTCCTTTTCTTTAATGATTATTATTATTTTTAATTTTGGCCTAGACAGTAAATTGTTACTGACTGGCTACCCGGAGATGGAAGAGCAGACCCACAGGCTTGCTAGATGTAGGAAGACCTTTCATGCCAAGGGACACTAAACAGACTGGGCTATGAAGAAAGCAAGGTCATGTCCTTGTGGGCCTGGAATATGGTTCATTTACTGGCCATAATGTTCAGCACTGGAAATATCTTTTCTTGTGAGGAATACACGTACAGTGCAGCTGTTTGAAAGGTTCAGTTTATTCTTGATGTTGCAAAGCCTATTTTTGGCCAGAGGAGCTTATAAGCATTTTTATATCGTAGAAAAACAAGAAGCAATTCCTATAATGACATACTAATAGGTGGAAGACAAAGTATTTCTAAGCAGAATACTTCTCTGTATTTCTTACTTCAAGAAATAATAAACTCTAGCACCGAAAACCTGAATTTAGTGATGAGAATGCATTGAAATGACAATATTCTGTCTTGGCAGTCTCAGTGGAACAGAATAAGCTATTTTTAGATCACATATGTTTTGAAAGTGTTGACATCAGAAGGAGAGTCTTGAAGTGGAGCTGCATTATTTCACCTTTTTAATTAGTAACCCATAGGTGACATTTACTTTTGGAGATTGATGATATTTTTGTGGAAAGTCACATAAAAGCCCGGTATTTATGGTGCCCATAAAATCATTGAACTTCATCTTGCTGCATAATGGCAATAGTTAGAAGCCTAATTACACTTTAAAACCTGCCTGGAGACTGGGCTAAAGTCACTGAACATGTTCAATAAACCGTTGTGCTGGTGAATTGTAGTCTGATTCTTGACAGTGAATAAAATGATAATTTTTTCCTTCTAGTTCCTACCCAGAGAACAGTTTCTGTAAGATTTTGAAATAATATCAAAATGGAACAAACTAGGCCCCACTTAATCAGCTGTCATTTTCATCTTTTAAAATATTCTTCTTTACCTAAAGTGAGAAATTCCAGATTTTTTGGAAATGTGATAAACGATCAGATTAAAACATTCACCTTCCCTTTTTTTTGTTCTGCTTCTGGAAAATCTCAATTTAACATTCTCCCTGGAAACTCATTAAATGAATGCAAGTGTTGTCCTTGACTTCTGCGGGCAAGAGTATAAGAGAGAATTTGAATTTGCATTTCTTGATAGGTTGCTGCTGTTATTAGCTCTCTTTTTTCAGCTCTTTCTACTAGCCTATCTTGTCCAGTCTTATATATGAATACTTATAAAAGTAATATTTTCTACTTAATTTTCCTTAAGTAAAACTCTTATCTTTTCATATGATATCTATTTACTCTATATTGGAAAATGCATGTCCAAATTATAAAAGCCTTTTCCCTTATTATTTTAGGCAAATCATATACCTTAGTCTGTTCCCTCTAAGGCATTTATTTGATCATTAGTTATCCAAATTGATTTGTTGGCTACTACTTTGTTTAATACCATTTTTTTTCCCTTTTTCCTCATTCTTCAGTTACCTAACTAAGATTTAAACTAGATTAGTCTCATTGTGTTTCCATCAACAATAATACATTTTTAAAGAATGTTTCCTGGCACCATCCTGTTAAATATTTTATCATGCAAACAATCCTAGCTCTTATTTTTGATTATACTACATCATAATTGTTTTGGAACTATTCACTTTGCACAGAGTCCTATATAAGAGAAATAAATCTCTGAAGTTCACACATTCTCTTTTTTCTAATTGATTATCGTCTCTTCCTAAAGCTTTTCAGATTTTCAAGAGCTCATAATTTCCTTATGAACTGCGCTCAGTTCTTTTCATTACCAAACCTCAGTGCTCCTTATTGTGACTTTTAGAAAAGGGCAGGCATCACCACTGTTCAAAACAAGGCCGAGGTCATCTGGTCCTAATTTCTTCATCTATTTTAAGATTATTTTGTTATTTCATGATCAAATAGTGTGTTATTTTCCTGATCTTTCAGTTTTAAGAATAAGGGGAGTGAAAAGACTTTTCATTAACAGATTTATGTCACGTTTTTAGTGTCCATATATTTTTTCTATTATATTGAACAATGGCTTTCTATTTTCTTTCATTTACTGCACTTACAATATTTGTCTTGTTTTCATTTTCATGGCCTCGAGTTGCGCCAGAGGAGGTTTAGGTTGGATATCAGGAAAAACTTCTTTACAGAAAGGGTTGTGAAGCACTGGAACAGGCTCCCCAGGGAGGTGGTTGAGTCACCATCCCTGAATGTGTTTAAAAACCATTTGGATGTGGTGCTCGGGGACAAGATTTAGCGGTGGGTTGTTAGAGCAGTATGGTTAGGTTGCGGTTGGACTTGATGATCTTGAAGGTCCTTCCCAACCTGAGAAATTCTATGATTCTGTGATTCTATGATTTCAGTCTTTTCCTAGGTACCTTTGGCTCATCCTTTTTCAGGTGTTCTGTAATACTATACTGTTTATAATATACTGTTTAATACATTTTCTTTTTTTTTTTTTTTTTTAAGATATAAACTTGACAGCACTTTACAGATTGAAATTGATAAAATTTGTGTTTGTACTACTGGTATGTTTGAAAGTACCAGTAATAAATGCTAGCCATCTCACTATGTCTAAGCTATTCTTTGATAGGTATCTCAGGTAGCTGCAAGCGTGGCAAATTTGCTCACCCTTACAGCTGTTCTTCAGTTGACTGCTTTTACAGGTTGTCCCCAGCTGGTAATTTGGTTGTACCAAACAAACAAACAATGAGTGAGCAAACTTTGCATCTGTGCAGGAACTTGCCAGGAGGCATCCTTTAATGCTGAAGACATATCTGTGGAGTCATTCTTTCTAATTTTAGACAAGTATTTAAAGTTTCTTCCACTTAAGGAATTGGTCCTAGATAGTTTAACAAGTGCTATTTCTATTAGATTTTGTTTTCTTCTTTCTTTCTTCCAATTTCTTAAACTTTGTTTTCTTGTATCTTTAACTATTTCTGGTTTTGGATTCCAAGAAGAAGGTTAATCAAAATATTCTATTGATAAGGCCTCTTGTCTCCTTATAGCAGCTACAGGGTGTATACTAATTTACTGCATAGAACTCCTCCTACTCTATGATACTATTCTGTCCCCTCATGAATGCAAGAGTTAGTGTGTGGTATCCTTGACCACATTTGTCACCCTGAAAATATTCACCAAATAAATTCTGTGAATTATTTTTGCTTTGGAATTTTGTAGTTGAGCTTCAAACAGTATCACTGTTAGTAGGATGCACAGTCTTCATGTTTATTACTCACTGAGTGAAAGAGGATACTATTTAGGAAATTATGTTTGTATCTAAAATAGTACCTGTAAATTCAATAAGTGTTTTTCAATACATGTCCACTATTTGCTTGTAATTTTCTTTTTTTCTTGAAGATTCCTGCTAGAAAGTTATCTTTCTAGAATCTTGAGTAGAAAGCATCCATTAAAAGGATATTTAACAGTGAAGTAATTTAAATCATTTTAAATTGAAGTTGTTATTTGGTATTCTGGATGTTCTCCAAGGACTGTAGTAGGTAGCTAGATGTTTTGACAGAATTCTAATTCTCCTTTGCTGGACTTTGCTGATCTTTTTTTGTTCCTGGCAGTTCTGTTGGCTTTGAACAGGGAAGACACAAGTTAGTGTTCTCCCTCATGGTCTTTGGGGATCTCTGAAAAGAATTTGTAGCATAAGATGAACAAGTTATTATACCCTTTCTAAAAATACATTTTTAAGTAAGAAAAAAATCCAGTATCAAGCTGCCACATATACCTCAGAAAGTGTATAGTAGTTACAATGTCTTGAATTTGTTCGAAGCTTTATTTACAAGGTACGTATTTGGAGTTCTGCATCTGTACCTATAAACACAATATTCCAGTTACTTGTGGACTCTGCTAGGAATAGTGCTTCAGACTAGCAAAACCCTTTGTTGAACAGGAAGCTCTAATGCAGCTGACTGTGGAGGTTCATCTCCAAACATGCATAATGCAATAAACTATTATTTTTAAATGTAAAACATCCATATTATTATGATTTGAAGGTTCCAAATGCAGCAGCACACAGAGGTTTCCACCACCATTGGTACCTTGTTGTACAACAGTGAACTCAATCACAGTCCTGTTCTCATAGTTCACAATTAAAAGGAAATGAAAACAATTAAGTAAGTGTGGAAATGAAATTACAAAACATGTCTAGTTTGGTAGGGAGTCGTAAGTATTTAACAATATAGTAAAGTTATTACTTGTTTATTTCAGAGGCACAAGATAAGTTGCGACCATTCAAATGGCATTATAGAAATGGTGATGGACAAATTTACAATTGACAATGAAGGTACCTACACAGTACAGATTCAGGATGGAAAGGCCAAAAATCAGTCTTCGTTAGTTCTCATTGGAGATGGTAAGTTCAATGAAAAATTGAAATTTTGACTCACGTGAAGAAATAAACTTCAATTATTCCTGAGTACTTTTATGACTAACTGATTATTCATTTACCTCTTCTAAAATCCAGCATTTAAGACAATATTGGCTGAGGCTGAGCTCCAGCGAAAGGAATTCCTCAGGAAGCAAGGTAAGAGAGTAGACTGGTGACTTTAGGCCCATTTTGCAGCTAATGATGCATTCCTGGTGAATAATAACTTCCATACAACTTCATTAGAAGATCAGTATACTGCACAGTTGGAGAGGATATTGAACCCCTGCTGGATATGGTTCTTATTTTCCAACATTGTCATTTAAAACTTGCAAATTGTGACATCATTTTTATTAATTAGAAAAAAAGTGGAAATCCTTATAAGAGGTTATATTTGCTGAATATTCGCAAGAAGAGTGCTTATTGTAGGCTCTGATCCAGCAAAACACTTCAGCACATGTTTTGTTTTAAGCACACAAGTTGTCCCTTCATTATAATTGACAGAAGATCTGCCAGAACAGAGTCAGACAAGGAAGATTAAAAATCTAATCCTGTGGATTCTATCCAGGCAAATTTTAGGGACCAAATGCATGTGTATTTGCTATATAGTCACTAGATGATTTCCAATTGTTATGTACTTGTTATAATTTTTTTTGCAGCTAAAAGAATAACTACTAGATATCTAATTCAGAATTCTATCACTGTGAAATACTGAAAGAATTGAGTTTGAGCTTCAGTTTGTAATTTTAACTTGGTAAGGAAATGACTTTTAGGATGAATGTAAAGACAATAATTACAAATCATTTATTCTAAATAGCTTAGGTAAGGTTCTCTGAATAAGTACTGTAATTGTTATATCCTATCTTAAAAAAAAAAAAAGATTTATATTGTTTAGTGCACAAAATCACAGGAGTTTCAGTTCTCAGTGATCTAAGCAAAACTCTAGAACTTTGCCATCTCTCAGATCTGAGTATTGGAATTACAGGCTCTGATCCTACAGACAGGAAAACATATTCATAAATTTACTGATATAAGTAACGACAATAACTTTAAAAGGACTAAGCATATCAGTAAATTTCTTTAGGGGCATATATATTTGGATTTGGAACCTCAGTGGGGAACAGGAATATTTCCTGTTCTGCTTATAATGATTAATATATTTTTAAAATTCAAATAATTTGGACAAATGTTGCCTGGCATGGTATCTTGGCTTCAAACATTTAATTGGTTGAGTGTCAGAATGCATTTGTCCATTATCAAGTTCCACCTGCAATAAATACAGCATCTTAATTTTAATTATTTTGTTTCTTTCCCACGCTTGCCTGGAAATTGGGCATGAACATATTTAGCAAACTCATTTGTGTCACTCAGCTTTTTACGTTTTGGAATACTACATGACTTACCCTAAAAACAGATATGCACCTCAGGTTTCTAATCTAATCTGTACATTAGACACATGGGTCTAATACAGTGAATGCTTACGGCAGGATTTTTCTTCTTGCACATGGGTAATTCAGGAGTGCCCTCTGATCATACTGATATACGGATGTTAGAATGTAATTTTCATCATTTTGTTTCTTTTGCTAGAACTGTCAGATAGATATATTTTCCTTCCTTCTACAAGATATGCTTTAAGACCGTTTTGTTTCTTAGGTCCCCACTTCTCAGAGTTTTTATACTGGGAAGTTACAGACGAATGTGAAGTTCTGCTTTCCTGTAAGGTGAGGAAATACACTTGAAATAATTTTTAGAATGTGTTGCTTAATAGTTGAGGAGGAAAATGTGATGAAAGATTTTGGTATTTTTAAAATGAAATCTTTTTAGACATATTTTAAACTAAACTTTTTGACATTTTCAGCAGTAAAACTAGTTGAAACCTACCCTCTTCCAGTTGGCCTTCTGGGCTGCAAGTGCAGACTGCTGGCTCATGTTGACATCCCCAAATCTTTCTCATCAGGGCTGCTCTCAAGCCATTCTCCACCCAGACTGTATTTGTGCATGGATAATCTAATCTTTTATAATAGCCGTGAGCCATAAAATTATTGAAGTGCAATAACGAGCCCTAACAGGTCCTTTCTCCTTTCTCAAAAAGTAGGCTCAGTTCAAACTCTTTCCTCACTGTTTTCTGATTTGGAAGCTCCTCTACTAATATATACATAAAATTTAATCAAATGTAGCAAATATGTAACAAAAGTTCTAGAACTGGAGTTATAAAACAGGATTTTTATTATATTTGGCTAATGACATTTGATTTTTTTGAAAGCTAATGGGCGCAGAATTCAGAGTAACTTCTGCTATTAAGGTCTTATATGCCATTCTAAACTGATATATTTTCACTTTTGTTGCTCTTTTCTAGAAAGACTAATTAGAGGCCTCAATTAAGGCCTCAAACTAAGTTAATTGAATTCAGTAAGCATCAAACTCTTCTTCACTGCCTTTTCCTGTAGCACAGACTCTATTGTATTCATTTTCTCCATTTCTTTTGAATAAATTTTTGACTTTTAATTAGAACGACTTGAATCACTCATTATGAGTAATTCACATGCATCTTTTTATTTTTTCTCTCTGCTCACTAATTAGGAGGCCTTTAACCTCAACTTATTCCCAGCAGAACTGACCTGGGTGGTGAAGCTGCCACTCGGTGAGCTCCTATTTTTCCATCAAGGCTCATTAGCTAATGTGGTACCTTTGCTGGTACTGAGATGCATAGCTGCAGCACTTTATAATCTCAACATGCACTTGCCTCAGACATGAACTCTGCTTATCCTTTTGTTCACATAGGGAATTGTGTTGCTGAACCAGTTATACTAGTGTTAACTCCCTACAAATTAGTCTGAAATTATCCTTCTTTTCTTTGACTGTAGAGCCTGTTTATACCACTGTGAAAGACTGATACGCTTTTCACTGGTGTATCTTTTGTTCATAGGGTCAGAAAATTGTATGTAAATGCAATCTAGGATGCGGGCTGTCTGCAAACTCATCATTTTAACTATGCTGTTGACCTTATAATGTTTATTACTGTTAGTGTGTGAATGGAGATTAGGTTCAGGCCATTGTTGATTGTGACTCTTTAACTAATATTTATACATAGGAAGAAGTTGAACAATAAAGTCTGAATTTGTCTCACTAACTTCAGGTACCAGACCTTTAAGTTAGAAGAAGGGCTGCTGCCTTTACCTATATCTGCAGTAATAAAATGTCCAAGGAGCAATCTCTTCCTCCCCACACCATATACTTTAGGGTGGCTTGTATTCACACCGCTCAGTTGGCTCCCTGTAGAGAAGACTAGGCATGCACAGGCTGCTTAGCACTTGGCACAGGTCTCTTCCAGACTCTGTCTTGTGCCTGTGTGCAAAAGTAGTTTTCGTGGGTGTTTTCATGGGTGGTTTTTTATTGCATGCTTATTTTTCTATACATGCCAGCATCTACTATAATTTTCTTCAAGAAATTCTAAATTTCAGAATGTTCAGAAGCTACCTACTCTTGCATATCTTTGACTCTTACACTGTATCTGTTAAAAGCAAGATTTTTGGTGTGTGACTAAGCAGTGAAAAAGGTAACTTTTCATAGTAAATGTCAACATCAAATAACTTCGGTGCTGCAAACTGCTTGTGTCTGAATCTCAGTATATTTACTGTCAGATTGAGTACTAACAGTCTTTGATGAAAAACTGTTGAAAAGCGTTAAAGGTTTGTTCCTTCAGGCTTTGTTCAAATAAAATTGCCACTCATGTCATATGGCTACAGGAACAGCCACCCTTTAGTTATTGGTAAATGTAAAATGCTTCTCATTTTTTCAGGCAAGACATTGCTTTGGGCCAGATTGTGATCCCATATACTGTCAGAGGCATATAGCAACCACACTGATTATTAAACAGCAATGTATGTGATTATTGTGAGCAGATTTTAAAGAGCTATCACAAACTAGGAGAGAGCAAAAAAAAATTCCTCATATTTATCTGGTCATCTCTATAGAGAGCTTTTGTAGAGCTGTTCATCAAGAGTAAGATTCCTCTAATGTAAAAGGTTTAGAAATTGGTGCATGTATTTTGCTCCAAGCAAGCCACTTGATATATATTGTAGAACTCAATTAACTCCTAGGCTGTCCAGTATCCATTTGTTTAGTTATTTTTCAAGGAGATTTTCTTAAGTGACTGCCTGGGGACTAGGAAATATCTTGTCAGCTATGTCCTTCTACTAAAGCCTGTTGACTCAAGGTACCCTACCCCATGACCTGGAAGTCTTGGATGGGGAGGAGAATAAACCCCCTATGATTCAGGTGGAAACTGTTAGAGACCTACTATTCCATCTGGACTGCCACGAGTCCATTGGGCCAGATGGAATCCATCCCAGAGTGCTGAGGGGGCTGGTGGAGGTGATAGCCAAGCTGCTTTCCATCATTTATCAGTGTTCCTGGTCAACCAGAGAGGTCCTAGAGGACTGGAGGCTTGTCAGTGTGACTCCCATCTACAAGAAAGGTCATAAAGAGGAACAAGGGAACTACAGGCCTGTCAGCCTGACCTCAGTGCTAGGGAAGGTTATGGAGCAGATAATCTGGATCAGGTTGCCCAGATAGGTTGTGGGTAGCCCGTGCCTGGAGGCATTCCAGGCAAGGCTGGATGTGGCTCTTGGCAGCCTGGTCTAGTGATTGACGACCCTGCCCATGGCAGGGGCATTGAAACTAGATGATCATCGAGGTCCTTTTCAGCCCAGGCCATTCTATGATTTTATGATCTTGAGGGAGATCACACAGCATGTGTGAGACAACCACGGGACCAGGCCCAGCCAGCGTGGGGTTGTGAAAGGCAGGTCCTACTTGATCAACCTGATCTCCTATGATTGAGTGACCTGCGTGGTGGATGAGGGAAAGGCTGTTGACATAGTCTACCTAGACTTCAGTAAAGCCTTTGACGCTGTCTCCCACGGTATTCTACTAGAGAAGCAGAAAGTCCATAGCTTGGACAGGTACACTCTTTGCTGAGTTAAGAAATTGCTGGTTGCCTGGGCCCAGACCAGAGAGTGGTGGTGAATGGAGTCACATCCAGCTGGCAAATGGTCATGAGTGGTGTTCCCCAGAGGTTGGTGTTGGGGCCTGTCCTTTTTAATATCTTTATTGATGACCTGGACAAGGGGATTGAGTGCACCCCCAGTAAGTTTGCAGATGAAACCGAGTTGGGAGGAAGTGTTGATCTGCCTGGAGGTAGGGAGGCCCTACAGAGAGATCTGGACATGCTGGATTGCTGGGCTGAGGCCAATGGGAAGAAGTTCAACAAGTCCAAGTGGTGGGTCCTACATTTTGATCACAGCAACTCCAGGCAATGTTACAGGCTTGGGGCAGAGCATCTGGAAGACTGTGTAGAGGAAATGGACCTAGGGGTGCTGGTTGATGCTTGGCTGAACACAAGCCAGCAGTATGCCCAGATGGCCAAGAAGACCAATGGCATCCTGGCTTGTATCAGAAATAGTGTTACCAGCAGGAGCAGGGAGGTGATGGTCCCTCTGTACTCAGCAGTGGTGAGGCTGCACCTTGAGTACCGTGTTCAGTTTTGGGCCCCACAAGAAAGACATTGAGGCCCTGGAGCGTGTTCAGGGGAGGGCAACAGAGGTGGTAAGGACTCTGGAGCACAAGTCTTATGAGGAGCGGCTGAAGGAGCTGGGGTTGTTCTGTATGGAGAAGACAAGGCTCAGAGGAGACCTTATTGCTCCTACAACTACCTGAAGGGAGGTTGTAGTGAGCTGGGGGTCAGACTCTTCTCTCATATAACTAGTGGTAGGACGAGAGGGAATAGACTCAAGTTGCACCAGTGAAGATTCAGGTTGGATGTTAGGAAATACTTCCTCTCCAAAAGAGTGGTCAGGCACCGGAACAGGCTGCCCAGGGAGGTGGTGGAGTCACAGTCCCTGGAGGTGTTCAAGAAACATTTAAATGTTATACTGAGGGACATGGTTTAGTGGGAAATATTGGTGATAGGTGAATGATTGGATTGATTGATCTTAGAGGTCTTTTCCAACCTTGGTGATTCTATGATTGTATGGTTCTATGACAGGGGATTCAGTCTAGGCACACAAATACCATTGCATTTTTGTGATTTTTGGAATGAAATGGGGATAGTGATGTCAAATAAACCCTAGTATGTCTGAAAAGGAGAAAAGTAAAATATATTGCCAAGGTTTCTATTCACAGCTGAGCTTTTGGCTTCTTTGAATTCACACTTCTATGCCATTCATCCAGCAATATTTTAAGTGTTACTAATGCACAATTTATATTTCAAAATTATAACAGTACATGAGAACTAGCTGTACTCTATGTATTGCTCAGATCAGCTGCTACTATTACAGCAAAATTTTGGCTTTCAAGAACCTTTTCTGCATTTACACCACTTTGTTAAATTCCTTTGTATCAAGAGACAATCCTAATTTGTAGAATTCGTCAAGTCTTTGTATTCCCCATAGGACATGTGTAGTGGAAAAAAGGATTTCTACTGCAGCTCACAATTTTGAAGTCTCAAATGCTCACAGAATAGTGATTTCAGTGTCTCTTTGCGGTGCTGCCCTGAAAGGCATTGCTTAGATAGCCAGGATAAATGTACAAATTGGCTGAATATTCTCCAAGATAGGGTCTAGATTCCATGTTATAGGTCTCTGTGGAGACATGTGGCAAACACAGAAAGATAGAGGAAATTTCAGCAGCTCTAATTTCAAATATATTTTTTTACAGATAGCTCTAGACAAACTGTAACCAGATAACAAGTGTGGAAAACTCCTTAAGGGAAGAGATTGACAGAATTGTTTTTAAGGATTTGACAGTGCTCTGAAGCTCTAAGCTGCCTACTTCTGACCAGTTCTGTGCTGCAAATAAATGATGTAGAAATAACATTTTGCTGAATAGGACTTATTGGTTTTTTTCTTACTTAACTTTATTTGACATGTGTTATAAAAAATTGGCTTCTTATGCTGCAAGTATTTTTGTGACCATGTACAGTATATTTCGTCAGAATATAGCTGTGATTATGTGCCTTCTTCTGTTGTGCAGATTGCAAACACAAAGAAGGAGACTGTTTTCAAGTGGTATAGGAACGGTTCTGGGATTGACGTTGATGAGGTGCCTGATCTGCAGAGGGGAGAATGTCACCTCACTATTCCCAAGGTACAGTATCACCTACTGATTAAAAATGACAGCTTCTGCTTGATGTGCTATAGATTTGCCAGGCAGATCACTCAACCAGCTATCATGATTTCTATGAACAATTTTAAGAAAAGGCATATTTTCTACCCTTCAATTAGCTAGCGAGTAGTTACTGCTAGTAAGAGTATACATTTTTGTTATAAATTCAGGCATGTCTTGCTTAAGGTGAACTCTGTTGTTTTTTTTTTTCTTATTGTTCCTTAATTTTTCAGTATTTCACAGTTGTCGTAGTTTTATTTCCTAAAGTATATGGCTTCTTCAGTTTTATCTTCTTGCAAGCAAAATAACCTAACTTGTGACTGAAGCCTTATCTTGAATAGATGCTTGAATAGATGCTTTCTTTCTCAACTGCTGAAACATCCCCTGAATCAAGTCTTTGTGTTTTCAGTGTAATGTGCATTCAGTTCAATTTTTTTCTTTAATTTGTTTGTAGTCCTCATGTTTTTATAATTTACTCCCTTCATTTCACTTGCAATAGGATACTGGCTTTCCAGTGGCTTTATTTTTCCTGAGTAGTCTTTTTGGAGGCAGGGTGGTTTCAGCTTGTCTTGAATTGCTGTCTTTACTTGTCATTTAACTATACAACACTTCTCCTACTATTACTTGCTTGAGGGCTTGTATAAATCTAAGATTCAATTAAGCAGCCTCCAACCTGAATATAAGTATTTATATATTTTGCTTTAAGTTTTCAAATAAATTAAAATAAAAACACTTATACAAAAAACTACTGCCTTTAAAGCAGTGTCACTGCGTGAGTTTTTAGAATGAAAGTTCTCTAAGGCTAATGAATCCACGATTGTAGCATACGTGTAATTTGATTATAGCTGCTGCTTGAAGAAATCCACTTAGTTGATACATGAAAAGTTAAAGGGTATAGATCCATTGTGTTGATATGCACACTCCAAAAAAAAATAATAGTTTCAGGTGAAGAAAAATTGCATTTCTAAAATTTATGTGGATTGCAGTTACCCTCTATTACATTTTACTAAGCTACTTCTAATTTCTGCTGGTACGGATCAATCCTATTTGTCTCTATGGAACAAGAGGAAGAAGGAAAGAAAACCCACATTTCTTAAGGCATTTGAACAGAACTTGAATTACATTTTAGGCTTAGAAACTAGGTATAGCTGCATAAAAAAAACATGTACAAGCCATTGATAGTTTCCCATCTTATCTTTGGCAAGATTACTTAACAAGAATGCAGCACAATGTCTGTTGTTTGATTTAGAGAAGCATGCAGAGGTAAAGCAAATATACTCATATCAAGTTGGTCAGTACACATCTTGTGCTTTTCTTGTAGTTGTCTCGCAAGGATGAAGGAGTTTATAAGGCAACACTATCAGATGATAGAGGTCATGATGTCTCTACTCTTGAATTATCAGGAAAAGGTAATATTCAGTTTACTGTATCGAAGTAATGATCTCTACATTCTCTTAAGAGGTGTTCAAAAGCCATCTTTGCAAATGGCAAGTTAGCAAGCATATTTGGGGTTCTTTGTATTTCAGTGCCTTTCTTATGGTATTGAGGCCTGACCTGCAGATAACAAGTTTAGAAGGGGTGACACTGTGCTTTATAATGATTACTTTCTAATGCCCTCACAGGCAAGAAGTGAAGTAAGTTTTAATCAAACAGGCAACACTTTTTATGTGGGATCTTTTGTAAAGAGCTCTTTCTTTCTGTCAAGTTCAGTAATTTTTAATGTCTACAAAAAACCTTACAGCATCAGGCCTTTCAAAGTGCCAGATATTGAGATGAGAGTCTCAGTGGGGACTGACTGTTATTCTGATTGTAAAATTGTAAAGCTGTAATTCAGAAACTGTGAAAAAGAAGACCTCGTTGTAGAGAAATACATATGCTCACACTCTTAAATGAATTTGCAATTCAGCAGAGTAGGATTTTCAGGTAAAGGTTATACTGACCACTGGAATGAACAGAAGATACTGTGGTTCTCCATCTTATGGTCAGGGGTCCTTCCCAGGCAGGAAAGAACCCCTGCTATAAAAAAAATGCTCCAATCTTCTTTTATTTTGTATAAGGTTCTCCCCTTCCACCATCCCATCAATACTGTTATTTTTCAAAAGCTTGGTATGATACCTGGTTTATTCTATTTGCTGTCAAGAAGTTTATATTTGCCAAGTGCTATGCTAATGGGAGCAGATGGGAACTATTTTCTCCAAAAAGTGCGGTAATTTTTTATTTCCCTTGCACTCTCCTTTGAATGTGAACTGTCTAATTAATGACCTTTTATTGTTTCTGGCATGAAGTATACAGTGCCAAAGATCTGACAGCACATGGCTGATGCTGTATACAGTGGGTACATTCACTGACACAGCACAGAATTCATGTGTTGTACACAGGTAGTCTCCAATTTGTCTTGTACACCTGTTACAATTTTAATGGTTTTCTTTGCCTGAGGATATGAAGGTTTCCCATATCACTTTAATTAAACTAAGCATAACAAAGCTATATTCTGATTAAATTTTGATGGTACATTTTCTTTCTTTCTTTCTTTCTTTTTTTCCCTCCCCAGTGTATGATGATATAATTTTGGCACTGAGCAGAGTCAGTGGTAAGTAAATGCTGTCTTGGATTTTCATGTAGTTTTTTTATACTGAAGTCATCTCAGCCTGAGGCAGACAATTTTTACTGTAAGTGGGAAATCTGTGGCAGTCATGATGCCTACATTTTTATGGGCATGTTATTAAGTTTTTGAATAGGCATTCAACCTTGCTAATTGGCACTATTAAGAGGGAACAAAGTATTATTCCACCTGGCTTGTTTCGTTTAGATACTGTGACAACGTTATAGCAATTATTTTCTTTGTACTTTCCATTAGTAATTGAGCCTTATCATACAGATAGAACTAGATTCTGATCCTAATGCCAATAGGAAATTGAGAGTCTACCAGTGAAAGAATAGGAATTGCACTCAAATAAATGTTGCATGCTATTAAAATAATAACACTATTATTTTATGGCAGTTATATGACTACCTGATTACTTCACAAAAGATCTTGCTAGTCATCATGTTTATATATGATCATAAAACTATAAACTCCTGCTAAACTTTCATCTGATATAAATCAGCAGATCTCCTTTGTGAAGCATGAATCATTGTCTCTTTATGGTACTTGAGAACAATGGTTCAGATCTTGAAAATTTTTTTGTCCTTCATTTGACAGTTTTCTGTTCATTTCATTACATTGTTCGATTTGCATATATTCCATTTTACATAGGTAAGACGGCTTCTCCACTGAAGATACTCTGCACTGAGGAAGGAATAAGGCTCCAGTGTTTCTTGAAGTACTACAATGAAGAAATGAAAGTCACCTGGTCTCACAGGTAGAGGAGAATGTATTTTCAAGTTCATGCCTATATTCAAATTTATTTGAGAAAAATGTAGTCTTTAAGATTTGCTATTTAGTATTCTGTGGCATTCCGGTAGTAAGTGGAACACATTAGTGAATTTCTCTTTACAGCATTTTATATTCTCAATTCATATAGGTGGTAGATACAGTAAAAGAAATATTAAAAGACTTGCTCAATACCTAGACGTAACAGTACCAAAAAAGTACCTACAGCATTTCAATCTCTTATTCAGTGCCAGATTTTTTGTCTTCCAGTATATTATCTAGTTGGTTCAAAGACTTAAGAATTGGAGCGTAGTTTCTGTTCAAGGTTGCTCTTTTCTATGAATAGATGAAATCTTCCTCCAGACGTAGGTGAATGCCAAGGATCTGCTCTCACCATTTCATAAAAGCCCATACTAAGAAAGCAAAAAACCACAACTTTTGAACTTTTTCACAACAAATATTTTAATTCTATTCCTCTTCTTTGAAAAGATAGTCAGTGACACAGGAGGAAGAGAAAGAAGTACAAAATATTTTAAGAATAGCTGTCAGTGCTGAGAATAAAACTAGAATTCAGCTGTAAAATTTCAGATACTTTTTTTCACCCCCATGTAACTTTAATCTTAGACTTTGGTGGTACTTCTTATTCATCTGTGTATTTACAGTTAAATGTGTGTCCAATTGCTTTGGAATGGTAGGCCTTTATTTTTTGGAAACTGCAGGGAGGATTCTGAAGGATTTTAAACCTCTTCAGGTATTTTCAGCTTTCACATTCCTTGATGACCTCCAAAAATGACACACAGTGAAGTGTTCTGACCTGGACAGGAAGAGGATGGTGTGGCTGCACATTGTCATAGTCAATTAGGAATGTAAGAAAAGTGTCCATGATCATTAGGTTCAGAGAGAGCAAGCAGACTTCTACAAGGGTGCTCAGTTGTACTCATAACTCAAGCTTTGTATTCAGTAAGTTCTTCTCCTTCTTTCAGTATATTTGATATTTGTATGATAAGAAGGAGAAGAAACTTTTTTTTTTGCCTTTACCTTTTGCTCAATCAGCTTGAGCTTTAAAGGCTACTTATTCCATTCCACCATACACTTCACAGAAATGTAAAACTAGAGAATAAGGAAATTACAAATTTATATTTGATAACTGACATCCCCCACATACTGATATTCCAGATTTTATGGTAAGTCTTCCATGTTATGTTATTAAACACATTTTGAACAAATAACATTTCAATCATTTCATAAATATTATGATTAGAAGCTGGAGTTGTTATGAAAAGCTAAAACAAATACTAAAAAAAACCAACCATAAATAACCAGCATCCTCCACACTCCCCCAAACTTCTTGCTTTTTCAAATGGAGTTCTATCATGTTATTTCAGGGCAAAAAGAAATACTAAACTTTTCTTGTTTTTTGAACCATTGTCTGCATATCACGAAACACAGCAAACAAATTTCCAGCTAGCTTTGAATTATCCATTATAATGAAAAGCAGGAAATACAATAATAGAAGACCTAAACCCAGAATGCATTATCCACTCATGGCACAGTAGGGAATACAGTATTTTGTAATAGTTATTTCTATCCAAGTATGTATTTTAATGTACTGAACTCAATGTAGTCCTCTTACAGGGAGGGAAATAATAAAAATTCCTTTTCCTCATCAAACTAGCTGTGAAGCCAAATCAGCCATGTCTGTGCAAATAAATTCACTGATCAAAGAGGAGCTAATGTTGACTTTATCTGATAAAAAAAATCCAGTTAAGTATGCTTTGGGAGGAAGGAAGTAAAAAATCTTTTCTTTAGTTAATGAGAGAAAGAGAAAACTTCCTTGCAAGGCATTGAAAGTAGCTTGGTTTCCATACTCGCCCTAGATAGCTTCTTCTATTTCCACTCTTCAGGACAGATTATAGAGCAGAAAGACCACTGATCTAAATTAACAGGGCATTTTTTATATTTGGGAAGTGATGATAAGTCAACAGAATGCTACTGTTTTTTTGTTCTTTTTTTTTTAAGTACATATTAACTAATTATCAGCAATTAGAAAATTTGCTTTTGGCCTTGTTCTTAAAAAGAAATGAACAAAGAAAGGTGTATTTTGTCTTGAATAATAAATTCTTTGTAAGTCTTTCATTGTTTTATTAATAATTTTTGGAAATTAATGAAAGGTAAAGATTTTTTTCCTGTCATAAAAAAATAGATTTTTTTTTTCCTTCAGTTGACTATTCTAATGTATTCAGCAGTATTGTGCCTGAGAGTTTAGAACACTGAAATCATACAGCATATTCACATTCAGATATATATGGGCAAATAGACACAAACACAGATGTTTGTGTATGTGGAGAGAAAAAAATGAGAAGAGAATGAAGATGTAAATCTTCAGAAGGAAAGCTCAAGCCAATGATTCTAAAGTGTTTCATACCCACACTAGAAAGAAAAGAATCTCCTGTGAAATTGCACTCACTAGTTGCAGTTTATTTCTAATTAGGAAATAGTATGTTGTCCTTCAAAACTTTTTATAGGTGATCTCCTATAGAGAGTATATGTGAAAGGAATGTTTGAACCCATTTCTATTCATTTTTCAAGGGAATCTAAGATTTCCTCTGGTGAAAAGATGAAGATTGGAGGTGGAGAGAATGTTGCTTGGCTGCAGATAACTGAACCCACTGAAAAGGATAAGGGGAACTACACCTTTGAAATCTTTGGTGATAAGGAATCCTTCAAACGCACACTTGATCTGTCTGGGCAAGGTATATTTGTAAGATCATACTTATACGGTGATTTTTCATGGATTAAACAGAATTAATCAGGAATAATAAGAAGAATGCAGTAAAAATAGCCTGTGGTCAAAATTAGATGCAATTTAGTTGCATAACTGTTTTTACCACTAGCGACACTGGATTCAGGGTTTGGTTTTCCATTCTGCTACTGTTTAACACTGTTATTTTTAAAAAGGCTTTAGTAAGGATATGTGTTTCATATCATCATCGAATCATAGAATGGCCTGGATTGAAAAGGACCTCGAAGATCATCTAGTTTAAATCCCCCTGCTGAGCGCAGGGTTGCCAGCCACTAGACCAGGCTGCCCAGAGGCACATCCAGCCTGGCCTTGAATGTCTCCAGGGACGGGGATCCACAACCTCCTTGGGCAACCTGTTCCAGTGCGTCACCACCCTCTGAGTGAAAAAAGTTCCTCCTAATATCTAACCTAAACCTCCCCTGTCTCAGTTTAAAACCATTCCCCCTTGTCCCATCGCTATCCACTCTCATAAACAATTGTTCCCGCTGCTGTTTATATGCTCCCTTCAAGTACTGGAAGGCCACAGTGAGGTCTCCCCAGAACCTTCTCTTCTCCAAGCTAAACAAGCAAATGTTAATGCTGTTGTTTAAATGCTTATACTGAGCCCCAAACACAAATGATGTTCATGGACAATAACTCTCTCAACTGTTTTGTTACAGCTTTTGATGATGCCCTTACAGAATTCCAGCGACTAAAGTAAGTGCTACATCTTTTTCATTTTCAAGCTGTAACAACAATCTTAACACAGAAAAATTATTTCATGAATAATTTTATTAATAACATTATATGTTTTTCTTCCTCTCCTCAACAATTTTAGGGCAGCTGCTTTTGCTGAGAAGAGTAAGTTTATTTTCCATTTTCTACAATCTAGTTTTGTGTTTTCCTTAAGACATCTACCATGATACGTTGCCATACCTGTCAGAGTTCTGTAATGGCAGATATCACCTATTATTGTAGAATACTGCAATAATAATAGTAAATCGAGGGTTTATTTCTCTTTAATTCAAATGGAAACCATGTGAATGTGCATTTTACACATTTTGCAATGATCTGCTATGTCTTCTAGGGTCTGCAGAGTTTTTGTGAGGTGTGAGCTTCTGAGTGTCACACAAGGAGGTGTTGACAAAAAGCTATGAATGATACTGAATATTGGGCTCTACATATTAAGTAGAAAATAACCTGCTAATGACTGTTGGATACAGAGCATGTTGAGAGAGAGGTAGTAGGGAAGCTTGTTTCTGCGGGTATTCTGGTACACAGATACAATGTACCTTGATAATGAAAGCTGCTTCTGCCCACAAAGACAATACCAGAACAGATTATCCTCTGATCTTAGATACCACTGCAATGCTGAAGGTATCTTCTTTGCTTTGCTCTTTGCCCGAAACTCAAGCTGTCAAGCTTGGTAGCAGCTTCAAGGCTGTTGTGTCTATCAGCTTAGCACAACCTCTGCTAAAAATGTGAGGGAACCACAAAATACATTAATAAGAAATAACACAAAATATTGTAAAAACTGTATTATTTCATATTTAATTAACCAAGAATTCCAGTGTATGTTTATTTTAAGATAAGCCCAAACAGAAGTCATGACTAATATGACACCGTATTAATAAAATAAGAAATGAGTAACTTTGAGTTCTAAATCTCATGTATTTTTCTTTAACCTCTAGATCGTGGTAAAGTCATTGGTGGTTTGCCTGATGTTGTTACAATAATGGATGGGAAGGTAAGGACAGTTTTTATCAATGAATCACTCTGATTGGTGAAATGTTTACTTCACGGGAGAGAGGGAAGGAATACAGATGATTTTGCAGAAGTTGAGAGAAAAAGGAAGTAGTCATTTAATTGAGTCACATGCAAAGTCATAAGTGAGCATAGGTACCATAAACTGGCTACACAGCTGGGGGAAGCTGGGGGAAGGTTACACATAGCTCTTCCAGATTTTGTTGTACATGGCCATTTCTAGATATCCAGATACCATCTCTTTAGAAGTGGTGAATCAAGGAGGCCTTGCAGTGGAAGCTAAAAGCTGCTCAACTCTGGACCAAATCGAGATGATTTTATTCTTGGCCCATTCCTTCCTTTGTGGTGCCTTCTCATTGCAGTAGACAAAGGCACTTCATGGCAAGAAAGCCAATCTCATGGGAAGTTAGGCATAATCCACTTGATGACCAACATCTTAGTGTCTGTTAGGAAACAGCCGGGAGAAGTCACCCTGACTGCATGCACACAATAACTGCAGTTATCTCATGAAAAATCATGCCCTAAGCCCCATGACCTTAAATTAAGGAAATGCTACATAAAAAGTTTCCAGAAGTTAGAAGGGTTCAAGGAGGCTTAACCATATGAGGATTAAATAATTGAATATCCAAAGGGAAAACCTCTGATTCCTAAAAGTAAAATAAAACATAACAGAAATAATTGAAATTTTAAATTTACCTGTAAATTATATATGAACAGGTACCATGCAAAATTCAAGTAAATACTAGTGAGAAGTAGCTATACAAAAACAAGAAAAAGAATTGTGAGGTTTCCTCACACAATGGAATGGTATATCTATGCAAATATATGAACACAAGACAAAGCTTTACTTGTTCTTCTTAAGAAGGTATAAATGATTTTAGGCCACATCTATAATTTAACAAATTAGAACAGGCCCAAATGGTCTAAAATGACTGTGGAATATATCTGCTCTCTGGCAAGCTTTTAATATTAACATATTAAGACTTGATTAATTATTATGAATGAATTATTAATTGCTCTTAAATGAAGTCATTTTTGAGGGTAATGCTCAAGTTACAGAAAGGACAGTGAGATTTAAACTTGCTATTTGCTATCAGAATTAGTTTGATTTCCCAACATTTTATTTTCATGCTTACATTACTCCTTTAAATATATTATAGTAAAGTTAGTTCCTGTAGGTGATTAGTTAACTTTACATCCGACGATATCGCTTCTTTAAGGGTACTTGCACACTTAGGTAGTCATCAGGTTGTACCCAGTGCACATAAATCTTCCTTCAACAGTCCCCTCTGATTTTGGAGGCACACCATATGCAAAACTGTTTCTATTTGTGTACGTATGGCACTTCCAATCACTTAAAATTTGTCTGATTTTTTTTCTCACTGTGTTATATCATATCTATTTGTTCATCGGAATTCAAGAAAAATAGTGCAAAAACCATGCACATATGAACAAGGATGGACTTTCTTTGCTCCCTCTAGGTCAGGAATTTGTGGATCTTGAAGAGTGATTTTGAGGGGACAGGCATTCTGGTGCAAATTATTTAATTTTTTTTTTAAGATAGTGATACAGTTTTTCTATTGATGTCAGTTACACAGGCAAGAATTCTGTGAGAATGAAATTCAGTAAAAGATGGATAAAGGAGGCAGTAATCAGTGCAACTTCTCAAATGATTATTTAATGTATTCTGTCATCATTACCTAAATGCATAAAATTTGCATACATTTACAATGGTGAAAATGGGGTTCTGCAAGTTATCCATATAGATTTGGAAGGATAACCATCAAAATTTTTGAGCTTCTTCAGTCTTAGTTCAGTTCTGAGAAAATACCTGAACTGTCAGGATGGCCTGAGAGGTCATTTCTGCTACTCTCTTAACACACTGAGCATGCACGCAACACTTTCACAACTTTTATGAATTATTTAGTCTTCATAAAATATTTCCATTTTATGAGTCAGCAGCATTTGTAATCAATGTCTGATGATTCATGTTATGTACTATTTTTAAGTGTTTTTTTTTATGTCATCTCAAGCAATAACTTCAAGAGGCCTAGGTTGGAAAAGATTTGCTTAGTTCTCCTCCCTGCTGTGTACAGGGAATCTTAAAGGATGTTTTTAAACCTATCATTGCCTGAATATCATGTCAGACTAATGGGTTGCCAGGAGTCTCCTGCAGGCAGGACTGCATTGGCAGCCCTACTTAGCGTATTCAGATTCTTACCCCGGGGCTATAAATGCATCACAGTCACTGGTAAGATGGTGGAAAGTCTCAGTGGAAGAGAAAAATATAGAAACTCTCCTTTTCAGTCCTCAAGAACATGCTACCTGTCTTTCTTACTTTAATTTACTAGGAATAAGAAGTGCCTGAAAGTAATACTGAGAATACTCTGTTTAAACAAACCTGTCTAATCCTTAAAATATTTATTTTTTAACTCCTTTAGACTCTGAATCTGACCTGTACTGTGTTTGGAAACCCTGACCCAGAAGTGGTTTGGTTCAAGAATGACAAGACCCTTGAGCTTAATGAGCACTATTTGGTTTCACTGGAACAAGGAAAATATGCCAGTTTGACAATCAAGGGAGTGACCTCAGACGATTCGGGCAAATACAGCATTCATGTCAAGAACAAATATGGTGGGGAAACAGTAGATGTCACTGTAAGTGTATACAGACATGGTGAAAAAATACCTGAAGTTAACAAAGGCCAGCTGGCAAAACCTAGACTAATACCACCATCAGAAGCTAGTTCTACCTAGGGCAAGACAAAATCCAATAAGTAAAGCTTGTAACTATGTGTGATGATCAAAATAGTATATGTGAGATATAGCTGAGGTATTCCCACAGATAACTAATTGGTACTCTCCAAAGGGAAACTGAGCTTTTAGAAGTTTGCTTTAGGGTGGTAGCTGTGCTACAGCGCTGTACACATGTGCACTGAAATCATTATGACTACATGTAATAGGGTAGTACTTCCAAATAGCGAAAAGCCAAATGCCTGCAAGAAGTTCCTGTGGGCAATGGCGGGTTGCATAAACCCACAGTAAACCTCCATTTCCACACACTCCAACAAAACCTACTAAGCACCCACTTGAGAACGCTGAGAACAAATGTTTCATCAATGAAGGTAGTGAACTGTAGTTACATGCTCAGAAATGATTCCTGCTCTGTTACACACACAGTCCCTTTGGCTTTGAAGCCTCTGATTGCATAAGTTTAGTGGATAGTCTCTATTTAGTAATTGCATTGTTATTTTATAGTGTGAATTTTTCTTTAGTAGAGTTCAGTAGTTTTACAGATGTTTACTGTTTGCTCACTGAAGCATAGGTTACATGGTTGTATTTTGTTTTTCTTGCATTGTGCTAATAAAACTTTGAAAGTCACCTTTGCTACTCACTGCTCCAAATCACACCTAACTAGTTTTGTTTACTCTCTTTCGTTGTTTAATTATTGCTTATTGCACAATTTCACAGCTGGTAGCATGCAGACAATCAACTTTCAATAAATGCAAATTATGGTTAATCACAGTCACTGGGTGGCACTTATGATATTAATTTCACTCCTTACAATACAGACCAAGATGCAAGATCAAACTGGTACCAAAAGACATGTATATTTCAGTCACTTAGGATAATTACCCCTTTGAGTCTCCTCTATCCAAAATGAACAAAAAAACCTCTTCCATGGGTGGCATAATGTTCTGCTAAAATTTAAATATGGTTATAATATATTTATATACATGAATGTCTTCAGCAAGACCAGTCATATCTTTCATACAATACATGACTGCAGCACTGTGTTTTTTGCTTGCTTTTTTTTTTTCAGATCAGGTTTTCAATTTCAGTGAAAGTCCATTTACGTACTTAGATTAGCCTTTGTTATTTTCTAAACAGCTTCCAGCAAAGAGTTTAATGGTGAGTAATAGTGGTGACACGAACACCCTGGATATAGCCCTCCTCTCTTTTGACTTCTCCCAGTCTCGGATAAAGGAACCTTATGGGAGGCAAGGGTGATTGGATGAGCTGTGGTCTATAGAAAAATCATGGCAAAATCTTTACTAGGGAAGCTGGATATGAAGGTGTTTGGTACAAGTGTCAGGAGAGTAAGTTGTGTTTGGGAGTCATGGCTGAAAGCCATAGCTCAGGTCTGAAAATATGAGAAAAAATATTTGTCTTTGTTTTTTGTTTGTTTGTTTTCCTCAGTAGACAAGCTGAAAAAAAAAACCCCAGTAAATATATATATATATATATATATATATATATGTATATATATGTATATATTCTCATCTTAGTGACACAGAACTCCCTTTTTCTTGTCTGGAAAAGAAATACTTCACTTGATTCAAAATTATTTTATTTTTGAGACAGATTGAAAAGCAGCAGATGTGAGAAGACAATTTACAATCTGTCAAATATCGTAAGTTAGAACACTCAACCAGGAGACAGGAGAACAACATTACAACATTTAGTCATTCCCCTTCTGCCTCTTCTCAATCCATGGGGATTTTGAACCTAAATCTCTGACCATCAAGGGTAGTGCACTAATTCCTAGACTTCTCTGTATGTTGTATTTGTATTTGATATTCATGCTTTTTTCCCTTTGTGTGACTAGATAAATAGACATTGAAAAAGAAAATAGACCTGTAAGTCCTACCTCTTGTGTGAGCACGTTAAATGCAAGATTGGTAAGGTTTTCTCCATTTCTTGTATTTCATCTTAGTTCCCAGTATTGAAGTATATGAGAGTCTGCTGACTGCAAACTACATAAGAACCTGATTGTTTGAATATGAAATTTTTGATGATAGATTCATTTTGATTTCAAATTGCTCAAGTATAAGCTTGTTTTGCAGTTCACTGTCATCTGTGAGAATTCAGGAAGAAAACAACAGGCTAGTTCTGTAAAAGACATAGTCTTTAATCACACTTTATTAAAGGTTAATTTGTTTTTAAATAAGAAGTTTTTTGAAGAGACTATGAAAGGTAAGGTTATGTATAAATACAGAATAAAGAGGCAAGCATTACGTTAGACACTGATAAAAAAAAGCTTTTTTGGGGGTAAAAAATTCATGTGGTCATGGAACCAACATGCCTGGTCATTGAATAAAAGTGTCTGACAAGGTTCAACACTCAAGAACGTGACATTACCATGAAATAGTTTAATTAGGAGGTTTTAGCACAAAGTAGTTATTTATCCTCCAAGTATATAACAAAATAAGAATACATTGTCTCTATGGATCTACCATCACAAGAATTTCATCAAATCTTTCAATTACATAACTCAATTTTTCTTCTTTTCTATTCAAATTTAGTCTTTAAGGCCTTTAAGGTTTTCAAAATCTTGCTAAGGCAGGCCCACAAAGCAGCAGAGCCAACCTCTGTAAGCACACAAAGTGAATATCAGCAAGAATTTAATATTTTTCTTATCTCCTTCTACAGTACACAGGTTAATTTTAGCTGAGACTATCAAATTATTGCATGTTATGGCAGCTTTTCAGAAGTATCCTTGGGCACAGGAGACAAGGTTAGCCTCATCTCGGTTATACCTTTAGCTGGCCTTCTTAGTTAAGCAAGCTTCACTTATTTCCTTTCAGGCAAAAAGAAATAATTTATTATGACAGTTAATCCTCTGCTGTAGTACAGAAATTATCATTCACAGGAACACAGCATTCAGAAGGCTAAGGACTTCCAATAAACTGTTTCACATTTTTCAGTGTTCAGTGCAGCTTTGATTCTCCTGTACACATTTAAAAATCTTGTTACCAGTGATAGGAAATGAATCAGGTTAACTCTGTTAAAAAAGGGACTATCTTTTCAGAGGGAATGTGCATCTAGCTGCCCAGAGGGGCTATACAAGCCTGTGGCTATTAGAGGGACAAATAAGATTCTCTGTTAATTGTCAGATGGAATTCATGATGAGGCACATTAGCATTTGCACACACTATTAATAGGCTTAGTTTAGTTAATAAACATTTTGAAGGAGGAAGAGAAGAAAGTAAGAATTGCTTGAAAAGGTCTGATGTCAATGAGCCTACCCCCATGGAGGTCAATGGAGATCTCATTCATACTGTACATGAATCTAGCCTACGGCTTCCTCAAGAGGGGGAACGAGGAGGCAGCACTGATCTTTCTTTGATGACCAGCGATAGAACCCAAGGGAACGTCATGAAGCTGCGACAGGGGAGGGTCAGGTGGGATGTCAGGAAAAGGTTCTTTGCCAGAGGGTTGTCAGGCACTGGCGCAGGCTCCCCAGAACAGTGGTCATGGCCCCAAGCTGCCGGAGTTCAAGGAGCATCTGGACAAAGCTGTCAGATGTACGGTCTTTTTTTGGGGTGGTACTGTGTGGAGCCAGGAGTTGGACTTGATGATCCTCATAGGTTCCTTCCAACTTGGAATATTCTATGATTCTATGATTTTTACAATTTCAGGGCTTTGTTACAGTGAATTAGCTATTTCTCTTACTGTAAGGAAAAAATTCTCTGAGAATGATTTCCTGTCACTCAGGTAAATTTTGTGTTGTTTGAGTTTCATGTTGTGCTTTTCTAGGCAGTGCTAGCATGGAACAAAGCTGCTTTGTTACAGGAGGCAGATAAAACGTCACCCAGTTGTGCTGACAGGCCCAACGCCACGGCTGTGTCTGTCATGTTGGCAGTCTGCTACAAGGTTGGCAAGGCTGCATTTCTTCTGTGCACCTGCTTCCTTTGAATCAGCTTTGATATGTTACTCTTTATTCGATGAAAACAAGGTCTATGAAAATTTTTCCTAAGGCCAATTTACAGGTGCTTTTTATGAGAAAAGGTTTTTTTTATGTGACAGTATTGGCCTCCATTGTAAACCTTTGTCCAGCCCATGGGGTTAACTTGCATCCCACAGCTTAAAAAGTTATGTATACTACATTAATCTACTCTTGTATGGAAACAGAGGTTCAGTGATAATAGTACCCTAAGTGGTATTAATCCATAGACAGTTTTTAAAAGAAACTTTTGAAATACAATAAAGCACTTATATTGTGTAGTAGAACTAAAAATCAACCTCTAGATGGCACCAGAAGAACAAGATAGAAATGAACAGTCCTTAAAAAATTCTGCCAGCTATAGCATATCCATCTTTTTGATGCAAACACATCACTTAGGGAATGGGAGATTATTAAAAGCATTACACTTATGCTAGTGACAAGGACAGGTCCAGCAAATGACTGTTTCCCGGAAATAGCAGGTGATTTTGCAAGCAATAATGCTGCCTCTTAATCTTTGCATGATGCACATTAAGAGGTTAAGCATGCCTCTGTAAAATATTGCAAGACACATATTACAGCAAGTTTCTCCTTAGGATGTGATAATTCTAACCACACCACAGCGACTGTATTTACAAGGGGAGATTCAGGCTCTAGAAGTAAAACTCTCAGACTTAGCAGCCTCCACTGTTCCTAATACTGTTATACCCTTGCCCTACAATTTTTGTTCAGTCCTTATAGAGGGGTGATTCCATTTGAAATTAACAGAAGGTCTAGGAGAAAAAGAGTGCAGGATCCGCCTCCCAGCACCACCACTGCAAGACTCAGTGATGCCAAGGCCTGGAAGAAAATATCAGTAGCCTTCTATATTAATATTTCATTCCTCATTGGAACGTGCAGTAACTCAGTATTGGCTTTGTCCTTGGATATTAGCTCAAGGTTTATCAGACTGTTATGTTTTAAAAATAGCTCACTTGACCTCACATCATTTCCATTATGAACATTTGAACTTTGTGTGGTAGCATTAAAGAACTGCTAAATTGTAATACACTTGTCTAATTTTTAAGTTAATGTAACTTCATTTTCTGTTATTGTTACTCCTATCTTACATTAATATTGTACTACTGAGAGCCTGATAGCAAAAATACAACCCACTGCAGTTAGTTGTGTAATGGTTAATAGCTGCAGCAGAAGCCTTTCCTATAGTATCCTAAACTATCCAGCTGGATTATCCCATGATTTCACCTGGCACCAGTGTCTCCAAGAGGGAATTTGCCCTATTCTCTGCAAAGGGCTTCTGTTGGAAGCCATTATCCATCTGATGATGGTGATGCACACAGCATGTGGAACAGAGGCAGATGGAAAGAGCTACAACTAGTGTTAAACACAGCTAATATAGATTTTTTTACATGTTAGGTCATGGTAAAAATGATGATGAAAGTTTTAGTCTGCTGACTTAGTGACCTCCATGGGACCATTTTGAATGAAGTGCACAAAAAGCCAATGTGACAATTGTAAATCAACCCAAAGCCAGTCCTCCTGATTGCAAGATAATGTGTAGAAAAGAACCCCACATAGTCGTGTGCCACATTTTCTGTCTGGGAAAAAAATGCCTTCCATATATGAAAATGGCAATCAGCCTCCTGCGTGGTGCTTAATGGGAGGTAAAACACAATACGACTCCCTGGCTAGCAGTTACGAGGCCACATGCAGATGTCTCCATCTGAGCTAATCACTGAAACCCCCTTCTTAGAAAATGGAGAGAAACAAGTACTAGTAGGGCACAAGTCATGTCACTCTAAAGTAGGTGTCTCAAATAATTGAGATGAATCAATGTCTATTGTCTCCACTAACTGCAAATGGAGATTAGTGTTGTCAACAGTTTACAGGCAGGTTTGGCCCGGTTCCGTGACTATTGGGGCGGGGGACGCACAGACCCATGCCCCAGGAAAGGGAAAAGGGAAAAAGGGTAGGGAGATGGGCCTAGAAACAAAACAGCGGCAACAATCTGAGGAGAAACAAACTAATTTACTAAATAAGATATCAGAATGCAAAATAACACAATGTAATACAATGCTAATAATAATATTAAGCTAATAAATCCAATACAGTGAGAGAGAGTGTCCAAAATTAAGGTAGGCCTTACTCTAATACCGACAGTGAGATGGCTGGGGAGCGAGATGCTGCCAGGATGAGAGATGGAAAGAGAAGAGGACGTCTCGTGATCTGCGAACAGTTTTATCTTTCCCTCTGAATGGAAAATGGTAACAGAACAGCGAAGTCCTCTGGGAAATGTAGTTCTTCTTCTCTTCTGAGAAGCAGGTACCCGGAACTATCCACGATCCACGGAACTGGAGCACTAACTCTTTAACTGCCAGTGCACTACATGATGTTACGATGTGGAATACCGATAACCAAAAATCATAAACTATGACAGTGTAACCAGCTTTGATGGGAGACATCTATATTTGATGTTTGAATTTAGGTGTAATAAATTCTGCACCATGTTTCTCTAATTTAATTGGTTCTTTAGTTGAAAAATCTATTTACAGAGATGCTTCATAGCAGTTGGAATTTTTGCCATGTGCTTATAGGCTGGGTTTGTCCACCAGACTGTTTGCCTTGCAGTCTTTGCTCCCTTATCTGATATTCATATTGTTTTGAAATCTCTGTGCAGGCACTTGCTGACATCCAGCCGCCACTTTGCCCCAATTCATCACCAAACCTCATGACTTGGCTTTTGTCAAGATAATGTGCTAGGCTTTCTATTCTTTTAAATATGTAGTTTTTGAGTGGCTGTACTATCACTGTTAGTGTGTGACTTGTTTTTACCTTTGCTCCTCTCAGTGCCATCGCTCTGTGGCAACATATCAACCAGTAAAGACTGTAAGCATTTCATAGTCAGTCAAGCTCGTAAGATGTGCCTTGTGCAGTTTTTCTGTCATTCTGACCAGACAAATCCTCTGGCTGGAGAAGCATGATTCCATGGGGCTCATATGCCAAAATTCTGCCACTGCACCTAAGGCAGCTAAGCAACTGGCCAAAGCTCTGAATCCTCCTGGACCTGGCTTTGACCTGGTCTGCTCTTGTCTTCTACTTGTCTCTAATTAGTTCCCAGTTATCTTTCTTTTCAACTCTGTTACTCTCTGGACTTCTTGTTTACTTGATATTATCTGCATTTCTCTGTAATTTGGTCTGCGTTTTTTTTTATACTGCTTTAATGGCAGCATCTTTATCAGTAAATAAAACTGTTCCAAGCTTGATTATCTAGTCCATAGGCCAACCTCCTGTACCCATTATAATCTTCTAGCATCCCCTAACATATGTAAGAAATCAAAAAGAGAAGGCAGAAAAGTGGCATGGCTGAGCAAGGACCTTCTAGGCAAACTGAGATGTAAGAGGGAAACGTACAGGCAGTGAAAGCAGGGACATGGGGCCTGGGAAGAATATAGAGATGCCATTCAGACATGTAGGGATGGGATCAGGAAAGATGGGGCATAGTTGGAACTGAACCTGGCAAGGGATGTGAAAAATAACAGACAGGATTTCTACAGGTACATTGGTCAGAAGAGACAAACAAAGGAGAGTGTACTCCCTCTGATAAATGAGAAGGGAGAACTGAATTCAACAGACATGGAGAAGGCTGAGGTACTCAATGAGTTCTTTGCCTCAGATCTTCACTGGCAGTCAGGCTTCCCACACTGAGGGGAATAAAATCCCTCCCACTGTATGCAAAGAGCAAGTTCAAGACAACCTGATGAAACTTAACACATACGAGTCTATGGGGCAGGAAGGCATGCATCCCAGGATCCTGAAGGAACTGGCTGATATTGTTGCCAAGCAATATTTCATCATATTTGAAAAGTCATGGCTGTCAGGCAAAGTCCTCAGTGACTGGCAAAAGGGAAACGTCACTCCTGTTTTTAAAAAAGGAGAAAGGAAGACTACAGGAGAGAGAAGGGAACTACAGACATGTGAGTGTCATGTCTGTGCCTGGGAAGATCATGGAGCAGATCCTCTTGGAAGCTATATTAAGACACATGCAAGATGAGGAGGTGATCTGAGACAGCCAGCATGGCTTCATCAAGGCCAGATATTACCTGACCAATCTGGAGTCCTTCTATGATGGAGCGATGGCATCAGTGGATGAAGGATCTACCTGGACTTCTGCAAGGCCTTTGACATGGTTAAAGGGAGCTTAAAAAAAAAGACTGACTTTTTATGTAGAGTACTCTGAAAGGAATGCCTCCTATTTATTTCTATGGAAACTACAACGGATACAAAGAACACAGTAAGAACATTTCATAGAGTGAATTCTCAGCTACAAAGCGCTATTTTTCAACATAGTCACCACAATTTGCTATGCATTTTCACCAGCAATGAACAAGAACCTGCATGCCACACTTGTAAAAATCTGCACCAGTGGAGATGACCCACTTGTTACTGTTACATTGCTGAAGCATACCACCCACTGCATCACTGTGCGCTCATCTACTGTTTGGTCTCCATAAATGTACAACAAGCATCAGAGAATGTCGATGGGTGCAATTTTTTCTGCATAGTGGAATTCAGTTCCACACCTTTTCTTTGTATGCATTTCCATGTCAGATACCATTCTGTCAGACTGTCCCTCTGCTGACATCTGTTGCATGGCAATAACATTTATTGGAATGTTGTCAGAAATGTTCAGCCTCTACTGCCTGACTTTCTTCTTATCACATGGATAGGCCTCCAGCTTACATTCAGTAAACACCTGTGGAAGCTTCTTCTATTTTTTATTAAAGGTTATCTTCTGACCGTTCAGGTACAGGTTGGGCTCTAAGGAGACATTTTGATGGGCCAAGGTAAACCATATGAGTTTCAATAGGGCCAAGTGTCAGGTCCTGCACTTTGGTCACAACAACTCCAGGCAACCCTACAGGCTAGGGGAGGAGTGTCTGGAAAGCTGCCTGACAGGAAGGGACCTTGGTGTGCTGATGGACAGTCGGCTGAATATGAGCCAGCAGTGTGCCCAGGTGGCCAAAAAGGCCAGTGGCATCCTGGCTTGTATCAGGAATGGTGTGGTGAGCAGGACTAGGGAAGTAATCCTGCCCCTGTACTCGGCATTGGTGAGGCCTCACCTCGAATACTGTGTTCAGTTTTGGGTGCCTCAGTACAGAAAGGACATTGAGGTGCTGGAGCAGGTCCAAAGAAGGGCAACAAGGCTTGTGCAGGGCTTGGAGAATATGCCCTACGAGGAGCAACTGAAGGAAGTGGGGCTGTTTAGTCTGGGGAAGAGGAGGCTGAGGGGAGACCTCATTGCTCTCTTCAAATACCTGAAAGGTGATTGCAGTGAGAGCGGGGCTGGTCTCTTCTCAATGGTGACAGGTGACAGGACAAGGGGAAATGGCCTCAAGTTGTGCCAGGGGAGGTTTAGGTTGGATATCAGGAAAAACTTCTTTACAGAAAGGGTTGTTAAGTACTGGAACAGGCTCCCCAGGGAGGTGGTTGAGTCACCATCCCTGAATGTGTTTAAAAACCATTTGGATGTGGTGCTCGGGGACATGATTTAGCGGTGGATTCTTAGAGTAGTATGGTTAGGTTGTGGTTGGACTTGATGATCTTGAAGGTCCTTTCCAACCTGAGCAATTCTATGGTTCTATGATTCTATGATTTCCCCTTATCTTGGTGCTTACCCTCTGCTTCTCCAGTCTGGCTGGCAATTGTGGCTGGCCAATAGTCTCCCAGGTTACCTCAGGCACGCCTCCATTCTCCAAGTGTGACATGCAGAACTGTTTTATGTTGTCATCACACCTTAAATCTGCTTTTATGTTCACTTAAAATACAATCTTGTTTTAAATGCATGGCTCCCCTTTTACTTGTTTCAGGTGAGTACATCTTACTCCTTTCAGGCTTACTCATCTGAAGTGTGTGTTCCGTCCTGTTGTGACTACTTAAATCAACCCATTACACATTAGACAGTTTGTCTTGTAGACCTCTATCCTGTATTATCAGGTCACCTACATTGTGGTCCATTTAATTAGCCATGATTTCTATTGTCAGTACCATCTCCTTACCTCACAGGACCAAGGACTCCGAAACACAGTTTGGATCACATTCAGAGCTCAGCAGTGTCTCCTCCATGTTGCTTCCTGGTGGGTTGTTGCTGGAACTCATGTCCACTCTGTGCCAAAAGGTGAACTGATAGGACGGTTCCATTCAGAAGAGCACAGCTAGTAATTCCTCTTCCATCTGAGCACAGTCCCTTTGGGCCTGGCAGGTTTAATTGAAAATGCCATAGGCCAGTGACTTTGCAGCAACTATGTTCCCAATCTCCTCCTGAGGCCTCAGGCTGTAATTACAGATGCTCCACAGGCATTATAGGATTGGCAGCTTACTTGTATTCATCTCTGCTGTTTCAGACAATCTTGTAGCCTAATGTTCTGCTTATTGTCTAGTTTCTTACCTACTCCTACACTTTGCGAATGTCTGATATGATTGTGCAAAATGTAGAAAAACTGCTATCCACACCTCCTAGACATTTCCTTGAAGGCTCTCAATTCCTCAGGATCTATTCAGAGATGTAGAGGAGTTGGTAAGTGTTGACATATTTTTAGGAATTAATTTAACATTATAGCAGGAGCCATTTTTTTTCTCGGCCTCATATATAAAAATGATTGCAAATAGCAAAAAGTCCAGCACATGGGTGTTTCTTTCTGTTTATTTCCAGCAGCTCTCTGAGGCTTCATTGCCAATAAAAAAAAAGGGGGTACTGGTGGTAGGAGGGGTCTGATTTTTATTGCATGTTGAACTTGAACTTGCTTACATTGCACTAGCAATATCTAAACTTTGAAATGTTTGCAGTACATTCTCAAGACTTCCTACTCAATTTACTTACTGCAGCCCAGGAAAAAAAAAATATTGGTCTGCTGTGGACTGAGGACTACCTTTTTATTCTATTTTTTTTCCATGAAATATTGCCCAACTCTTTGCCTACATGCAATTGTTTAGAGTGTTTAATGCACAGGATTCTTGCTCTTCTCCATGACCATTTAAGGAAATGGAAAGATAAGGTAGTAGAGGAAATGGTAGCATTCATGCCTGAAACATCTCTGGGCCATTAACATTCAAGGCATACCATTGTGTATAAACAGCTGTCAAATAGGAAATTCAAATGCAGAATATTTTAATTTCAAATTCCTAATCAAAGAAATACTGGAAATGAAAACTAAGTCTAAAACAACACTGAAGAAATTCTGATTCTGTTCATATCAAATTTGCTTGAAATATGACTGTTACAATACTATTTTTTAAAATCAGTATGCAAAACCTAAGACTATTGGTAGCATTCTCATTACCTGAACGTTTCCAGTTCATTCAGGTATTTTGGATTAACAGATAAACAGATCTCTGCAGTCTTTTCAACTAAATAGTGCAAAACTGGGTTTGTGCCAAAGCAACTAGAATTGACTAAAACCACAGACAATCAGAATACCAATTGACTGGTCTATATTAATCGCCTGAATTGAGAGAAAGGCAAAGAAAGAAGTACAAATGACAAAATTGTTTTTTAAATTCTACATGAACAATAATCTATGTGCTATGACAATAGCACCATAAAAAGAATAAAATCCATAAACTGCTTTATTATCATTAGTTCTTCAACTGTATTAATTTAAAATGTATTCCTTAAAGCACTTTCAGGTAATTTTTAGTTTTTATTTTTCACTAAATGATAATTCTTATTAAGCAGAGTTAGATAAAAAAAGCACATGTAGAAACACACAAACAGAAAAGCATGCAGTTTGTGCAGACTTTGTACTAGATGATAATAGCACTGTTGCCTATTGTTTCAATATTGCCATCCTAATCTAGTCTGCAGTGCAAAAAAAAAATGCACTTTAAAAGCCAACTTTAACAATTCTAACACTTTTTGAAGTGGCTTTCGGTAGCAACACTGTGCAAGAGAAAATTTCTGTTTCCCTGGTCTACTTACATGAATAAACTGAAGCGTATGAAATTTCTCTTTGAAATCAGCATTCCCACTGACTGAAGATGGCACATATGAAACCTCACCAGCAATTCCTTTTTAAAAATCCTGTTTGCTGTTGCTTTTATGTTTGACTCACTATTTCATTTTTTTTTTTAAACTGAAGTCTCTGCCTCAGGTTGTTTTTCTTTTACAATTATTTTATTTTGGGAGGAAAATGGGATTTTTTTGGTAAACATAGCTGTGCTTGAATGCAAGAGGAATTATGTAAAGTTTATTACATATACACATACACGCATATATGTTATACATTACATAAAGTGCATCTGCAAAATGTGCTAATTACGCATGTTATGAAAATTAAAGCCCTTTCAAAACTCCTTCATTTCTACCTCCCAGACTACTGGGACATGACCTTGAGGCAACTGAATGGAGAGGAGTGGGAAAAGGGGTTTGCAGAAGAAATTTGCCTCTTGCTGTCCTCCTGTAAACCTGTCTAAATCTGGTCAAGTTAGTAAACTGCAGTTTACACATGAGTAGAGATTTTCCAGAGGTAAAAGTCTGCAATGGTTCTGGTATGCAGAGGTCATGCTCCAGCTGACAGGCAGCTTGCCCTTTCCCTGAGATGACTCCGTTGGGATGCTGGAGGCAATGCCTGCCTCCTCCTAACTGGATGCAACAGCAAAGAACATCTCTTCTCTTCCTCCTGCTGCCCCTGGGATTCAGGCAGGGTGGTTGAGGGAAGCCTGGGGCTGCAGTGAGCCCAGGGAGGAGAAGGAAAGCGGGGCCATAGGGAGGCAAAATGGGGAATGGGGCAGCTCTGCAGAGCCTGGCTGCAAAAAAAGGGAAGAGTAGGGAAGGAGGAGAGCTTTGAAGCAGTAATGGGGGGAGCTGGCTAGAGGGGATGCAGGCTTCAGTGAGGGGAAGTCAGGCTGAGATGAGGAGCTTGATATGTGTGTGGAAGAGGCAATAGTGGAAAAAAAGCAGCTGGATAGGGAGGTACAAAAGCAGTAGGACTGGAGTTCATCCAGCACAGAAATATGGGCTGGATCTCTGCAGAGCCTGAGATCATGGAGATCTCCAGGTATCTGAAATGTGTACATTTAATGAAACCCACTGCTGATTCTCCAATATTATCACTGGTAGCAGGTTCTAGAGAGCAAAGCATGGCAGGAGAATGGAAAGATATAAGCAGTAAGACAGCCTCACAGGAAGAGAGAGACTGGTGAGAACCTGAGGGAAAGATGCTGCCGTGACTGGAGAAGACTACTTCAAAGCACAAGCCAGAATGACAAGCAAGGGAAGCAACTGTGGTACTAAATCAAGACTTGCAGTAACACCAACCAGCACACAGGGAAGAGAGAAATGAAACATTCAAACAAGCTTGCAAGCTGAGAAGACTCATAGTTGGTGTATTCATGGCTATATGAGGGCATTTTCAGTGGGAACGTCAGATTTTCAGTTTTCTTTGCTGAAAATGTTAGGTGCAGAAGACACTGGCATCAGAAGCAGAGACATGTGATTGAGCTGCACAAGGTTCTGACTAGTCAGATGAATGTAACAGTTGTTCTTTTAGTTATGGCAGATACATCCCTGCAAAGCTCTGACCCTCTACAACTGAAGACTGCCAAAGCTCACTAAGGACTCAGCTACCCAACTCTAAATAGATCACCAAAAGTCTGTTACCAGATCTTCAAGATGAACTTACTTTCAAAATCCCAAGCTGAATCTTTCTAGTAGTCAAACCCACGACCTTCTCAGGATCTCTGTACAGCACAGGATTCTGTAAAGTTAACACACTGAGTGTTCTGAGCACATTATTTATCATGAGAAGTGGGATGCTCTCTTCTTCCTGAGGGGATGCTGATAGGGACTTCTTTATTTTGGGGAGTTTCTTGACTTACCTCTGTCTCAACACTAACAGCAGAACTACCACCACCAACAAAAAAGTCAGTCTCTGAACTACACAACTTGATTAAATGTTTTTTTTTTTTTCTGGTTGGCTGGCAGTAGGATGGATCTCAAGTAGGGCTGAGGAGGAATTGCACAGCTATCAGTATTCTCTCTGCAGTGATTTCATCTGTCAAGCTGCATGCAGCTTTTGCTTTAGTTTTATAAAGCCATTATCTTTAATAGAAAAAATAATAAGTGATACTGTGGCTGCTAGTTTCACTGATGTGTTCCAGGTTCTCTGTACTCGGCTCCAGTGACACATTGTGGCCATAGCCTTAATGTTATGACTCTCTGGTACTGATGTTTCTCTTGCTCTTCTGGCATGGTACAAAACAACAGCCAAGAATATAGCATATATTTTTCTTATCAGTAGAAGCAGTTTGTTTTCAAGGTATAGTTGCAGCACTGCACTTGAACGAAGCAGATTTTGTATATTTTAACTACCACTTTTTGATTTTTAAGCTTTGCGTTGTTAGATTCTTTTTTCTGAACAATAATAAACTGCCTCAATAATGAACCTAAATCTAATTTGGAAAAGAAATGAGAAGGTAATTCAGAAACTTATTTTACTTTTTATTTTGCTGCCTAATCCCAGATAAGACATGTGTATCTTTTTTAAAAACAAACAAGCAAACAAAAAACGAGGGAGGACCACATTTAATAAAAATTGCTGCAATATTTCTATTCAAGCCAGAATGGCAACTTTTTGCTATCATTTCCTAGTACAATATTTTGTGCTTTAGCAGAGCTTCTTCAGAGAAAATCAGAATCTTGAGGACAGAACAACAGAGAAAAGGTAGTTAGTGCTCTTCAAGCATAAAAAGTCATCAAAGTGGGCAAGTGAGACTTTCTTGAAAAGTCTTGAGCTACAGTAAGATTAACAAGTGGGAATGTAGAATGGTCTGTCAACAAAAGTATAAACTCCTGATATAAATAGATATTTTATAGCTTGTCCTACCTGTTACAAAATAAAGTAGAAATTAAAAGAAAAATATTCCTCCTCTTCCAGTGTCTTAACATTGGAGGCTACATTAATTATGAGTTCTTATTGGATTCCTCTGGAGTGAATGGGAAGAGCTGAGCCCTTCTTCATGGCGATTGATCCTCCATTTGATCTCAATTTCTCTCCAAGGGTATCATAGCCTGGGGATGATAGAACATGCTTCTAAAAACAGTGATGATTCGGTCTCTTTTCTAATGCAGAATGATTCATGAGAGTATGCAAAAGAAAAAAAAACAGAAAATATCAGCAGTACTGCAATCCAATTCTTGTTCTGTTGCTTCAGACATGAATAAACATTCAAAACCAGATATTGGAGGAAATAAACCTGCTTGAGGAGATCAGAATTCAAATTGTTAGCAGGTTGCTCATTTTCAACACTGAAAATCAGTTAACACATGGGGCTTACCTTTCAACAGTGATTGAGACAGAAGCTCTTTCTGAATAGTTACAGATTCATTAAATTACAAGTTCTTTAAGAACGGCTCATCAGTTTAGGGTGATGCTTTCTTTTTTTCTTCTTTTTCAGGTTAGTTACTATCTTCCTGCCTTAAAAAGCTATAGACTAATTGCAATAGTCCTGATGATCTTAAGGTATTAAGCGAAGTCCTCATTCTTTCTTCAGCTCACAGATTTAGGGAAAAGAATAAGTGACTCTGTCATCATGAAGGACATTCACCTCAACAGTAACTGAGAGGGGAAATTTGACAAGAGGTTCCTGAGAGGATTTCCCTTGCAAGGTAGAAGAGAAGCTTTTCTTTGTCATATATATATAATGAGATACAGCTGTATTTGCATCAAGAGATGGGGTTCATTAACAATCATGAGTTGTGTGTAACTCCTCATATATCTTCAGGCTTAAATTCTGAGTTACGCGCTTGCCATATTATTAAAATAAATGGGGTCATACAAAGTGACATGTTCTTGAGCATAGAGAAGGTTTGGCCGCCAAGGATTTTACTTACCATGCTAATTCTGCTAATCATTCAACTGGTCATTCACTTTTAATCCTGGCAATAAAACATTATTGCAGGAGAATCTTAATTTGTGAGCTCTTTGTGTTCTCCTGTGAGTCAAGAAGTTAAAGTAATTTGATATTGCACTCCCCTGATAATGAAAAAGGCTCATGAGAGTAAGAGAGAGTTTACAGTAGTCTGTCCCATTGTGTTTCAGTAGGTGGATGGTTTACCTTTCAAGTGGTGTTTGTGATACAGGACAGATTAAAAAATGGTTCAAAAGTCACATTAAAAATATGTTTACCGTTTTTATTATGATAATATTCAAATTTCTGGTAGAGATCACACCTGAATGGTGCTAGAAGATGTACAAACATGAACAGATCTATCAGTGAGATGTAATGTTGCCAATGGCTGCAATTTCTACTGTATGCCTCATAACTTAGACTCCAAATTCTAGGCTGCAGTGATAACCTGAGTTTTAATTTAAGACAGAAGAATGCATTTCTAACCTTGTGGTGGTGCATTAAATCTTGAGAACACGAACTAGAAAAGGTCAGAAAAATGAGAAGGTAGCAAACAGAAGAGTATCCACCCTTTAGAAAAAAAAAAATAAAGTATATTTAACACTCTCTATGAGAGCGGGGCTTAATCTGCTCATTCTAACCACATCATCTACGAGCGTGGCCTCCCCACCTACACCTAAAGAAAAGTACCAGGAGTAGCCTGGTGCCACTGCAGCCAGCTGTAGAACCAGTTGCCATGGAATCTCTTTCTTGGAGGCTGCGTGGAATGGGGACAGCTCTCCTCAGGCTGCAAGAACTGTCTTTGTTACAACTGCAAACTGCTCCTCCTCATTGTTTTTACTTGTGATCCTTCCCTCCTGGCATGTCTGCAAGATAATCAATTTATTAACTGAACTCCCTCTCCCAGGTTGTTATTGAACTGCCTGCAGAGAGATAGATGCCGACGGCAGCTGTACGCTGAATTATTTGTTCTGGTGGGCCACAAGTAACTCCATGGGCTGTGCAATGAGCATTCCTGAGCTATAACATCATCATAACTTTGAAGGCATTTGGCTGATAGCTAATGATATATGCACTTTGAGATTAATTTTACCCTCATCTGTAATTAAAGTTGTGTGAGGATCAAGACTTAACAGAGAAGAACCTGCTTAAAACTTAAATTCAGGGCTTTACTCATAGACAGGTTTTGATTTCCAGGGAAAACAGTGTGCTTATCTATGCAAGTAGGCTTCTTGATCATATTCACATTGCAGTCTACTTACTGCAACATGCAGTAATATGACATACAGCTTTAATGACAGACTGTTATCTTTAGCCATGAGCTCGTAAATAAAGCTTCTTTACCCAAGGAAATTTGCTGTCCTTTTAATTGTTACAGCACTTTACTATGCTACTCTAAAGCAAATTTTTATATGCTTATTAACATAACTGCACATAATATCTCTGCTCCTTACTAGAAAAATAAAAGCCATTGTCTTTTACACTTTTTAAATAAAAAAAAGTTACGACTCCTTTTGTAGAAAGGTTAGTCAGAACCCAACACATATTAAAGCAGGAGTTAGTGACTTGAGTATTTACAGTTTAAAGGGGAAAACTGAGTTTTGGAGGTACCTAATACCCAAAGAGCTCATAAAAAAGAAGCATATTTCAACAAGTTAAGCTCTCGTTCACTGGTAAAATAAACAGCTTTCCAATATTTAAAATGAAGAAAGGTTGAGGGAGCTGGGCTTATTCAGCTTGGAGAAAGCTTCAGGGAGACCTCATTGTGTCCCTCCAGTACTTGAAGGGAGCTTATAAGTAGGAAGTGGAGCAACATTTTACACGGTGTGATAGTAATAGGACAAGGGGGAATGGCTTTAATCTAAAAGAGAGGAAATCTAGGCTAGATGTTAGGAATAAATTATTTACTTGGAGGATGGTGAGGCACTGGCACAGGTTGCTCAGAGAAGCTGTGGATGCCCCATCTCTGGAGGTGCTCAAGGCCAGGATGGATGGGGCACTGGGCAGCTTGGTCTGGTGGGTGAGAACCCTGCCCACACCAGGGGGCTGGAACTCGACAATCTTTAAGGTCCCTTCCAACCTAAGCCATTTAATGATTCTGTGATGATTACCTACATGTCATGAACCAAATGCCCATTTAGATTAAGGATGAAGACAAAGATGAGGAAGAGGACCTGATTTCTTTTCAGAATACGAGTGGATGCCCTAAGACACATGCTAACGATTCCCAATAATGTTGAAAAGCAGGCCACGTGCACAGTTGCCTACGCACAGGTCAGTGAGTATGTGGTCATATGTAGCCTCTGTGCACTGCTGCAGTGTTCATGAATCAGAGAACGGCAGCATCTTTGCAGACTGCTGAATCCTGCAAATGTTAATGAGGCAGTATGCAGAAGCCATAACTGCTGCCACTGTCAAGTGGCCATGAAAATGATTATCTGGTAAGATCCTGGAGGCAGAGCTTCTATCACCTAAATTCTCAAGGAACACATCTGATTTACAGACTTCTCATTGCATCAAGATTTTTAGTTTGTCATGGCAACCTAGGAGCAGATTGAGGAATAGGATGCGATCAGGCAGCACTCATAATGCAAGCATAAGTTAAATGCCTCTAAAGTTAATGATCCAAATTCTTCACTGCAGCCGTGAGGCACACAATGTAACTTGGAGGAGGTGCACAGATGCTGTAAATTACTTTGGACACCATTGCCATGACCTGGGCCAGCTGCAAATGAAAACAGATCGGTGGCATAAGTTACAATATTCCAACTGCTGCTGCGGGTGCTCCTGAATGGCTGTTACGGCAGCTCTGCAGTGCCAGGGCAATGCTGAATCCCTGCCAGGCTTCTCTTCCTTTCCCTTCTGCACTCTGACTGTAGGGTTGAAGACAGTGTGGGAACTGCTATGTTTTTTTCTGCCCCCCTAGAAGATTGCCCCACTCTGAATAATCTTTCCATTGTTGCTGGCCCTTTTTATTCAGTAAAATACTGTAAATCATCTTGGATGCAGAGTATGAGCTAAGGCAATAAACCTTCCCTTGATTTGCACTTGTTTCTCTTTTACCTTCTATTTTATCATAATAGCATGAACATTAATTTTGCATTAATTATAAAGCCTAGATCCAAGGCAATACTTTTAATAGTATCAAAAAGCTATTAATCTGGGTAAGAAATAGGAGAAATGGTAACTAAAAAGTGATGTTATTGACAACATTCTGTGTCAGTGCAACAGCATCCTCTTTACAGTTTCCACAGTGTGATCATATTAGCGCATGTTAGAGCTGCCAGCCTGCTATGCTGCCTGTTTTTTGATGATAAGTATTATCTATTATATTGCAGGGGCTTTTGGTCAGAGACTAGTATATTCTGCAGTTTTCTGAATTTATTTCAAGATCTTAACTTCAGGTTTTATCACCTGCTGATGACTTCTGCAGACAAACTAACAGAAATTAATCTGGAGGAAGAACAGGGAGCAACATCTGCAGCCAGGGACAGCAGCAAACTGAAGTTTGGAGACAGCAGCTGAACCAAGCGAAAGTAGGACAGCCCTAGCAGGGTACAGCCACTGTTCTGTGCAGTAAAATCCATGCAGTTTAAGTCACAGCAGTAAAATTAATGGGGTTTTGATGAGCTGCCACTCCCTGGAGATAATGCTCAGCCTACAAAAAAAGCAGGTCTGGATTTCTTGCCGCCTTCTTTCCTTATCCCAGTCACCAAGGCTGCTAAACCCCTTTTTGCATGTCTTGCCCCTCTTTTTTTTTTTTTTTTCCTTTTTTCCCTGTGGAATATGCCAGAATGGGTCTGTATGTCATAAAGCAGTCATGGTATTAGGAGACAGAAAACTCCCAAAGCCTGGGTAAATGTCAATGCCATGGAGCAACTTTACTCCTGAAAGGTCACAGACTGCAGTTCCAACACATTCTGGGCCAGGTGGCAAGCAACCAGTCAAATGTATCAGTTCAGCATAATACCACATTATTACATTTATCTGGCCAGCATTAAATGAGCTGCACTCTCATGCTTTGTTTTCCTTGACTTTGAATGTGTTAGAAGGCTCCTGCATGTCATCCTAAAGCTGTTCACTCAATGATTAGTAAAAGGCCATGGTGTCTGATGTGGGATTTAGACTAAATGGAAACACCTAACACCAAAACTGCAATCCTCAAACTCGGCTTCTGTCTAATGCTCACCATTTACATTTGCTAAATACCTAGTACACAGCATTAAAGGTACCTGGTAGCACTGCAGTTGTGATGGGTCCAGGATGCCCCTGGGATGAGCTCTTTTATTTTTCTGAATCTGCCTTGTCCTGAGACAGTGATGCAGAGAAGTAAGCCTTGATCTTGGAGGCTAACAGCATGTGTACAGTCCTCTCCTACAAAAAAACAGTAGCCTGAAAGCAAGCAGTGATTTCTTCTCTCTTTTTTTGGGAGTGTGGAAGAAAGGGTCTCAGAATTTTCCAGACTGCAAGGCCCAAATGGATGTCCATGTATCCTGGTAGCACTGGAGCACTAATAAAGCACAAATCCATCCTTCAGGACATCCCTTCAGATCGCTCTCTGTATGGAATGCTGTGTTTTGTGTGTCCAGCTGACCTGCATCAGGGTGCCTTGAAGTTAGGCTGTGCACCAACTAGCATTTTGACTCCTGAATTCACGTGGTTTCTTTTTTTTTTTTAATTCTGACTTGTTGTTGAGCATGTGGGGCACGTTTTGGGAGCTAGAGTTTTAAAATTTATTTAATTATTTTGTCAAATTGTCTATCTGTTGAATTTGAAAAGTATACCAGGAGCAGGTGCTTAATTTTCTTGAATTTACTTAAACAACAGCAATAGGAAGAAGCAGTGGTGGATGCTGATAGACCCTTCATACTCTTTCTGATTATGAATTGCAGTGGAGTAGAGATTACATATTGATTCCATATCATTTTTTAAAAATAGTAGCTCAAGTTTTTACAATCACTGTGACTGATTGTTCAGACAACTAGTGATAAATCATTCATCTGATGACTACTCACTGGTAATGACTTCTTTTCCTTGGATGATTATTCTGTTGGAGATTATTACACATGAACTATGAAAATTTCTAAAGCTGTGCTTTGTGTGGGTGAGCCAACAGTTTTTAAGAGGGCTCTGCATATTATAACATTGCCATTTGCTAGGGCAGACTGCTGATCGCTACCTTCACTTTTCTGAACATTATCAGAACATCTAATTTCTATTCCCCTTCAGGGTCACGCTAAGTTACCAACTTAAAACAGTTGCTGTGATGTTGACAGTTTTAATTTGTTCCACTTTATATGCTAGTAGGCCTATTGTCTGTTCAAAGTAGATTTTGTGGTTCTAAAAGAGAGTTTCTGTATTTTCTTAATACGATGCAATTTGTACTCATATTGCAGCTTCAGACATCTCCTTGGGGGCAAGTCTAATTGAAGTTGCTTGATTTCTGTTACCAATCACAGTCTTTTCAAACTGCATTCCTTTTCATCTCTAATGCTTTAAGCTTCTGTTGTTTTAGCAGTCCCACTCAGGTGTAACGTTTTCTCTGTCTGCTTGACCACAGACCTCTGGTTGGCTCCAGTCTTCCATCTAGCATTTATAAAGCACCCAATGCATTCTGAGACTATCTGAGACTTACAAGAACTTGTTTATCCCTTCTTAAAATGGTTGCACATAAATTAAGCCATAAATCTGGGTCTGACTCACCTTTACATGTGCTGCACCTTAAATAGGAGTAGTTGGCTTCAGTTCAACTCTCAACAGTTGGGTCAGGAGTCAGTTTGAATCCGAGAATGAAAATCATCTGGATGTTTGTCATTTAGTAGCCATTTAAAGGCCTAATATTTCAACAGCACTGAAGCAAGTTACCTAATTGGATTATTGCACAGAACTGCATATGAATTCCCCTCTTGGCAAAAAAGAAAAAAAAAAAAAGGTTTTGTCAGTTTCAACAGTACATGATGAGTTATGAGGAGATAAACATAAGCTTGCATGTGTTTGCATTGTAATTGACAGAACTAGTGAAAGTGATAGTGAAGTTGAATATTTTTGTGGGAATATATTCTTCATGGTAAAAAAGAAACATGTAACAAGCACTTCTTTACGTTTTAGGAAAAGCACGGGATGCATTACTTGATGGTTTTAATCTTCGATTTTAGCAAGATGGCAAGTGTTTGACATTTGTAGATCTCTTCTGTCCAGTTAATTTTCCATTTGCTATCCTGTTGGCTTTTGTTGTATATTTGTTTTTTCTTCTTTTTCTTAGACCTTTGTGTAACTTGTATGTTAAATATCTTGGTTTGTGTTGAATATTATGCCTTGTGTTAGACTCAGGTTGTAGGGATACGTCAAAATGCCTTTTATTTTCTTTTTTCTTTCCACGCAAATTGCTAATTATGTAAAGATTTCTTCTCAACAGTTCATGAACTGGCTTTTTCCATTTGGTTTTCTTTCCAAACTCAAGGCTTGTTCTCTGTCCATTTCCTCTTTCAACACCTCAGTATTTTGGGTTTTTTTTAGAAACAAATGTTTGAAGTTGGATGTGCCTCTTAATTAGCAGCTGTCAAGAAGAAAGTCAATGAAGATGGAGAGGCAAGAGGGACTGACGGGAGAACCAGGATCTGTTGTGCAGGACTGTCTTCAAGTCTGCTTAACAAGAGCAGTGTTTGCTGTTGAAGGAGCTTCTGCCCTTGCCTTCTCCTTCCCTCCCCTCAATGCCTGCTTTTTTTTCCCACTAGGAAAGGCATTTAATAACGAATGGATGCAGGTGATTTGAACCATGGGACCAAGAGAGGAGGACAGAACTTGCTATAGGAGATGGTGAGAGTGGTTAGCAGGAGAGTTATTTCTTGCAGCATCAGGAGATGGAAGATTTACAGGTCCTCTTTCTTTTGTTATCTCCAAATGGTGAAATATTGGCCTGGCTATAGAGTATGTAAGTAGTCAATTGTAAGTTTCTTGCAAAGTGTACGTGATTTATTTTATAATCTTTAATTTGGAGATGGGGAAATTGGACACTGAAAATTAAGAGATTTACTAGTGGGAATAAAGACAACCAAAGCTAGGAACTGCAGAATTAATGCACTCCCACTGTCCAGTTTTATGTCTGTTTACATTTTGTCATGAGGATGCACACAGAGTCTCAACAATTATTCACTTTTAAAATAAGATAATAACTCAGACCGTTATTAGTTTTTGTATTGTGGAGCTTTCCCAAATATTTTAAGATGGTGCAGCTAGATAACTGATTATGAATTAACTGATACTCAGACACTCCTTTAAAAACACTCTAGAGCCAGATCCAGAGCTAACACAGACCAATATACTTCCACTGAAATCACACTTACAGAGCAAGTCCAGCATTGCAATATTTCCCTTAGTAATAGTATATACAAAGTGAAGTATTTCAGAAATTACAGAATGGAAATTATGGACAAAACTACCATACTTACTGTAAATCATTAATAACTTATTATATGCACAAGAGTCCCTTTATAGAACATAAAAAATATTTTTTATTTCAAGTCTTTTTTAATGTGCAGCACTTTCATCCCATATGTAACATTATAAAAGTTTCCAATGAAATAAAATTGGATTGAAAATGTTGTTTTTATACAAAATTCAGACATACAGTACTAAAAAGACACAGACTGGTAAAGGCTCTGATTTTTGTTGCGTGTAAATATAAACGCATACAAGAAAATCTTTCTCCTGCAGGGTTGATGACCTCTGAATGAATTATAATGGGAAAATGAAATTCTCAGTAGACCATCAACATTCAGTCTATGGTCCTGAGGATGAAGCTAGGTCCTTGTAAATCTTTGCTGATAAAGTACTACCTGTCACATTGTTGTCTAAAATAATGATGCTCCATTTCTAAGCTAAATCATAGTGCAATAAAAATGCATGGAACTAGTAGTCTACTGAACCATGCCATGAAAAATTATAATTGTTCTGCATAAGTCTCTGGAGATTTGAGGTCCATGAAGCTTTTGTTAAACTTATTCTCTTGAACTTATGCTATTAACTGATAAAATAGGTGTAACAACAGAATTTTAGCTATGCTAAAACATACTAAACTGAGCAAGATCTGAAAGAAATGTTATATTCTTATTTCTTTGACATAAAAAATTTCAGAAGGCTCAACCTTCTAATTTTAAACATCTTCTAGGAAAGAAGCATACTTCCATAAAGAATGTTTTATATTTTCAACATACGGTGGCTCTATTAAATCTGCCAGTACTATGGGCAGTGAGAAGAGTGATCATCACAAGATCTCCGCCACTGGAAACAGTAGATTTTTTTTCTCACATTCAGCAAAATTTAATAAACTGTTTCTAGAAATATTCTTTGCCATTAATATATATATATTTCATAAACTACAGCTGTTTCAATCCAATGAATCCATTCATGATATATGTATTCATTACTGTGTGGTAATCAGCATGATTTAATTGTGTCAGCATGCTAAATCATGAGGTATATTAGTTTGTTTGCTTTTAAGAGAGATTAGAATGGAGATGTAATAGTCAGAAATACTAATTATTGTATAATTTATTAGAGTTTACATCAGCTGTTGACATTTTAAATCCGTAGTCCAAATTTATTAATTGATCTCAAGTGCAGAACATCATATTCAGCTTGCTGTTGACTCCTACATTTAATTGAAAAATGATATTGCTTCACCTTACCTATCTGAATCTGTTTGCAGAGAGCTTTTCTGCTGCAGTGATATCTACATTAAATTAGTGCCACAGATTAAAAGAGAAGGAAACGTTTAAAATGACATTAAAACTGAGCAGTAAAACTTTCACTTTTAAAAAGAAGAGAAGCAAATATTTCATTTCTCATTTCTCATCAAAGGTAGGCAACTAATTAGTCTCACTCCAATTAAGACTTGTGTTATATAGAAGATGATTGATTCTGTCTAGATTTTTGTCCTTTGAATATATGGCAACAAGGAACATGGAAAGTTTTCATCTTTCATTTTTGTGCCGGTACACTAAAGTGTGAATGTATGCGTTATGCAAAGGCAGTGGTGTATTATTTTAGCTGAATGGGCTGCCCAGAGAGGTTGCGGATGCCCCCTCTCTGGAGGCATTCAAGGCCAGGCTGGACAGGGCTTTGAGCAACCTGGTCTAGAGGGAGGCATTCCTGCCAATAGCACAAGGGTTGGAACTAGATGATTGTAAAGGTCCCTTCCAACCCAAACCATTCTATGATTCTATGATTTAATAACTTTATTTCCATGATTTTCAGCTGATAAAGAACAGGTCTTGGCCATGCAGGAATAATACTAATCACATATACAGTCTACAGATGGCTTTTGAAAGTGTATTCAGGCTGATGATTCCAGTGTGGAAATGAGGACATAACAATAATGGGCACTCATAAAATGTTCAATGTATGATACAGAGTCTGGATCTTTTACAAGGTAGCCTTGCAAAAAAAAGAAAAAAAACTAGCCTGCCTTAATTCCCTACAGCCTGTTCCATGTGGCTGCCCACTCCCCCAGCTCCTGCTCTCTTCTTATCTTTTAAAGAAAGACAGAGAAGGGACTGTTTTCTGTGTAACTGCAGAAATAAACTGCAAATTCTTATGCAAAGATAACCTAAAAGGTGAGGAAAGTCAGGCAAACACATTTCCTACTGTCAGTGAACACTGGCCTGCTGCAGACTGCTGCAAGCACTGGGTCTCCTGCTGCAATGCTTTCTTCATTTCTGTGTTTCAGATATGGTCCCTGGCATACATCACAGCAGTGCTTACTGCAGCTTCCCAGCAGTTGGCATGCTACAAAGAGAGGGAACTGATCAGAAGCAGACTTACCAGGGCCACAGCCCTTTCCCATTCTGCATAATTTCCTGTTCCGTGGGTACATAAAGGGTAGATGTAGCACAGAGCCAGGCTGCTACTCAAGTGTAGCCGCTCTTACAGGCAACAAATCTGATGTTAAGCAGTAGGGGTAGTCACTCCTGTTTGATACTGGCTTTACAAAATCCAACCTGCCTCCAAGTCTCCTCTGTAGCATAAATTATGCCCGTAATGCTTAAAGGTCCTCAGAAAATAAGGCTAAAGAAATGCATTCCTTGTGAAAAATAATAAACAACATAATTTGAACAGTATGTAATTGAGCAATATTACTTCCATAAGCATTTTCTGGCCTTGCATTGTAAATTAAATCAATTCCTGATAAATACATGAAAATCCAACATAATTTCTTTTCTTGTTCATATATCTTGCTTGAGAAATATTTACCTGTAACAAAGCGTATTTTCTGCACTGCTGAACTACAGTCATCAGAACGGGATGTGCCTCTTTTGGATTTATCTGTTTACCTGAGTAGGTAGTAGTAGGTAGTAGGCTTGTTTGAAAAAGGGAGTTTTGTGAATCATGAAAACTGGGAAATCTCATATCCACAAACTACTGTCTGGGATTTTTGTGTCACAACTTATATGTTAACAGAAGAATTGTTAATTTTCAAACACAATCATCAGTTACTATTCAGGGTTTTGCTTCATGAGAGGTGAAACTGTGAACAGTTTGTTGCTCTGTGATGAGACACTTTGCCTCCCTGGAATGAAAAGGAGCTTCAGCAGCCAGATCCTCAGCTGGTGCAAATATATGAATGTTGCTGAAGTAAATACACAGCCATTTAGGTTGCCTCATGATGTTCCCTTTAATTCTTGGAGTGATGTATGTCATCACATTCACACAAACCTAGCATAGCTAACATTATCCAAGATGTTATTTGCAAAGGAGGAGAGCCTTGCTCTCTGTAAGGTGAAAGGGGCAGCCATTCTCCATCCAGTTCATTCTCTCCACAGTCAAAAAACTGCTTGCAAGCTATTGGCTCAAGCAAGTAACCAGAACATATTTTTGCTTCCAAAACAGAAAACAATACGCAGTTACTCAAAGGTACATCAGCAAATTGAATAAAATGGAACTACGGTCATTTACTCCGGTTGAAAGTTTGCCCCCAGCTTTTAAGTATATATTTTTTATATCTGAATAACACTTCATTTTCCACTCACTGGCTTCTGTTACAAATCACTTATTTTCCTGGTGCCCATCAAGTAAGTTCAGGCATCATGTACCACACATAAAAAACACTTTGCCATTATTCTGTTATGTTGACTCAAGAGACTGGAACAAAGACAGCACTGCATAAGGAGTTGGAAGGAGAGAAAAAGAGAAGGAGTCATTGAATAACATGAAGCACAAGGATACTGAAAGAAACTTCAGAGGAGATCTTCAAGAAAAAAGAAAAGTAGACTAAGAAGATAATGAGCCATGAAATGGTGAAAGACGAGGAAGGCAACAGAAGAAAGATATTTGCACTTTTATTTGGCAGTAGGAAAGCAAACTGTATTTTTTGTTGTTTGCTTTTTTGTGCTCAGTGTTACTAATATTTCTCTCACAGACGTTTCAAGTGAAGTAGTGAGAACATTCAGCAAAGTTTTGCAAAAATAAAATACTGCTAAGATTCAATTTAATTCAAGAAAACTTTTCTGTAGTTTAAAACAACTCTTGTAAATCTGTGGTATGTACTCTTTTTAATTAGGTTTAATACTTTTGATTTAATAAGTAGTGATAATACAAGTATTATTTTACTGTGATGTGCTGATCACAAAGTCTTTGCATCGCTTTTAAAGAAATCAAATGGCATTCACATTAAAAAAAAAAAAAGCAACACACTGATTTATTTACTTTGACTATAATGGATACTTCAAGGGTCCACCTCTTGTTTAGATGTCTAAGCTGCAGTCTTCAGATGAAATGAGCTGGTCACCGACCACTACTTCTCTGGAGCAGGAAGGTGACATGTCCTGGACAGTATAGTTGTCAATGTCTGGAGCTGAGGTAAGAGGAACCACATGAGGTGTCCCACTACTGTGGAGAATTTGGGATCTCTTGACTAATATCTCCCATCTCCTAGTGGTCTTCTGAGGATGGATTTGTTACATTACAAGACATGAGTATGTATCAAAAGTTATTGAAAAACCCTGTATATAAGCTCGGACTAGGCACTGGCACAGGTTGTCCAGAAAGGTTATGGAGTCCATGCTTTTTCAAGATACTGAAAAACCATCATTACATCATCTGGAGTGGCTAGCTTCCTGATGACCTTGCATGTACATGAGACCTCCAGAGATCCCTTCTGGTCTCAGCCATCCTGTGTAATTCTGTGTGTATGGATAACATATTCCATGACTAGAAACATACAGGTGTGCGACACAACTCTGAACAAAACATCAGCACCTCTGTATCTTGTTGCTAAGGATTTAGAAAAGTTCAAAAGACTGAAGTCATGACATGCATTTCTATCACAGCTTTAAATTCCACAGCTACAGAAATAGGGATATACAATTAATTACATTTTGCTGGCTGAAGGATCAGTTAAAAGAGTACTCTATATTATGAAAAACTTTGGGTTACAGCTGGTGATCGCACATAAAAGTGGCTAAAATAAAACTGGCTTTTCCACTTTATTTTTCTTTCTAGACTTTGAATCATGTAGCTAATAACACATTCAAAAGATATTAAAAGTTTAATGGAATTTACTATAACTTACATGCAGACTTCTTTATTCCTAAAGGATGAATATAATTATTTGAATTCTTCACTTCATTTAAAGTGAAGTCAAAGAGAGTATATGAACATTCTTCGATGGCCCTATTCAGATATGAATACAGAATTGCACTTTTTTTGGAAAAATTATTTAGTGAAGCAGAACACTTGTCTTTAAAAGAAAGCTAATTCCTCTCTTCTTTACTGGATTGTGTATTTTTGTTATCTGAATTGATATGGCTGAGGTAATTAATTGCTGGAGTTCATTTCTTCAAGCTGATTAGGTAGGTCTTCTGCAACTTTATTGCTCAGAGGAAACTACCCTCTAATTAGAAGAGGTAAAATAAGTCTACAAGCATCCAGGTTCCATCTCAATTGTTAAAATACATGTTGGATTCTGTTACAAAGGATGATAAATCTAGTTCCACAGTAGAAGTGGGCAGTGGTAAACCAGACTTCAATAACGATATCAAGTGTAAGTTTGTTGATTTCTGGGTATGCAGGAAAAACAGTCATATGCTGGCAATAAAACATAGCAATGACTAACATTCTTGAATCTTTTTTACAAAAGAAGATCTTTGCAAGGTGTTATGTTATAAAAAGCAATTTTTGTACTGTGTTATATTTATTTTGTAACATAAAGGAATTAAATGCATGAAACAGGAGCTATGTCCAAATATGGCACAGAATAATAGTCCTTACCCTATAGAATTGGCAGTTCAGAGTCAGCAGAGAAATAAGAAAAGCTGTGTAGAAGACAATGAGAGAATGCATTTACTCTGTGTGCCAACAGCTGCCATATGGTCTACATTCATGTAACCACTGTGCCAAGGGAAAATTTTTAAAGAGCATTTGATAGGAGGTGTGAATGAGGAGGCTTTCAGTATCATTTTCAGTACTGATTCTAACCCATCATGACAAGCTAAACTCCTGTACTTTCCTTTCTCCCAGAGCTGTGATCTTGCATTGTAGCTTAATACTGCCTGTGTTCCTCAAGATTTTATGCCATTATACAAATATCACATGATTTTTAGGCATATCCACAGAGTGCTGATTTACTTGGAGTTTTAATTTATGAAATAGGAACATATCCTGTGTATCTGTATGCTTACATATTAGTGCATCCTGAACATTCTTGCACCTTTAGCTTATCCTTCACAGAATCAGATAGATTTGCTTAAAAGTTCCAGGCTCCAGATTTCTGCCACATACAAATCTGCTGTTCCTGAGCCTTTCTATGGAGGACTGTTGAGTTTCCCGTGGTCCAAATGGGTTCCATAACTTTCCCTTTCTTCAATCTCATTGTTGTGCTCTACAGGTTCTGATTTAATCTTCACAGCACTTCAGTTTTATGATCCAGTTACCCTACAGCCTGAGGCCAGTACTCACTGTGGCTGCTGTGTGGGAGTCTGTCATCAAACAAATCGGTTCATGATCAATCTGTAGTACAACCACAAAACAGGAGGGCTGCCATACGGATTATACGACAACTACTCTTTAATTTTGGTGGCAGAAATGATGTACTAGTCCAGACACAAGAAATAAACCACCTGTACAGATTGCTTATTATATCTAACACCTAGAAATAACCTCTGACATATGGTTTGAGCCTTCCAGAATGCCCTTTCCTAAATTTGTCTTCTCTTGCAGTCATAAACTGATAAGAGTGCCACTGCCTTTCTTTTTTTCTGATTCTTCAGTTATGCTTGTTCATTCACTGCCTAACAGATAGTGGAAACAGATTGTTTCTACTACAAGAGCATGTTCATTTAATTCCTTTCCCAAATATGTGATTTTAAAGACTTCATTCATATTTAGCTTCTATGGAACAGCTAAATTGCAGGATTAAGTAGAGATAAAACAAACTGCTTGGAATCAACTTGGCAGCATAACACATAGCTAAATGAAGGCTAATTTACTCAAATGAGAGATGGAGTATGTTAGTACACAGATGCTGTATGTGCTATGAATGATATCTAAGTTTCATTCTACCACATCTCATCTGCTCTTAATCCTTTGATCAAGCTTCGACAAGTTGTTTTTACTTACCTTGTAAGTCCTTGTTTTATACTGATCGGCAAGTTCAAAAGTTTGTAAGTTCTCAAGATTTGTTCAGTCTAAACAGCTATGATGACACACACAGAACATGCATGCTATTTGCTACTTTTAGAGAGTGCCTGTTGAAACAAATATATATATATATGTTTACATTAGGACTTAACATACACCTCTTACCCCCAGCATAAGGAAAGCAGGTAAACCAAGTCACTGTACCTCGCAGAAGAAACAGAACTGCATAGTATTGTAACATGATTTCTAACATAGCATCATAGAATCACCATGGTTGGAAAAGACCTCTAAGATCATCCAGTCCAACCATCCACCTATCACCGGTATTTACTAAACCATGTCCCTTAGTACAACATGTAAATGTTTCTTGAACATCTCCAGGGACTGTGACTCCACCACCTCCCTGGGCAGCCTGTTCTGATGTCTCACCACTCTTTCAGAGAACTTTTTCCTAATGTGCAACCTGAATATCCCCTGGAGCAATCTGAGGCCACTCCCTCTAGTCCTATCACTAGATACATGGGAGAAGAGGCTGATCCCCACCTCACCACAACCTTCCTTCAGGTAGTTGTAGAGATAAGGTCTCCCCTGAGCCTCCTCTTTTCCAGACTAAATGATCACAATTCCCTCAGCCATTCCTCATAAGACTTGTATGAAGTATGACTTCTATAACTCATAAGACTCATGAAGATGTCTCACATTTTGTCTGCTCTTAACTCCATCATAAATGCAGTGTTATTTTTATGGTAGAATGTATTGTTTTTATAAGAGACTTTTGGATAAAGAACATACTTCTCTACTTTTTGGATTCCTTAGTGTGTTGGACATCCTTGATTATCAAAAATTTATTCTCAGTTGAATTTGTGGCACTTTTAGTTTATAGTCATTACTTCAGTTATATACTACACTCTTAATGCACTATCCTGCTATTATATTTTTGCCTTTTGGTAAAGGCCCGTGAAATACTTTTTTGACAGTAATTACACAAAGAGCTGAGTAAAGTTGTATGTTTACGATAAAATATTCAGAAGACAATGGGAACTTGCCCTTAAGTACTATAGATTTTACTCCACATCTTAAGATGACCAGATGTTCTCATTTCTAATGAGGTGTTCATTATTTGTTATAGCCTCTTTCCTGAGTTGCCTGGCTGTTCTATTGAATGTGTTTCTGAATCAGCAGCTGTCTGTAAGGCTTGAAAGAGACGCTTCTGTACAAGGAGTCTTTACATTTATGAAGGCAGTATATCTTAGGATGTGTGAGACCTCTCTGGTTTTGCAGCAATATTAATGTCCCTCAGGAACACTGTGTAAAATTGAGGACTTGATTATTACACTTCTGGAAACCATTGAAACACAAGTAAAGAATGGTAGCAACAGCTTCCCTGGAAATGCACTTCAAAACAAAGAAGGGTAATTTTTCCATTCATAAAGACTGTACTTCAAATAATCTCTTCAGAAGGTTCTTGAGCATTAGTGAATCTTCAATGTGCACTCATTTGCGAACTCAGCTAAAGGTTACTTTTAAGCACCACTGGCAATCTCTAGTAAGAATTTCTGAATTTGACCCATGCCTGAAGCTAAAGGAGCTCAAAGGAAGGTCATGGTTGGAAGCAAAGCTTTGCCTCCAAGTCCTTTAGTCCCACTCCTTAAACTCTAAGTACTTGTGCACTAAATGACAAGTAGCTGATTTCTTGTTCAGGGTTTACTTCCTTTTACAGCCCAGTCTGCTTAGCTGAAATTAGAACAACTGCTAACTCTTAAAATGATATTTTTTGAAGAAAAGGAGCCAGTGCTTTAAAAAAAAATATATAGTCACAAATTAAGGTATAATTGGGGAAGCTGGTTCAGATACAGTGGGCACGTTGAGTGCTCCACCACTGTCTACTTTTTCAGATAAAAAATGTGAAAAATTACATCTCTTTCTTACTACATCTTTTTGTGTCACATCCCTTCCTCTAGTCTTTTCTCCGTCCGAGTTATTATCAGTGGATTCCTTAAAAATATTTACAGTCAGTATCCTCTGGATTTTGAAGAAAATGTTCTTTCCATCACTTCAGTCTTGGATGTTGCAGCCTGCTGCTGGCAGGCCCCTTCTCCTGTCAGTATTCAGTAGGTCTGCATGAATGTATTGGTGTCTAAAAAAATTAGAGAAGTTAGCAATTCAAATCAATTATGTGTTGTTATTGTTGATGGCTAAAAAAGAAAGCTGATCCATGGAGTATTAAAGTCTAACAGAATAAAAATGGTTGTTGACATATTTATGGAATCACAGAATATTTGAGACTGGAAAGTACCTCTGGAGATCATCTGGTCCAACCCCTCTGCTTAGTCAGGCTCAGCCAGAGCAGGTTATCATCATAGAAACATAGAATGGCTTGGGTTGGGAAGGGACCTCAAGGATCATCAAGTTCCAACGCCTCTGCCACATGGGGGTCTCAGCCGCTAGATCAAGTACTAGATCAGCTTGCCCAGGCCCCCATCCAACCTGGCCTTAAACACCTCCAGGGACAGGGCATCGACAACCTCTCTGGGCTCTCTTCCAGTCTTCAGGAACCTCTCCTGGTTGCCATAAATTTTCAAAGGTAATTGAATCTGGCCTTGCAGTGACATTAACCTTGTTCATCAGAACAAGTGGATGCAACCTGTCAGGTCCCATGGACATATATTTTTGGATTTTATTTGTCCGGGTGAGCCTTCTTTGTCCTAACCCAAGACTGCACAGTCGCACAGCATCTCTATAACCTTCCTTGGTTGACTGCCCCTGCTTTGCCATCCTGTATGCTTCCTTTTTACATCAGCAAGGTCATCCTTGAATATTAAATATATGGATTTAAATACATTTTAGGAATAAGCACTTAAAAAACATGTTCTCTGTTGGTGGCAATAAAAAAAAATGTAAGTAGACTTACAGAAATATTTGTTCATTTAATATACTTAGAATGTTTCGTATTAAAGTGAATTAAAGAGAAGCATCTCATAAAAGTTTTCAGTAGAAGAGATGTTAAAATTTTATAACAACTAAAAGATAGTATCTGTTCAATTTCAAGAGATAAACAGGGATGTATATTATATGTGACAATACTGAGGGTTCTATTTAAGTAGATTTCTTTAGGTAATTAATTCAAGTATTGATTTGAGTAATATTGGAACTTTAGAAGAAAGGGATAGCTGTGACTGTCATTTTTGGAGTTAAAAGAATTTAAGCTGTGGACCAGTTTCTGGACATTAATCCTCAGAAAAATGATTGGGATTTAGAGCTTACTGAAGACCCTCAGTGTCTAAAAATATAATTATAGCCACACAGTAAGAACTGCTTTTGGATGGATTATGTATATTTATACTGAAAATTGTGTGGTATAATATGATATCCAATGACATATTAATTAAAAATTTGACCTATGGAATTAACAGGAAATGCATCAGATTAATTAAAGGCTAGTCTACCACAAATGTCTAAATTTACTTGTTATTTGTTCCAAATTAAAGAACTGTCTCTTTGGACTACCTTTTTAGTATTTATTTATATAGCAATTTTCTCGATGATGGTGATGACAAAGGAATTAAAAAATTAGCCATAACATGACTATTGATGGGAGAACAAGTAATGGGGACTGCATATTCTCATACAGGAATATAAATTGCTAAATTGAGTGATCAGATGCCAACAATAGATACTTCAGAAAAATGCCATCTATAAGAGGAGAACGCAAATCTTGGAAAATAGGGCTTCATGATGCTAGGAACAGACAGCTCCCCATGTCCTCCACAGTGTAATGTTGGGGGCAAGAAGAGCTAATGTGTCCTTGTGTAGGTAAAGAGTAGAAATAGGGTCATGAGCTTGCCGCTGGCTGCATCACTAAGAAAGCTGAAATGATAAACAACTGCATCTGACTCCGTAATATGAAGGGATGTACAAAGACAGTTTGAAGGAGGACACTGAAAACGATCTCTGAATTGGAAAACAGTGTGAGACTTAAGGTGTTCAACCTATTGAACTTATTGAAAAGCAGGCTGAAAGAACATTTCACACATAAGTGACTCTGCTGGGTGGAACCTGTCTAATTTTCCTAGATAAAAATCAGAACAGGAGTAAATGTCTGGATGTTAAATTTAGAGAAAATCAGCCTTCAGGTAAGATGAATTTAATCTGCAGTGTGGGTAATTAAAGATCAAGGAAATAATGGACTCACCATTGTTCAAGAAAAATAAATAAGGTTAGCTATAAGAAAAAAAAAAAAGTTCATTTTCTGAGAGCATTCATATTGCCCAAATAAGTGCAGTTCAGCTCTAGGGCAAAATGGATAGGAAAATACCATTTCCAATATTTTCTTCAGGGCTGGGAAGGAATGTTCTCCTCTAGGCACAACTATGCAAGTGTTTTGTTTATATGTTTTATTTGATTTTGTTTTTCTCCCTCTCACCTCAGAGGTATCAAAGACACTGTTGTGCAGTGCCCTTAGGTGGATTGGGTCTTCTATCTGGAGAATAAACCAATCATTCATCTTCAGAAAAATTCAGCCTGACCAACTGTCAATATTGGAGCCAGGAATAAATATATCCTCAAATTCACAGAGCTGTAGAGTTCCTCCTTTTTTTCTCCTTGGCAACATGAAGTAGAAAGCACCTTCAGCATTATCAAGGCATATACTGTTTATTTAGTTCTCTGCTATTTTGGGGCCCTGTAGTGCTTCTGCTGTACCCTGAACTTCCCTACTTCTCTGCTTGTGCTATACAACAGCCCAACTGTCCCAGCTTCTGAGGATTGAAGTACTTTTACACAAAACAGGTGGTTGTAGTTTTTTGTTTATTTGTTTTTCTTTACTAATAAAAGTTGCTGGAAAAAAATAAATGGCCTGAGATATCCAGGAAATAAACAGATGATTTGATGATCCCTGAAGCCTCAAATTCTATGGAGTGATGGAAGTAGTACATAAGAACACAATAAGGTACATTCCTTTAAAAGGAGTATGAACCATAGGGAGCACCAAATATAAACTCTGACTAGCTCTTCCACCACCTTCACCTTCCTCTCCAATCCCCAACAATTAGAGAGCAATGTTTATGCAGAAAAATCTTCCATTAAAACCATAATTAACCATTTGTATATGCATTCACAGGACTAAAACACTAGTGGCTAGTTTATTAGGTTAAATCATCAACCCATGTTTGATCAATGGCTCTTCAAATAAAATAAAGGCGTTGAAATGAAAGAGTTTGCATAAGAAAAAGCAATCAGCGATCTCATTAACAATTTTTCCTACATCGGTAGGATACAAGTGTTTAGAAAATTCTCCTGTTTGGGTGTTTGTCTATGAGCATGGAGATCACTGTGAGGCAACAACATCAATAAGTTTAGAAACTGAGGTTTCTAATTAAATGTTAACTTTGCCTTGGGGTTGGAAAAGAGATAAGAAGCTGCTTCATACTGATAAACAAATATGCTTTCAACACAAGGGAACGATGAGATCATTAACATTGCTTTGCCATATGTGAAATTATCACTTTTTCACTTTATTTAAATAAGAATTATAATACCTAGCGCAACGTCTGTTTACACAGATCTAAGGCATGCTTGAGATTAAAGTGATGAAAGTGAAAATCAAACCTTATAAGGTTCATTGCTTGAGGAGTGGTGACAGATAATCACTGCCATACTTTCAGTGGGTGATCTGTAAATTATCTGTAAATCCCTGTCTTTCATGAGCACTAGAGATGATGTATGTGTATAGGTAATGTAAAGACCTTAGCCAGGAAGTGTCTCCTCTAAAAATCCTACTTGCTCCTCATCAGTACTGCCCTTGCATCTGAATCTCCTTGTGTTACTTCTATCCTATAACTGCAGTCTTGAGCAGGTTTTCCGAGGATGTGACTGTCTTGAAGACTTATTTACACAGGTGCTGACTTGATGTCTATGTGTTGAAATTTGTATTTCCTTTACAGTAGTAAAGTGCTTGTAAGTGGTTTATCTTTTAGTTTGTGTTTTCTACTGAGTTTCAAGTAAATTTTGGAGAACTAATGCTTACAGTCCCCAGGTGAAATTATGTAGTGACCTGCAAACTCAGTGTCTTTTTCACTGAGAAGGTTGGTTCAGCAATGGAGAAGAAAACAAGACCAAAAGTCAAAGAGTGAATAAAAAACACATAACTTTATTCTTTTATTTATGTTGCTTTAGGCAGTCATTAATGCTTTTTCAGCTCAGTTTGATCCAAGAAACTATTTCACTTGAATAGTTTGCAAATTATAAAAGCTGCACAAGAAAAAAAAAAAAAGCCAAGCAGAGAAAATAATTTTGTATCCTGTCCTCTGTGGTTATGTATGACCTGTTTTGAGAAAGGAGTTTAAAGCATAGGAACCTAAAAAGTGAATCTGTCTGTAAGGCTACTAACTGAACTTAAGAAAAAGAATTACTTCTTTTCATATGTTTCCTTTCTTTCTCCAGTCAAAGGTTATGGTGTCAAACTGTGATGAAAGCATGTATAAAAGAAAGGGCTAAAGAAATGGAATTTGATGCTGCATGATATCCCAGAGAGATCTAGGCTGACAGAGCAACCTATTCCATCTGTGAATGAAGATACAGAAATACGTGATTTTTCCAAACTAAAGTATATAGAAACATGGTTCAAGCTGAATTTTCAGAGCATATCTTTTGTCTTTACTCAAAGCTCACAAAATGCAGATGGAATTACCACTTTCTTTTGACAATGTCTCTACTGATTTAATTCCCTTTTCAGCTTGTGTGTTCCTATCATGTTTCCCATGGCAGTGTTTGAACCATTAAGAAATGGCCTTTTTCAGGTATAACCACATTGCACTCCTTCTATGGAATTGCATATTCAGCACTGTTATGCAAAGAGGATGACAGAATTTGTTGGACAATAAGAATATGGAAGAACAAATATGACTTTGAAAGACAGGAAAGTTCTGTGGGATGAGGTGTTCTGGCTTCCCTCCTCTGCTCGCATGATTCCTGGATTTTATCCAAAGAGTAGGTAACAGAAAATGTGGCTTCAGAATTGAGATGGAGTGGGACAACAGGACCTATCTGAGGTGCAGACCTATGCTAGTGAAATTTCAAATAAACTTGTTGCTTTTTTTTTCTGGAACATACTGAAGTACACTATACTGTGCTGCATATCTCACTGGATATTGACCATGAGACCCTATAGCTAGATCTTCTCTGAGGCAATTATTTCCTCTTTTATATTGTGTAGAAAATAATGGATGTCTAACAAAAGCTGAATTGTGCAGAAGGGTCTAAAAGTTAGACACAGTCACTATATATTTTATCTACATTGACTAATAAATGAGATAAAAGGAAACACATGCCAAAAGTTCACCATGTGGTTGCCAGAGTAGTTTGTGGCATTTGTTTGACTTGAACCAGCTATCACTTTCTCAAATGATTCCTCGGTGTGATTCAGGTGTTAATGTGGGCCATGCACTACTCTCAGTATGGAACTTGCAGTCAACTGTCTTGTATTGGAGGACAGGATGATTTAGTAGAATGGATGGAAGCTGTTTTGCTGAGACTGGTCTCTATTAGAAGTTGCTCCTTGGAACAACTTTTTTCTACTAAAATCAGAGAGAAAGCATGGTCTATGTGTCGAGCCCTGTTGTCCACAAAGATGATTCATAATCAGGAAAGTTTCTGCGATCCCACATTTAACTTAGAATGATAGAATAATGGAATGGTTTGGTGCGAGGTACCTTCTGACTCAGTGAAAAAGGAGACAAATAGACAATTGACATATGTTTGGAAGCTCCAATGAGTGCAAACACAACAGCAGACTCCTAAGAGTACATGAGATCTTACTATTGGTCTTTATATTGCCTTCCACTACAATAGTCTCAAGGCACTTCATAGCCTCTCTGTCAGTCTTTTGGTTGCTCAGTTCAGTTGAATGAGGAGAAGTTCCTTTTTTATCCTGTAAACATAGTCAAAGAAGATTTTTTAATGGATTTCTCCACTTTTCAGTAATTTTGTAACAGACACACATCTAGTACCAAGAAAATTTTAGAATATCTGGATCTAAAAGAAATTCCGCTTAGTTTACACATATGTGCAGGCTTCCTACAGAGTACTGGTGATGTTTTACTGTCCCAGGAGTGCTTTTTATCAAATATGGAGAGTTTACTGCAAGCTACAGGTAATGAATTTATTCTAATGCATTTGAACAATGGGAACAGCGTATTCATTTTCCTTACTGTACTAAAAAAACTGCTGAACTGTTTTCACCCAAGCAACACAAAAATGCCTCAGGCAAAAAGCAGAGGCAGAAAATGTCATTTTGAATGTTAGAAATTTGGTAAATTTGAGTGCAAGTGTAAACAAGTCACTGTCAAACATAAAGTCATGCAATCTTAGCTATTGGGGTTGCTATGTAATGCTATTTCAGTAATAGATAAGCTTATCAAAGTGAATTTTCTTGGTGCAATTTCAGCTCAGATGAGACCTAAAATATAGGGGCTTATATCTGTTTTAGGCTACTGAAAACAGAATAAGAGAAAGGTGCATTCATCAGTAGTAGGATAAGTGGAAGCAATCACTGTGCTGTAGATGTGAAAAATATAAATGTGATCATGGACACTTTTTAAGAAAGATAAAGAAGTATTATTAGCATAAGGCACTGATAAAATCTGACAGTTCTGATTATGTGTATTCAGTAAGGATGGTTCAAGGATTCTGGGATGGTAAAAGAGATTTAAAAGAATTCATAATAGAAAGGTAAAAGAGCAGAAGTACTTATGTTTAGACAATACTGGAAAGAGGTGCTAAAGGGTTATGAATAGATTTAGGCCAGGAATTAAAAGGAAATTTGTCACTACAGGACATATTCTAGAAAGATACACTTTCTAGAAGGAAATCTGAATTAGCTCAAATGTTGATTTTGTTCAGGTTATTAATGGAATTATCTGTGATAACAGGAGACTAGATTTTATCCAGAAGCTCTTTTCCTGTCCTGTGGACATTTAACCTGGTGCAAGGAAATATCCTGGTTCAGAGGAAATATCCCTTGCACACATTCAGTATGTACAAATTACAAAAAAATATCAAACTGTATTGAGTGTTCTCATTTCCTTCATGTATTTTCCTACAGCCAACATATTGACTTCTGAATGGAAGAGCAAAAGTATCAATTAATAGAAAGTGTTCTTAATAACTGGGATTTTTTTTCCTCCATCCTACTAAAAGTGATCCAGATCAGTCAGTATCATCAGGCGTTCATCATCTTTGAAGAAAGTTAGGACTTGTGAGGAGTAGACACTTTCCAGACAACTCTTCTTATGTCTGCCAGTTATTAAGCACAGGCTTTCTAACATGATAAAGACTACTGGGTGGTTGCAGCAAATGTTAAAATAGAAATCACAACTCATAAGTAGTATATATGCATATAAAAGAAACTGATATAAAAGAAACTGATAGCTACAGGAGCAGTACTATTTTCAGTTGTGCCCAGTGCCAGGACAAGAGGCAGCAGGCACAAGCTGGGACACAGGAGGTTCCTTTTGAACACCAGGAAGGACTTCTGTGCTGTACAGGTGTCAGAGTACTGGCACAGGCTGCCCAGAGGCTGTGGAATCTCTTCCCCGGGGATCTTTAAAAGCCACCTGGATGTGGTGCTGGGCACCCTGCTCTGGGTGTCCCTGCTGGAACAGGGGTTAGGACCCAGAGGTCCCTGCCCACCTCAATCAGTCTGTGATTCTGTGGAACTGAAAAATTTTCAGAATGAGGTATGTCCTCACTAAATGTTTCCTTTCTTCTAATTGTCTGCTTGAAGGAATATGAGTGTGCAGGCTTATCTCTCCAAGGATGAAATTAGGAAGCTGTGAAACAGAAGAGAATGGGAATGAATATGGAGGGGCTGAGAAAGAGCACAGTTGCAAGGAGAGCAGAGATAATCAGCTACATAAGGATTTATAAGGCTTGGTGCTTATCCCTCCAAGTCTCCACTTCCTGCAGCCTTCAGGTGCATTTCCTGGTGTGTTAATTGTGGGTGCAGAAGAGGAAGAAGAACCTGTTTTGCTGCATGATTGAAGGGAATGTCAAGGGCCTTTCCATTGAGAGGGGATCCTCTCCAACTCACCTAAACAGTGGTAATCCAGGAGCACTTCTCCAAGAACCTGCAGTACCTAGAATAGTTGTCTATATCTATTATATTAAAAAGTGCCAGGCACTTTAATTGAATTGCTTTAACTGAATTGTTGCAGTACTCACTGGAACAGTTTTGACCTGGCCCAGCTAGCGCTGTTTCAATCAATTTGGCATGCCTCAGGGTTAGCACAGGCCAGAAGCTACTTCCAGTAGGTAACCTGAGTATGGCCTTTTTGTTTCAAGGAGATTTGAGAGCATGCAAATTGCCTGACAGTGCAGCCCTGACAATGCTTACTTTGTAAGCATAGAACTGATCTCAGAGGTCCTGGCCAGGCTGGTGAGGTTGCCTTGAGAGTGGCTAGTTCAGCTCCTCGTGCAGAAATGACAGAACTGAAAAAGAAAGAGCTGAAAAAGAGATTGTGATTTGTAGGTTCTGTGAGTGTACAGTGCAGAGAACAGAAAAAGGCAAAGCATCTGGCAACTCCTCTGTTGTTCACAGGAAAAAGAAATGTGCCTAGCAGCCATTAGATGTGGTCAGCAGCAGTAGATACTGTAAGACAAAATAGACTCTAGCATGCATACGGTACTTGCTCACAGCACAATTTTCTTCCACGTGGATTTTCATTCCTAGAGAGATTTATTTTGCCCAGCAAACTCAGAGCAGACACTAAATCTGCCACATCGCATAGGGGTTCTGGATGCTAGCATGGAGCATTAGTCAGCCAGGAGTCCTTTCTCTTTGTAACTGCGAGGGTGAGGTAAGTGACAGAAGGAGAGACTTCCTGTAGTGAAAAGAAATTGTTGGGTATCCTGTGAAGTTTAATGCTTTTTTTGTTTTTGTTTTTTTTTTTTTTTAATTTTGTGTCTTCCTTTCTGGCAAGACATCAGGTGCTGTTGTTAGTGGCCAGATGAGAGGACTGGGCATCTTAAGCAGGAAGGCAAGTCAGCACTGATGTGTGATCTGCAGACATAGGAGTGTGTTTATTTCCATGAAGTCTCATTAAAATTGGCCAGTTCATGCTTGAGAAGGTGCCAGTATAAGAGTGAGCATTGCTGAGTTTCACTCTCCTGCAGTATAAACTCCATTTTGCTGGTTGGTTTTGAGAGCAGGCATGTACTGTGGCAGTCAGGGAATTAGAGTCCTAGACCATACAAGGCTGTCCTTACGGGGGAGTCCAGCTGCAGCCTGCAAGATTGATGAGCGCTTTTGCAAAGCTGCAGAATATGCCGGCATGAATCTACATCTCCTCTGCAATGCTTTGCAGCTCTCCTTCAGCCAAGGTCTTGTGCTAGAACATAAAGTATGCAGGCTTTAAAAAAAAACAACAACAAAAACCAAACAACTGTTCTTTTCATTCCTCCAACAAAATACTGAAAAAATACATCTAAAACTGACTATAGGTAAAACAAAGAATTTAGTCTGAACTGAAACAAAAATAGTGTTTGACACTAATTAGGAATGTTATCTAAAACTTAATTAAATGCAAGTGAATTTTGTAGTTAAAATTTTTTTAAACTCAAAAAAATTACAGCATATACTTTTAAACAAAATAAAAAAGATAATTTGTTGCATTTCCCAAAGTTCCATTCATTAGTAGAAATTGTATTTCCTAAATATGGCATAAATTTGTAACCACTAGAAAACAAATTCTGAATTTTGTTCCATCCTTTAGTAAAGATCTACCAAAATAACACAAATCCCTGCAGACATTGAAAATGTAAACAATCTGATTTCATGTGAGAATATCCTGTTTCCAAAACCTTTTTTCTCTCTTCAGTTCATTAAATACAATGGTGTATTCAGTACCAGTCTCAAACTGTAAGAACTGCTGATGTTTTTTCAGTGTTTGCTACACCAAAAACTAGCTGTTCAATTTCTATGTAATGTTCACAGCTAGGTTCACACATACTGAACTAGAAATAGCAGGAATAGCTCAAGGTATAACTCCAGAGGTAGTCCAGATACATATTTATTTTAATTATAATTACTAACAGATTGCTGCAATGACAGAAAATTAACATGTGTTTACACCATATAGAAATTAAAATTGATCACAAAGTGCTGAATGTTGACACTTGTCACTTTCTGAAAATAGTTTTTGGTTGTTTTATTTTTGAGAAAAAGCATAAATTACAGAATGAGCTGATATGTTCAGTAAGCTGTAGTAGCATATGGCTGTTTCATCAACAATTTCTATATTACTTAATAAGGAGAGAAGAGAAAGAAAGGAATCATTGATTCATTAGGACTTCACTAATGCAGCAGCATTTCAATTCAAAACTTGCTGGCAAAGTTATCTGATAGAGAAGTGGAAATTTCCTCCAATTAACATACAGCCTATAGCTACTACAGAATCCCACTGCAGGATTCTATTCTGATACTCACCGAAGAAGAATAGCAATTGAATAAATCTCATTAAATCACATTTGTGAATATGATTTTTTTTAATTTTGAAAAGGATCTCTCATCTAGCTGAATTTCTACCTACTCACTGTAATTAGAAAAAAAGAAACAAATCCACAACAAAACAACCCTCTGAACAATGTAACCAAATCTACTACAAAATGTTAAAACTAAAAATTGCTTGCTATGTAATTCAGTTAATGTAGTGGCGCATTATTGTGCACTTGGGAGAAATTTTTATTAGCTTATATAGTCAGAGACAATGGTGATTACTGATTATCACCTAATTAGAACATACAATTTGAATGTTGATTAGGTTACACTTTTTTAATATCTTTAATGATCTCTAAGACTATTTTCAAATTTTAATGTTCTTTCGAAACCAGATTCCCTTATACCTTGACTGGTTTTATCAGGTGGTAGAAGAAAACAGATTAATATATGTGAGAAAATACATATATATATATGAGAAAAATGGATATATGTGTATATATATATATATAAATATATATATAATATATATATAAAAATATATATATATATAAATGGATATAAGTGTGTGTATATATATATATATACACTTTCTATTGAAGAATCAAGAATCACAGAAACATACGGTTTGGGAGGAACCTCTGGGGATCATCAAGTCACCCCCCACCCCGCTGAAGCAGGTTCCCTACAGTAGGAAAAGTGTCCAGTGTCCAGTAGGAAAAGTTTCCCTACACAGGAAATTGTCCAGGTGGGTCTTGACTATCTCCAGAGGAGGAGACTCCACAGCCTCTCTGGTCAGCCTGTTCCAGTGCTCTGGAAACCCTCAGAGTAAAGAAGTAAATGTTGAAGACTGTTTTAAAGTACCAAGCACTTTGTGTATCAAAATAATCATGAGTATTTTAATTGTGAGATTATTGTATAACATGTGCATACTATGTAAATTTCCCACAATCTAAGGAAGCTTAGAAGGATAAAAAGCCTTCTTATATTGTACTTAGTATTAGTAACTGCTATATTATTTTACCTGTAATTTTTGATTCTCCTTGTGTTTTTTTTTTCTCTGAGATATGGCTCTATGGAAGAGATTGCACGCATTAGAGCAGTAAGTGCTGATCTGCGACTGCTGAATTTTTTGTGTTAACTATGTCTATGATTAGATTTTTTTTCTTCCCTTAACAAGAAGGTCTTTTATTGTGGCATACTATGAACTGATAAAAAGAAAATCTTAAAGAAATTTTTTCATCATGTATTCCTTGTCGTATTTCATGGGTTAGATTCTCTTTGTTAATGCTGAGACCTCTAGAAAGTGTCGAACAGTTTAGAAAACACTTCCGTCAAAGGAAAAAACATAGTTTTATTAGAGGGTCTTTTAGTTCGACCATAGTAATTGTTCATGTTGAGCCAGCATATCAAAATCAACATTCTTAGGTGTGTGGGACTGGCACTCTATTTCCTGGCAGTAAAGCACCTTGGCCCATTGTGAGGGTATCCAACAGCCTGGCACAGCATATGCAGTGAACATCCTTCATGTCCCCGAGAGCTGGAGACCTGTGGATCACAGAAACAGAGAACAGTTTGGATTGGAACACCCCAGTGATGGTCACAAATTGAGACATATGTCTTTGATTAAGGTTAAATGATTAGATAATATGTGAAACATAATGAAACTGAAGTCCAGTTGTTCTTGTTTTTAACAAAAGCCTAAATGACATAAATATTTGTTTTATTCAAAGTGGACTGGGAAGGAAAGTAAAATATTTCCTGTAGTGTATGTTTACCAATGAATTCTTCTTCAGCAGATAGCTGGCATGCTGGTATTCATGGTCAGATACATAAGATGCTAGAAACTACATTCTTCAATTTTGAAATGGAAGCCTTCAGATTTTTCTTTCAGCTTCAGCTATTCAACAAAAGTTAGACGTTTTTAGTAGCTTTTGAATCATTCTATCAATTTCTAGTAGTTGAGAGCTTTCATTCTAGATCAGATACTTTTTCATCTGAGTCAATTTTTCATTAAAGTTCTCCTAACTTTGAGTTCTGCACTTATCATTTTATCAGGGAATCGGTTTCCTTTGCATTACTTTAATGCCTTTTCCTATATTTTGTCATCAAAGACTTTTTCTACATTAGCAATAGAACACCTAGTTGTTGTTTGTTGTTGTTTTTTCTTAACAAACATTTTACAAAGTTTTCATTTGCATAAGTACTTCTTTACTAAATATAGGAAGCTTATGTTTATATAATGTAATTTTAAAGGTTATTAAAATTTGCCTTTCAATGTTTTTCTCATCTGGTGTATCACATAGGATATAAAACAATAGGAAGTTTCTGTCTGGCGTGATAACAGGGAGAATAAACATATAGTAGCAATTAAAATGTAAAGAAACCTGTATAAATTAATAAAACTCTATCTTAAAAAAAATCTAGCTCTGTAGAATTCATCCTAATAACATATGGCTTAGTTTAAAAGACAAAACAAAACTTTAATAATAAACTTATTTAAGATTATGTATAGCAACTTGCATCATTACAAATTATAGGATCTGGAAGATAATCAGATACAGCAGATAGAAAAACGCAAAGCTTCACAAAGTTGCAGCATCTTTTTTTCAAGATGATTTTTAAAAGAAAATGTCCCCGAGTCTTCTGTTACACAACTCTTCAGGTTTCAGTTGGTATTAATACTGTTCTAACTGCTGATAATGATTTTTGTTGTGTTAAATACCAAAGGTAAAGACTATTCATAAAAATTGACTGCAAACTATACTGACATAGTTTTGCTGTTCAGATAAAATGATATGCTGTTATGTCTAATATTTTATAGTGCACTCCTAGGGCTTGTTGTTGCATTGAAATGATCTGCAAGCATAAAGTAGATATATTTGCTTTAACTGAAGATGGATAAATGTACTGGTCAGTGATGTGATTTAAAAGTCATGGGACTGAAATAAAAGATAGATTCAAATCAAACAGCATATCCAAGTTTTGAGTAATAGCATACTCTCATTAATCTGAAATTAATAGACCAAGCTCTTATTTAAAAGGATTGCATATTTTTTTTTTCAGTTAATGTTTGCCAAAGAATTTAAGACTGAAGAAATACCAAGCTAGAAGCATAACAAAGCACTGTACTGCATGTGATGAAGATGTTTTTAATACTCTGTGACAAAATCTTTGATTTAACATGTACTTCTTGCATCAAAGTCCATGAAGGCATCTTAAGTCCAGCTGCCTCCACAGGATGGTTTAGCATTTGTTTTAGATAGTCTTTATGGATTTTTTTGCGTGTATATTTTGTTGAAAAAAATATTTCAATATTTTTTTAAGAATATGATATTTACTTGTGAAATGGAACATGTTTAGGTTTTACCTAGTGGGTTTTTTTTTTTTCAATTCTCTTTAATTTCCATTTCTATTAATTTCTATTTCTAATATTTATTTAGGTTTGCCTTCTTGCCTTCTGATGAATTTAATTTGTCTGTGTTTGGCTTGGCAGAATGTCTCCTCCTGTGGCATGCCGAATCCTTAGTTTTTTCATGGAAACATATTTCCTCAAGTACTGCAAGAAGTAGGTCTGGATGCAAGTTTGCCACATGAGTAAATTTACAAATTACAAAATTAAATGATGCTTTTGATAGTAAATTTATTTTTCTCATTTTTCTCAAAATGCTCATTTTATTTGAATCCGAATCTTTGATTTATGACATATGCATTAAAATAACCAATGAGTTAGCCAAGTTCCCACTGGAATGCACAGACTGACAGCATAATTTTACTGAAAAGTATAAATCTTCAGTATCAGATAACATGCTGAAAGTATTTTGTCAAGTTGATGTCAGCCACTTTGTAACTTTCTATCAAACTTCTATCTTCCACCAGAAGCATACTGTGGTAGGAGGGTATGTATTATTTCTTGGCAAAAAAACTTAAGTGAAGATATCTTTACATCATAGAAATAGCAGAGCAACCATAACACAATTTTCTTTCTTATCTGATACTCTGTCCCAGTAGATTATATGTTTTCCTTCTTTATTTAAAATCATCACAGAGAATTTCTTTTCCCTTACAGTTCCTGAAAGAAGACATAATTTTCTCCTTAAAATATTAGCTATTTCATACACAAATGATAAGGTGATCATGGTTTTGGGACTCTACAGCTTGTATTTTCTTGTAAGCCATGCTCATGGGCACTGACATCTGTTCAGTCCTGTTCCCTTGCCTTAACTTAAAATAGTATATTAATGTTTAAGAACATTTACTCATGTAAATTCATGTACTCCAGCATTTCAGACATTTCAGGATATGTTTTACAGAGGCATGTTAAACTGCAGGTAAAAATGTAGTTGGAATAGCATTCTCCCATGACCTACTTGAAAATATAAAAGAAGATAATACAAGTTGTCTCCCAGTTGGGATAAAAACTTTAGAAAATTTCACTATATCTTAGGATCCCCCTAAATCTGGAACACGGATAGGCTTGTGGTTGCCTAAACAGTCCATGTTTTTTCTCTGTAATGCAGTCCGCATGCACACAAGAGATAGATATATCAACAAATTCATTTACCTGCCTATATATCAGTTATAACATTCAGTCCCTGTCTTAAATGTCTCAGTATCATTAAATTGGCTGTTCATTCTAAAAACAATTTATATCCCATAATATTATATGAATTTGTCTTTATATTTTGGCAAATTTCATTTAGGCTCATAATATCACAAATTTATCTGTGTGCAGATAACTGAGGATTTCCTCATTCCTTTTCTGTTTCTTGTATTTGAGTACATGGACTTTAATAATCCTCCATTAATGAGCATATGTCTGTCTTTATTGTTCTCTATAAATCTAAATTTAATCTGTTATGTAGCTCATTTCTACCTTGAATAATTTTTTTAGTATTCATTATGCCTTCCTTCCTCTGTTTTACACTCTTTTATTTGCCTTTTTTGTAGTCTGTTCTACTTTAAAGCTCTTCATTTGTGCTTCGTTTGAGGCAATGAGAACAAACTGGAACATAGATGTCTTCCTCTGAACATCATTACTTTTTTTTTCAGGGTGACCAAGCACTGGAAAAGATTTTGCATAGAGATTTTGGAGCCTTAATTCTCTGAGATATTCAAAATGTGGTAGGACATAGCACTGAGCAACCTGTTCTGGCTGACTCTGCTTTGAGAAGAAATGTTGGAGTACTTGATCTGCAGAAGGCTTTTCCAAACTCAGCCAATCTGTGATTTCTTTGATCATCCTGGACCAGAGATCAAGACCATGCCCTTGTGCTATTAATTTACTAACATAGAAGTAAGCACAGGATCGCACTGAAAGCGTTTATTTAGATTGCCTTGCTTCAGGTGATGTCTCCTTCCCCACTGCTATTATATAAAAAGGTATGTTATAATGTAATGAATGTCAGGGAAGAAAATAAGGCTAGATTATACTTAGCATATTTTAAAAACTGCAATTAGATTTTGAGTATTTAGCCCTGTTCCTTTTGACTTTCCTTGTAGGCTTTTGATTACTTTTGGGTATGTATTTCTCTAATTGACTCCTTCCCCAAGTGACCAGAGATTATAACTAATTAACTCTCCAGGCCCAAAATCTAATTTCAGTTACTCAAGCTGTATTACAATTCACGAAGACATGTTCCTCAGCCATATTGTCACTGTCAACCAAGTTCCATATATTAGAAAAAACAGCTGGCTGTTCTTCTGATTAACTGTTTTAACTAATTTAATAGAAATGATGTTTTATGGATCAGCAGCTTAGTAGCAAACACAGCAGAGCCTAACTAATATAAGCAATATCTTATTCCATGTATCATGGAGATAAAGCTCTCCAAATTCTATTTTGCCTGCCCACTAAATAGGAGTAATGGGAATATTTTTTTAATCAAAACCTACAGTATGAAATACAATCTTCTTTTCATCAAGTGCAACAGCAGACTTCATTGCTCCTCAAGCTCCTTGTATGACTTATGTAGGAAACAGCAGTTAAAATAAGCACAAGAAAAATGCACACAAAATAAAACTAGTCCTCTCAAATGAAACAATTTCCATAGCTTAGTTCTGCTAGAAAAACAGACTTTTAAATAGTTTTAAAATCTGATAAATTGAATTAGAACCAATTCCTGTCATTGTGAAAAGAATCCTGATGCTTACTTCTCCCACTGTTTTCAAAAATCAAAAAATCATACTAGCAGTCTCTGTTCTAAATGGCAAAAAAGTTAAAAGAGACCCTAATGTTACATGAATATCACTTCATTCAGGGAAAATGTTTAATTACTTGATGGGGCTCTGGCCTGTCCTCCTGGGCAGTTACTTCCACCATGATATAATCTACATTTTTATTTTTCAAGCAAACAGCACAAGACTATGTCAGACTTGAACAGATCAAGTAAGTCTTCACCTGGTCCTTCGCTGGCATAGAAGACAGTTTTAATGTTATTCCTTTGGTTTTGAGCTAGACTTCATATTATCACCACCCCACACTCCCTCCCCCCCAAAAAAAAATTACTGTCAGACCACTCAGTCCACTTGAGGCTGATGCTAACGCAAACCAGTTTGTATTCTTAGGGAAAAAAGTTTCAGGTATACTTTCTGTGCTAAAGCATAGTCATACTTTCTTGTTGCATTAGTAATTCATTGTATTACTTACATTTTATTACTTCATGTTTTAAAATATTGAAGGACCAAAACACAGTGGGTCTGCTGTCTTCTGTTGCATGCCATCTCTCTGAGGTGACATTTTGCTGGCTGATTTTGCGTAGACAAAATGGCCTTGGCACTGTGCACAGCTGAGGCAGCTGGTGTCTGGGCTGCTCACAAACGCGGTCAAGATGTGTGAAGTTGGGCTCTGCTAACCTTCAGACAGCACTGTGACTTCCCAGCAAAGTTGCATTGTATCTGTAGACATAGCATCTGGATATTAGGATGTTTTTCCACCTGTTTCTTTCAGCTCAATGTAATATTGCCTTGGCACCATTGAAAACTAAGTTCAGAGGTTTAAAGAAGAATCAGAGTGGCAAAATCCCAGCTCCTATGCTTGGGAATTCAGATGCTGTGCTTTAATACACCTCTGATTTCTAAGCAATCAAGCCTTTTTAAAGTTGTGAATATTTTAAGTAGTGAATGCTTGCACTTGTGTCTTATGATTTCTAGCTGGCTTTGAAGCTAATTTTAAGTGTAATGTACTTAAAACAGAGCACATAAAAATAAGGAACGTGATGAACTTCAGTCTACTAACGGCTGATACAACAATCCTGTTAATATATTGAAATGGATCCCTTATTCATATCAACAATTTTCAGGATTGGAATTTAAGTATTTGTAATAAGACTCTTCCTATAACACTTTTAGCTCCTCCTCCAATGGCAAAAAAAAATTAACATAATTTTAGTTAGTGATTATTTTAGGAAGACTTTTATAAATGCATCCTAAACTGTTTGCAATTGAAATGTATATGTGCTGTGATTAATAGTTTTGCATGGTAATTTGGTCACATTTTGCTGCTTGATGAAAATGATGATTTAATTATGATAACTTGATGAGGCACACATTTAAAAACCTCTCCAGAGTTAGTTTTTATTTTTCCCTAAATTCTTGATTAGGACCAAGGTCATTGTTGAAATGCAAGGTTATGTGGAAGTTATTCTGGCTTGAATATTCAGATCTCTCCTAATTTTGATCTGTTTCAGGTGTTGAAATCTTAGATTTATAGTGATTTTGTACTACTCAATTTTACAGGTTGCAGAATCTGTCATTTAGAAGTCACTGCTTTTTTTTTTAATAAGTAATATCTGAACAATGGAAATTCTTTGTCATTCCCTTAAAAAGGTTAAGATTCTAGTAAGTCAGCATGAGGTTAGGATGAAACATAAGGTAAAAAGGCACTATTTCTTGGTGTTTCAGCTTTGTATTTTCTCAGTGGAAAAGCGGTTGCACAGCTGGTGACAGTGGGTATCCTAAATGTCTGGCTTGAAGTCAAAAAATAAGGAAGTCTTGTCATTTTCTATTTTAAAAAGTGAGTAGGAGAAAGCTATCAGTGCTTTTCAGAAATAAGTTAAATAAAGCACATTGTAGCACTATGACATGACCCTTCATAGGAATAGATGATAAATTGTCTTAGGAATTAAAATAGATGAGAGGAAAGCTAAACATGGCAAGACAATTTGGAGGGATTCAGTTACACATGTATGCAAAGAGAGAACGATGGCATGGAAGAATGGAAGACTTTACAGCAAAGAGGAGCTGAGAGAAAGTATGTAGACAGTCATCTTCCTCATATGTTGAGCTTTTATAAGCCTGAAGCATTAATTAAAAAAACCCAACAAAACAAAACCTACTTCTGAAGAAAATCAGAGATTTTCACACTTTTTTTTTTTTTAAGCAAACCATGCGGATCCAGTGGAATTTTTGAAGAGATTAAAAGAATTTTGTGTTTCACATAGAAGATGAAGAAGTTTCTGCATGAGGATCAGTGTACCAGGGGGACAAAATTTCCAGATGCAATGCATTAGTAACAGTCCTGTTTTAAAATGTCACTGATACAGAGTCTTCTCACACTGCCCTCCCACTGGCTTCTGGCTGTTACTGAGAACAGTGTTTCCTCATCCAAAAAACGCTGCTTTTTTTTTTTTTTCTGCTACACAATTCCTTTCTCTTAAAAACTCCACTGAGTTTTCAGCTTACATTTGAGTTAGCATTTTTCTCTTCTTTATTTATTTTCTCTTCTGCTCTCACAGTGATTTTTGATCAAGATTTCCACCACTTCGTTCAACCACTACCATTTACTCACTTCTTTGAATCTGCATCTTTCACACTTTTCTTCCACACGGTAGAATATTTTCTGAAGAACTTTTGAAGTTAGTCTGTCTTCACTACAAACCTACTCTTTCCATTCAGTTTGGCCATCTGTCTAGCTAAATAACTATCTTCTCACCTAGTTTAAATCTCTATAGTCCCATCCAATTTTCCTGCCATTGCCTCAGACTTCAAACTCTTCTCTTCCCTTCTGCCTCCGCTCCTCCCTTTGACCTTCCCTCCCTTTCTCTATTCCTCCCTCTCTTTATCTTTCCTGCTTCCCCATATGGGACTCTTCTAAGATTACACTGTTGAAAAGTGACATGAATTTCTTCTCATTTCTCTTTCCTTTCCTGTTTTCCTTCTGAAATGCAGTTATCTTACTTATTCTTACTGCTGATCTGAATATTTTCTGCAAGTTTTCTCCAGTGTTTCCTCTTGTTTTTTTTGACCTTAATTTCTGAAACTTTTCTACATCATCCTTCCCTTTACCTTTCTCTTAGCTCCTCATTGCTGTAAACTTGTCAATTCTCCATGTAACTTCTTACTACTTTCTGGATCTATTACTTCACAATAATATCATGGCAGTTCTTGCACTTTTAAAAATATCTCACTTCATTTATTGCCCAATCCTGTACCTCCCTTTTACTTCAAGCTCATTAAAAACAGGATTTATCACTGCAGTCTGGATTTCCCACCTATTTATACTTCATTTCTCCCTTGCATTCCAAGGGAACAGCTTTTTCCACAATCTTTAGTGACATTTTAGCAAAATCTGAAACTTCTCAAATACATCTTCATCTTCTGTGACCTCTACACTGCCTTTTATTTTGTTTGAAACCTTTTCTGTCTTTGCTTCTGTGACTGATCTCACCCGTGTCTTTCTTCCTACCTGTCTAATCATTCATTTGACTTATATTTTACAAGCCCTTCTGTATCTCTGCTTCCTGTGTGTGTGCCCGTAAGGTCATGTCCTCCATTCTCTTCTTTTATTTAAACTTTATCTCTAAATAACCTTATTTGTGTATCTAACATCTTTGTTCATCTCTCACCTTTGTGCCTACCTTTAGATTTAGGTTTCTATGCCAGTGGAGAGCTTTCCTTCTGTGCAAACTAAAACTTAATAAAATGATGGCCCCAGTCAAAAGGCTAAGAGTGCTCCAGTGAGTTTCTTGTTTACAGATGCACTAAGTCTGGAAGAAAAAAATCAGTCAACATGCAAACATGTTTTTACTTGAGTAAAGCAACAGCAAATAGAGCATTTATTACATTAGTCCCTTAGTTTATGTAGGTCTTCAAATACTGATATTCTGGTAAGAAGCTTAATTTACAATTAGCACTGCACTATATCTTGTCAAAAGAATGAAAAGAAGGACCAACCTTACCACAGCAGCTGTTAGTTGTCATGATGCAATACTCTTGATGGACTATTTTCAAAAACTGTTTAAATTCTCACATGGATATATGAGGAGGTAAGATCTCCTCAACTCTTACTCAGAGGTATTCACAGAATTCAGTGAGTAGGATTAGTCAGTTGTGTGTGAGACCACATTCAGATGGATAGCTGTTCAACCTTTACAAATATTCTGGTAGTTTCTTCAGGAGTTTAATTATATGAACTAAATGGGGGATTAACCTGATAACCAATTTTACTTTCTGAAGAAAACTGTTTTTTATGTACAACAGTGGATATTGATGGCATCTACTGAAATCAGAAAAGTAATACAAATTGAGTGTTTCTATGGTTTATTGAATTAAGAACCATAAATTATGGAGTTTCAGTGTACAACTCACAAGACAAGAAGCGTAAGCATCATGGCCCTGTCATATATTTTATTTAGTAATGAAAGGAGATATCATTTTTAGGTTACACATTCATGATTTTTATCAGAGATAGATTTAGTAGTCTCTTTTTTTTTAGGTTATAAACTATTAATTTTTTTAGTATTCCCAGCCACACTTATCATCAGAGCTCTTTTGCTCAAGTTAAGTGTGATACCTGATATTTCAGCATTCAAAGATAAGCTGGATGCTTCAGAGAAGGCTCTGAAACATATGGCTCATCTACAAAAAATTGACAGAGCACATAGCAGATGGGAGGCAAATATATACAGTATCAGAGTGACACGGCGAGTTAGCTTTGGCATGTGAATATGTTTGCTGGTTCATGAATTTTCTTCCTCTTTCTCTCTGTTGATAGAAAAGATGAAAGTATGATAGTAATGGAAAAAAGATACTTGTTTTCATAGCAAGTCCCTGCCACAGAGTTTAGAGAAGTAATAATTTTTCTCTGAAGATTTTAAAACAATGTTCATTTTCTGAAAATGGCACACTAAATACATCTTTTAAAGTCCATTTTTTTCCCCTTAAATCATTATAATTACTGATGACTGTTTAGGTGAGAGTGCCAGGACTGGTGAGAGAAATTACCAAGCTTTTAATAGGCAAGCTTTTAATAGGCATAGTGTTCTGTGTATTCATTTAGCTATTACTAACTAAGGAAGGTTGTGACTAAAATGTTTAAATCAAACCCCACAAGGTTTAATCAGGAAGCAGAGAAAATCAAAACCACTCAGATCAAGAACTTCTAGCTCAAGAATTAAGACAATTCCTGCACATTTTTTTTTAAAGCACGTGACTGTGAAATGCAATTAATAGTGTCAGCTTCAGATTTAATACCATTAAGGTCAGAGGAAAAGAAAACCCAGAAACCTAAGGGTTAAAAACAGGCTAGAATATAGTCTAAACCACACAGAATGACAAACATAATAGAGGCGAACCTTAATAGAGGTTCTGTAAAAAGATTGGGCTCAACAAACACCAGCTGTTCAGAATAAAATGCTAATATTAGTTTAACTAATTTAACATCAGGTCTCTGCTAATGATGTCCTCAGCTTGTACTGAAATCACAAAGAATCAAAGACTATTCAAAATGAGTTCTAATATGGAGACATTTCTTTCTTAATGCTTTTTGTCCAGCAGGAGAGGAAAAAAATAGTATGAGTATAAACTCTTAACTACAAGTGCGCATCATCTGTATTTGTAAATTCTATTGTAGCATCACTGTGGCATTATTTTTGGTCCCAAACATTTATTCTGTGGTCCCAAAACTACAGGTGTTGAATGATCTTCTGAAAGAATGCACTGTAAATCAGAGTGGTCATCAAGTAGTACTGTTAACTTCTTCCTACAGGAAGTATTTAAATATTTACGATCACCGTTACTGGAAACTCATGCATAAAGGATATATATGTCTTACTGTAAGTTGGTTTATATTTTTACTCAAACACTGCTTTTGAGAATTGTCCTCATGTGGCAGTTTTAGAACACGGATAACAAGCTTGCAATGGAGTTTTACTTTGTGCTTGCCTGTAATGAAAGCTGATCAATGGAACAGCAAAGAATGATGTTTGTTACTCTTTTGCCATCAGTGTGAATACATTATGTGCTTATGAATGTATTTCTGAACATTTCAGTGATGGTCTCAAAGAGACAAGCACTGAAACCCAGGGTCAGATGGTGCATAGTTCCTTCCCTTATAAAGTTTTTTTCCTCACTGATCTCTGACAGCTACGTGGAAAAGGTAGTTGAAGAAGAAGTTCAGTGATCAAATTTGTGCCAAGAAAAGACAAAAGAGTGAGACAGAAGCTGTTTCAGCTTCTTTTTTGTGCATTCAGGATATTTTTTGTTGTTGAAGACATCCTGAAAATCAGTATGAGTACTATTTTTCTTTATATTCTGTGTAACATTCACTATAATTAAAGCACACACTTCTCAGCTTCACAAAATCTTAAAATAATCACCATATTACCTATCACATAATATTGCTTATATTACAATATTATAGAGAAAGTGGAATCCTCCTAATTCTGTCTCTTTTATATTCCAGTACTTATGCTTGGGCACTTTACAAGAAATGAACCCTAAACCAGTGAATTAGTGTTGCAGTTCCTGTTGTTATTCCCATTATTTGCCTTCTGTTGAGTTTGGTGTCCCATCTCAGTGCACAGAGAAAAGAAATAATTGACCAGGGGGGCAGAATAGAGAGGAAGGCTCTGTATCTGCTTTACTGTAGGGCTGCATACTGCATACTGGACAAACCTTCTGGAGGGAGAGAAGGAAACCCCTTGGGTGTTTCCAAAGGTGAAATACAAGCTGTGTTTTAAGAAAAATCCTAATGCAGAAAACAATCCACACTTCAGTGAAGCAGAGATCAGGTAAGATTCCCTTTCTAAGTTCTGTGTTTTGATCTAAATTATCTACTGATTCTGATCAAAGAGCTGTTCATCCAGTAATTGTTCTGAGTTAGAACTCTAAATAAAATGTTGTCCTTCTGAAAACCTTTACCTTCTTATTCTTTACTCACCAAAACTGATATGAAGAAGTTGTCTTTGGCCAATTTTTATTCCTGTTATACCACCTCAAATCAAATCTGTTCAGGTAGACATTTAAACATGCCTGAAGACTTTGGAAGGCACAGATGAGTGCTCTGTAACACTGGCTGTCTGAGATCCTTCCCATTCGTGCAAGAGGGGACACATGGGACAGCTGCAGGCTGTGGGAAGCCCACGTGCCACCAGCTGGGGAAGGAGGGCATCCCGAGGGAGGGATCCCATGTGGAGCAGGGGCAGAGTGGCCATGGAAGAGTGGCAGAGTTGAAGCGTTATAGGCTGACTGCAGCCCCTCATTCTTCATTTACCTGCACCAAAGGTGTTTTTAGTTTGCTTTTCTTTCTTACTGTTCTAGTCTGTTAGCAATAGGTAATAAATTACATTAATCTCTCAATATTGAGTGTGTTTCAGCCATGGTAGTAATTGGTGAGGGATCTTCCTGTACTTATTTCAACTCATGACCCATTTTTTCATCATTTTTTTTTCCACTGTTCTTTTGAGGAGGGGGAGTGTAACAGTGGTATGCTGGAACTTACCTGCCCATCAGGGTAAAACCTTAGGAGTCCCAACTGAAAGGACAGAAATGTAACGAACAGGGACAGCTCCCCAGTTACTGATGGGCTGCACTGTTGCTTGTAACAAGCACAACTCATTGTGTCTGATGGGACAAGGGGTAAAGCTTTAAACTAAAAAGAAGGTAAATTTAATGGTAAATTCTTTACTATAAGGGTGATGAGGCAGTAGAACGTGTTGCCCAGAGAAGCTGTCAATGCCGCGTCCTTGGAAGAGTTCAGGGCCACGCTGGATGTGGCTTTGTGTGACCCGGTCTGGTTGGTGGCTGGATCTAGATGATACTTAAGGTCCCTTCAAACCCAAACCAATGTATGCTTTTATGATCCTGTGATTCCAGGTGTGTTTGGAACAAGAATAAATTTCCCCTGGACTTCTGAGGAAGAACTAGGTAATTTTTCCTGCCTGACAATCTTTCTCATTGTTATGTTTTTTACTTTTTCAGCAGTTATGTATTTTATTTGTTAGGAGTTTGCTTAAGCTTTAACATATTTTTTTTCCCTTAGGTAAAAATATTTCCATATTGTGACTGTCAGTCTTACCAGTATTTATGCATTTTCTTTGCTGCCACAACAGAATCTCTTCATGCTCTGACTAGGACTCGTTGTGCAGATAGAATTGAAGACAGGCTAATTATAATTCCAGTAGCAATGCCTTGGATCCAGACAATTTGCTGTGTGTGCTACATGGCTTTAGAGCCTAAATATGTGGCATTACAGTGATCTATTCATTAAAAGTCAGCCATCTATCTTATCACATATTTTATATTAAATACTGTGACAACCACAGTGGCTTTTTTTTTTTTTTTGCATTCTGTTGATAGATTTTATTAAAAAGTGATTCACTGTCATTAATGAATCCTTAATTCTTCCGTTGAATGAATTGTGGAGGTTTAAGGTGTTTACTTTGCTTTTATCATTTATTATATCCTGTGATCCACATAGTCATCTGGATGAAATTGAATTTGACAAATTTGAGCTATGATTTAATGCGTATGCTATTTAGCAGTCTAACTTTTCATAATCCAAAACACTCTGGGATTCTAGAAAGACCTCATAGGGTAAGAAAGAAGTCAGAACTCACTCAATTTCTGAATGTGTTCGACTCTGCCTAGACAGCCGTCCTGGCTGGCACTGCAAGTATACACCCTTGCTAGCTCAAGTTATCTTATCTCATCTGGTTGGCTCGCTTCCCTACTTAACTGTGGATAAAAGCTGCCAAAAGGAATGGGGCTAAATGCAAATATACCTTTTTGATAGTGTATTAAGCATTCTAGTTAGCTTCCTACTTTGCTTTTGTATTGGAAGCAGCAAGGGCTGCCGTCTGGTGGTACATAGAAAGAAAAGTTGGAAAAGCTGAGACAGTGAGAACTTAAACTGCTGAAACATGCAACCATGCAGAATTCACATTGATCAGAGCTGATGTGATGAGTATGGAAATGAGCACATTTTGGAAATAGGGGAAGAGTGCAACAGGAATGGCAGAAACCATTTTTGCTTTGGTAGGAAGGGCTGTGAGCTCTAAAATTTACCTCTCGGTAATTTGAGTATTAGACACTGTCTCACACTGAACAGGTTAGCAAAGGACATTCTAATGCCACGATTACATTACTTTCAAAGATCTTTTAAAAATCTTTTAAAAAGATTTCTGTATTAAGAGTTTGATGACTTTGATCATACGATAGACATTTTTTATCTTATTAAATAGGTAATACTTGTCACAAGAGATGGAGTCTTTGAGTGAGCTGGAAATATTTTTCTTCTTTGTATAAAAAAGTTATCATTTTTATTTCCTAATCATATTCTATGAATGAAATACTGCAAAGGAATAGAAACTTTACACTACATTGACCTGACCTTAAAAAGCACAGTTAAAATAAAATGTCATTAGCAGTGTTAAATCAAGCAGATCAACCTTATGAAACTGTCACCAGGCTCTGAGTCTGACTACAAAAGTAATCTTGCTTTTCTTTCTTCTTCTTTTCTTTTCTTTTTTTTTTCTATTCTCACTGGGAGAAGGAGTGAAACTCAGTGAACTATGACCGTGGAATTCATATGGTGAAAGGCAAGAAAAGAATAGTTCAGTACATCTTTCCAGGAGAAAGAAGACCTGGTCAGAAGATTTGTTATTGACTTGTTCTGTGATCATAGTTCCGTGGTCTTTTTCAGGTAAACATGTAAAACAAGTATCTTAGTAGGTTAGGGTTAAAACTGAATCTATAGCATATCTGCAAATGTACTTCCACAGCAAACCTGCAGAATTTATTTAACACAGCTCACAGGAGAGGAACAAGCTGAATTCACAGTATCTCAAAAGCTTAGCTTAGGGAGATGAATAGACAGTGCTAAGACTCAAAGAAGGTATTTTATCATACACTTCAAAGCCTGAGGTCTGAGACAGCTTCACTCTCAAATCACTCTCAGCTCTTGCTGTCATGTCAGAATAGGATGACTTGGAATATACTGTGAAAAATGTTCCCCTTCACTACCATTTTCATTCCACTCCACTGAGAAATATTGTGATTTTAGGTCTGTTAATAGAAAATCCTCTTATATGGAATCTCACTTCAAAAATTCCTTCAATAGAAAAATAAATGACTGCCACTTACTCAGTGACCTAATATTTAGAGAATAGACTACGCTGTAACACATCACAGCCATCTGAAAAAGATATGTATAGATACTGGATTTCAGCAGACCACCAATTCCTGCAGTTATATCAATACTAATTTTGAACTGAAGCGAACTTTGTAAAAGCCTCTTACCAAGGAAGCAGCAGCTGACTGTAGAGGAAGTATAACTTTGCTGATATGCATAGACCAGGCAGACTGATAGCCCATGTTACTAAAGAAAGGAAAGCTGGTTCATGAAGCTGGCTGGCTGTACAGGAGTTCCATTTCCCAAGTTCATGTCAGGTTTTGGCAGGAGACTGGGACAGTGTGTAACTGTTCTTCGAAACCTAGTCTTTTGTTTTGTTATTTTATCCTGAGCCACTGGGATTAAAAAAACTGTATGAAAAATTGCTTCTAAGATCTCCTTTATAGTAGATTGAAGCCCAGGTGACAAACTCAAGGAAGTTCTGAAAGTCTGATATATTTTAAGAATTAGGTTAAACTGTAATTAAGGAGAAGTTTGTGAATTGCTTAATCAATGTTATCTGCAGTTATGTTTTATTTCAGTACAAATGAGTAAAGACAGTTAGTGAGGTTCTCTGATAATAACAAGAATTCAGTCATTTATGAGATAAGAATTCAGAGACACGAAAATTACCTTTAGTACCACCGTAACTGTCCTTGAAGAAATCCGATAAGAAATGTAGGAATACTGGAATATTTCCCCGCCTGATAATCTAACAAGCATTTAACCATCTAAAGAGATCCTGGAGGGCATAGTTTCTTATTTCACGAATCATCTTCTAAGCACTAGATAGTGCTGATTTGCAGATGTGGGCCAATCTTGCAACTGAATTATCTCTTATCTAATCTATCTACTTCCTACCATGGCTCCCAGCAGTGTAGTCAACTGCAGAAAATCACGATTTTACTTCATATTGGGTATTTGAAGAAATCTATATTTCATTTCTCATCCATTTCTAAATTAATTCTGTAATAAGATTTTTTTTGTGTGTTAATACAATATTACTGTAGAATCATAGAATTAGAGTTGGAAGGGACCTTTAAAGGTCATCTAGTCCAATTCCCCTGCAGCTCAGGATACAGTTAGCATTTTGGGCTGCGAGGGCACATTGCTGGCTCATGTCCAGCTTCCCATCCACCAGTATCCCCAGGTCTTTTTCAGCAGGGCTGTGCTCAGTCCTTTCATTCCCCAGCATAGCAGTGGATGTTGCCTCGACCCAGGTGCAAGACCTTGCATTTGGATTTGTTGAACTCCATGAGGTTCACTTAGGCCCACTGCTCAAGCCTGTCTAGGTCCCTCTGGATGGCATCCTGTCCCTCTAGAGTGTCAACTGCACCCTACCGCCTGATGTCATCAGCAAATTTGCTGAAGGTGCACTCGACCCCACTGTCAATGTCATTGATGAAGACATTAAAGAGTATCGGTCCCAGCACTGACCCCTGGGGGACACCACTTGTCACTGATCTCCATCCAGACATTAAACCACTGGCCACCACTTGATCCTGCAACCAGTTCTTTGTCCACTGAACAGTCCATCTGTCAAATCCATATCTTTCCAATTTGGAGAGAAGGATGTTCTGGGGTACTGTGTCAAAGGCCTTTCTGAAGTCCAGATAGATGACATTAGTGGCTCTTCCCTTGTCCACTGATGCAGCGACACCATCATAAAAGGCCACTACATTGGTCAAGAAGGATTTGCCCTTGATGATGCCATGCTGATTCTCCCATATCACCTCCCTCTCTTCCATGTGCCTTCCAGGAGGATCTGCTCCATGATCTTTCCTAACACAGAGGTGAGACTGACAGGTTGGTAGTTCCTGGGGTCAGGGTTATCCTTTTAACCTTTCTTAAAAATGGGTGTGATGTTGCCTTTTTTTCCAGTCACCAGGGACTTCACCTCATTGCCACGTCTTTTCAAATATCATTGAGAGTGGCTTGGCAATTACATCAGCCAGTTTCCTTAGGACTCTGGGATGCATCTAATTGAGACTCATAGACTTGTGGATGTTCAGGTTCCTCAGGTGGTCACAAACCTGATCTTTGCTTACAGTGGGAGGGATATTGCTTCCCTAGTCCCATCCTACCAAATCAAATGTTTGAGGGCTGTGTGATGAGCAGTTATCAGAGAAGACTGTAGCAAAAAAATTGTTGAGTATCTCAGCCTTCTCCTTGTCTGTTGTTACCAGCTTGCCTGCATCACTCACTAGAGGGAATATGCCATCCTGGACCATTCTTTTCTGGTTGAGGTACCCGTAGAAGCCTTTCTTGTTCTTCTTGGCATCCCTTGCTGAGTTTATTTCAAGCTGGGCCTTGGTTTTCCTGACCCCATCCCTACACAGCCTAGCAGCTTCCTTATACTCTTCCCACAGTACCTGTCCCTGTTTCCACTTCCTGTGTGTTATCTTCTTGCTCTTCAGTTTGACCAGCAGGTCCCAGTTCAGCCACACCAGTCTCTTGCCTTCCTTTCCTGACTTGCTACAGCTGCAGATGGAGAGCTCTCGCACGCTGAGGAAAGCTTCCTTAAAGATCTGCCAGCTCTTCTCCGCACCCTTAACCATGAGAGCAGTTTCATAGGGTGTTTCACTGACTAACTCCTGGAAGACATGAAAGTTAGCTTTCCTAAAATGTAGTATCCTAATTTTACTCTTTTTCTGTCTCATATCCCTCCAGAGCATGAACTCAACCATAACAAGGTCACCGCAGCCCAGGCAGACTCTAGTCCTGATGTCATCAATCAGTTCATTTGCATCGGTGAGCAACAGGTCCAGTACTGCATCTCCCCTGGTAGGGGCCTTCTGTTACTTGACTCCGGAAGTTATCCTCAACACATTCCAGGAGCCTCCTGGATTTCCTACAGCTCCCCATGCTACTTTTCCAGCAGATGTCTGGGTGTTTGAAGTCCCCAAGCAGGACATGTGCTTGCAGTCACAATGCCTCCTGTAGCTGGAGGTAGAAGGCCTCATTGACAGGCTCTACTTGATCAGGTGGCCTGTAGCAGACACCGATCATAAGGCCCCCTTTGCTGCCTCGGTCTTTAACTATCACTGATAGGCTTTGAACTTGCTCATGACTATTCTTTAGGGACAGCTCTTCACAATCTCTTCCTTTCCTGATGTAGATAACAACACCCCCTCCACTCCTTCCTTGCCTGTCCCTTCTGAACAGCTTGTAACCATTGATACCCACGCTCCAGTCATGGGAATCACTCTACCAGGTTTCAATGACAGCAACTATACTGTGGTTTTCTAGTAGCACAGTAGCTTCCGGCTCCTCACAGGCTGCATGCATTGGTGTCGAGGCACTTCAGCTGGGCAGCTGGTCTTGTCACCTCCTTAAAGGATAACTCTTTAATTCCTTTTAAGTATTTCCCATGATTTTCCCCATTGCCTTCTCCTGTTGCCCCAGCAGCCTCATCAGCATAAGACTTTGTATGTGCTGCAATGTTGCCAGCACCTCTAAAGGCAGTGGGTCCTTCAAGGGCCTCTGCTAGTGCCCTGTCCCTCTAATCTAGCTACATAGAGTAGGAAAAGAGAAAAATGAGAATCTTCAGGTCCTATCCCTTCCCTCTAGCAATGCACTGTTTGTAATCTCTAGAAATCCTGACCATCATAGCAAGATGAATGTTTTTCTGTACTTCCAGTATTTCTTAAGATCTTTTCCTTCCCTTAAGTGAACAACAACAACAAAAAAAAACCAAAAACAAAAAAAACCCACAATGGTGGCTATCAGGAATTAAGAAAAGCAAGTGCATTAAAATAAAGGGCTAATCTATTATTATAACTCTACTGCAGAGAAGTCTGTTAAAATTCAGACAAGTTTGGCTATGATAAATGTAACAGTAAGTTCTATTTCAGAAATTCAAGAAATATTTTATGTACAGTATCATGTGGAAAATTGCTATGATAATTTACAAATTCCCAGAAATAAGTATACAGTAGATGTTATCCTTAAATAACCATGAATTAGTGCAACAAAAATTTCTTTCAAGTATTTCCTGTACAACGACACAAAAAACTTGTCTTTTCCTTCCTATCTCAAATAATCAAAGTTTTGAATATGTGATGTAGAAAATGTGCAATGAAAGAAATAATCACATGACCATAATACACATCTCTGCAGTGAATTGTGGTAACACATACTTTAAATGAAATCGAAGCATGCAACTCTGAATAAAATGACTGAGAATTCTGTTAAACCATGTACAGATTTTCAGTACACTGGTTCAATGATGCATCAGGTTATTTCCTTCAGTGAAGGTTCTTCTTGCAATCTCATCTTCATCAGCTGAGGCAGAAGATGAATATTTGAATTGACCTGGTTACATACTTGTGTCTTGGTTTAGGCAGGTGATTTTAGAATAAATTTTGCTGAGTTTTAGCATAACTATTTGCGCTGCAATTTAACAGCCAGTAAACACACATTCTTTTTTTGCCTGCAGTAGTGACAAGAAGTGTCTCTTGCATAGTGCCTGGCATTCCAATAGATGGTTGGAACGTAATTTCTATTAAAAAATGATATATTATTAATCTCAGAATTCTACTTTAACACACATACTCAAGTTTTGCAAACATTTGGACTCCTGATTCTGTGCAATAAAATAGGACACCTGCCTGTGCACCTGGATTAACAGTATCATGTTATTGCATTTTTTGTATTTGTGCTCTTATTTAATTTTTGTGGTTTTCCTGCTATGAGGGTAGTGAGACACTGGAAAAGTTTTCCCTGGGAAACTGTGGATGCCCCATCCCTGGAGGTGTTCAAGGTCAGACTGGACGGAACCTTGTCTAGTAGGTGTCCCTTCACTGTTTCTAGACCTTAGCAATATTTTAATCACAATACCCTGCCTATTTCACCAGTTATTGCTTCACTCTGCAGACATTACTCAGGCTCATATCCCTTCCCAGGACTGCCTAATGCTGCCTTGCAATGGTTCAAAGGTGATAGTACAGCAGGGGGCGTGGCTGGGTTAGGTTGAGAGATCACTCAGAGAGCAGTAGAGCAATCCGCTCAGAAGTTAAATAGATTCTAAGATTTCTGTTGATGAGTATAGAGTATCATTTCAGCATTTGTACCTCTTAATCATTTCCAAGTTATCAGCATGTTTGCTTATTCGTTAGCATATTTTGAGAACAACATGAATTCTGCTTAATTCATCCAGAGAAAAACTGCAAAATTATTTGACTTTACAGACAATTATACTTCTAATGGAATTCAGAGATTCATTAAGAGCATTCAGTTTTCAAGGATTGCCTAGGAATGTGATCTGAAGTTCAAGGATCCATTGTATCAAATGTGATAACGTGTAATAACGAGATAATTCACTCTCAAAAGAATTCATAATTTGAGTTTAGATTGGTGAATAAAACAGTGCAGGAAACAACTAGCATCATGTTCAACATTGCTGAAAACCAAAGAATTCCTGCATGGAGGACAGGTAGAATAATACTATCTAGATATGTCTGTCATGATAGAATGGCCTGCGTTGAAAAGGACCATAATGATCATCTAGTCTCAACCCCCCTGCTGTGTGCAGGGTCGCCATCCACCAGACCAGGCTGCCCAGAACCACATCCAGCCTGGCCTTGAATGCCTCCAGGGATGGGGCATCCACAACCTCCTTTGGCAACTCGTTCCAGTGCGTCACCACTCTCTGAGTGAAAAACATCCTCCGAATATCTAACCTACATCTCCCCTGTCTCAGTTTAAAACCATTCCCCTGTGTTCTATCACTATCCACCCATGTAAACAGTCGTTCCCCCTCCTGTTTATATGCTCCCTTCAAGTATTGGAAGGCCACAATGAGGTCTCCCTGGAGCCTTCTCTTCTCCAAACTAAACAAGCCCAGTTCCCTCAACCTTTCTTCATAGGAGAGGTGCTCCAGCCCTCTGATCATCTTGGTGGCCCTCCTCTGGACCTGTTCTAAGAGCTCCACATCTTTCTTGTACTGGGGGCCCCAGGCCTGGACACAGTACTCCAGATGGGGCCTCACAAGAGCCGAGTAGAGGGGGACCACCACCTCCCTCTCCCTGCTGACCACTCCTCTTTTAATGCAGCCCAGAACATAGCTGGCCTTCCGGGCTGCGAGCGCACACTGCTGGCTCATGTCGTTTCTTGTCTACCAGGACCCCCAAGTCCTTTGCAGGGCTGCTCTCAAGGATATCTTCCCCCAGTCTGTATAAATACCTGGGATTAACATGCATATACATACATGATAGATATATACATACACAATTTGAATAAAAATACTTTGAGTCCAAGGACTCTATGCATTCACATCTTGATTTTTCTTACCAAATTTTCTTCTAATTTCCTTATCTTTTGGCCTCAAACAACTACCTAGAAGAGAGTAGACCCTAAATTGTCTCCTTTATAATTCTGTACTGGCAATCGAAGGTGGTGAAAATTTATTACATTCCATTAGTGTAAACCAGAACAGTAAGCATTTTGTAAAAAGGTAACAACCAGATAATCAGTCAGTAGGCAGTAGAGTTATTTCACATTTTCTGAGCTTAATGCCATTCATCCTCACTCACATGGCATGCCTTCATAAAAGTTAATTAACCACATTAATAAGCATCAGTAAAAGTTAGTTGATTGTACATGCCCACCCAGGATTCTAGCACTGCCTCTTGAACCATGACATCATGGATCTTCAAGGTTTGTCAGGTACAAAAGAGAAAAGGCAATGATATTAGCAGTTTTTCATATTTACATCAAAATAGAATGTGAGACATTCATTTGAGAGGAATATGTAGAAAATATGCCCAGCTCTATCACTGATGTTCTCCTCAGAAGTCAGTAGATGCATAAACATAACCACTGGTGTCTGTAGGAGCAACAAGCATTTTGAAAAAGAAGTTAATCCCATTTTAAGATAGATCTCTAATTAAACTATGGAATGAATCACCCCTTTAAATCTCTTTATCAATGAATAAGGGGATGAGGGAGATGACTAGTTTAAGATCATGAGCACTACCTGGAAAAAAAAATAAAGGAGTACTTATAGATGTTTCCTCTATGGTAAATCTTTTGTTGTAGTAATATCCTGTTCAGTGTTCAAGCATATGATGCAGCAAAAGGGGTCTGCTCATTCGTCTCACTTGTTGTCAACTGTATTATTGGCTGCTATATTAGGAAGACCTTTTCAACCCTGCTGTACCACCAAGTTTCATACCAAACAGAGATACTGGTATGTCTATTTATTTATTTAAACTTAGAATGAATCCTGCATTTGACTTGTCAGCTTCACTGTATGCTAAGAAAAAAAATCATTCAATTTTCTATCCAACTTTTTAGTTTTAATTAAATTTTCCCTGTTCTTCATAAATATGTTGATATTGTTTCTCCTGAAAATAGAGATCATCTTTCTTATTTTAATAACTAATCTTTCCAGTTTTTCTTTTCATATGCTATTTGAATAAGCACGTCCAATTTGAAGATGATAAATGTTGCTAAAATGGCAAAAGAGTAAATTGCATCTCCTCCAACCATAAAATAGTGCTAATAATTTCTATAGCTATTCATATGATTTAAGGTTCCAGAAAGCCAACAGAAGCACTTATTTACAACCAGAAGGTGTTAAATCAGGGTTTACCCTTACTGTTTATCATTAAAGAAACCACGCGAGACGATGTAATTAATTGCAAGACTTGACATAGAAATTCAGCTTCTTGTTTGGCCTACAGCAAGTAAATGTCCTCGACAATTACAAAGGCAGTCTGTAACATAACTACCCTATGCAGTAGTTGCACTGATGAGGGAAGTTACGCATGATAACCAGGGATAATCACAGAATCGATAATAATGCCAGAACCTGAACAGGCAAAGCTGAACTTTACCTGTGTTGTCTCAGTGCTGCATTCCTTGTGGGTAATGGACAGGCTTTGGTTGTTTCATTGAGACCAAATGATGTACTGTGGCTTGTTGAACTCTTATTCAGAAGAGTATACGTGCCGGATCACCTGTGAAAAAGAGGTACACGTATAAACCAGGGAAGCAAAGAAAAGACAATCTGCGGTCAGGCATTTCCACCTACCACTTTTTTCTAAAGATGGAAGTCATCTAGCACCCAGAAAAATCTAGGCTTTCAGCAAATATATTCCCTTTAGGAAGTTGGATGGTGAAAGAGGAGACTCAGGAGCCTCTAGAACAATTTGATTTTATCATAGCCCACCCGGATGAAATTTAAATTTCTCTGGAGTTATGACTAAACAAAGGCCAACTTTCATAATGACAAAAGCTGGTAATTAATCTCAATGATATGTATCTATTTCAGAAACACTTTACACCTAAAATAGGTTGAGTTTGCTTTCTTATTAGAAATAATTATTTCAACTTTTAAATATCTTCTATTCACTGTTAATGAATGTAAAGTGTTGTTAATTCACTTATGCAGAATCTCACTCAAATATGTTTTGTAAAACAGCTAATCTTGATATCTTGTTGGCCTTCTTGGCCTGAAACTTATGCCAGTATATCTGTTTTGTTATTAATGTACGAGGTAACAGGTCCTCCAAAGAACCACCAATCCTTTTCTGTATTTTATTCTAGCAATCTTCTCTTCTGTCTAAAAAAAATCATGTTTGAATCTTGTTTGTTAAATGCTGATTTTGTTCTTTATTAAAATGTTCAGTTTAAAATCATCTTCAGATAGGAATGCTGGCTAAAGTTATATTTTATAAATCAATCAGAAATAAAAGTTACAATTTAAATCATGAAGAAGTTTTTGTTCCTGTTGTTGTTTTTTTCATATCAGGTTTTAAGATTAAAGTCTCTATGCTCCTTGAAGAATTTCTCTCTTTTTCAAGAATTCTTTAGTATTGTGATTTGATGTTACAAACACAGAAAGGATTGCGGGATACTTTGCTGGAAAAAAGCTGAACAAAATTAGCATTCTAAAATCATCTTGTTGGAAACCATCTGTTTTCTAAAGGAGAACACCAACACATATTTATATTTAAGCAGTAAGACTGGAAAAAAAAGAAAAGGAGAATGGATTTTGATTGAGGAAAAAAAATAACGTCATGTTGCCACATTGTGATGTGCTGTGGGGTACCTATAATTAACATTCCATAACTTTGGGTCATGATTTACAACTACTAAAGTAGGAAGTCAGTCCCTATGAAAGTGAACTGTGAACTGGGATTGTTTCTTATTTATATAGCATTTAAGTCTTGGTGTGCATTTGAAAAGAACAAAAATATTTAAATATTAATCTTGATTTAGAGTAATTCTGAAAATGAAATAACATGAAATGAAAAAAAAATTCCACATGAAAGAAAATTAGATCAATTTCAGTATCTATTTAACTGTTCATAGGCACAATTATCCTTTGCGATATCATAGGTGTGAAATGCAGAAAGAAGAAAAAGAAAAGCTAAGCAATCTTTAAATAAGTGAGTCTTACTATCTGCAGTTGAGCTGAGTAGCTGTTTGCTACCCAGAAAAAAAATCTGAAGACTAAGTATTTATTAAAGTCAGTGAGTCTTCAAACCCTTTAAAGGGTGAGCAGAGGGAAATTTTACATATGTACTAAAGAATGCTCTTTCTTGCATATAAGTGAGCAAGTCTTCATACTTTTTTGTTAGGAGTGGATAAGAATAAAGCTATTGCCCAAATAGCCTATTTTGTAAATGTACGTGAATTAAAATTGTGGGATAGATGACCTCCTAGAATCTCTTACAGAAAGTGATACTTTAGTTTGATGAAACTTAGAGTAAAGCATCTTTTTAGCAAGTGAACTGGTCAAGTTTATATCAACCAATATGCTGACCTTTAAGAGTCTATTATGTTTGCTCAACTTGCAAATCTAGCTAGAAGCAATTGATGAAATATTTTATTTTGGGAACATCTGTGAAGCAAATAGCTCACATTAGTACCTCTCCATTAAGAAGTCTATTCTACTGACTTGAATTGAACATGCTATATATGTTTTATATACACTTTTTACTGTTGGATTTTATGAACCAAAATGTATATATGCGGAATAAAATGCACCTGCTGTGCAGTGAGATGAATTAAAGGCTAGCCTCATTTCATTTTTTTTTCTTTATGCCCTGTTTGTTACTCACATATCAATAGCTCATTTTACTGATCTACATAGAATAGTCCAAGAGCTGCAACATATTTCTAACTGTGACTAGATTAAGCCTTTGAATTTTTCATTGCTTTTCTCCTTGAATACAATACGTAAGGACAGAGTTTTCAATAATCCTATTACTCAGTACAGAAATAGGCTACTGCTAGCGGAGTGTCTGATGTTTTCGGCTTCCAATTAGCGACTGCAGTTCCTGCATATAAATTTGCAGAGTAATTTAACTGCTGTAAAATTTATCAAACAAGAAGCAGAAACATTTCATACTTTCCAAGGAACCAGATTTTAAAGTTATTATCACTTATAAATGATCTTATTTACTGAAATCTGCTTCTCCCATTACATGTTGCAAATTTAGAATACCCTGTGCTTCCTGAAGATAATTTTTTCTCTAAAATGACTATGAAACCAACTAGAATACCTTAGATGATAGCTTAAACTGTTATTCATTTCTCCATTAGAATTTATGTGGCTGCATATCAACACAAGTTTGATAGTGCTAATATTTTTTCTTCCAATCGAACTCTAGTTCTTTCTGAAATTACAGTGTTTAATTTATGCCTAGGACTTGGCAAGTATCAACTACTTTAAAACTCTCTTATCCTTTCTCTCAGACACTCACAGACCTAATTTCTTAGCAAGAAGACATAAAGAAAGAGATCTTGAGTACAGCTAAGTGTGAGTCAGGGATGAGAAAACTGAATCTGTAGAAACAGAACTCTCCTATTTTTAGAATTAAATATACAAGCATGGAACACCTTGTACTCTTGAAACTAGTCCTGCTAATCTGGGAGGCAGCACTGTAACTTGTATAAAATCTCTTAGTATGATTTTTTGATCAGTCCATTAAGATAGACACAAAACGTACAGAAAAAAAAACCACCACCACCGACAACAGTAAACAAAAACAAACAGTCCTTCTTATAAGGAGAAAATGTTAGAAAAAAAACTGATACAATGAACATCTTGCTAAATGCAGTTTATCATTCATATTATATAAATGTTTTACTAAAGCAATACACTTAGAAGACTTCCTAGATCTTGTGATCAACAGTTGATCTCAATCTATTCATAAAAGAGCAGGTAAGTAGGACAGAATGTTGGTACAGAGTATGCAGTCCTGGCAAAGGGGAATTAGGTGAAGAAGTTTCGTAAATACAAGGAGAGCCTGTGTCTGTGTGATATATATATAGGGGAAGAACATTGATATCAGAATGTAGTTTGGGATTAATGTGTATAATGGCTTGAAAAACTGGTGTGACTTATTGAAAAACAGTGTGACTTCTTTCAACCTTTGTACAAAAAGAGAGTCAGAACTGAATAAATGTTGTATTGACTTATGTTTTGTGTCAATGCCCCACTATGTGCATTCACACAATTTCTTATCAGCCTGTGTTAGGAACATGTCTTGAAGTGTATCATGGCTGAGACTTTGCCATTTGTGGTGGACTAGTCTTGGCTAACAGCTAAACTCCCACCCATCTGCTTGCTTTGACACTCTCCACAAGATGGGGACAGAAAATAGGGTGAACAGGCATGAGAAAGGTTGTGGATTAAGGCACAGACAGGGAGATAGCCTACCAGTTAGTGTTATGGGCAGAACAGATTCAATTTGGGAAAAATAACTCAATTTAATTTCAATGAAATAAGAGTTTAATTACAGATCCAGGTAGAGCAAAAAAAAGAAAAACATTAAAACAACTTTCCATCCCCTTTTACGATCTCTTTACTTTCTTTCTGATTTCTTACTTCTTTCTCTTCTTTAATTCCTTCCAGGGGAGTATGGAGCTCTTCATACTGCCTTTTAGAGGGCCAGAATTACTGTTGTTCTCTCCTGGAATAAAGTCTGTGACTCTTTCTCACACATCCTGTATGCCGAGAGTCCTGACATACCACTTTTCATCTTCTATAAATGTGGACATGCAAAGTAGAGATTTTTTTCTGGTTCAGTTTCTTTTCATTTTTACCTCTACCTGAGACAGTAGTCTCTGGCAACAGCTAAAGTCTGGAAAGAAGACAGCAATGACTGTTGTAGGATGCTTTGAAATGAAGTAGTGTCTTGGGTACCAGTTTGCACAGATGATTGGCTCTTGAAACACTTCTCCATGACAAGAGAAGGCACAAAAGCAGGGGTCATCTGGAAGTGATTCATCTTATTCAGTTCCCTGTCATTGGAAAGGATTTGAGCACCTGGTTGTGGATTAGTACTTTGATCCTCTGAGAGAAGAGCACACCCAGAAACCACTGGTAGAGCCATCCAGTAAGAAAGAGAAAAAAACCAGCAAAAGATAAATTCCAGCAATTGACCTTGTAAGTGACCATCTCTTTCCTCGAACTAAATAGAATGCTTCTGTTCTGCATCATTGCAGGGTGGGGTGTGAGGTGAGGAGAAAGAGAGACAGAGATAGTGCAGGGTTCCATCTGGGAGCTGTTGGGAAGGCTTGGAAACAAATGGCTTAATTAGACAACTGTTTTAATAAGACAGAATAAGAAAACAAATATAGTAAGTCTTCAGATTCTGAACACCTCACATTTATGCAGCTGTGGAAGGAGCCCAGATGCCTTTTCCCAGAGCAGATCCTGGCCGTGGGGAGAAGCTTTCCCTTTTGGTCATTCAAGTTAATTATTAACTTCATTAGAAGCATTCATACAGGATGTTTACATGAGAACTTCTTGCTGCACTTTTAGATACAGCTTAGATCACTGTTGTAATAGGCGGTTGCGAGGATACGAGATGTAATGAGAAAGGCCCCTCCCCGAAGGAACAAGGACTAGTTGACCAAAGAATGTACCCGTGACGCAGGAAAAATGGCAAACTAAGATGATCCGATAAGCTACCTTTTGATATGTCAATAGATGGAAAATACTGCTTCATGCTTCACTGCTACATGCCTCAGCAAAAATATCCAATCAGCATTAAGGGAGTAAGCTTTAGATGGCAATAGTAGATAGCAAGTATCATAAAAGGAGTGCTACACCTTTGAATAAAAAAAGCTTTTCTTCCTGATATTGTGTGTGTGTGAGTGTGTTTTCAAGTGGTGCCGAAACCCGGGAACGAGTGAGTGTGTTTTCAAGTGGTGCCGAAACCCGGGAATGAATGAGTGTGTTTTCAAGTGGTGCCAAAACCTGGGAATGAGTGAGTGTGTTTTCAGATCATGCAGGTTGTTTCTCCATTACTACTCAGGTAGTGAGTAGGAGCTACCCACAGGCTCCTCTATTGGAATGAGCTGGTTGAAGTTATCCTGTGATGAAGGGATTTTAATGCAATGGAATAGTTCAGTTGGAAGGGACCTTCAAAGGTCATCTAGTGCAACTTCTGGAACACTTGAAGCCTAACCAAATGTTAGAACATATTACTGAGGACACTGTCCAAATGCCTTTGGGCACCGTCAGGCATGGGGCATCGAACACCTTGCTAGGAAGCATATTCCAGTGTTTGACAGCCCAGAACCACAGACAGTATTCAAGGTGAAGCCATACCAATGCTAAATACAACGGGGTGATCACTTCTTTTGACTGGCTGGCTGTACAGCTCTTGATGGACCCCAAAATACATTTTGCCCTCTTGGCTGCCTGGGCATCCTGCTGGCTCATGACAAGTCTACCGTCACCAACACCTCCAGGTCCCTTTCTACTGAGTGGCTCTCCAGCCACTTGTCTCACATCTGTGCTTGAGTCCACCATTGCTTTGTCCTAGGTGCAGCACCATGCATTTTCCTTTGTTAAACTTCATGCTGTTGATAGGTGTCCAGTATCTGCCCACTTTTTAAATCTAGTCCTTAGTCTAGCCAAACTGCTTGGGCAGTGAACATACAGAGCTCATGTATTAGCTCTTAGTTACTTAACTCTTGATATTTCCGAGTAGATAATCCTGTGGTCTTAAATTCCATGCAAGAAGTTAACCTCTGAAAAGCTGCTTTCCACATGTGTACTCCAATAAATATATAGGTTGCTCCAAAAGCAATGCCTCCTGCTTATTTCCATGGAAATTAAATCAGATACAAAAAACACAATAATACTATTTAGTAGAAAAAAATCTCAGCTACTAAACATTCTTTTTGAATATAGTCACCACCATTAGCTATGCCTTCTTGCCAGTGATGAGCAAGAGCCTGCATGTTGCACTCTTAATCTGCACCAGCATAAGTGACCTGCAGTCACCATTGCTGAAGCATACCACCCACTGGTTCGCTGAGCTCACATCCATGGTTTGGTCTCCATAAACATTCAGGAAGAGTTAATGAATGTTAGTGGATACAATGTTTTCTGTGTGGAGAAATTCAATTCCACACCTTTTCTTCACATGCAGTTACATGTCAGACGCCATCTTGTCAAACTGCCCCTCTGCTGCCATCTGTCACATGGCAACAAAATGTAAGGAAATATTGGCAGGAAGGTTCAACCTCTGCTGCCCTACCACCAACATCTGCTTCTGACATTGTGAGCCAACATAATAAAATAGGAGGCATTACTTTCAGACCAGCCCTTGTACTATACACAAACTGCTGAAAGCATTATCTTTTAGTGCACTACTAGTTTATTGAATGCTTAGGAGCAACAACATTCAAGATAAATGTATTTTTAACCAGAAGTGCAAGGTATTTGTAACTTTAACACAGTTAGAAGTGAATTACCTTTAAGTATACCAGTAATGTCAACTATAAAAGATATTTCACCTCCTTTGACTTGTGTAGCATTGTTCCAATGCTTTCAAGCAATGTTTTGCTAAGTTATTGTTGCTATTCAGTGATGGCTGAATAGCACTTCCCTACAATTGTTCTGAAAGGGGACACAGACATTAGAGGTATTCCTAAGATATAGTATTATTTTGTGTTTGTTTACTTGGAGTTATCACAGGATTACTTGCTTCTGCTGAAGATGCAATGACCCATTTGCACAGCGGCTCATATACTGGACAAAGGTCTGAGACAAATGTTGGCTTGTGCGTCAGCCAGCCAGAAGACCAACATAGATTCAGCCCTGAATAAGCCACCAGAGACAATTCTCACCTCGCTCTTGCCTGGTTTATCTGACATCTCAGAAAGGCAGGTGAAGTGTTTTTCTTACTTCAGCTTGGCTCACTGAAGTTTTACTTTCCTGCTGTTATTTTATTCTAAGCAGTTCCACAGTTTTGACTTGCACTTCTGACAAGTTGTGACACCTGAAAGCTCAGCTTATTCCTGCTCATAGGGCTTTGGAGTTACTGCATATTTACTGTAGAAGCAGAACATATTCATGGACAACATGGAATAGATGGTAACTGTAATTGCTTTTGCAAGTTTATACAGTGATAATTATTCATCTGCTCACACTGCTTATAAACTTACATTATAGTCTAACTCTGCAGAATTGAGGAAATACTGAATTGGAACCTCTGTCTAGAAAGATAAGGGAAAGAAGGAGGTGGTAGCCCTATATTACTCCTTTCTTTCTGACACACAAAAAAAAATCTGAGGTATCTTATCAAAACTGTTTCAGACATGAATATCTAAGTGCTTCATCCATCTGTCCAGTATCCCTTGCATCAGTTTCAGTTCACACTTGTTCTCTGCTGCTCACAAACAACTTTTAGTCTCACATTGAAATGCAACAAACTGAACTGATTTTATGGAATTGTTTAATCTCTATCTTTTCATTGGTCTGATGAGTTTAAGTGCGATTCTATATTACACTTTGAATTAATCACTGAATCTAAGTTTAGATTCTGCAAGAATGCAAATGACCTTCTTTATGGACACATTTTTGTGCACAGAAAAATCATCCAGTCAGTAGATACTGGCTACTGTACCTTCTTCCCTGTTCTCCAAAAGAGAACTCTGAAACCTTAAATCTTTGTACTAGCCAAGTACAAAGATCTGATAGCTTCAAAGCAGGTTAATTAACATACCAGACTTGATGGGTCTCTGGGATAAAAACAAAGTGCCCGCTTGCCTTATTAAAATTGGGAAGCCGGACATCTAGGAAACTCTTCATTAGTCAAAAACTGTCTCAGAGACTGATTGTTAGTTGATTGTCAGCCTCAAAGAGTATCATTCTAACTAGCAGAATAAAACAGAAGTCTTTCTAATGGGATTGACCTTCATATGCTATTGGCAAATGACACCAGTTTCAGGATGGAGAAATCCTTGGTGAGTAAGTCTCTAGGGAAAAGGTGTTTTGAAATTAACTAGTAATGAGAATTTTTCCTCAGTAAATCACTGGTAAATTAGCTGTTTTGAAAAGATTGTTTTACATCACCAGCATGGAAAGCTATTTGAGAATATTTTTTCCAACCGTGGATCAGTCACTAGGTCTTCTACAGATGTATCAGTTCTCATTTTGAATATTCAAATGTTTTGGAGAACATGGAGAACATCTTTGAGTATTTTACATCAAAGAAAAATCATTTCGTAATTTTGAAGAATTAAGTTCATCAAACTTAGCTGGAACTACCTCACTATATATGCAGGATGTCAAGGGATGGGATCATCTATTGAGAGTGTCATCCCAGTGAAGCTGCAATAATCAAATGGATTGCTGGTTTAACATTGCCATCTTTAACCATGTGTTTACATGCCACTGTGAAAGAATTTCCACTAGTTTCACTGAGAGGTCTTTTCTTGTTGTTTTTTTTTTTTTTTTTTTTTTAAACTTCCTTTTCATTAACTAGGAATAACTAAAAAGAGACTAACACTAACCTAACCTAACCCTAACCCCCCCTACTCCTGCTATTCGTTGAGAGGGGCCCACCGGCCACTCTTTCGGCCACTCCTGGCTCGCAATGATAGTGACATCCGCCCTGGTATCGATAAGCGCAGTAACTAAAATAGAACGCGGCCCTGCATAACTGGTAGGAAAATCTCCTACATAGGAGATCATAATCTTAACCAGTGGGCGGTCCTGGGTGCTCAGAGTTAATGCCACGGAGGGCGTGTATATGGGGCTGGGCGTGGGGTCTGTCCGGTTGACCGGGTTGGGAGAGAGGGGGAGGAGCCCTGGGCCACTCGGCCCTCCCCACTCTCGTTTCCCAACTCCCTTTGAGCCCTTTCCTTTCCGCCCATTTTGTACGTATAACATTGTCGGGCGGTATGACCGCTTCAGCCGCACAATTGACATGTCACTCCTTTATCACGCTGGCCACCCCCCCTTGGGGCTCTACATTGTGCTTTGATGTGGCCGAGCTGGCCACATCCAAAGCATGGGCCCCTTGTCTGCGGCGTTCCCTGCGGGCCCGTCACCGATATGGCCGAGACTATACCTCCCTGGATTGCAGCTGCAAGCCCCTCAGTAGTGACAGGGGCTGCCTTTTGTTTGTCTAGAACATATCTAATAATCTCTCCTGGAGTGTTCTGCTTATCAGGGGCTGAGCGTAGTAAAGCTTTGATATCTTCATGAGACTTTTGTTTCAAGCACTCCATAATAACAGGATTATGGACTGCTTTAGGCAAATCAGATCCTTCTACTGCTCTTATCAGCCAATCGGCAAACTCCTGAAATGATTCAGCGGGCCCCTGACAAATGTCTGTCCAAGGGGTTGGGGGTTCAGCATTATGTGCCAGCTTCCTAAATGCATCGATCATGGCATCTGTAGTTGCCAATAGCTCCCCAGGTCGCAAATGAGTTATTTGGGCATGGGGATTAGCCATCCCTACAGCCGCTCCTGTTAACCTGGCCACATCCGTGCCATGCACAGGATGATTCGGGTCTCTTTCAGCTAATATTGCCACCTTTCTACATTCGGATGTCCACTCTTCCTTCCAGAGAGTGTATTGTACTGGCTTAAGTGCCATTCGCATAAGATTAACTATATCATAGGGAAGTATAGGTCCGGGGGCCGTCAGTGCTTCCAATGCATTCAGCGTTAGTGGTGATCTCAGCCCCTTTTTCTCTACTGCCTCTAATAAGCGAGTAATGCCTTTCGGGTCTAGAGGCACCCACGTCGGGCCTTCATCCCCCACCACCACTGGATATGCCCCCACCGACAGACCCTTATCCTCAACTTCCTCCCTTACTCTCGACCAATCAGTTACTCGATTGCAATGGCATTCTCGTTTGCCGCACCCGCACTTTACCCCAGTGGGGCTTACTACCACCCTTTTCAGAGAAGGATATGTAAGTTGATCCGGCTGCCGGCTCGGGTACGGCGGTGGGGTTTCATCCCGTCCCAGATGCCGGGGACCTCCATCTTGCTCTTTGTTCGGTAAAGGGTTTGCAGGGGGCGCGGAGGGTGCGATCTTTGTGGGCGCGGCGTCCTGTTCTTCTGTCAAGCACCTGATAACGAAATCTCCCCCGCCAGATCTCCCCTCCGTTTTCCCCCCCCCGGATTGTCAGGCTCACCAGAGGTGCTCCGGGCTCCCTCATCAAGCCCTAACAATTTTTGCACCTCAATAGCTGCTTTTCCCTCCTCCCTGGCTGCCCGTAAAGCCCCTAAAATCAATCCCCAGGTTTTTAATTCTGCCGCCTTCTGAACGCTCATCGTATGTCGCGCCAGTGCAGATGTGAGAGAATCCCACTTCTGATGATTAATTACATCCCCTGGAGTATCTATTTCTCCTTCCCTTTCTAAGCGAGAGAGTACCGCAGTGATCTCTTTCTTGGAAGGCATATTCTTGCCACAGTAATCTTTACAGAATTGCAACAATACCTTAATTACAGAATCCATGGTCAGCGCCCCACCGTCACCTTGGGTTTTACACGCTGAAAATAAAGTGGCGCCCTGCCGTCACCTCGGGTTATACACGCCGAAAAAATAAAGTGGCGCCCCGCCGTCACCTCGGGTTATACACGCCGAAAAAATAAAGTGGCGCCCCGCCGTCACCTCGGGTTATACACGCCAAAAAATAAAGTGTCTAAACACACTCACTCAACTCACGAAGTTACACACACGTTCCCGGGTTTCGGCACCACTTGAAAACACACACACTCGTTCCCGGGTTTTGGCACCACTTGAAAGCACACACACACGTTCCCGGGTTTCGGCACCACTTGAAGACACACTCACACACACACACAGACACACACACAGTAGCAGCAAGAAAAGCCTTTTTTTATTCAAAGGTGTAGCACTACTTTTATAATACTTGTTATCCACTATTGCCATCTGAAGCTTACTCCCTTAATGCTGATTGGATATTTTTGCTGAGGCATGTCGCAGTGAAGCATGAAGCAGTATTTTCCATCTATTGACATATCAAAAGGTAGCTTATCGGATCATCTTAGTTTGCCATTTTTCCTGCGTCACGGGTACATTCTTTGGTCAACTAGTCCCTGTTCCTTCGGGGAGGGGGCCTTTCTTGTTACATCTCGTATCCTCACAACTGCCTATTACAACATACTAGCCTCATTTTGATATATTTAGTAAAGTTGGTTGTTCCTCATCAGATTGGTGCCGCTGTTTTTTTTTTTTCTTTTTCCCTCTTCCCTTTGTTTTCCCAGGGTGCGGCTCCGCGGCTTCTCTGCCGCTTTAGCCGCCGGACCGCCCGGGGGCTGGCCCTTATCGCCGGCAATTTTTTTTTCTTTCCTTCCTCTTTTCTCGTTTTCTTTTTTTTTTTTTCGGGCCTGTCCCCCTTGTCACGGACGCAGATCCTTAGATAATACCGTGACAGAAAGGCAATGATAGCGTCTTCTCCCGGGTTACAAGTGCTAAAGAGCAAAGGAAGATGACAAAGAAGAAAAAGTAGCTTTTCCTTTCCAATAACCAGAGGCAAGTTGAGAAGAGTACAGCCTCTACCTACAGAAGCTGCTAGCTCTTAAATGAGGGTGAGGAGGGTCCACCCCTCCTCACTCAGGTGCATTGCTTGCACCTGAGCTCCTGGATTAGCCCCTCATTCTCACATGATGCTCAACCATTGGTTCGGGCCATGACCTGGCAATGCCTGTGCAAAAGTATATAGTATTAGATACTTACTGTTCCTTTGCATTTCTGCTTTGATGAGATCTAGTAGCCGAAATTCTTGTCAGGGTTAATGATCTACGTATTTATGGATCTACTAATCCTTTAACTTACTGGAATTGTTAAGACAGAGCTGTGAAGGATGGAGTCTGTTTAGGTACAGTATAGCAATGTCCTTAGCTTCCGAATAACTAGATCCTACTTCAGCAGAGTGTAATCAATGAATGTGGCATGTCACAGAGAAATGCAGGTGTTACAAGGGGTCTGTTTGCTGAACAGCAGGGTCTGTGTTATGTCACCATAAGATACAGACATTTACACAAAAAGTAAGAGACTGCATTAGGAGATCTTTATAAAATCCTAGAATTGTAGGGTTATTTGAGTAGGATAGAGACCTCTAAAAGTTATCCAGTCCAACTCCCCTGCAATGAACAGGGACACCTACAGCTACATCCAGTTGCTCAGAGCCCTGTCCAGTCTGACCTTGAGTGTCTCCAGGGACAGGGCATCCACCACCTCTCTGGGCAACCTGTGCCAGTGCTTCACCACTCTTATTGTAAAAAACTTCTTCCTTATTTCCTATCTAAATCTCCCTTCTTTTAGTTTGAAACCATTTCCCCTTGTCCTATCACAACAGACCCTGCTAAAGAGTCTGTTCATTCTTATAGCCTCTCTGTGAATGCAGAGAGTGAGACAATGCAAATGTGAAGGATACTTCTGTGACAGAGGAAGTTGTTTTTCAGCTCAAATTCAAGTTTACCTAGGTATTTATGACTTTTTTTATTAAAAAAAAAGTTACCTGCAAGGAAGGGGAAATCTTTCAGTATACTCACTCTTCAAGAAAATATTCACTTGGTATATTTCAGATTACCTTCAGATTCCTTTGTGATTCCTTCCTCCAGGTTACAGTACCTTTTAAATCTGACCTTTCTGCCATTAGAGATATTTCAGCCAAGGGCTCTAATCAGGTCCATGTATACTAGTAAAGGGAAAATCTTTGAAAACAAAACACACTGAAAGATACTTTAGCCTCCAATGTTAATGTAGAAAGCAAAATATATTTTGAAGATGGTTATAAAAGTTCTTTCTTTTTTTAAATGGTAAGGATTGAAACAGAAAGAGATCTTCCATGAAAAGATCAGAGCAAGAAAGATATTTCTATCAAAGAAAAAGTTGCTGAGAACATATTTGTAAGCATCCCCAGGAAATTTTAGAAAAAAAGTTAAATGCCAATGAAATTGGTAACCCATTTAGCCCTTGCTGAGAGTTCTGACCAGAACAGAGACAAAAACTTATTTTTTTAAGTCATGCTCTTCTTGGTCCTATGTGAGCAAGGAACCAGAATTTCCTGTGTGAAGACTCAGCCACAACCCGTGGCTGAGCCTCTGGAGATTGAGCTGTTCCTCAGACTTAACAATGGCCATAAGAACAGGGAGAACACACACTTTAAACATCACACTGGAGATGAAGGCCACGACTTCTTTTGGGAGCTTTTAAGGCTCAGCACTGAGTGTCATGCAATATCCGTTAGACTTGTCCTGGCATCTTCTACAATCACTGCTTGAGACTATCAGGAAAACTTTTTGTTAGAGAAGTGTTTATTCTGACAATAGAAATGGTGTGAACTAGCTCATATATGGGCAAGAAACAGAAAAGTCTCACCTAAACACTTCTGTTTTTGCCTTTAATGCAGAAGTTTATTATCACACCACATTGTGGGTGAAGTACCATCTCTCAGTTTTTCACAAGGATACTATCAGCCCAATGTGTCCCCAGTAGTAGAAGCACTCTGACCAAAAAATAAGCTAGTTTGTGGCATGAAGCTCTTCTAGCCTTTTACCTGAGCAGCACAAAGACTCCACGTGTTTCATCACGTCTAACTTACCTTTTCCTCAAGACAAGCGACTGTTGCTAAAACCTGCCTGCTTCACTCACTAAGAAGGTAGCAGAGGAACAAAGATTACTTCTTATTCAATATCTGAGCATCTGCCTCCTGATCACACAGAAGAGAGACTTGCTCAGTTACTGTCTAACCTATGAGCATAATTTTCTTTAAAAAAAAATATTGCAAGAATGATGGTATGTATGCAGAAATAAGTTCAATGTAGAATCAGGATATAATTGTGTGAGCTGTGTGTACACCCAAGTATTGGAGTGGAGAAAATTCTCTGGTCTCCTTGTTTAAAAATAATGAGAATGTTTCACTATCTTAATCTGTTATTTTCTGTTTTCTACTTAATATGCTCTCTAAGCCTTCTGTCTGATGGAAATCTGCTTCCTTAGAAATGCTGTGCCTCACTACCACACTATGGTTATCTTTTGAGAATCTTTTAACTTCGGTAAATGTCACCTCTCTAGATAGGCAGTGATAGTGATTTTTTTTCTCTGGGGCTGTGTGTGGGAGGAATAATATAGCACCCATAAAATACAGTGTTCTTGCAAAAATGAAGAGGAACAATTGGGACTGCAGCACTGACACTTTTAGAGGGAATACATTCATTACCAGCAGGTAGCATCAGTATATAAATTCTCAGATATGAACAGTAGTTTGAACTTTTGTTCTGAATGCTTGTATTTAACTTCACTGTGCAGAAAATAATCTTTGTAAAAAAAATATGCTGAAGTTAATGAGAACTTTTGAGTGAATTTATACCATCAGCTGGGAAGGGCATTCTCACTTGTGTGTGCTATAATTTTCTGAACATGTATTTGCCGAGAGGACAACATAATCTACCACCCCAGGGAGGTGGTGGAATCACCATCCCTGAAGGTTTTCAAGAAAAGGGTAGATGTGGCACTGAGGGACATGGTTTAGTGGGCATGGTGGTGGTGGATTGATGGTTGGACTAGATGATCTTAGTGGTCTTTTCCAACCTTAATGATTTTATGATTCTACTTGTGCTCCAAGGATATACAGATTCTATTTGATGTCCTACCCCTTACTGGTTGGAAAGCGTTTCTTTTTACCACTGTGAACATCCTGATAATTTATCTTGGCATCTTGATAATCTGTCTGGAAAAGGCAGCCGTGCAGTGTGCTTTAAATCCCAAGTGTACATCCATCTTTCCTCTCAGCAGAATCTAGAGCATATGATGAAAGGGGAAGATACGAGTTTTGTCTGAATCTTATCCTATTCAATGAGGTTAAGATACAGCCATAATAGGCTCTTGAACGTGAGAAATCAGAAACACTTCAATATCTAGTCATTTAGATGTTGTTGTATGGTTTATACTGTTAAATGAGGTAAGGCATGAGGCCACATTTTCAATCACATTGACCCAGGACTGCTTCAGTGCTCAGAGACTCGAGGCTCAGAGAGTGGTGAGGTGCAGGAACAAATTGCCCAGGGAAGTTGTTGCTGACCCACACCTGGGAGTGTTTGGGGCTTTGAGAAACCTGATGGAAGGTGTACCTGCCCATGACAGTGGGATTGGAACTAGATGATCTTTAAGATGCCTTCCAGCCCAAACCATTGTATTATTCTATGATTCTATGATTATTCAAAAGGGAGAATTAGTGCAGTGTACAAGGAAGAAAACTTCAGTGATAGAAAGAAGAATGAAACAAGACGTTGAACTTAGTACTGATTAGAATGAAACTAACATAGCAAATGGAATGAGAGAAGCAGTAAAGCAAAATCTTGATAATAGAGAATCTTAAGCAGCGAAAGATGCCTTGTAGAAGGAAGGTTCACAAAATATTATAACTTCAAACCCTAGACAGTTTACAGTCTTCCATTAAATTGTGTGGCTGAAACAAGAAATATAGTTATCTGCTGTAGGTGGAAGAAGTTGGGTGAGATCCAGAATGATGTAATTGTCAAATCAAAAGTGAACTAATGCATGTCTAAGCATTTGATCTAATACAAAGCATTTGTATTAGATCAAACTTTCTGTTTGTGTTGCAGTGAAAGGGAGAAGAAAAGCAGAGATAAAAAAATGTATCATCTTTAGATTTCATTTTATTGGAAAACATATGAACAGCTGTCATATTTTGAGTAGAAAATATTACATTTTTAATGAAAATTAATCTTATCCCAGGCAAATATTGTACCACTTGGTAATCACTTGCTATTCTGATTAGCATTACACAAGGCATACTTTAATGTGAAGTTTAAATAGAATAGATTAATTTAGTAATATTTTAAAAATGTATTTATTCATTTAAAATATTAAATGTGAATAAAAGTGTTTATACACTCACTTAACAGAAATGGAACATTTACACATTTTATTTCCCTAGAGCCATATTTCAAACAAAAGATTATGAAGCAGTATTTTTGGTCTTTGATAAATACAGTAAAACAGAATTCTTTGATTATTAACCCACTGCCAGGCTAAATATCATTTGAATAAAGTGATGGAAGTAAAACACAAAACATGAAAACAAATGTCAACAGTTTACAGGCATTTGGCCCGGTTCCGTGACGAATGGGGCAGGGGACCCACGGACCGATGCCCTGGGAAAGGGAAAAGGGAAAAAAGGGTAGGGAGATGGGCCTGAGAGCAAAAATGGTGGCAATCTGAGGAGAAACAAACTAATTTACTAAATAAGATATCGGAATGCAAAATAACACACTATAATACAATATAATTACAATTTAAGCTGATAAATCCAATAAAATGAGAGAGAGTGTCCAAAATCAAGGTAGGCCTTACTCTAATACCAATGATAAGACAGCTGGGGAGCGAGATGCTGCCGGGACGAGAGACGGGCAGAAAGAGAACAAGATCTTGTGATCTGCGAGTTTTTATCTTTCCCTCTGACCGGAAAACGGCAACAGAGGAGCAAGGTCCCCGGGGGAATGTAGTAGTCCTTCTCTTCTGAGAAACAGGTACATACAATACACGATGTTATGATGTGGAATACCAATAACCAAAAATCATAAAATCATGACAACAAAAAAATAGAAGACATGATTTTAGCGGAGACAGAATAAATGCCTTCAGAACAAGACATACTTTACCTTGAGCTTTGTTGTTTAGTGCAAGAAAGCTCTGATCAAAAGCACTGTGATAATAAAAGAAAAAAAAAAGACAACTCATAAAAACTGTTAAATTCATAATAATGAATACAAAGACAAATGTACTGGGTCAATACAAGGCCCTTCTAGGCCAGTATTTATTCCACAGTGGCCAAAAATGACTGCCCAGAAAAAGATTAGAACAGAGCAAGAATACTCCACTTTTCACTCTACTGGATAATTTTCAGCCTACATTCATTTTCAGCATAGGGCACGTATCCAGTTTTTTATTGTCCAAGAAAACCATTTGAAAATGTATTTGCAAAGAAAACCCAAACAAACAAAAAAACAAAACAAACCAAACAAAACAAACCCCAACACATTGGTAGAGAGATGGAGCATATAAACAAGAAGGGAGATGGAGAGGGCTGGTTTGTTCTGTGGATGAAGGGCCATACCTAATGGGGCGTTAGAAAGATAAAGAAGCCAGAGTTTTCTCAGAGATGCCTAGCCAACAAGTAACAGTCAAAACTCACAACTTATAGTGAGGGAAATTTCAATTGGATATATTGAAAGTACTTTTATGATACCTGTTTTCCTCAGAGTGGTTGTGGGATCTTCATTCTTGGACTTGAGGTACCTATAGGAACTTTGAATTTAGCTCTGCTTAGTCATGATCTTGGAAAACTGTCCATCTTGATGTAGTTTTCAGATAACAATGTCTCTATGCAACAGTTTCCTGATGGAAATAGCAGATGATGCTGTGTAATCTGTAGTATCTGCTTTAGACCACAAATAGTTTTGTCAGCAATTCTTTGTAGGGTTCTTAAGAATGGTGACAGTTTTGTATCACCATTCAGGGTAGTACTGAGTAAGCTAAGTAAAGAATATGAATAAAAAAACAGTTCTGCTCTTTCCAAGTCTGAAAAAATTGACATTGAATTAGGACAAGGAAGCAAAGTTCCTTTAATACTATGATCCATAAAACATAGCCAAATAAAATATTTTGCTGTCTTTGGAAGAGGGCTTTTTCAGAAAGGAAAACTGTGTTTTCATAGAAGGTCTAATTCGGCACTACCAGTTCCAGAATCAGCATACCCAGCATCTCTGACTTGCCCATCAACAAAAACAAGGGAAGTCTAGTCATACTGTGTGGATTTTCTGCAGTAATATTTAACTAACCTTTCAATTTATTTCAGAAGGAAATTTTATTTTTTATAGTTATATCTCATTCTGATATACCATTTTCAGTCATTTAAACTGACCATTTCTTGGTTTACGTTACTCCTTTACATATTGTTAAATCAGTGGTAGTTCATTCAAATGAGCTTTTATTGGTTTATTTAAAAAAAAAATTCTAAAAATGATTTTTGCAATATGGCTGCAAGTAATATAGCGTTGGTATCATACTTTCCCAATATATAGTTAATATCTTACTGAATTTGCAAGGCTCATTTGTTCTTACTGCTGGCTTCTATGAAAACAGTTCACAGATTTATACAAATATACAGATCTATATATATATTCCTCTCACTGAAAGTATTCAAATAAAATGCATTCAATCAAGGATTTAGTCAGCCCAGACTCCTTCTGTAGTCAGTAGAAAGAGAAAGCCCCTCTTTCTTCACTCCAGAAGATGCTGTAGTCCTTCCAAAGCTTGCATTTCATTACAGAACCACATGGAATAAAAATAAGCTGGAGTTCCCTTGCCTGCATTTTTCCCTTCTATACAAGAACATGAACAACATCCAATACATTAAGATTGTGGGACTGATTTCACTACAAGATCCTTCACACAAAGTCTTTGAGGTATTACTGTAAAGATACGCAAGTATGAAATAAACTGTTAATACGGGATTTTGACACGTTTTATAGAACTTCTATAGTCATAGTGGATAGATTTCATACACCTACAAAACTTATTCATCTATATCTGAGCGTGTCACCTTAGGTTCCCTTTGTAATTAATGGAGAGAAACAGTAATTTTTAGAATGTGATGTGTCATGAAGATTTTTTTTTCTTAGATCATAATTAGCTAGATTGATGCTTTTTGTTTGTTTGTTTCCTTCTGATCAGCAGAGACTAGCTGCAGTTGGAGATACGTGGATTGAAATGGACCATTGCCCTGAGACGTGGAAAGAATACTCTATGAAAAAAAGCATGCAGTAGAGCCATAGAACTGTAGAACATTGCAAGCTGGAAGAGACCTATAAGGGTCATTGAGTCCAACACCTGAAATAACACTGATGCTGGACTATTGCTGACGTGCAACTCTTTAACCTCTGGCCGACAAGGTGGGTTCTCTGGGAGCAGTTTTTCACCACCACAGGTGGTGTGACAAGGCACGCTGGCCAGACCCTTTGGTGTGAGGTCTGGTGCTGCTTTGCCAGGCCTGACAGCCCCACACACCCCTTGCAGCAGGCCCAGTGCGTTCCTTCCACACTTCTGACAGCACTAGCTGCGTCTTGGCCTTCCTGACCCAATTCCAACACAGCCTAGCAACATCCCTATACTCCATCCAGGGTATCTGTCCCTACTTCCACTAACTGTGCATTTTGTTGCTCTCCAGCTTGACCAGCAGGTCTTGATTTAACCATGCCGGGCTCTTGCCTTCCTTTCCTGACTTCCTACCTCTGGAGATGGAGAGATCTTGTGCCCTAAGGAAAGCTTTCTTAAAGATCTGCCAGCTCTGGTTTGCTCCCTTATCCTTGAGGGCGGTTTCCCAAGGGCGGCTTGTTGACTAGCTCCCTGAAGAACTGGATCTTGGCTTTCCTAAAAATTAAACTTCCTGATTTCACTCTTCGTCAGTTTATGGGCCTTAGAAGCAGAGACTGAGTCATCGGTCTCCTCGAGTCTCTACATTTGATACACAACTTTGCTTTTATGACAACCACATAAATAATTAAAATATTTGGTTGGTATATGGTGCAAAAATATTTGGTTGTTAAAATAGTAGTCCTTGTACAAATCCTCCCATGATATAACAATATATGAATCTTCATTTTGATGGGCAATTCTTAAAGAGCTTTTATAAGTGAAATATTGTAAGTATTTTATAAATTTGTAAAGAGATAAGGGAATAATCCTGGAATTTAATTTGCATTGATGTATGCATACTGTAATTCTAGTTATAGAATATGAAACACGGTATACACACCATCCCTGTCCATCTCACAATTTAGCACAGTCATCTGCATTTCACTCAGATGACCATCTCTTTTCAAGAAAAGCTCATGGAAGAAGACTTATATGATGGGATTTCTCATTTTTGTGTGAATGGAAAGCATCATAGGGTAAAATATTTAACAGGTCCTTAGCACAGAAATGAAGACTGCTATAGTTCTCAGTCATTTCATTATATTTTGTCTTTACTTAAATCACATTATGAAGTCAAATAATTCAAGCCTCATGGTTTGTTTTTCTACAGTCTCATATTTTTCACTGCAATAATATTCAAAGTATATATAAACTATTTAAAATAAAATAATCAGCCTGTCTTTATAATAAAATGACAATATTTTTTCTGATAAACATAAAAAACACTCAATCTTAAAAATATCTACTCTTTTTGAGCTATTTACCATAGAAACGAGCATGATTAATTTAGATCAGAGATTCGATTAGAAGCACCTGCTTGCATATGCAGCAATTGCTGTTCCATTGAGTTGTTGTTTTCTTTTATATTGGTATCTTTAGAAAAGGATTGTAACAACAGAAAATTAAAATAAAATCCACCCCTACCTATTCATTGTTTCATAGGGGAACTTGTTAAGGATTTTGAGGTAAAAAGTGTAGGAATATTTTGTTTTTAATAAGACTGTTTTTTTCACCTTAACTAGTGAAAGGTGCTTATGAAATGTGGTCACTGGTCAATGAGTAGAAGAATCACTTTCATGATTCCCACTAGAGTTAAGAGGAGTAGACAGTGGTAAATTCCTGTGAAATAGTGGCTCAAAATACTTACTAATGCTCCCATCATCATTAGGTTAATTTTTGCCTTTTAACTGTAACTCTCACTTTTAAGAGCTACTAGCTCAACTGAAGTCTCAGCATAGCCTGATTATTTAGTACATTTGCTTTCACCTTACTTGGATAATATTAAGTGGATGATTTATCCGCAGGGAGCTTAGGAGAATGCCTGAAGTGCATGTTGATAGAATGATCTGAGAAAACAAAACTAGTGAAATTTCCATTTAAAAACAGCATTCTCACTCTATACATGTTCATTACCTATTGTTTTAAGACAAACCAAGGATGTGATGTATTAGCTTCCTTGCTTTTGTAACAGTGTAGCTCTCCTGACTTCAGTAAGGTGAACTGCTTTGTATATCATTACAGAAGAGTGCAGTGACACACTAATAGGTTTCTGCATTCTTGTTTTTAACTTGTATTTGGCCACACTGCAGGTGCCACAAAACATTAATTTCCAGCTTCTCTCAAAGGTAACTACTAATTTCAAGTCACTGTGTACTGCTGCAGGAAAACAGAAAAGTAGATAGAAAAGAAGCATGATACATATCTAATTTTATGTTGTAAACAACATAATTACTTTTCACTTTTCAGTGACAGATTCAATAAATGCTGATTGAATTATCTAGTATTAGCTGAAATAAACATGAAAAATAAGCAATAAATATCCACAATAATGGTCAAAAGAAATAATTTATTTCCTGGAGATCAAATAAAATAGCAGAAAGGGTCAAATTAACTTGTGATCACCTTAAGTGGAAATCATTGTACAGCTAGGCTTCTCCTCTACGCTGATTTCAGTAGTTACATAAAAAGAACACACTGCCAAAAAATCTTTTCCCTTTGCTTATTCCCACTGAATCTGAAGCACCTGTTTCTAGCACTGCATAACGATGCATATACTAGCATACACAGCTACCAAAATACAGAATCACCAACTATGGATGTCCACTGAACTACACAAATGGACCTCCACAGCTGTTATGAAAACTTTCAACCTGCTGTTCTCTACTTCATGCTTATGAGTACACTCTTTCCAAATCCCAAGAGGAAACAGTGAGCATCACAGACTGCTCTAAAATACAACACCTTTGACATCTTTTTAGAGGTGCTCAAGTCCAAATGCAAGAATGAAATGATTATGAAAATTGTAATTATACCAACACTCATTTTACAGTCCCACACATCTCAGTAGTGGTATCCAGCCAACCCTTGACTCTCCGTATATAGTTAGAATTCTGCTTATAATTCAAAATCAGCTTGTCATTAATGCTGACTTTAAAAGACATTCATTTATGAGAAGGGCCAGGCCAAAAAAGCTTCTAATTTCTGAAACTTAAAAGTTTTAACTAATGAAACCAAAAGTAAAATATTGATATCACATTCAATCTGATACTTCCACCTTTTGCTTATTTTTTTTCTCATCATTGTAAGTTTTGAGCAAGTTCTGAATTACTTGTTCATTTGTTCTTGAAGTCTAACACCTGTTTAGTTTAGGATTATAAACAGAAGGGAGATAAACCTCACTGTTCATCGCGCAGATAAGTTCCTACAGAGCAGAGTGCAGATACTGACAAGTATCCAGGTACAGGTATTAACTCCGCAGGCCAAACTGGACTGTCAGTCTTTGTCTATGGCAGTTTTGCCTTCATGAGACATTCCCTTGTAGAAACCTGAAGGCATCTTTCCACTGCTTCAGAGACATCAGATTTGGGTGTGGCCTCATCCCTGAACACATTCAAGACCAGGTTGGATGGGGTTGTGGGCCACTAGATCTAGTGGGTGGCAACCTTGCCCTTGGAAGGGGGTTGGAACTGGATGGTCTTAAGGGTCCCTTCCAACCCAAGCCATCATGTGATTCCATGATTCTGTGATTCTATGATGCTGTGATTCCATGATTCCACGATTTTTGGATTCAGCAAATACTAGGTCTGGCTGCTGTTTATCATCCTACACAGTCTGATTATGAAGAAAATTCAGTTTTCTTCATAATTAGAGGTATCACGGGAAGTGTCAATGAAAATTCATTTTCTTGTCATTTCTTAAAAATAATAATAATAAAAAGGGATAAAAGTATTCCCCAGGTCATATATAATATCAGTCCTTTATGAGGAAAGTGATGAAAGCATTAGAACCAGCCTTAAAGCATCTTGGTGTGGTAAAAAAAATTCATTTCTTATTTTTCAGATAAGAGACTGGAGCAGATAATTTGATTGCCTTTAGTAAGATCAAACAGGAAAGATGTTGTGGAAAAAGTACTGACCTAGTCTTTTAAGAAATTCATTCAGAAAAATTGTTTGAAAAGAACTGATCTCCTGAACTGTGGTCTAACCTTTTACGTACTATGTATTTTCCCTCTGCCAGTCCTTGTTACCATTGACAAGGAGAACTAGAATATCATTATGGTAAATACACAGTTGGAACACCTCTGTTCTCTCTAAACATTCAGAGTCAAACATACCGCTGTGTACACCATCAAAAGCTGATTTACACCACTGAGTTTCTGCCTCCTAAGGACAAAAACAGTAGGAAAAATGCTCTAATTATCATTCAAAAGTTGATCAAAATAGCAACTACGTTACTAGAAAAGCTGATTTAAATAACTTGTAATTGAAGACACCCGTTTCCAGAGCTTGAGGGTTGTAATAAAAGCAAACAAAACTACTCTCACCCAGGCAACAGACAATTCAGGTTCAGAATATCAGCAATTTTTTTGCTCTTCTAAATCGCCAGTTAGCATGATCTTCTTTGAGAAGTCTCTTTTCAAAAGAGATTTTTTGCAGAAGTCATCTGCATAGACTGAAAATGGTGAAATAAGAGCTTACATTTTGCTTCTGCACTGGCTTGATCTGCAAGGTTTCCTTCCCTTGTCTAATCTCTGCTATTCCTTCTATTTCAATACTGCTACCCTTTGCTGAGTATTTACTAGTCTGTGATACAGGTCCTGTGGACATAGTTTTCCAGGCAAGACTCACTGTAAGGACTGCCAGAAAGCCTTAAGTTAGATGAAAATGTCTGATAGAGTCTCCTTTTGATTTTACTGCTTAATTCCTTTAACAGGCTCTTAGTGTGTAAATACTGTCCTTACATTCCCATGCAAGCAGGTTGCATGAAGACTCACTTGGGCAAGTTAGGGACATTTGGGCTGCATCAGAAGAGGGATGGCCAGCAGGGTGAGGTAGTACTGTGTCCAAGTCTGGGGCCCCAATACAAGAAAGATGTGGAGCTTCTGAAGCAGATCCAAAGGAAGGCTGTGAAGATGATGATGGTATAGGGGGCCTGCAGGAAAGCTGGGGATGGACTTTTTATAAGGGCATGTAGCCACAGGATGAAAGGAAATGACTTTAAATTGGAAGAGGGTAGATTTAGACTAGATGTTAGGAATAAATTCTTTACTGTGAGGATGGTGAGACACTGGCACAGGTTACTGAGAGAGGTTGTGGATGCCCCCATCCTGAAGGCATTCAAGGCTAGGTTGGCTGAGGCCCTGAGCAGCCTGTTCTAGTGAATGTGAACCTTGCCTGTAGCAGGGGGTTGGAACTAAATGATCTTTAAGGTCCCCTCCAACCCAAGCCATTCTATGATTCTACAATTTCAAATTCTAGCTTTTTCAAATTCTAAAGTGGATTTTCTGCACACACATTGTAACAGGAAATTGGATTTTTTCTTTATTTTGTGTGTGGACAGAACAAGAATTGACCTGAACTTTCATTGCAGACTTGAAGATGGATTAGGTTGAATGCTACAAAAGCATCATTATGAATATTTGTTCAAATTTGTTTTACTATGTGCACATCTTTTTAATGATGTATTTCAAATGAACATTCAGGGTACAGTTCCTGCTTTTCTAGCAGGAATACACAAGGGAGGCTATCTGAGACTTATCACAAAGAACAGAGAGGCAATCTCACATTTACATCAGCGAGGATAATGTAGGAAATATGGGATATTTTGTTACAGGAGAGGTCAGGGTCCAGTTTCCCCTTGTACACTTGGAACAGAGGAAATTAAATGAGCCAGACAAAGATCTAACATGTATGCTAGGACATGCTGCTTGTATGCCTGAGCCTCAAGTAAACTGCTGCAGTTCTACTGAAGCAATTTGCATGGCCTTACACTAAAGTCTTCAATTTTTACTCTGCAGCTGGCTGCTAAATACTGTGGTAGCAAATTTATTTTAGAGATGATAACTTAAACAATATTTACAAGGCCTTAAAACAATATTGTAAGCATATTTAAAATGCTGCTTTTATGCTAACTCCCCCAGAGACAGTCAAACTCCATCTCTGTTCTCTAACCTTTTAAGTTACACTGAGAAAATAAACAGAGTATTTGTAATACAAATAATAACACAACACAAAAAAGAAACTTCATTAATCACATTATGTATTTGCTATGAATTATTAATTTAGACACCATTTAAATTAATATTTTATAGATGAGAAAAGTTAGACCAGTCTCTCTTCACTTTTTCTTTCTTCTTTTAATTTCAACATGTATCTCTAATGCCTCAAAAAATGGAGGAAGTATTTGTAAGAGCAGACTAAAGGAAGTAACTCAGAATCTTCAGACAAAAACTTACAAGGTTTCTTTTTGATATTGTAGGCCAAGTATCTTCCCAAATACGTACTTCAAATATTCATACAGATGTTTCAATGTTGATGAGGTTATCCAATTTTTGCTGCTGAAAATTCACTATGAAAATATATCTCTTAAACACTGACCATATCACACACATTCTGCTGTTTTCTCTTTGATATCTCACCATTGCCACTGAAGACTGTAAAAAGGAAAGCTGTGGAATAGGAAATTTGTCCAGGCATTTTTTGGAAAAGTGAGAACTGTGCAAGGAACTCTCCTGGCAATCTGACCCAATATATGACGGAGTCAGATGTTTGGGAGCTAGTTCTCTCCTATCAACTAACAAACAGAACTAAGGGAGGCTGCGGAAGAGGCTATCAGATCAGATGTCTTGCTTCTGGAGCAGCAAAATTCATATACGTGAATGAACAGAGGTGTGATACGCTCAAATATGCATTAGAAAATAAACAACATGGAAGATGGCACAGAAGATAAGTCAGGCTCCAGTGACCTGAGCTGCTAAGGAACAACCACATTTTTCTGATTTTAATCAGGCTTGTGGTGCCCTGAGCAGAAACAATGCCCTTTTGCTGCTATACTCTGTACGTTCAAAGAAATCAATACATGTTCTACCTGGAAGAGTTATCAAACTGATCAGACAGATCTGAATAAAAGAGAATGGAAAGAAATTACTCCCTTCCATTTTCATAAAATCTTAGAACAGCCCAGGTTAGAAGAGGCCTTGAAACTTCTTCAGGTCCAACCTTTGGAGAACTTAAGCCACAAACAAGTTCTAATTTAGATTCAGTCCAAATAGAAATCAGAAACTTAATCACAATGTCCTGCATCCTACTCCAGGAACTTCATCAAAAGATCACATTTTTATTGAAAAAGAAGAAAATCATACTACATTCATTGAATAAATTCATTGATGTGAAATGAATTGCAGCTATGACCTAGAAATAAAGCCACAAATCTTTAAACAAGACATGTACAAGTACCCCTTTCTGATGCAAATCATAGAAACCCTGACATTTTGCCCACTATGTTAGAATTATGTAGAAAACGTCTTCCTGATCAAGAATACCAACAGGCTTGAAGAGCATTTTACAAGTATCACTCAAATTATGCTACAGTTTTGTTATATAAAAAACAGTCTTCCCCAGTAACCTGCACTGAGGATGCATCCTCAGTGAAATGGCCGGCATATTAACACACCTAGTAAATTTGTTGTCATCCTTAGTGTAAATCATAGAACTTCTCAAGCTTGGATCCCAAGGATTAGCTCATAAAGGGCAGGGTATTTTTTATTTGTCTTGATTTAACCTAGTTATTATTTTTCGTCCTGCTACTGCAGTGTAGTATGGCATGAAAATAAATATAGCCATTATTGGATGTGGGGTTTTAGCACACTTAGAAGTACAGTGTACAGTGAAGGACTGTATCAGATTAGCTTTTTCTGTTCAGCTTGAGGTCAGTGACTGTGAAAATGTTTAAATTCCATTGCCCTGTTTTCTCTAGGGGTTTGTAATTAGACTTTTGAAAGAAGCACTGCCTTTGTATTACTACTGGTATGGAAATGGATTCAGAAGCAGAAAAAATGTGCAGTAGAATATCATTACATCTTCATATAAATTAACATTAAAAAGGTTTTGATTCATATCTGTGCAGGCTTTTGTCAATCAACAATACTCATATACGTGTGAGGAGTACACAAGGGCACAGTGTTTCAGGGACAAGTGAAAGCATTACTGCTTACTTAAGGATCATAGTTTCTGGAAAGCTCTATTTTCTCCTCCCTGATTTTTCACAGATATGCATTATTATAAGATTATGCATTATTATTTTGATGTAAAAAGAAAGAGAACATGACAGTGATATTAATTTTAAAAGGAAACCAAATGTTAGAAAACCTTCCATTGGAAACAGCTTAAAAAGTAAGAATCCTAATTTATTTTAATTATGCCATTTTTTTTATTTTTTTTTTCCCCCAGTGCTTTCATCTACATGCAGGTTCTTGTTCCATTTGGTATCTCTCCACAAATCCAGCTCTCAGCCTTTTTCAAAGCTCTGATAATAATGGGCCTTTTCCTTGTGGAATGCTTCGAAGACATAGAGCAGCTAATCAAAGCAAATCTGGAGGGTCAGAAGATTATAATTATGGCTATTTACCAAATCAAGTAAAATTTATGCATACATATGCAGGTGCATTCTGCAGATGGATGCCAGAAATGAGGAATTGAAACAGAACGAGGTTAAGAACATCTCTAATTTACCTTGTGTTTATACTGTTGTCTTAGACTGCAAGCTGAGTCAGGGACTACATGGGGATGGATGAACAACGCTGATTTTAATAGTCTGAAAAGCACTATCAAGGGTGAGACTGAGAAAACGCATATGTGAATGTGTAGAGATATGAGAGTGTACATTTGTAAATGAAACCTCCCTTATGGAAAGACTACAACACCACTTGGTGTCACTCTTGTTCCAAGTTTCCTGTAGGCCATGTTTCCAATAGCTAACCAACAGGGAGTTTCTGCAAAATTTAAGTTTTTATACCCCTAACATTTTATGTCTAATAGTTTTATTATGTGTGCTACTGTCCACTAGGGATCATGCTGCTAAACTTATTTTCTCTCAGCCCACAGGTTTTTGTTGTGTGGAGTTTTGTGGTCAAAAGTTACCACCTTTCTTGGGATTGCTGCTTTCATGAGTTCCTTAAAACAGAAAATGTGATCATAAAAAGTAGTCATGCCTTTCCTGAGACATTAGCTCTGTGATCTGTGCCTGAAGTGTTAAGTGCATGTGGGTTTCAAATTTTATTTAAAAAATAAAAAAGTAGTTATGATTTACTTCAAAATGGTGTTTGATAAAAAAAAAAAATCAGTATTTCAGAATGCTTCAAATGAACTCCTGTGTACTATCTGCTAAGCAAATAGCTACACATCTTTTGGAAATTTTGGCACGTCCTACCCTTTATTTTAGGATTTTATGCTTGTCCATTGATATTTTAAAACAGTCTTTAAGTGTTTGAAGATTTTACCATTGCTTGCATTTTGATTACTTTTTCTGGAAGCGTTATTTGGTTATATCTAAGTTAAGTAACATCCCTTCTTTAATCTGGGACAAAATAGCAAACAGGATTCCCAATGGCTGCAGTGCAATTAGGCAAATATGAGTAACAGTAAAATGATATTCCAAGTATAGCAGAGGTAGGACCAGATGGACCCAGAGATCCCTTCCAACCTCAGCCATTCTGTGATTCTGATTCTGTAATAAGTAACTAACTACAGATATTCACAAACACTCTGTACTATTCTTTACTCTAGAAAAGAATAGCTATTAATGCTGGTATATCAAGAAATAGCTTCAGAAGGAAGCAAAGAAAGGTAAGAGAGTAAACAAAGTTAAAAACCTGGTTATTATTACCATCATTTAGAGCTCCTGTCTGTTTTTCAAAATTCTGTTGATATAAAGCTAGCTGGAAAACAAAACGCTGTATAGTCCAGGAAGGTGATAGTGGCAGGAAGCCTGGATTGTTATTCTAATGGTTCTATTGGAAATAAATAGCATAGAAAAAGAAATTAAATTGTGTTTGTTGTTATTAGAAAAATGAGCAGTGTCACTAGGGTAAGCAAGAAATGAATGAAATATGTGCTATCAATGATGTGTTTTTTTTTAATCAGGACTAAAGCACATCATTAAACAATGAAGGAGAGCTCAAACTGTGGTGAGAGCTTTGTCTTGTCTCTGTCATGTTTATGTTATTAATTTGTTTTTATTGCAGTTCACACAATTTCACAGGAAAACAAAAACATTCTTTATAAACTTTGACCTGCTTTTTTCATACACAAGCCAATACAATTTAAAGAACCTTTAGTTTATGGGATCCATTTTGTGAATGCACTTTTAAATACATGGCATATTTCAGACATAAAGACATGATTTTCTTAGTTTCCCTGCTCTCTTAATGACAGTCACAGTTTCAAAAGAAGCAACAACAAAATGAAACACAGACCTTACTGAACTCTGTCTCACATTCATGCAAACTTGACTTAGATCATACACATCTGATGTGTATGATCTGATGTATATGTGATTATTTGCACCACTTCTTACTTGAATCACGTTATATTGTCATTGGCCTTCCTGACACCCATATCAAATAAATGCTTTTTTCAAGAGGACTATATAAGTATGTGTGAACTCCTGCTTGATAAATGTGTGCAGGTTTCTGTAGTTCCAACTGCATGCCTGTCAGATGTTCTAACACAAGATACATCAAACTTTCTGTTCATCACTTAAATTTATATCAGATTTAATTCACTCCTGGCAATGCAATGTACTTTCAAGAAAGCAGTGTATGAAAAAGAGAGGGACACATTTTTGTCTCTATTTCTCATATTGCTTACTTGCCCTATTTGCACCTTGTGAAGTAATCTGCTTACTTTTTGTACCTATGAGATACCTTCTCATTTTCCTAATGCAAGTGAAGAATCTTGCATCACCTGCAACGCAGACCTCTAAGTATGTGCTAAAACCTGTACAAGCCCAAGTATTATTTGCTTTTTACTTTATAAAATTAGATCACTGTAAAGTCGTAGTTTACAGAATTAATTAAAGTAAAAGAAAGCAGTGATCCAGGCACTCATCTCATGTATGAGCTGGTAGAAGAAGTTGCCTCAGCAACTGAACTGTCTGAATAGTATGCTTGTTGGTTTGTGAATTTATCTTTAAAGGTATGCTGTCAGCTCACATTTGCTCTTTTAAAGGCAGAAATATTTAGAAGTCTTCTCCCATGGGTATCTATCTATCTATATAAACCACATTCCTCTCTGTGATATCTGAAATTTTTTCAGCATTAAATAATTAAAACAAGTTTTGTGCTACATTTGGTCTGACCAAGCAGAGCGTACCATGTGCAGCTGTTTGGCTGGAATTTTTGCTTCATACTGTCCAAAACAGTTACCAAGATAGTGGAAGGTTACAAACTTTCTATTTTCTGTAAAACATTTAATTTTGTCTCCAAAAAGAATTTAGTTAGAATTAAATTTGAGTAATTATGGCTGTCTTGAATTGACAGTCTGTCTTGACAGACTTGAGTGTAAACCTGTGTATATAAACAGTGTAACACAAACAAAAATTAATTATTTGTACTTTTTGCGAACTCTTTCAAGTGAACCAGAATGTCATGAGTATTTTAGAAGAGATTTTTTGGAGGGAGGTGCAGAAAAGGAAGCAGAAAATTTCAGAATTGTTGATGTGCCATGGGAAGAGAGAACACAATTATCTGTTAGGAAAGGAGTGAAATTTATCTAATTATGTCTTACATCATGTCCTAAAAATTGGCATATTGCTATAAAACAAGCCATTCTGCATATGTGTCCTAATATTGACGACATTTCATGTTATATAATGACAGAATACTCTATATACTCCAAACTCTGTGTATTCTGAACGGTATACATTGTCATCTGTAGGATAATTATACTGGGTCTGTCTGGGATGGAGTCAGCCTTCCCCACAGCAGCCCATACAGTATTTTGCTCTGCACTTGAAGCTAGAACAGTATTTATACCACAGCAGTGTTTTATCTATTGCTGAGCAGTGCTGGCATGGTACCAGGACTCATTTCAATCACCCCAAAGCAGCAGACTATGGATGGGCAAGTGGTGGGAAGGGAATATTGCCAGGACAGGTGATCTAAACTGACCAAAGGATATTCCATAACATATGATGTCATGCTCAGCAATTAAGGTTGGGAAAGCAGAAGGAAATGGTAGAGGATGCTCATTATGAAAACACCTGCCTTTACAAGAAACTGTTCCATGTACTGAGGCACTGCTTCCTAAGATGTGGCCAAACATCTTTTGCTGATGAATAGTAGAGGATAATTGTTTTATCCTTTTTCTTCCACATAACCTTTGCTTTTTTACTTTTCCCTTAATTAAAATGGTCCTTAACTCAATCCATAGCCTTTTATTTTTTCTCAACATATTTTGTCCTCCTGTCCTTTTAAAAAGGAGGAGAGAGAGAGAGAAAGAGTGGTGTGGTGGAGTTGAGCTGCCCATCTGCTGTTAAACAGCTGCAACAATATTTAAAATTAAGAGCAAAGGAAAGGAGCCAACTGACAAACTTCAGCCTTTGTCTTGCTTTAATATCATTAAGTAATAGTTTAAAAGCATTTAGCAAAAACTCTAGAAAAGTGATTGCCATACTTGAAGATGCAAAATTAGGAGTGCTTTGTTTCTGACATTTAAGATATGAAATGTAAATGTATGCTCTTCTAAATTCTCTCTCTCTTTTCTCCTGCAGCTTTTATTTGAATTCAGGTTCCATCTCTTCAAATTCCTCTGTTGACTCCCTGCCTTAGCTGTGTCTAGAATTTCACTGCAATAGTCTGGTCTCCATTTCTCATTCAGAGTGTAACAGCAGTTGACAAAGTCTACTGCTAGCAATCCCTATCAGAGTTTTTTTTTTTTTTTTTTCCCCTTTACCTCTACCCCAGCTGCTCTTACTGTGTGGCTTTGCATTGGGCTGTGGATAGTGGTTCAGCAACTGCCGTATCAGTGCAGTCCTGTTCAATTCCCTGGACCTCCAGCGAAGTAGAAAGAGCTGTGGAAAAATATAGACTGCTGTCTATAGGACGTCTGTCTAAATAAAAATATATTCTGATCTTTATACTACTTGCATGAGGCTGGAGGAGGAAAAGAGGAAACATGATCCAGTTGACTTCTGTTCTGAACATAAAGACATAGTAGATCTTTAGGACTGAATGAAAAAATCTGGTGAAAAATAAAGGCAAAACTCTGAGCGTACAATGTCTACTGATACTAAGTAGATCTACATTAGTCTTGTAGTCTTCAGTTAGCAAAGAATGCAGTGACACATTGAGCAATCAATTAAAAGCATTTATCTGTTTAGCTAATTTCAATGAATTTTCAACTGCTAGCAGAACAGTCTCAAAAAAAGTCATTACCTTTGATCTCTGTTGAAATTAGAGTGACAAAATACCATTAGCTGCTGTACTGAACCACACGTTAAGTAAGCCAATAAGGACTACATTACTGAACTAAGTATTTTCTGCTGCAAAGCCCCGTCAACACTGTTAGTGTTGTCATTGATGTAGAAGTCTTATCCAACCCTTCCATAGTCACAACTGAATTTGAACAACTACGTCTCTAGTCTAATGACAGATTTACATCTGCAAAGTGTCAGAGAGACCTGGAACAGTACAGCCCAAAGAAGAAATGGCTCAGAGGGTTCTCACTAATATATATAAATACCAAAAGGGAGTGTGCAAGTAACATAGAGTCAGCTTTTCAGCAGTGTCCAACAACAGGGGAAGGGGTAGTGGGCACAAAGTGAGACAAAGGAAGTCCAGTCCACACATAAAGAAATACTTTTTCTTACTGTGAAGGTGACTTACCATTGTAACAAGTTCCTCAGAGAGGTTGTGGGATCTTCTTTGTAGATACTCTAAAGACACTTGGACATGTTCTTCAGCAAGCAGCTGTAGGTGACCCTCTTTGAACAGAATCTTGATTTGAACCAGATGATCTGCAGAGGTCCTTTCCAGCCTCCACCATTATATGATTTTGTAATTTACCTATCAAATTGGATTTCATCAGAAATTTCCTTTAGTGGTAGAAAAGAAATTGAAATTTTAAGATGAAAGCTGGGAAAAAAAATCCTCATTGATTATTATTATACTCACAAGATTTTTTTTCAATTTCCACTTTTTTTCCTCTATCTATCATTTCCTTAAGGATGCAAAAGTTAAACTATAGATACTCATACTACAAGAATAATCAATTCTAGTTTCAATTGTGGTGAGTGATCAGTCTGAGTAAGTGGCTAGGCTTCTTTTCATTTGAAGTTTTTTTTCTTGCATCAAATATGTGCTTTGGTTAGTTAAAAAGTGATCAGCTCAGTTCTGTCTCTATTCTGCTTCCGTAGTTTCTAAAAAACTGTTGCTCTGGATAGTGAAAATATTGTTCTTGGAACCTGAAGATGCACTAAAAGTGATGTGGTCAAGGAAACAATTTTTTCCTTTTATAAAGTGTTGCTTTTTCATCTTTGGGGCAGACATACGATGGAGGCATGACTAGAATGCTGGCCATGCTCTGTCTAGCCTACTAATAGATGGATCAGGAAGGGCAACCAACTGCATTCTGTGAGCAAATGAGTACTTATCAAAAAAAAAAAAAAAAAGCTTACCTCTTATGGCCCAGCTATCACATTAAAAAAATACATATCCAGAAAGCATAGTGGTTTGCAACTTAGAAAACATGCTAAGTTTGTGGTTTATTATGTCATTAATTAATAGATGGAGATTAAATGAGACAGAAATACTGCTTTCTTTCACCCTGCTGATGGAAACTACTGACTACTGATTCATTCTTAGCCGTGTAAGTTGCTTATGATTAATTTTAGCATAACTTACACCAGTGGGTAAGTCGTAGTTAGAGATTTTGAGAAATAATTAAATCCATTAGGAAAAGAGATCCTCCAGCATAACTGATGAGTTTCTTCTGCAGAAGCTCAATGCACTAGATCAGGCATGTCCAACTCACGGCCTGTGGACTGAATGTGGCCCAGCACAGCTCACAATGCAGCCTGCACCCTGCTGCTACGTCATCATGGCAGTGGGTCTTCCCTGCTGAGCAGCCTGACCTGGCCCCGGGACACAGGGAGGACACAGTGTAGGGCTGCGTCTTCCTTTTGCACCTGTTGCAGAAGCTCAGTCACACGGAATCCCACATGTATTGAATGTGGCATTTGCTTGTGCTGCTTGTTGAGTAAAATGCAGTGATTGCCAATAATAGTATTTCAACCTGCCCAAAGCTGACACAAAAGAAAACATAAGCCAAAAAAAGAAAAGTTGTGGATGAAGCAAGAGCATTAACAAAAAATGGACAGATGTACATTTTTTTTGGTCAAGACAAATAGTATCGCACTATGCTTCATTTTGCAAGGATATCATAGAATGACAGAATCACCAAGGTTACCATTTACTTAAGGTGAGTTTATTAAGCATTATATGGAAAGCATGGCTGATACAATGTATCCTGATAAAAAAAAATGAATTTTTCTAAAATCAGTTTGTGCCACTGGACTAGGACTATAGCCAGAAGAATAGAAGAAATAGGAAAATTTGAAAGAAATCTGGAGAGAAAATCTTTTATCTTTTTTCTTTTTTTCTTGCTCTGGCAATAGATGAAAGTTCTAATGCTACATATAAAGCTCAACTTGCCACTTTTATTGGATGTAAAGCGATTTTCTTTAACCTTTGTCGACATATCTGGTATAGCTACTGATGGCATTCTAGTGATGGTTGGTAAAAAAGAAAAACATGTATAATTACTAGAAGATGATGCAATGGCCATTGCTAACTCACATTTGATGAAGTATCATGGCATCATACGTCATGTATGTCATGGTTTTATGATGTCATGTAGTGTACTGGGAGTTAAAGTGTTAATACTCCAGTTCCGTGGATCGTGGATAGTTCCAGGTATCTGGTTCTCAGAAGAGAAGAACTACTACATTCTCCAGAGGTCTTTGCTGCCCTGTTACCATTTTCTGGTCAGAAGGAAAGATAAAACTGTTCGCAGATCACGAGACCTTCTCTCTTCTCTGCCTGTCTCTCATCCCGGCAGCATCTTGCTCCCCAGCCATCTCACCATCAGTATTAGAATAAGGCCTACTTTAATTTTGGACACTCTCTCTCACTGTATTGGATTTATTAGCTAAAATTGTAATTATACTGTATTTTGTTGTGTTATTTTGCATTCTGATATCTTATTTAGTAAATTAGTTTGTTTCTCCTCAGATTGTTGCCACTGTTTTGTTTCTAGGCCCATCTCCCTACCCTTTTTCCCTTTTCCCTTTCCTGGGGTGTGGATGCCTGGATCCCCCGCCCCAATAGTCATGGAACCAGGCTGAACCTGCCCGTAAACCGCTAACAATGTAAAATATTTCAAAATTGATAATGTAATGCAAATCATCATCAAAGCTGTGAATTTCAAAAAGTCCAAGGGATTGAATTATTGTCAATTCCAGGAGTTTCTTAAAAGTATGGATGCTGATTATGGGGACATCATTTACTTTTCTGAAGGATGATGACTAAGTCAGGGTAAAATGTTAAAAAGATTTTATGATTTGCAAAATGAAATCAAGTCCTGCATGGAATGAAAATTTGTGCCAGAACGTGAAGATTTAAAATGGTTAACAGAGTTAACATTTTTGGTGGAGTTGACCACTCCTGTAAATGAGTTAAACATGCATCTTCAAAATCACCTTATCTGTGCTGTGTTTCAAACAATAACAGTGTTTGCAATGAAACTTAAATTATGGCAAGCAGAAGTTACAGCATATAATGTTATACATCTTGATGCACTGGCTAAACACAGTCCTGTGAACAGCAAAAGATATGCAGCTTTGTTCTCCATTTTGATAAAGGAATTTAAGAATAGGTTTCAAGATTTCAGAAAAAAAACCTTCAATTCCTTGAAACTCCATTTTCAGTTGACATAAATACATTACCTGCAAATTTTCAAATGGAAGGTATAGAGTTGCAATCAGACATTCAATTCAAAGAAATATTTGTTAATCTCTCTCTACCTGACTTTTATAAGACCTGTCTTAACACAGAAAAATATCCCTCGCTTCACAGTCATACCTTATCCTTCAAGTCAGGACTTTCTGGCAGTATGTATATTTATGAAGAATTATGTCAAAGCTGAAGCACAGGAAGAGTAAAATTTCATCAAAAATCTCTGACAAACACCTTGAGAACTCATTATGAATTGCAACCACTTCCACTGAACCAGGTGCATTAGTTTCACAGGCTCAAATATCCCAGTAGTTTTGTGTTGCTGGTGTTCTCTGTTTGTTAAGCTTTACTAAAAAATACATTTAAAAAAAGTGTTGTAATATATATACATTAACTATATTTTATATTTTACATGTGGACCAAGATGATGCCTGTTTGCTCAATGAGGCCCAGACAGACAAAAAGACCATAGGCTTACTGCCTGTTTTAAACACATAAATCAATAATATTTGATTCAGGAAAATTTAGGAAAAAAATGAGGTTCTTCACATATTTTTATATTTTATATAGACTTTTCATTTCCTTGGAAATATTATTTGCTATTGTATTAGAACTGAAGACTAATAATGAAAAATGTAGAGCTTTGTCAGCAAGTTGCTGCTGCAGAAATTCAATGAAACACTGACTTCCCTTCTATCTCTGCATTGCTAATTTTAGATCAGTAAAAAACATTTTGGAATTGAGACTCAAAAACCTCTCTGGGCAACCTTTCCCAGCGTTGATCTATTCACATTAAAAAGTGTTTTCTTATTGTCAAATTGAATTTCCCATATTTCAGCTTGCGCCCCCGGCCTCTTGTCCTGTCTGGTGCCCTACTGTGCACCACTGAGAAGAGTCTGGTTCAGTCTTCTTTGCCATAACACTCCTGCCCCTCCATCAGGTATTTATATATATTGATAAGATCCCTCTGAGCCTTTTCTTTCCTAGATTGAACATTTCTATCTCACTCAGTCTCTGCTTGAATGTCAGATATTCCAAAACCTTTATTATCCTGCTGGTCCATCTCTGGACATTCTCCAGTATGCTCATGTGTCTCTTACAGTCAGGGATCCAGAAACAGGCAAAGTACTCCAGATGTAAAGTACAAGCCATATAATTCATTACTATGTACAGCTACCTTGTAACTGCACAATATCTTTTTAGTCAGCTTCCCCATAAATAACATTTTGTTGCTCTTTGTACAAAACTGAGTGCCAAAGAACTCCTGAACTTGTCAGACCAAAGCATCCTGAGGTTTTGTTTTAGTTATCTTACCCCAAATTTCAGAGGAAACAAATATATGAGCCAATCAGAACTATTTAGCTTGAGATTTTCTAGCACATCATAAATCACATATGTGGAATGAATACAACAAGGAGGCTCTTACTGGCAACTAGTTTCTTAACAAAGTGTCAGCAAAGCAAAATTTAACAACCCTGAGGAAATACTGAGGCTATGTCAATGTGATCAATTGGTGGAGATGTGCAGAGCAAAATAATTTTCAGGCCTAACACTACCTTTTCAGAAGTGTTCTGCTTCGAACAAGCTCTAGGCTGGTCCTCATTAACTGAATGATGATTTGCTTCAGAAGAGCAGTAAGCATGGTACTGAAGTGCATTTCGTGTCTAGTTTCATCCTATAAGAATCTAGCTCTTGTGTCCCAAGACACTTGGCAATGTGAACCAAAACAAAGTAAGTGAAGATGATTGAGATATTCACTTCAGAAGTGTATTCTGATCCAATTTAAATAATACGAACACACTACAAAGATCAGTTAATTTGATTGCAAATGCCCAAGAAAAAGAAATCTAGTTCACTTAATGACCCATGTCCATAAAAGTTATTTTCTAGGACAGTTGGAGGTGAAATTAATTTCTGATGCATGATCCAATGCCTGTTTTGACCAATTATAAGATTAAGATTGCTTAATAGGAAATGCAGAAATCCAATTTTGATGGTTTTCATTCTTTAAAAAGTATTTGTCCTTATTCAGGCAATGGGGTGCTGTCTACTAACTTCAGTACAGTTTGCATCAAACGTAGCTTTCCAGATTCCTTCTGCAGGTGCCTCACATGGGAGCTCTAATATAACAAATATCAAGAATTTACAAATGCATGAAATGAATGAGGTCACAGAATTCCACATAAATCAGTCAAATAGAGTAGACATTTTGGTTTGTTTTTTTTTTTTTTTGTGTTTATATTCATTAAAAGATTGGTACATTAGAGCAAATACTGAGATAAGTAATAAAAGCCTGGACTGTACGAAGTAGAAATCATATTTATTTACTGCGTTACTCATGATACCACATATATGTGTTTAAGAAAAGACATTAGCTTTATTAGTTAACATTTTAGATTAAAGATTTTCAGCAAATTGTATTTCTGCAGTCCGTGAGAAATAATACAGTCAAAATAAAAGAGATGGTTCTTTTCAGTGATAAACTGCCATTTTAACTGCAATTTAAACTGCAATTTATATTTCCATTTCATCATGGAACTGTGAATTAGGAAATGAGTTGGAATACAACAGTTTTTAAAATGCAAATGTTCCAGTATTTGGTATTTAAACCTAAGATATACTCCTAATCAATTTCTGTAATTGGATATTATTTGCAACTTGATTACTTTTAATAGCTGTTTTGTAGTACTTATGTTTAGCATTATATTGGCATTCAAGGGTGCTCAGAAGTTTCCTCATAGAGTGAAGTCTGAAAAGGATGAGCTCACTGTTAGAGATGAATCAGCATGGGAAAGGCAGGTCATTTTTCATGCTGTTATGGTTTTACTTGAAGACATGTAACTATATGGTATTGCGATAACTCATAAAAAGTGTACAACAGAAAGAACAAAATTGAGAGAAAAGAAGAAACATAACAAACATCACGCCTATGATTAGTCATCGTGGTCTTTACATGAATGTGAGGTTTGAAAGGTCATCTGTCCCCACAGAATTGTTGTTAGGGTCTGGCCAGGATGGCACAGCTGTGGAAGTAAACAATGCTGCAAATAAAACCTCTTCTACCCATAAGTACTGCAGAAATACAGTTACTATCTTACAAGGAAATTAAGGTTGTTCAGGAAGATGATTTTATAGATGTATGTGCATTAGCACACCTAGTATCTAGAGTCATATTACATTTTATTAAATTATCAACACATACACTGAAACTATCAGTCTGAAATTCCTTATCATTTCATAAAGCTGAGCTACTGTGCTCATCTACCATCTGAACGAGGTTTCTCCAAATTCCTTCTCCTGCAAAGTCTCAAGGCTCCCGACATCAATATCAGATATTAATTTTGACTTTATCACATATTGTTTTCTTCTATCTTTTAAATCATTTCTTATTGTTTCTATCAGAAGCTGAATACCACAGAGGCAGCTACCTAATGACAGTGGTTCAGAAGCTAAGTAGCTTCCCTTTAGAATGCCTTATGGTTTCAAGTTGTTGGATGGGGACTGTTGAATCTATAGACCCCTGACCTTCTTGGAAGCAATAAATTAAAGGTTTTTCTACCTTCCTTCAAACATTTCACATTCCTATCCCAGCCCTTCAAGACATACACTCATTTTTTTCCTTAAACTCATTTTAGTTTCTGCATCTGGAAAAAGTTGCATGTATCACAAACTTGTTGCATAGTGATACTGTGAGAATTAAAGTACTCTAAACAATAAAAATTAAATCTCATTACCCACTACTGTCATTTCCACTAAAATATTGGGTTAATTCTGAATATACTGGGATAAAAAACAGAACTTAAAAAAAAACCAACTATTTTTTTTTTCACAGCACAAACATTCACTACAGTACCTAGATTTCAAATGTACTTACCCTTGAAGCCAGTTATTTTATATGTTTACTCTTTTATTACAAGAGCTTAATTGGAAGTTTGCTCATAAGGCTATAAGAGTTTAATTAAACCCAATGAAGAAAACACTGAAAAAAAAAAAAGCAAGCAAGCTCTTAAATGTGCTATTTTTGTTCTAATTTTACAGTGACATTTTTCTCTCTGATTGTCTCAAAACAATAAAAATCCACCTCTGGAATCTGCAAATTTAAATATTGGCAGCTTTCAGGCTTATTTTGCATTCTCTGCCTGGCTTGATTTTTTTAGCATCTCTGAGAGAGCCTGCAGGGGCTTTTTTCATTGACATTCTTATCTCAGGCACATGAAAAAATCATTTATTTGCTGCTGTTATTCTATGACTGGGGAGGGGGACTTCTTGCTCACAGCAACATTTATATCTCCTTCACAAAAGTTAACGAGATGCATGAACATGAAGAGAAGGGAACCTGCCCACCTTGTTAAGATGAAATGAAAAGAGATTTTCTAAGATGGTGTTACACTTATTAATCAGAATGCCATATTACAAATGGGATCTGAACTTGAAAGAAAGAAGTTAATATTGGAAGCTGTAAGCATCTACCTGGTAGTAGTCTGCTCTGTCTAAGGCCTCTCTTCTTGATAAGTATTTTTACATACGTTGGGTTAATCTTCCACTCAGAAAGGATACACTCAGAGCTTGGATGTTGACATTTTTCTTAGTCACAGTTTAACCCCAGCAGGCAGATCAGTACTACACAGCTGCTGGCTCACTCTCCCCAGGTGGATGGGGGAGAGAATCAGAAAGGTAAAAAAAAGCACAAGAACTCATGCGTTGGGATAAAGGCATTTTGCTATGGGAAGTAAAAGCTGCACATGCAAGCAAAGAAAACATGGAATTCATTCAACTATTTCCTGTCAGCAGGTAGATGTTCAGCCACTCCCAGGAAAGCAGGACTCATCAAATCAGCAGTTTCTTGGGAACAGAAGCACCGTCACTCGGAATTTCCCCACCCCCTACTTTCTTTCTCCTTCTTTACCTCAGCTTTTGTTGCTGAGCATGACACCATATGGATTCACCAAGGGGAAATCATGTTTGACCAATCTGATAGCCTTCTATGATATCATGACTGGCTATGTAGATGGGAGAACAGCAGTGGATGTTGTGGACCTTGACTTCAGTAAAACTTGATGCTGTCTCCCATAACACCCTCATAGGCAAGCTCAGGAAGTGTGGGATAGATGAGGGGACAGTGACTGGCAGAACTCAGAGGGTTGTGATCAGCAGCATAGTTGGAGGCCTGTAGCTAGCACTGTTCCCTAGGGTACTGGGTCTAATCTTATTCAACATCTTTATCAATGACCTGGATGAAGGGAAAGAATGCACCATCAGCAAGTTTGCTGATGAGATGAAGCTGGGAGAAGTGGCTGGCACACTAAAAGACTGTTCTGCCATTCAACAAGACCTGGACAGATAGGAACGTTAAACAGAAAGGAGCCTGATGAGATTCAGCAAGAGCAAGTGCTGTGTCTATACCTGGGGAGGAATAACCATATGCATTAGTTATAGGTTAGGAAATTACCTGCTGGAAAGGAGCTCTGCAGAGGAGAACCTGGTGTCCTGGTGGACAACAGGCTTCCCATGAACCAGGAGGGTGCCCTTGTGACCAAGAAGGCCAGTGCAATCCGTAGGTCCATTAAAAACAGTGTCCAGCCAGTACAGGGGGAATCACAGAATCATAGAATTGCTCAGGTTGGAAAGGACCTTCAAGATCATTAAGTCCAACCACACTCTAGAGAGAGTCCAGAGGAGGGCTACAAAGACGATGAGGGGCCTTGGAGCATCCCTTTTATGATGAAAGGCTGAGAGATCTGGGATTTTCATCCTGGAGAAGACTGAGAGGGAATCTTATCGACACTTATAAATATCTAAGGGGCAAGTGAATGGGGCCAGGCTCTTTTTGATGGTGCCCAGTGACAGAATAATGGGGAACACTGGAAGTTCCATACGAACACGAGGAAGAACTTCTATACTCTAACACTTACAGAACACTGGAACAAATCACGGAGAGAGGTTTTGGAGTCTACTTCTCTGGAGATATTCAAGACCCACCTGGATGCTTTCCTGGGCAACCTACTGTAGGGAACCTGCTTTAGCACAGGGTTGGACTAGATGATCTTCAGAGTTCCCTTCCAACACCTATGATTCTGTGATTCTGTGATATGGTACGGTATATATCTCTGGTCAGTTTGGGTCAGCTGTCCTTGTTCTGTCCCCTCCAGTTTCCTGTGCATGCCCAGCTTCTTGCTGGCAGGGCTGTGTGAGAAGCTGAAACCTCCTTGACTTGTTGTAAACACTGCTCAACAACAATTAAAACACTGGTGTGTTATCAGCATTATTCTCATCCTAAATCCGAAACACATCACCGTACCAGTTACCAGCCAAAATCAAGACAGTCATCAATCTGAGAGAATTATTTAACCTTTTCTAGCTTTAATAATATTCCTGTACCTGCATTCTTCTGCCATGTGTAGCAACAGATTAGACACTCAATTTCCCCATCATATAACTTGAGGTATACTATGTCATTTCCATGTTAGCCACATATCTTCCTTGCAAAAAAACTTGGAACATGGTTAGGCATATCAAATAACTTTTGTTTTTGGATTAAATGTTTTGTTTGTTTGTCTTCCCCACACACATATTTTTCCCATTACTCTTTTGGATTACAGAAACGTTAGTAGCTGCATGTTTAAATCCAGCCTGAAAAGCAAAGTGATTGCAGAATACTCACATTAAGAAGAAATACTGGAAAATATTCTATTCTCAGTTTAACTAGTAATAGAGTTGGATTTACACTGTCATGAGAGTTTAACTTGAGCCATCGTTTACAAAGAAAAGTATACTCCCGAATTTTCTGCCAGAAGACTACAGATAATTCACAGATAGTTACAGCCTGCAGACTGTATGATCCCTCCTCCCCTTGTCTTGCAGCAGCATGTAAAAACCTGGAGAGAAGTTAAGAATTAATTTGAAAGCCCAGGCTGCAGGGAGAATGGTGTGCATGATGGGATAGATAAAAACAATAAATAACTATGTCATGCTGATTCTTTAAACCTGGCAGTCTATAAGGTAAAGAATACATCCTCCTGAGAAGTGGAGAAATCAAAAGGAGAACAAAGTGACAAACTGGAATAGAAATTGTTTCAGAACACAGAGATCCACTGGCAAAGACCAAAACCAGGAGCAGAATGTCCAGAAAGCAATATATTTGTATTAATTTCTCCAATCACTCTGTTAACTTTCAGTTATGTTGAAGCAGTAGAAAATACGGTGAATAGCAGAGACTTTAGAAATGAAATCTTATTTTATTCATACTGGTGTAAATTGATTTCAGTGGAAAATATCTAAGTTTTATGATGATATAAAAGAACTGACAGTCATATTTTTCAAAATTGTACGTCTCTTATCAAACATTCTCAATTTTTTTTATACAATCAGAAAACGTGAAAACAATGCTGTCACACCTAGCATGAGATATAGCAAAGAGTTCCAACTTCTGCAAATTAGTGCAGGAAAAAAATGACAAGTGAGAAACATGAGGGAGAAAAACAATGAATGTTTAAAAATTACAAAAAGCTTCTTTAAGTTCATGTTAGCATGGAACATATTCTGAGTGTGAAAAAGGAAAATATTGCTGGAAAAGTCATAGGAATGTGTGAGAGAAGAACTGGGAGGCCAAGGATGTCTTCTTTTTAAAAGCAACACACATGTTGTGCAAAGATGCATTTATGTGCACAATAAGATGATCAGCAAACAGGAATGCAGTTCTCCAAAACTAGAAATAAAAACAGAGGGTGCTTCTTTAGCCAAGATAATTCTATTTCAGTTTTCTACCCTGCTTTTGAATTTGTTGCTGGGAGCACAGGGTGGCATGAAGGAATGTGCAGAAGATTCAGGACTGATATTATCAGTGTGTTGCAGTCAGGAAATAAAACAAACAAAACTCAAATGAACAGCAGAAATAATTGCCGATGAGGAAGTTGCATTCTGAGGAAGTTGCATTCTGATTTAACTAACACCATCAGTGACCAGAAATGCTAGCAAATTAATGGAAGCAAATGGGGACTTAGCACTTAACACAGCAGTTGGCAAGCAAGGCTTTTAGTGCAAGACAATGGTAATGCAATACAGGATATAGACCTCAGCAGTGAGCAGTGTCTGGGGAAAACTGGCTTTTTCAGGAGGGAGGACAAAGCTATCTATGTTTTAGGCTAAAGGAAGTGCTCAGTGTTCCTCCTGAATGCCTAGATGAGAAGGTTTGGGAAGATATGCTCTAGCTGAGCTGCTGAAGGGTTAAAAGGAGGATGCAAGCAGGCTATACAGCCATATGGATGACAAATGAGAGCTTGACAACATTTTATGGACCTGTTTTTATACCCCTGATCATCTCCTTGAGAAACAAGCTGTGGAGGGGTAGAGATCAAACAACCCAGCAGAGCTAGAGCATATCTGCCAATAGGCTCGCTAACACAGCAATAAGGACCTTAAACTATTGTTTTTGTGGGGACTGGAGATCAGAACAAAAGAAATGGAGGAACAGTTGGGAGGAAACACACATGGAACATCTTGAATGTGGAAGTTCTCTCATTTTCTCTGAGAAAACATGACTTGATTAAACACCTCTGTGGTCTGAAGCAGACTCTGGGGAAATGAAATACGCTCATGATACAAGATCAAGTCAGGGGCCACTTAAGCAAACTCAAAATACACTATTTCTGCCTTACAAGAGGGTTTGCATCTGAGGATAGTGACGATGCTGGCTGATGTTGTTCTCAGACTGCTCCTGAGAACAGCAGATTGTATATATATATTCAAGAAGAGAAAGAAGGAAACCATGGGAAAATAACTTTGAGTTCCCAGGAATTTTCTGGGGGCAAATCCATTTAGAAACCATTTACAGGCACATGAAGGACAAAAAGGTAATGGGAAACAGGTGGCATGGTTTTATTGACTTACAAGCCTGGTTGACTTCTGTGAAAAGATACTTTGCTCAGTGCTTGTGATTGTGTTTTTGGTGAAGTTTTTAAAAATATATGAATATATGCCACAGGATTCTCATAGTGAAGCTGTTGACCCATGAAATATGGGTGGACTACAGAGTGGTTGGAAAACTGTCACAAAGACTAGTAGACATGGTTACAATTGCAGCTACCGTCCAGTTACTGGTGGCATTGCCTATGGGTTGATACTTAACTTGTACTTTTTAGTGTCCTGCTTAATGGATCTGGGTGGTGAAACTGAATGACAACTTCAGTGAGTTCACAGAAGATCCCAGGCTGGAAGCCTCATCAGTTTGCTGTACTGGTCTACATTTAGTGGGAAACTGGCAGGCTGGAGATATGAGCTGACAGAAACTGCCTGAATTTCAATGAAGACAAACAAATTTTTCTGTGCCTAGGTAAGAATAACACCACACAACAGTACATGATAGGCACCAGCTGCTCAGGAAACAGCTTACTAGAAAGGGATCTGACAATCTTCATCAACAAATTGGACAGGAGTCAGCTATGTACCCTTGCACCAGTGAAGACTAATGGCATTCTGGACCGCATCGGCAAAGTGTAGCCAGTTGGTCAATGTAAGTGATAATCACTACCTACTTGGCTTTTGCAAGACTGCAAGTAGACAAATGTATCCAGTCTTGCATTTCTCTGTACAAGAAATTCCTTCAGTGGAGTCCCAAGTTGATTAAAGAGTAAGTATGAGAGGAGGCCAAGAAAACTGGCTTTGTTCAGCTTGAAGAAGTGAATGCGGACAGAGCCAGTTTCTAACAAACACTGAAAGAGCAGGAGGTCATAGCTATAAACTGCAGCAAACTAAATTCCAGTTAGTTATAAGGAAGGCTTTATTTTTATTTTTATTTCTTTTTACCACAAGAGTGATCAAACACTGGAACAGGTGGCCTGGGAAAGATGCCAAACTATCATTGGTGTTATCTGAAGTTTGAGAGGGTCCAGAACAAACTGTTCTGAATTCAAAGTTGCTTCTCTTTTGAGCACAGATTTGACTCTCAGTGTTCATTCCAACATTTTAATTTGCATTAAATTATAACTGAATTAAAATCACAAAGTCTTAGGCTGTTTTGTGAAAGAAAAGAATCTCTATTTCTGCTTATAGTACCTAACCTTACTATGAGGGCTACTCTAAAAGTAATGCCTCCTGTTTTGTTAGTTTAGCCCATGATGTCAGAGGTGGTATGGCAGTAGAGGCTGAACCTTCCCATCAATGTTCTGTTACATTTTGTTGCCATGTGACAGATGGCAGCCTGACAAAATGGTATCTGACATGGTAGTGGATATGAAGCAAAAGCTGTTTCATTTAATTCACCTATGTGGAAAACATTGCATTCATTGACATTCATAGACACTTGCTGAACATTTATGGAGACCAAACAGTGGATGTGAGTGCAGTGAGGCAGGGTGTGGTGCGTTTCAGCAGTGGACAGCAACAGTGGGCCACCTGCACTGGTGTGGATTTTTATGAGTGCAGCATGCAAGCTCTTATTCATCACTGGTGAAAATACATAGCTAATAGTGTTGACAAGGTTGAGAAACAGTGTTTAGTAGCTGAGAATTTGCTCTATCAAATAGTGCTGTTGTGTTCTTTGTAACTTGTATTCTCCATGGAAATAAATAGGAAGAATTACTTTCATTTAAAAAAAAAATGCATTTTCCATCACCTGATACTTAAATTTGAAATAAAATATTTTGAAGAACAAACAATTTTCATTCAATCCTAATTAAAAATACTGTGGGGGTGTATTGCGTATAGCATGGAGCTGCAAAACAATGACTTAATAGAATAGGGAAGAATAAAATATTCAGGTTAGAAGAGATTTTCAAAGATCATATAGTATGGGGAAGAAGAAAGAGAAAGGTATAAAAAAAAGTTACAAAACATACAAAACTAGATCCATACATATGGATCTAGACTAAGGAAGAAGAAGCCATTGACTTGAACATCACACTCCTCCAATCCATACTGCACATAGAGTCATAGAATCATAGAATTGCTCAGGTTGGAAAGGACCTTCAAGATCATCAAGTCCAACCGCAACCTAACCATACTGCTCTAACAACCCACCGCTAAATCATGTCCCCAAGCACCACAACCAAATGGTTTTTAAACACATTCAGGGATGGTGACTCAACCACCTCCCTGGGGAGCCTGTTCACAACCCTTTCTGTAAAGAAGCTTTTCCTGATATCCAACTTAAACCTCCCCTGGCACAACTTGAGGCCATTTCCCCTTGTCCTGTCACCCATCACCAGAGAGAAGAGACCAGCCCCACTCTCACTGCAATCACCTTTCAGGTATTTGAAGAGAGCAGTGAGGTCTCCCCTCAGCCTCCTCTTCCCCAGGCTAAACAGCCCCAGTTCCTTCAGTCGCTCCTCACAGGGCATATTCTCCAAGCCCTGCACAAGCCTTGTTGCCCTTCTTTGGACCTGCTCCAGCACCTCCATGTCCTTTCTATACTGAGATGCCCAAAACTGAACACAGTACTCGAGGTGAGGCCTCACCAGTGCTGAGTACAGGGGCAGGATTACTTCCCTAGTCCTGCTCACCACACCATTCCTGATACAAGCCAGGATGCCATTGGCCTTTTTGGCCACCTGGGCACACTGCTGGCTCATATTCAGCTGACTGTCCATCAGCACACCAAGGTCCCTTCCTGTCAGGCAGCTTTCCAGCCACTCCTCCCCTAGCCTGTAGGGTTGCCTGGGGTTGTTGTGACCAAAGTGCAGGACCCGACACTTGGCCCTATTGAAACTCATATGGTTTACCTTGGCCCATCAATTCAGTCTATCCAGGTCACATGGCTGATAATTCATATAAATCTCCACCCAGGATACAACCACTGACCTTAGGACACTGAGGAGCAGGGGAAAGTGTAGAAGCTGTTTATAGAACAATTTTAACTGCGCCTTTTTAAAAATTATTATTATTATTTTATTTTACTTTTTTTTTCTGTAACAGATCTGGGATAATGATTAGACTCACAATATTCCAGTAATAAATTCTTGGCTTTTCTTACATAAGAGTTGTGCATCCACTTTGTCTTTAAACAAAGTTTTGAGTGTAATAGATTTAAGTATCTTACCTGTCCTGGTTTTCAGTACAACTTGTTTTACAACACTGGCTACACACCTGTATATGTTCCTATGTTTTCATTGTAGACACACCTTATAGGAAGTACTTCACACATTTAAACTATGTTTAATATAAGGTAACAGGCAGCATTTCAAACATATTTTTTTGTTCTTTACATTGAGTATGTACATAATTTTTTTCACCATCACTGAGCTAAAGCACCTCTCCTCTTTCTGGTGATGCACAGAGTCAATATGTACTTAGGAAACTGTGAGTCTGTTGAGACAGCACTGCTACACAGCATGTCTTGAGTTGCACTTATAAAAATTGAGTAAATAATATGTGAAATAAGGAAAATCTACTCAAACGTATTTACACATCAGATATACACAAACCCTTAAGAACTTAAAAGTAAAAAACTTCTAATACTGCAGGTGAAATTCTGGACTGCTAGCAGAATGCTCTTTGCATTTCTAGTGTTAGAAAACTTCCTATGGGCAATAAGTAGAGACTGGGTAGAAAGCAGGGCTCTTAGCACAACATATAAAAGCAGAGGTGCTCCTTTCTTACTGCACCCTCTATGGCCAACAAATAAAATATTTTGAGAAAGTTCTTAATTATTCCTTTTGCAGTCTTTGGTCACCAGGACACAGTGAAACCTGTAGCTATTCTATAGGTTTGATGAAAGGAGATTCTGCAACACAGCCTGAGAGATCAAAGGCTTAACTCTCTATTTTCCTTTCCCTGGCCTCTGTGGCCAAGCAATACCTGGCATGCAGCTTTGGCTCTAGTCCTATTTGTTTCCATAAAACCTTTTTGATTTGTATTAAGTACTCAAAGTTGGGTTCACTGCGTCAAATTTGTGCTACCATTTAATTTCTTATTCATTATCTGAGAAGAAATTCTCTTCCTTGCCTTGCATTTTTAGGTATATATAAAGGTGGCATGTGTGCTTGGAAGTATGTTTGTAGATATAAATATGCACTTAAATATTGCAAGAACAGGAGAAAGAACATACACTGAAAGGTTAAATGTGTTTGTATATAAAGATACATATAAATAAAAACATGGAAGCATCCATATACGAAAAAGCATTCATATACTGATATACAATCCTACAAAATAACATTTCTTAATTTTATGTGTAATACAAAAATGAAGAAAACATCTTATATTTTTGATATGTCCTAATAAGCAGCCAACATTTAAAAACCCATAAATTCTCATCCAGTTATGCTGTGCCTCCAAATGTCTCCCAGCCTCCTGCAATCTCATGTGTTCCTTTTTATATCTTACCCATATATCTACTAACTCATTCAACTTCAGTTAAATCAATTACAAATCCCCATGGTACCCTAATTAGTGAAAAATACTTAACCATATCTATCAATAATTATTTTGAATATCTCATAATGTCATAGATGGAAAAACACTCAAATGAAAACTAATTAATTGCTATCAACAAAATGAAGAGATGCTTACATCTCAAATACCATCACACCCCCATGATTAGCTAACACATTTTAAATGAATGCAAGTTATATCACGGAAAAAAAATGAAAAGTGAAGTGTTACCTGTGAAGACACTTCTACTCTGGTGAAATGAGGGAAAAACTTCTTGCTCTGACCTCAGGTTGTACTTATCACAAATCTCAATCACAGCTTAATAAAGTGAAAAGAGAGATTTCTGAATAACTTTTTTCTCTTACAGTTAAATGAAGAACCATTGTGACAAAGTAGGCAGTGACACAGAAAAGTAATAAACCATGCAGTAGCTACCATTGGTGCTGTTGTGCAGACACTGTTTGCAGTATCTTTGCAAGAAAGGATTTGGGCATGTCATCTCTATACCTGGCAAAGTGAGAAAGATTTGATCACTAGGAAGGCTTTCTACTAGTGATTCTTGTCACATATCATGTGAAAGCAACAGATTGTCTCTGTTGGGAGGAACTGAAGTCACTGAAATATGCTCTGGTCTTATGCAAAGGAGTGTTTTGTAATGGTTATGATGCAAACTTAGGTTAGTGAATTAAGTTGCAAATTTTTGTATTACTATGATATTGACAAACATCACTATAAGAAGCATTGTAAGAATAAGAATTTCAACAAACACCAAAGTTTCTTTGCAGGTGGTCAAAGGCATTTCAGTGAAGTTGATACAGTCATTAACTGATGTGAACACTATTATAACAGAATCTTCCCAAAATTAATATTTTTATGTCCATGTCTCTTGAAGTCCTTTACCAGCCTTCTTGGGTCCATTCCTATCACCTGGTTAGGGGACAAAAATGTTTTTCGAGAAGATCAAGCATTGACCAGGGTGGGAAGGGGAGGAAAACATTTATTTCAGAAGCAGAAAGAAACCTTTATTTAAAGAAATGTTTCCATCTCAAAGCCCTGAAAATGATAGTACCTTTCTGCTCCATTGTATTCTTCCTTGTCTACTGCCATATCTGGCTGAAATAAATCTCCTTTTCCTAGTAAATGTATTCCCACCAGGAAATAACAGGTTATATCTAGATTTGTTAATCCAGATTCTATGCATAACATTGTGAGTTTGTGGAATATTGGATAAAAGAAAATAAAGACTGGTAATGAAATGTTCTTAATTCATACTCACTTCACTTCCTCCATCCTTATATTCTGTTTTTCTAATTTAATTTTGCTAATCAGCATTCTTTTTTATTCTCAGTTAAACTTGCAACCTTTTCCCATTTGAATACCTACCAGATGATATGTCATTGAACACCAACAAAGTTACTTACAAATTCTGTCACTAAGTTGTGCGAAAGAACTGTACAGTGACATTAATATACAAATTTAATAAAAGATTGACCATAACTCAGTCAGGAGCAGAGTACTTGGACAGTGATAACTGCCTAATTAACAAGACTGGCAGAGGAAGATAGCATTAAAGTACAGTATTGTAAATGAAAACAGACTGTTTGGTTCTAAGCACAGACATATTTCAGATTTCTTTTAGTTTCTTGTTTGTCAGTAGTATTTATCTGAGCTGGCATTAACCTTAGAACTAAATTTATGAATTCTTACTGAGCACAAATTTGAGTCTGAACAGGTAACTCAACTTTTCACTCTTCGACTGAAGAACTGTGTGATAATTTGGTTTCATATTTGACAATGTACCAGTTGGGTTGTTTGATTTTTCTTATAATGAGAATACACAGTAGAACTGATTTTGTTTCCACTTGCAATAATTTGAGGCTGGAGCGATACAGCAAACAGACGTGTAGAATAGCATTTGCTCTTCACAGTTTTAAAGGGAGTCCTCATCCATTTTCAGATGAATGAAATAATACCATGTCATGGACTTAGTCTTATAAAAATCAGTGACATAAAATTATGATTATAAGACATACATCCAACAGAGAAAACACCTTTTCCAATTTATACAGTTAAAATTCATCTCAGAAGAAATTGCAGTTTTCCTTTTGAACTTCTTTCAAGCACTGACAGGCTGAGACAAAACTTGAGATGAAATGTGAAACAGAGAAAACAACTCACTGAAGGAAGTCCAATGAAACAACAAACATATTTGGTAAGATAAACATTGATTCATCATGAATGTTTTTCCGTGGGAAAACCATTACACAGTCATACACGATTCTGGTCCCCCAAAAGAACCTTTTCTTTTTCCCACAGATGTTGTTTAAGCATAACATCTAATTACATTTAAAGATACAGTCAAGTTTTGATTTTATTGGAATGGCGGTAAAGAAAATAAAAGACAGTAAGCCATTTTTTTCTTCACTGCCTGTGAAATGCTAAGATGCTTTAATTCTTTTTTCTCCGTGGCAATGTTTATTTTCATACCTACTAATTTGAAAAGTCACTCTTGTGCAGCATTATAGACTAGTTTGTGTGCACTGAACCCTTTATAACGCATGCCATGGTCTTATCAAAACTGATCAAGGGTATCCGATTTAAAACCTTCTGCCATTTTCAACCATTTCTCTAAAACCATCACTTGCAAGTCTAAAGAAAACAATAGTGCCAGTATGCCACATCAAGAAACTTGCCCTATTATACAGGTTTTAGATAAATGAAAAGTTCACTTGCAAAATCCCAACCCACATGTTATGTGAGGCTGTTGTTGTTCACTACACAGAAACATATAAAAAGAGTAAAAAATGTAGTTTTGTACACATCTCTGTAGATATTGTTAGAGTAAAGGGAAAAAGTCCTCTATAGTATTCTGTTATCCTCTCTATTACAGTATGCATTATGCATTATGCGGCTATGTGTCTTGATGTACACTCAAGTGGGGTCTAAACCACTTAAAAATCTGTTCTCAATTCTTCTCATTCAAGCTTCTTTTTCTCTCAAAAAAGGACAAAGAAAGAAAAAAAAAGTTATTTCAGATAACCTCTGATTAAAATTTATCATTAGAGGCATTAGAATATACACGCAATAAAGTACCCATCTGTAACAGTACATCTATAAATCTAGTATGAATATTAGGTGATGCTAAACTTCTACTGGTAAAGCTGAGCTATTCTCACTTACTTAACCATCAGTAGGAATCTATAGTGTGGCTTTTTCAACTTGACAATGAGTAATAGAGAAAACAGTGGAAATAATGTTTGCTATTTAAAAGAAAAAGTCATTTGATAAAAAAGGGAAGGGCTACTAAGGAAACTAACCAGGTATGTGAAATAGCTGTAAGGTCATTGAAGAAAAAAAGTTGGTAGTGGATTTGTCCAGTTTAGAATAATAAAAAAACATGTTTATGGATATATTTATCTAGATGTATATGGATATATTGAAATCTGGAGTAAAATAGAAAAATTTCCAAAAAATTTCCAAATGTTACAATGTTACTCCAAAAAGGAGTGAGAGGGATTTGGCAAAATGCAAAATGCAAAAAAAAAAAAAAGAGCAGAAAGAGACATAAACATGATAGCAGTATACACAGAATGCACAATTATTTAAAAAAATGCAGGTCAGGTCTACTCATACAGATTGAGTAAGAACAGTTTTAAAGTAGAGGGCAAAATATTTAACAGGTAATTCAAATAATTTGTTTGTTCTCAATAGTATGAATTCCTGTTGTTTCTAAATGTCAGGATCAGAATCAAGGTCAAGTCACTGTGAAAACTAGGGAGAAATTAAAAAGATGCATCTAGCAAGCGTTAAGCATATATATTTTCAAGGGTAATATTATAGAAAAATAATTAGTCAAATCAAAGTCATAATTAAACTGCATGCATGAGTTAAAGGCAATATTATTTTAAATAAGTAATAGCTCAGATAATAAACTACAAACAAGCAATCAGAACACAGAATCAGAAGTTTGAATATTCAGTATTTCACCCAGTCCACCCCTCTGTTCAAGGCCAGATTAACTACACTTTGTGTCACTCCTGACACTAACCTGTTCTTAAAACATCTAGTATTTTGGAAAGCCCAGGCAATTCATTCCAGTGCTTGACTATACTTCTTTCTAAAATATTTTCCATTAGTATCTAAACTAAATCTTTCTTGCTGCAATATGCATCCATTTGTTTTTGTCCTATTCATCACTGTCATAGAGAAGAGATTATTCTTTCATCTTCGCAGCAATCTTTTTAGCTTGTTTTTACATTCAAAATCTATTTCCTTATTTCCTTTCACCTTCTTTATCCTAAACAACACAAATTCATTTCGTTTTCTCTCATGGATCACATTTTAAGGACTTCATATTTATTTTCATTGTTCATAATTGCAAGCAGTCTATATCTTTCCTGGAATACTGTTTTTCCTTTGCCAAGCAATAGATACTGCCTTGGATCATGTGTATGCCAAACTTCTAGACTGGTACTGAGGAAACTGCCCATTTTTTGTACTTTTTTGTTGTTGCAGTTCCATAACGTGTAATTCACAGCTATCTTGTCATCTACTTGGCATAAAATCATTACCTAAAGAAGTCCTAGCCAATTGTTCCACCTTTTGTTTTTTTTTTAACCACTATTTCTGATGAGGGTCATTGCACGTAACCCTACTGAATACCATCCAGTTCTTACACTGACCATCTTTCTAATTTGCCAGAACAATATTGAATTCAGAGCTTGTTCTTCTAAAACATGTGATTTGTAGTCCACTGTTACTTGTATCATTATCAAGTTAAATAAGGTGTTGCTCTGTTACGCAGAATAGATTATTAGCCTCAAAACTAGAGTAGATCTCTGCAGAACCTCACTCAGTAGATCCTACATGGAGTAGCTCTCAGTAGAGTTTATATCGATCTTCTAATATTTTCTCCTAGTTATCCACAAGAATGTAATCTGAAACAGTGTCAAAAAGCTTTATTATATTCAAGACATAACTTGTCTACTTTTCTCTTTATCCATAAGGCATGCATGCCTGTTACAGGAGGATGTCTGACTGAGTTGACATATTTGGTTCATAGGAACTCCCCACTGCCCATTACTCACTTCGTCACTTTGTCGTAAGTGCTTCCAAATAGTTTGATTGCTTTGCTCTCCAGCTGGCATACACAGAATCATATAATTTAACAGTGCCAGGAAACTGAAAGAAGCAGCTCTTTTACTTCAGCATTACCACTGCTTAAGAATGTCTCTTTCAAGAGAGCCTACCTAATCTGTGCAGCATATAAACCTCCATTCTTGTTTGAAATCTGAACTAAAACATTTGGCTTGTTTTGTATTACTTGGTACTAAGGAAATTATTTGATTTATATCATGGTTAAAACCAAGAATTATTAAATCTCCCCCTCTCTTTTTTTTTAATACTTAATTTATCAAAAACATACAAAACTGTTTCATAATAATATTAGTTAAATCATAGTTACGTATTATATAGAAGCACTACTATTTTATTTTTTTCATGAATTAAGAAAATCTAGAGTCTTACCAGAGATGTGTTAGATTTCAGGGTTACTTATCAGCTGCAGCCATGTTGTCCAACAGCAGACAAATGTATTCAGTCCTGACATTTACTCTTACAAGATCTCAGGAAAAATGAATAAGTGGAGGACCTTGATACAACACAGAAAATGTTGCCCATCTATTTCATAGCCTTGTTCACTCTTTCTCATGGATCTTTGATCTCTTTCTCATGGATTCTGTGATCGCTTAGCTATGGCTTGGCTTCTGTGATGGAAGGTCTCTTCATAACTGCGCCCAAACAAGGTCTTCAGTATGAGATCTGTGTATCTGTTGTCTTGAAAGAACGGAGCTGAGGATAATCTGCCTCATACTTTTCCATAGATGTTCATCCTTTTTGTATAAATTCCATAATCCAGTATAACTATATATCACATATTTCCAACTATACCTGATCTTGTTCTGATATTAGCCTAGAAATATTTGTACGTAAGTGCATATGAGACTGAAGAGATAGCAAAGATAGCTTGAGGAATATTTTCAAAATAATTTTAGTTTACTGAAATCCTGTGAAAAAGGTCATCATCCTTTTAAGAAGTCAGCAATTGCATGTGTTTATTTCATTAATACACCCTCACAAATCCATTAGTCACAGAAGAATATACTGAAAATTTTCAGTACAAACAGAAAACTGCTATTTAAAAAAATCAGTTGTACATGGTACTAGTTATTCCAAGTAAGGTGTTCAGAGGTTCAGAACAATAGATGCAGTAAATGGCCTTTGGGTTGGCTGCATGGGACTTCAGACTCAGACAAACTCCTAATCCCCCATTATGAAGAGTTTTCCATTCCAAACTCTGTAACAAACAGCCACTAAAAAGACAGCAGACAGATTCTCTGCTTTGTTGCAAGAAAAATAAGTGTTTTTGCAACACAAAGAAGCAATAGTTGCCTAGTCTGGGTTAGGGAAGAGTTCTGCTTCATCAGCACTTTATGGCGAGAAATGCTGCTGTTTCATGCTGAGAGTTAGAAAAGGGGGACAGTGAGAGGAAGTGTTCTCATAAGCTGCAACATGCTAAGCTATCCTCTCTTTCACTGGCAGTTCAGTGAGTTCCCTCTCACATACAAATTGCTCCATTAAATATTTAAGCCACCTTCGTGCCATTTATAATTTGTTAAATTATGATTCAGGTTCAAAACTAACTGTGATTTTCCAATTATTCAAATGTAAAATACACCCTTTTCTATTATAGAGACTAAATTTGTCTCATTATATAAAGCAGCAGGGAAAAAGTATATTTTACTATAGCTAAGAAAAGTGCAAGATGCTCAATAGCACCCAACAAGATGCTAATCTTGTTGGGTTACTAATTTGTAATTGATCACTAGAGCCTGAAGGTTCACTAATTGAATATTACAAGTTAAATAACCTTTCTCCTTTGCTTTTAATTGATGCTGGCCACTTTCTTTAGAGTTAATTTGATTATATATGTGAAAATATATTTTTGTTAATTTTAATATCATTACAATGCTTAATATGTGCTAATGAAGGGATCCTGATGTTCATGATAAATTTTTTATGGCAAAGGCAACATAGTTTATGACATACAATCTACATACACAACGAGGGTATAAAAATTGGAATAGGAATTAAAGTTTTTCCAGGTGTCTCTCAGTTTTGCTCTCACCTTCTGAAGTAAGCTGTTATTGAGAAAATTGTAAATTATGAGTCTGTGGTTAAGCTGGAGTATGTGAGCCACATAAATGGTAGCAGCCAAGGCACCATTATTTAGACTTGACACAAGACATCCAATAGCAATTAAGCACATGTGAGGAGAGGTTTAGAGATGCAGGTTTGACCAGCCTTAAGAGAAAATGATCTTACTGTTTTCTGAACTATCTAACGTGGGGAGGAATGTAGATTTGACAGAAGTCTTCTCATGGTGTGCAGTGACAGGCAGCAAAAAAACCACTTAGACAATTAGAGACTGGGAAACACTTCACTGTGAGTTGGATAAATACTGTCACAGCTTGCCTAAAGCAGCTGTAGGTTCTCCATCCTAGTAGATATTCAAAATGAGTCTGGCTGTAGCCCTGAGCAATCTGAACTTGCCTGGTCATGCTTTGAGCAGGTGGTTGGGTACCTACCTCCTTAGGTTCCTTCCAAGCTACCTGTTTCTACTGTTCAAGGAAAAGGTGTCCTCAGGTGTGAAGCAGAAGGTATCATGATTTCACTCTTTGTTGCAGTTGAATCATCATGATGGCTACTTCTGTACAAGCAAAGGGGAAGTTAATGTTCAAGCTTGAGATCTTATTGGGTGCTTCAGTAAAAGGAATGAGCTGGCACCCTGTGGGAAAGTCCAGGAGTACTGTAGCAAATCATGAACTGTAGCAACTACTGAGTTGCCCTAAGACAGTGTTTCTGCACTTTCACTGAGCAGATGCTTTTCTGTGAGCACTGTACTGCAGAAACACCTCCTCAATTAATCTTGTAGAGGGGAGATGAGTTTTCTAATTCCTTTAATCTATAGCAGTATCTCTCACCCTAGGCAATGTCTGAACCCTTCTTTTCTTTTGGCTCAAAGCTTGCTTTCTGAGGTATGTTTTGTGATAAGACTCTAACTTACTTACCAAGGAGACAAATGGTGGGTGTCACCGTGTGGCAATCAACATCAACCGTGTGAACATTCGAAAGCATTTCCTTCAGGGCTGTTTGCCCCAGGAAGAGAGTGCTCAGGAGTATTTACTGGCGGAAGATCTGGCCTGTGACCAAGTAGCACCAGCTTGGTATGTGAGACTGGGGAATGATACCATCGTATCCTGTGAAAAACAGGATGCAGGTGGGCACCTTCCTGCTCCCTCTTATCTGCTGGCAAGGCCCGGAAGATGGGTTTTCTGCTGAGATCCCAAAGCCAGAAGCTGCCACTCCAGAGAGAGCTGACTCGACCAATTTGGACTTATAAATAAGTTCGTACTGCTGTTGGAGGGTGTCGTCGACCAAAGGGGTTGTCGACCGAAGGGGTCGTCGACCAAAGGGGTTGGTCAACCAAAGCGGTTGGCAACCGAACAACAAGCCCTGATGACCCATCACCTGAGAAGATCAACGTCAGCGCTACCAACAACGCTGGACCCCTGGTGGTGACTCTCTCTCTTGCTTTCTACAAAGACTCCTTGCTTTTTTATCTCTTTTCTATCGCCCACCTTCCCTTCCCCATCTCCCTAAGCTACTAGGATTTGTAATAAACTGGTCGGGCTAACATTTGACCCGTTGTGTCTTAATCTCGCCGTCGGGTATACATATATTAAAAGAACCCCTTCTCCCTCCTGTAAATTGGAGCGAGACAGGCAAGCATGCTGTTTATTCTGCTTTCTTCTCCCTTCTAATTTAGGACTTAAAATAATGACATGGTTGCAGAGTTGCTTTTTTTTATTTTGATTTTTTTTTTTAACATTGACGGACAGTGAACTAAGACTAGTATTGGAAAAATAAAAAAGCACTCATACAACTGAATGAATTCAGTTTCTTTTCTGAACAGTAGAAAATAAGGACCTTATAACAAAGAAATGCTAAATTCATTGTCAAATATATGCGCTGATAACAAATGTTAATTTGGAGGATGAGATTAGGAAGGAATGGGACTGAAGTCATAGGAATTCACATATTTACCTTTTTTTATTTGTATGTATGTGCATAAGTCTACCACTTACAGAGACAAAAATCTAAAACATACTCTGAAAAACTAGGTATAGAAGAAAGTGTATGTGATGTGAGGCAAGGCATAGTGGGCAAAGAAAGAAAACATATAAGCTAAAAATATTGTCACAAACAGTGACAAAACTTAATTCCTAATTAAATGTAATTCCATTTATCCTTCACTTTCTACTATATATATAGTAAGGCTAAGTTACTGGCTAAAATTAATGAGATGATAATCAGATTTTAAATTAGAAACTGTCTATCTCAAGAGGCGAGAATCCTGTTTGCAATGAATTTACATGGTAAGTGGGGAAAATATTATCTTACTAGTGTTTGTGCCTCGTCCTCAGAGGGCACAGCAACCTCAATATTAATTTGCTTTAGTGGCAGTGGGAGATGTTAAGTGTTTTGCTGGACTGGATTCCTTCAGTATGATATATACAAAACAGAGTAGCTTTGATATAAACAAATTAATGCTCAATTATCTAAATAATGAGAAAGTTCTAATATGCTTAAAGAAACTTGAGAATATTTTAATGTTAACTGATCATACCTAGGGTTGCCCATGGCACTGATCTATTATCATTTATTTAAGCTTTGGATTGACAATACTTTTTTTCCTAGGACAGTAGCTTGAAAAACTCTTTGAGTCATTGTCTTTTGAGAACAATGTTTAGTTTGAGCTAATTATATACCCTAAGGGTTAAGTTTCATCAAGAAACTGTTTCCTATCCAGTAGCAGTTATCTCCCATTTAGTAATGTCATCTGTAATGCTAAGAATTTAAATCAGAATTAATTTATTTGGGATGTCATACATATAAATGCTTTAAAACTTGGTGGATTTTTCTTTTTATAAATAACAATATATTTTACTACATATGTAAAAGTGTAAGATGTTTTACTACATATGTAAAAGTAAAAGATTATGAGATTGAAGATTCAAAATCTGACCTCATATTGTTGTGCAGTTTTATTTTAATTTGAATTCATTAGATTTGATCTGGGAAATGCTTCCTGTAAGCTTTGAGAAGGAAAATAAATTTCAAGAAATCCTTTTCAGCAGAGTTCTGTCCATCCTTTTACAACTGTATGTTTAACAACAGTAGCATCAGTGAAAGGGAACAGTGGAGTCCATTAACTGAATCATCCAGACTGCCCCACCTTCTCCCAGTTTAGATAAGAGTAACTCTTAATTTTTCTAATGCTCATGAAGCAGCACTGTTCTTTTTGTCTGTCTTCAGTCCCTGAATTTTGTCTCAATGCCAATAATTTCAGGTTCTGTAGTTTGTTCTAAGTGTTTTTCTGTTACCCAGGAGTAGAAAGACACCATGTTAACAACAAAAACTGATGTCAGACTTTTCTATATGATCTTTCTGTTTTTCTACCTATATGCCTTACAGCTACCCAAGGCTCATACAGGAAGCAGAATTAGGATTTAGTCTCTCCTTTGCAAAGCTATTCTGAGCCTGGAGATTACATCAGCGTTCGTAGCACTGCTGTTACGCAGGCAGTGGTGATAGTGGTATCCACACAGCCAGTAACCATAGAGATGATATTCAGTAAGATCAAAAGCTTGGTGTTGAATTTCCACAGCAATGCTGATACAAAAGTTTTTCAGAAGAGATGTTCTTTTTTTCCTCTTAAACATGGCACAACCACAGGAACTATTATAAAAATTGACTGCAATGCAGTACCTAGAATCTCTAAGGAAGCTGTGAGATACTGTATTATGGGGAAAGGAGGATGTGTCATAAATCCAATGAGATGATGATCAACACATTGTATGCTCTTAAATTGTCCTATAGTGATGTTTCAGAAGAAACTTAGAAGCAACAACCTTTGAAAAATGCATTAAGGAATACTATATATGTACAACAGCAACATTAGAACAGAACATGACAACTGAATGTTTCTATAAGCATGGGGGAATGTGTTAGTTCTATTACTACTGTTCGCTTCACTGGCATTCCATTGTGAAGTTGAATTATGTTTCAGACATAATAAAATAATAAACAAAATAACAACAGAAGACTGTCTTAAGGAGGGAGAAATGTCAATTGTGCACTTCAGATAGAAGTCAGATGTGAATGATTAAATACAAGTACGTTGTCATCAGCATCTAAATATGAAACCTGATGGTATTTTGCACTTCCCGATGTTTTAGGAAAAAAATGATTAGAATTAATGTGTTAACAGATACATCCTTCCTTTAGAATTCTATGTCAGTGAAGAATTAGCAGTATAAAATTTACCAGTGAAAGCAGTTTTATCCTGATGAAAACCAGCAGTCTCTGTAGAAACATAGTAGTAACTGACATCAACTAAAGCAATACTATATGAGGGTATTCCAGTGTCATCAAAAAAATATCAATTCACATAAATCAGATGAGGTTTGACTCTCCTACACTGCCTAAGCAACTAGAAGGTTATTCAAATGATTTTATTTGCATCCTTATTCAATCCAAAGAAATATTCATGGAAAAGATCAAATTTAAAATTTGAGGATTGATGGTGATAATGCATTTTATTTGGATATCTATGATGCAGGGCCATATTGAGATGAACAGTGCACTGGTATAAATTTATCCACATGGAATTTATAAGTCTTATGATTAACAAGTTTCTACTAAGGAGGGTCATAGTGTTTCTCTGCTTTTCACTGTGTGATATATATATTACACTCTTGTTACAAATCTCTTTTCTCTACTTTTCAGAGTATGATTTATGTGTTGTATTCTTTTACTACAAACCTTGTTTCTTTACATTTCATTATATAACATATTGAGAATACAGACTGAAATGATATATTTAATATAGTGCAGATTAAAATGTAGAGAAGCATAGGGTTTGTAGCAAAAGAATAGTTTGTAGAAGCCAGTAGCTGTGGGAGTCAAGCACAACTTTCTTTAAGAAATTTACTCCCCCATTATTACATAATAGTGGGACTGAAAGTTTCTTAGTTTTTGTGTTGGCAAAAGTTAGAAATTCTCATGCATATGAGGCCTCACCTGGAGTACTTTGTCCAGATGTGGTGTCCTCAGCACAGGAGAGATGGGGACCTGCTGGAGCACGTCCAGAGGAGGGCCACAAAAATGATCCATGGAATGGAACACCTCTCCTACAAGGACAGGCTGAGAGAGCTGGGGCTATTCAGCCTGAAGAAGAGAAGGCTGCGAGGTGACCTGATAGCAGCCTTTCAGTATCTAAAGGGGAGCTACAGGAAAGAAGGGCACAAACTCTTTAGCAGGATCTGTGGTGAGAGGACAAGGGGAAATGGTTTCAAGCTTAAAGAGGGTAGGTTTAGGTTAGATATAAGGAAAAAGTCTTTTACAGTGAGGGTGGTAAGGCACTGGAACAGGCTGCCCAGAGATGTGGTTGATTCCCTGTCCCTGCTGGTTTTCAAGGCTTTTTAAGGTGAGGCCAGATCAAGCCCTGGGCAACCTGATCTCGCTGTGGATGTCCCTATTAATCGCAGGGGATTTGGACTAGATGGCCTTCAGAGGTCCCTTCCAACTTTAAGGATTCTTTGATTCCATATACAACTGCTCTGTCATTATCAGTAAATGAATCTTTAAGTTATTGCAACAATTAGCAAGGAAAGCTTTGAAGCACACATATTGTATCAGAGACATCACTGTCTACAAAAGGAAATCAGAATGCAGTGGAGTGCCGTGCAGATTTATCCATGTGAAATTCATTACAGCCAAAGTAACTAAGTTTCAAATCACGTTAAACATGATTTTGGCATGCTATTTATTATATCTATAAGCATAGTCCCTCTAGAGAGAGAGCACTCACAATATCTTCCCAGACTGAGTTTAATTTTTCTAAGCTGGAAATCATTTGTTAGCTGTAGTAGGAATAACAATAAAGAGACATCAATGAAAAACAAAATGAACAGCAACAACAAAAAAATTAAGCCACCCTCAGCCTTTAAGAAAAGATTACCTTCTCCTTGAGAGGTGCTGCTTATCTGAGTCATCATTTGCAGGAGTGGGCTTTTGGTACTTATATCCCTCTTGGATCATGAGTCATGCCTATAACTGACAGTTTAATTCTCACAGGTGTGAGTGTTCCTTCAAGAGTTTGAGATTCTTGATGACTCTGTTCCTGTTTAGTAATACTGAGAATGGAAATCATTACTGCTTCAGTCCCGCTACCATACAGCAGCCACTGATGGGAGTTGAAACTGTACATGCTGTCTTTTATAGCCCACTGCTCCTCAAAATAAGACTGACTTGGGAAATCAATGCTTTAAGAGTACCTTATACTAATTTCCAGCACTTCTGTGTGGTGGGAGGTGCAATCCTTCTGCTACTTGGCATAAACCAGGGTTTAGACTTCTACAGAGCAGCCCATGCCATTGCTACTTGTCAAGAAGGCAATGAAGAAAAACACTGTATCATGGCAATAAACCCTTAGAAGAGGCTGGAGCAAGGAGAGGAAAGTTTGAAGACTTCTGCAAGCATGTACATGCTGTAAGAAAGCAGCTTTTGCTGAGGTGTTTCAGCAAAAACTGCAATGTGATGTGTAATAGAATCCTATGTTGGGATCCAGAGAGAGAGAGCACTAAAGGGAAGGGAGGAAGCAGATACAGGAAGGGAGGAAAATCTGGACTAGGGTAATTCAAAATGTTATATCCTTCTCTGTCCTTGGAGTTTCCATTTAAAATAAAATGTCACAGAATTGGAAGATCTTTTTACATAGGTTCTGCTTAATAGAGTGTCTTTCTCTGTAATGTTATGTCTATTGGAGTTTTTTTTTTATTATTTAATATTTATTTTATTAACTCTTTCTCCTTTTTCAATTTTGGAGAAGGTTGCAAAGGGAAGAAAAATAAAGAGGACCTCTAGCTTTTGAATAAGTAGCAAAGAACTGTTGAGAACAAAGTAAATTATTAACAGGTAAGTAGTTGTTCTCTTACTTCTTCGCCATGTTCTTTTCTCTGCTTTACAGGTTGGAAGAAAAGAAAAATAAATGTCATAAAAAGGCCATGCTCTGCTTGCATTCACGTATTGGAACAGGTTCCCCAGGGCAGCAGTCACTGCACCAAACTTGCTGGAGTTCTAGCAGTGTTTAGACAACAATCTCAGAAATATTGTTTGAATTTTAGGTGGTCTGTGATATTTATATCGTGAACTCCTGTTTGGAGCCAGGAGTTGGACTCGATCCTTGTGGGTCCCTTCTAATGCAGCATATTCTATTATTCTACTTCAGCAGTGTGCCAGTTTGTTTTGAACTAAGTACTGTTCTTAGTACTCTATTATTTTGTTCCTTGATTGCCTCAGCACCATTGAAGTTGGTACTTTTTAATTTTTTTTTCCAGGTTTGTTCTTATTCTCCCTTTGCTTGGTTCATCCTTAATAAGTTTTTTAAATGCTTGGCATCCTCGAGGAGCCCGTATCGTCTAAGCTTTGTCTTTTTTTCCCTTATTTAAATATACGTTTAGAAGTTTATTGTTACATTCTTTTGTTTTTCATTCATCCCATTATTGAGGTTATTTAAATTCAAAGTTCTTCAGTACATTTCAGATTTCCTTTGTTATGGGATACAAACCATATTCCCTGCTTCATATCCCCTAAGAATTTTTTGACCTTTGAAGCTGCAGTTCAGAATAAGATTATCAGCTTTCTCCTGCCTTGGGATGCAGAAGTTTTATTCTGTCCATACTTATGAAATCTAAGTAGTCTGCTGCTCCACATCCACTGAATCAGGTGGTGCTGTCTCTGAATGCTAATAGTCTAATTTAATTATTTCAAGTTATTGGTGCTGGGGCCTTTGTGCTGGATACAGCAAAAAGAATGAACTTTGTGAAGGTAATTAAGGTATGTACACTGTCCAAATGACTCAAAGTCAGGACAAAGCAGCATAAGAGCTGCCCCAATTTGTGTTAACTGATAAATACTTTCTGAGGGACCATATCTGAATCCACTTAAAACTGTTCGTCCTCTTACATATCTCTCCCTACCTCCATAGCTACTTGGCAGAGAGGGCATGCTAGAAAACAGCTTTGCCAGAATTACTGCTACTACAGGAGTGACTTCTGGGGGAACAGAGTCAAGGCAAAAAAAAAAAGAGTGTAAAGGTATTATTGACAATCACTGTTTTCCTTTCATTGCTAGCTGTTCCAGAGGACAGTATTCAACATGTATACAAATGATAAGGAGAAAACATGTTGATTTTTTTTAATACATATTATAAGATGTCTCTACATTCTTTCTCTAAGGTGCTGATTTCATATACCTGAAATAAAACTACAAACAGCCCAGTTAAGGTATGTAATTCTGTTCAGATAACATGACTGTCCACACAAGCAAAAATTGGAGATATTATTTTTGCCTCGGCCAACATTTTTCTTTGTAATCAGGAGAAACTTAGCTAATTTATTTTCTTTATTTTCTTTTGTCTTTTTGGAAGTAGTACTGTAGAATAACATTAGTGAATCAAGTGCAGAACAGAAATCATTCTATAGTCATCACTTATTTATTACGTGCATGTGTAGAAACACTGCTGTGAATATCAGTCCAATAGTGACAGTCTTTTAATCCACTTGTTTGTATAATAAGCACAAAGAGTCTTTGGTCAAGCTTTTAAAAGTGATTTTGTCACTTGAAAAAGCAAATTGCCACCAAAGTGCACCAGGTAGGCAACAGTAACATATTCAGAGTTGACACTAATCTCCCTAGATGCCTAAGTTCCCTAAGGCATCTGTGTTCCTACAGCTGGCATTTTTGAAGAAACCTAACTGTTGCTGCCAACAAATGAGCTGACAAGAGCCCTAACAGAAGTAGAAACTCTAGGGGCCATGGACACAAGATTTGGAATGTAGGCAGGAGAATTTCTATCTTGCCATTAATGTCTGATTTCCTAAGTGTTGCCTGCGACAACGTACTAAGGCTTCCCTTCCGTCTGCACCTCCGCGTGCAGGGGCATAGGGGACACATACACGGTATGTAGCGCCGAAATGCCAGTTTAATGCTGCGCAACAAGGCTACTTGTACCTGTACATGCGACCTCCCCGTATACCCGTGACCCCCCGGATCCTCCCCAGGTGCTTGCAGGCACCACCCATCCCATTTAACCCTGCACCTAAGTGTCCTCTGGGGGTGCTGAAGATGTGTTACTTGTCATGAGTGGAACACATAAATAAGGCAGACTGGCCAGAAACCGACCGTCTTGGGGTATAAACCATGTGCCTGAGGTCTCACACCTCCTCTCAAGACACACGGTACATGTACATGAGGAAGAGCAAATTACATGATGGCTCTTGTGCCAGGGCTAGGCTGCTACTGTGGAAAATGTTAGTGATACAATATCCTCTTTCAGTGTCCTGCCAACTCCTCTCTTCCTCTTGGGCTCCTTCTTTGTGTGAGCCATAGCACAGATGCTTAATGTGGACACCGTGTAAGATGTGGATATTCTGATAAGAGTGCCAGCCTGAAGCCGTATGAGATTTGCTAGGCTTCTGGTAGCCAATGAAATCAATGATATTTATAATAAGTAGCAGAAATCTTACACTGACTTTTCTATCCCACAAATAATTTATTTGAATGGTGAGAAACAGTCCTGTGCTTAATGTAGTGTTAGGAAGTATGTCATCATTGCTGCTTTCTTTGTTGATTTGAATTATACCAGCATTTAGATAGTTCCTGATGCAAATCACTATTTTGGGTCAGTGTGAAAGCATTTATGCTGTAGCAGCACTGGAACTGGAAACAGCATCCATGTGACAAACCAGGATTGCTGATGTGCGACAAGACACAATGGACCAAGAGGGGCAAGAATATACTAGGGAGCAAGCTAGCTGGGCTCGTTCTGAGGGCTTTAAGCTAAAACTGCTGGGAGAAGGGGATGTACTGCTCATTGATGGAGAAGACTCAAGAATGCTGTCACTCTAGGAAGCAGCAGGGGAAAACCTCTGATTCTCCCTGGAGGTTAGTGGGAGGGCTCCTCTAGGAAGGCAGTGAATCCAAAAGCCCAACTGAAGTGTCTCTATGCCAATGCACGGAGCATAGGAAATAAGCAAGGGGAGCTGGAAACTGTGGTGCACTTGGAAAACTGTGATCTTATTGCCATCACAGAAACATATTGGGATGATTCACATAACTGGACCACCACTGAAGGCTATAAGCTTTTTAGAAAGGATAGGCATGGTGGGGAGGGTGGGGGAGTTGCCCCCTATGTTAGGGAGTGGATAGACTGCGAGGAGCTCCCTCTGAGAGGGAGAGAGCTCCTGTGGATTGAGAGCCTGTGGGTTAAAATTAGGGATGGGACCAATAAAGGACAGCTGATCAAAAGGACCCTGTTGATGAAGCCTTCCTGTGTCAACTTAAAGAAGTTTCACACTCACAGGCTTTCATCTTAAGGAGGAATTTCAACCACCTGGATATCTGCTGGCAAGACAATACAACCAGCTGTAAGCCATCCAGGAGACTCCTAGGGTCCCTTGATGATAACTTTCCTGTTCAAGTATTGGACAGACCAACCAGAGGTGAAGCATTTCCGGACTTGGTGTTCACCAGTGTGGAGAAGATCATTAAATATATCAAGATTGGAAGCAGCCTGGGCTGTAGCAACCATACCCTGGTTGAGTTTGTGATCAAGAGGAATGTGGGCCTGGCAAAGAGTGGATTTAGGACCTTGAACTTCAAGACAGTGAACTTGAGGTTGTTTAAGGAATTGTTGGACGAGATCTCCTGGGAAGAAGTCCTTAGATACGAAGGAGAGGAACAAAGCTGGCTGCTCTTTAAGAAAGCCTTTCTGAGAGCGCAAGAGCTCTCCAACCCTCAGAATAAGAAAGCAGGCAGGGGAGACGGGAAACCATCATGGCTTGGCAAGGGGCTGCTGGTCAAACTGAGGGAAAAGAAGGGCAAGTGCAGTTAGTAGAAGCAAGAGTGTGTCACCTATGGAGAATACAGGGATGCTATCTGGACTTGAAGAGATGGGATTAGGAAAGCCAAGGCACAGATAGAACTGAACTTGGTGAGCGATGGTTATTCTGCCCCAGTATTTCTGGGGCAGAATAACTGCATGCATTAGTAGAGGTTAGAGGATGACCTGCTGGAGAGGACCTCTGCGAAGAAGGACCTGGGTGTCCTCATGGACACCCAGGGTTGGCCATGAGCCAGCAGTGTGTCCTTGTGTCCAAGAAGGCCAATGGTATCCTGGGGTGCATTAAAAAGAGAGTGGACAGCAGGTTGAGGGAGGTTCTTCTCTGCCTCTACTCTGCTTTGGTGAGGCCACATTTAGACTACTGACTCCAGTTCTGCGCTCCCCAGTTCAAAAAAGACAGGGGTGTCCTAAAGGAGATCAGAGGATAGCCACAAAGATGATAAAAGGCCTGGAGCATCTCCCATATGAGAAAAGACTGAATAACCTGTGTCTGTTCAGCCTGGGGAAAAGAAGACTGAGAAGGGATCTGATTAATGTTTATAAATATCTAAAGGAAGGTGGGAGGCAAATGGATGAAGCTAAGCTCTTCTTGGTGGTGCATAGCGATAGAACAAGGAGTAATGGACTAAAACTTGAACATAGGAAGTTCCGTACAAACATTCGGAAGACCTTCTTTACGGTAAGGGTGACAGAGCACTGGAAGGGATTTCCCAGAGGGGTTGTGGAGTCTTCTTCTGTAGAGATATTCAAGACTCATCTGGACACCTACCTATTGAGAGGGGCTTAGGGGTTCTGGTTGATGAAAAACTTAATGAGCCAGTAGTGTGCACTTGCAGCCTGGAAGGCCAGTGCTATACTGGGTTCCATCAGAGGAGCGGTGGCCAGCAGGGTGTGGGAGGTGGTTTTCCTCTTCTACTCTGCCCTTGTGAGGCTCCATCTACAGTACTGCATCCAAGTCTGAGGCCCCCAACACAGGAAAGATGTCAAGTTTTTGGAGAGGGCCCAGAGGAGGGCCACGAAGATGATCCAAGGGCTGAAACACCTCTCCTATGAAGATAGGCTGAAGGAACAGCATTTGTTCAGTCTGGAGAAGAGAAGGTTGAAGGGAGACCTCTTTTCAGCCTTCCAACATTTAAAAGGAGTTGATAAACATGAGGGAAATCAACTTTTTTGAGAGTAGGTAGTGATAGGATAAGGGGGAATGTTTTACACTAAAGGAAGGGAAATTTAGGCTAAATGTCAGGGGGAAGTTTTTTTTTTAATTGAGATAGTGGTGAGGTGCTGGCACAGGCTTCCCAGAGAGGTTGTGAATGCCCCATGCCTGGAAGCGTTTAAGGCCAGCTTGGATGGGGTTCTGGGCAGTCTACTCTAGTACTTGATCTATCAGCTGGCAACACTGTCTGTGCCAGAGGAGTTGGAACTTGATGATACTTGAGGTCCCTTCCAACTTAAGCCATTCTATGATTCTATGAATTCCTACAATTCATTCTTAAATTATTGACTTAAAGTTTCAATTTAAAAGATATTAATAGAAGGTTTTTTAAGCCATTATGTTCACGATTACTCATCTGATCTAAAACCAAGCAGTACCTTCTCATATCTCTTAAAAAAAAAAAAAAAAAAAAAAAAAAAAGTAGAACAATCTCCCAATCAAAATCTAGTGGCTGGATTGCCAAGTTGTTGCCAGGAGCACATTTTTATAATTGATTTATGAACCCCTGAATTTCACCTGCAAAAGGAGTTTGCGGTCTGATATATTCTTCCTCTCTCATCCTTTTTGCCTCCCATTTCCTCTGAATTATTCTGTACCCAATTTACAATATTTTTCAGCAGGGGATTTTGCATACAAATTTTGCACCGCTTTTAAACCTTTTCTCCAATGCATATTTCATGATTTTCTTATTCTCAAAACCCCAAGTCTTCTTCACAGAAAGTCCTGAGCACAAGCTAAAACCCTCAGTGGTATACCTATCAGATGTAAGACAGTGACATTCAAAAAACTGCCAGTGTTTTTAATGAGTGATCTGGCAAGGATAAAGAAAATTGAAAAAAAAAAAAACAAAACATCAGGACAAGAAAAAAGCATATGTCATAATTCTCAGAAAGTTACAAGCTACTGTCTTATGAAAACTACATTTCGCGATATTTAGGACTTTCATAGCTTCTCAACAAGGTCACTTCTATTCCTAAACTGTGATCTAGAGTCTACCTAATGAATTCAGCAACCCCTTACTCACACAAATAGTGTGAATATTGATCATTTCTAATGGCAGAAGCTCTAATGCTAGGATGCTGACATTAGATTTGAAAAAGCCAGGTTCAATGCTGATTCCAAACCAATATTGCAATCGAACACGGACAATATGATATAGAGATAGAAATATCCTTACCGGGATTTTAGTGTCTTCTGTTAAAGTTAGGTCTAGAATACCTGCATTAACAAAGAATCATTAACTGCTTTTTTATTCCTCAAAAAAGTTTTAGAGGGTTAATGAATTAAAATTCTGATAATAGTGACCAACTAATTCCTAAAACTAAATCATTTTTTCATTAAGACAAATAAGCAGGATCAGCATCTAACCAGAAATTGAATGATACTAGGCCAGTAATGAATGCATATCTAATTCAGATACAAATGATGATGAGTTCACAGGTCTAAGATTTAGGTCTTGGTAGCTAGCAATTGTCTACTGATTTCAGAAAATTGCACTGGTCTTCAAAATACTTTTCTCAGACACATCACAGAAGTGAAAAAAATCTAGTTGATTTGCCAGCTTGAATTAGGTCACAGCTAAGCCACAGAAGCTCTATCCCTCTTCCTCAGATGCTATTCTACCTTGCAGTTTCATGACCCCTTATATGGCAGAATTTGTAATTAAAGAAGGGAGTAAAAAGGCTGTTGTAAGCTAAAACTTAAGGCATTCCTGCTTTGAAAAATATCACTGTTTCATGTTCATTGTGTCACAACAGCTTGCATCTTAAATTAAGGCATTTGATATATAAAAGCTGGGTGACCCCAACACCAGGTCCTGCAAAGTCATTCAAGAATGTGAAATTCAGGCTGCTCTTTCTTTTTTTATGTTGACAAGAATGTGTAATATAGCAAAATAAGTGACAAATGTTGCTTTCCTGTCGTTTGTTTTGAGTTTATTGTCCTGACTGATATTGCACAGAGATCACCAAGGGAAGAATTTGGACACAATAGGGGTAAATTTTGGTGAGTGTTTAGACCTCCTGTAAGAATAGAATTTTGAGCTGATCAGTATTCTGGTTTCTTGCTTTTCAGTATAAATTGTGCTATGTTTGAGGAAAAGCTGTACACAAGCTGAGGAATAGTTGACCAACTATTTCTATTCACTGGCAGCCAGTTATGATGGTATGCAGGTTTAAGCCTTCTGTTTCTATCTCTACTCTACAAAGACAAAGTTATATAAAGACTGAGAATGCTCTAGGCACTGCCAGAAGATAAATTAATCTGTTGAGCTTCAATGTGAATGGGAAGAACCCTTTAAGTCAGGTATAGCCATTACCACCATAAGCTGCTATTTGTCACTTTGTCACTGATGTGAATTCCTGAGGTATCATCCTCTTATAGTACAAAATCAAATAGTTTTGCTTAAACTGTGTTGAGTTAATCTGACCAATCTGACTGCATCACATCTGACTGGGGGTATTTGCAAAATGAAGCACTGTGTACCTGGGCTGAGCTTAGCCAATAAACAGTAGGTCCCTAAACTGTCTCACATCTGCATTGACTAGATATTGGATTGACTTGAAAGGAAAAATCAAGCAGATTAAACAGCTACTAGAGGTGTTGTGCAATCAATTTCTTGGCTTTGCACTGAAACAAACAGAAGAGATCACCTGTTTATTCTGTTTGTCTTTGATTTTGTTTCTTTGTCTGAGTACAAACTATGTGCACCTTCTTTTTGAGTATATGAACTTCTCTGAGTGCAATACAAGGATTGGGATGCATCCTTTTGGAAAGCCATAATATTGTAGAGAAAAATGGATTATATCCCAGTTTCTCTCTGGTTATAAAGAGGGCCTGATCCTAAACACAGCAGGTAAGGAGAGAGTCTAGGCCTCAGTGTATGAAGAGAACAGAAATTTAGTCAAGGTGCTGAAATCTTATCTGCCCACCAAGCTCGATACTTTCCAGACAGAACTTTCTCCTGTCTTTGTAGCTCCATCTGCCCCTCCTGATTGGGGGACTTGCAAAAAAGCCTTTCTACTGTTTCTATTTCATCAAACCATTTCTGCTATAACAGGGCCAAGTCTTTTATGTAACTTCCAGAGTTCTTTACAGAAAATAAACAACATCCAAATATAACTTCGATTAAACTACACATCCCACACATTCCTAGCACCAAAGACACAATGTGTAAGATACACATTTGTGTTCATGTCCTGCGAATGAGTAACATTTCTCCTTCTACATTAATGTGAAGTAGGAAGAGAGCCAGATCCAATTGGTCAAAATCTGTAGTAGTAGAAACTGAAGTTCAGGAAAGACCTCTCTCTCCACACCTTTTTTTTTTTTTTAACCATCTCTACAGGATCTTCAGAAGCTTTTTTCATATAGAAAATAATCTTTCTTATCTTTCCTTATATTATGGATGAAGACAGTAATTTCCTACTGTTTTGGATGGAACGGGCTTCAGTTGTCTTGGGATGTCAGTAAGACACTCCTAGCTGATTAACTAATTTAATTAGTAAGGGAAGGAATTTACAGAAAAGATGCAGCAGTCCTATGTCCTTCCTGATACTTGGGAAACATGGCTGTTGCAGCACTGGATGAGCACCTCCTTGTGGATCATGACGTGCAGCACAGATTTCCCATCCATAGTGAAGTTCACCAGCTCTACGGTTGCTAGTGCGTTCATAAACTCGTGCTCAGAATGCAAGTTCATCAATCACTGACAGCCATTAAATATGGAGTGTGGAACTAGCCTTGAAGAGTCCCTTGGATAATATGCTTCCATACCTTTGTCTCTGTAAAGATACAGTTAAGATACAGGTGCAGATAATATTTTAGGTCTATGACACAATGCACTATACTTATGATTGAATGTATTTTAAATACATTTACATTGATTAGGTATTCATTATGTACACATTGATTATTCTGTTCCACAGAGCATTCACACAATACTTACTATATGGAGTATATATTATTTAAAGCCATAGACATGGATTCTCTGCCAAAGCTTGTTGGTAAATGGTCACAGACTATTCAAAGTGTACCTGTATAAATGAGAAGAAAACAAGTATGCAGATCACTGACTCATTGTATGATAGTCTTCTGGCTATACCTCTGCACCTACCAAGTTATGACAATATAGTAATGCAAATGACAAAATATAAATGTAAATATATTAACATTATACTTATGTAAATACGTAATACAATATAAACATATTGTTATGTTTTATAAATATTATAAATATGACAACGTAATAAATGCAATGACAATATATAAATGCAAATGAGAAATACTTTTCTGAAAGGACAACTAAAATCATGGAGGTGGAATGGAAATCTTTGGACAAGAATATCAACAGTGGGAGTTGCTCTTAATATATTTTCAGTTAGTATGAAACATGAGAATTGTAAGAAAGATCAGTTTGTTCTTTAAGGATGAATAGTCACCAGAGCTGATGAACTTTATAGATATGTAGAAGCACTGGCTTTTTACATATCTCAAATGAGGAAGAAGAAAAAGAGAAATGGGTAGTGGTTGAGTGATAAATTCATCTTTGATAACTTAAGAAGGAATACAAGGCCATGTGATCAAGAAGGGGGAAAGACAAATATTGTCAAAATAAATAATGAAACTTTATGTTGCAAGGACGAGTAGTCAGATGAAAACATTCAGAGGGGATGCAGAGTGATAGAAAGCATCTTTCTAAGTAAAGATGGAAAATTAAAAAGTGATAGCTCAGTTCAGACACAATGTTGGCTAAAAACTAAAGTCATATTGAAGACGACTGGAAAGTAAAAGAACATTTTTCAAAAACATCTCTTGTGAATGCATTAAAATACTCTATTTTAGAGGATATACTGTGTAGAAGCAGACTGATACTAGAATGTATGACTATAGATTCCCATGTCTGGTGAAGGTGAAAAGCAGAAACCTAAACAATCAAAGAATATAGAATTGTAAGACCCTGCCTTCCTCAGTGTAGTTTGCTGAACATGACTGGGAAGCTTCCTTTGAGGTCTTATTGTAGGGAACAGGCTTAATTCCTATCTTTGATAGGAATCATTCAGGAAAAGGTATCATGTACATTTCTCTAAAATGAAAAGATGTTATAATGGGACTGGACACAAAATTCCTTGGATTATTTTGCTCTTCTGGCTATTTGGATGATACAAAACTAGTTTATCTCAGAGGACACCTCATAATTTCAATAATGGATATTATAGTAATGATGAGTTCTGTCTTCATATTATTAGACTTACACCTAGTCTGTGCTTCAGTTGTTTTACATCAACATGCTACTTTTAACTAGATGTTGAGATAGGATATTGGTTTATGCTTCTTATAAAATAAATATTGTGTTACCATCTTTTTTCAAGCACTTCAATTTATGTTGCCTCAAAATACCTTGATAAAGGTGTTAAACAGGATAAGAATAAAGCACATAAGATTCCATAGCTGTGGAATTGAATGGAAGAACCATTTCTATAATCATACTCTGAGCTAACTTGGAGGAAAAGTTTTGTTATGATCCTTTCTTTGCTTTTCTGAAGCTTTAGAACTGGGATCAAAATATCTGGGGGTCATTATTACCAAGCACAAGAGAAGTTCCAGCAGAATGAGAACCACAGTGTTTCCCCACTGGTTCCTGCAATATCTGCCCTACATGCTCAAATGTCTTTAGTGATTTATATGCAATGAAATTACCCTCTGATACTGTATGAAATCCTCAACAGAGTTCTCAAATTTTGTTATAAAATCTAGAAGGATCATTAGACATCAACAAAGCTATGGAGCTTCCAAAACATTTAGAGTGATTACTCACTCCACAGACTTGTAAAGTATAGTTGCACACTAAAACATGCATTTTTCTTTCTTTTTTTTTGAAGATATGCATTTGCATTTGAATGTATTGTTAAATGTATATCTCTGTATTTACACAGCTAAACAGTTATTTCTTGATCAGATGTGGTACAGGCATTTATTCTTGAAAGCACTGTGTACCATAGGGAACATATCTATGAAACAAATCCCAATTAACTTAAAATTATAGAAAATGATAAAGTAGATTAGAATAATAATATTTGTTTTCTTTGTGTCTTAATGCAGGTTCGGGTCATTACTCTCTAATACACAAACATGTAAATTCTTATTATTTCTGTACATCTTGAGATTTTACCAGTAGATGGCACTGCGGGAATAATGATGGCTATTTGGAGGTCGACCGGTGTTAAGTGTTTAGTATACCACCACACAGGCTACAAAACAATTTTTGTCTCCCACTGGTTTCACCAGTTTAATCCTGTCATACTATGAGTCAGATTTTCCAGGCATACTTACTACTGCCAGTGAAGGATACACTGAAACTGCTGACACCAATACTTTGCGTAGTTTATGTTATAAAAATAGTAATCTCCTATATTAAATTACTTGCTCACAGAAGATGCCTTTTTTTTTTCTTGCAAGGTTTCTATCATAATATTTTCCTACATATCATCAGCTCATATGTTTGCTGCTTTGATGAGCTGTCTAACTGACATAGCAATCACTAGAATAGTGAATAGTATTCACAGTGAAATTTGAATCAATTCTTCAGCTGTCAGATGGAGATCAGTGAAACTAGCCTGATTTTGAAAGAGTTCTTCTCTTGTCCAGGTATCACATTCATTTCTACAGTGCACCAGTTTGTCTTAAGAGTGAAATGAGCTTTTTATGAGTGCCATTTTTTGAAACTCATTTTGGGCTCCAAGAGCCAGGTGGGTTTTTTTCCACACCACACATCATCACCAGTAACAAAGTTTCTGGGGGCTAAATTATGCCCTTAGTGGTACCCCTGCAATTGTTTTGCCTGTAAGGCTTTTGAACAGGTGTAGCTGTTGGGATGTAGTGAGCAATTCTACTGATGATGCACAAGATGGAATAGTATCCAGCTGTCTCAAATGGTTATGTTACTTCTGGAGGGCTAAGAGAAATATAAAAGCAGTAAGCATTTATTTTTGTCACTGAAGTCAGTAGATATAAGTTTAAAAACACTTGAGATTTAATCTATTCAGGAAAATGGTGCCATCATTGCCATAGTCCTTTTCACAGTACAATTATTCTTCACAGTTCTTTTTTGATGGTTGAAGTTTTAGTATGCTATATGCAGCCTTTGATGGCTTCTGACACATTTTCACCATCATATATCTCCTTACAACTGTCACATATCTCCTTACAGAAGGTTTTCACATTCAAAGACTGAAAATATATTACGTCTACTATCCACTTAAATGGTAACCCAGAAAGCTGGGAAGCCTGACAGAGAATTCGTTATCAGTAGTAAAGTATCAGAAGAATGAGATGTTGAAGATCAGAGGTTTTCTGCAGTGAGTATATATAGTGGAAAACAAATATTTTCCTTTACCACGATACTAACATTGGCTAGTAAGTACTATGCCCAAGACTGTACTGAAAGAAGGGGGCTTGTGGGCTGGAATCTGTCAATTTGAAAAGTAAACCATCCACTGGTACTGGATTAGTAGTCTAAATGGCAAAGTGAAGCCTAATTGGGCCCTACAGCACTTCCACTGATGGATGGCAGGACTAATGCGCCTTCATAGGCGGAGGTCAAAGATGTGTCTAAGCACAAATGGTTCACTGGTTTAATTGGCTCAAGAGTACCAGTTTTCCTAGCCAGCAAAACACAAGTGAGTGATAGGGCCAGCAACAAAATTGACTGCCTTTGGCTCCACAGAATATGCAATCAGGCATTCATTTATGGCTGGGTAAAATGATGACAGATTTCAGGAAGAATTGAGAAGGATTATCAAGACAAGACTGTATCCGCAGAGGGATACTGTAATGACAGTCAGAGAGCTGATGTATTTCTTGTGATATTGCAGTCATAGTTGTTGTCCACCAGTCACAGATTTTTGCCACCCTCTTTGGCCACATTGAAGTTACATTTGTTGATCCTTTGTTTCAGGACCTACCTTACACCAGGCTTCATCTGGTAATTGACACCAGAAGAGTAGTAACACTGAGAAAGATTAGAAAGCAACCAGCACCAGTCTCTGACTCAGTGCTGTGACTTGTTTCATTTCCAACAGAAATACTAGATCGTTACCCTTCTCCTCTGAAACATAGGCTGTGAGCTAGGGCATAGAATCATAGAATCATAGAATTAGCTAGGTTGGAAAAGACCTACAAGATCACCTAGTCCAACCATCCACCTACCACCAACAACCACACTAAAATATGTCTCCCAACGCTATATCTAAACGTTTCTTGAACATCTCCAGGGATGGTGACTCAACCACCTCCCTGGGCAGCCCGTTCCAGCGCCTGACCACTCTTTCAGAAAAGTAGTATTTCCTAATGTCCAGCCTAAATCTCCCCTGGCGCAACTTGAAGCCATTCCCCCTCGTCCTGTCGTTACAAGAGAGAAGAGGCCGACCCCCAGCTCACTACAACCTCCCGTCAGGTAGTTATAGAGAGCGATGAGGTCTCCCCTGAGCCTCCTCTTCTCCAGACTGAACAATCCCAGCTCCCTCAGCCGCTCCTCATAAGGCTTGCACTCCAGACCCCTCACCAGCTTTGTCGCCCTTCTCTGGACACGCTCTAGGGCCTCAATGTCTTTTTTGCAGTGAGGGGCCCAAAACTGGACACAGTACTCAAGGTGCAGCCTCACCAGGGCTGAGTACAGAGGGAGAATGACTTCCCTACTCCTACTGGCAACACTATTTCTGATACAAGCCAGGATGCCGTTGGCCTTCTTGGCCACCTGGGCACACTGCTGGCTCATGCTCAGCCAAGCGTCGACTAATATACCCCTAGGTCCGTTTCCTCCATACAACTTTCTAGCCACTCTGCCCCAAGCCTGTAGCATTGCCTGGGGTTGTTGCGGCCGAAGTGCAGGACCTGGCACTTGGTCTTGTTGAACCTCATCCCATTGGCTTCAGCCCAGAGATCCAGCCTGTCCAGATCTCTCTGTAGGGCCTTGCTACCCCCAGGCAGATCGACACTTCCTGCCAGCTTGGTGTCGTCTGCAAACTTAGTGAGGGTTCTCTCAATGCCCTCATCCAGGTCATCAATAAAGATATTGAGGAGGACAGGCCCCAGCACTGACCCCTGGGGAACACCACTCGTGACTGGTCACCAGCTGGATTTAACTCCATTCACCACCACTCTCTGGGCCCGGCCCTCCAGCCAGCTCCTTACCCAGCAAAGAGTGTACCTGTCCAAGCCACGGGCTGCCAGTTTCTCCATGAGAATACTGTGGGAGACAGTGTCAAAGGCTTTGCTGAAGTCTAGGTAGACCACATCAACAGCCTTTCCCTCATCCACCAGGCGGGTCACTTGATCATAGAAGGAGATCAGGTTGGTCAAGCAGGACCTGCCCTTCACAAACCCATGCTGGCTAGGCCTGATCCCCCGGTTGTCCTGCAAATGCCGCGTGATCTCCCTCAGAACAATCTGCTCCATAACCTTCCCCGGCACCGAGGTCAGGCTGACAGGCCTGTAGTTCCCCGGATCCTCCTTACGACCCTTCTTGTAGATGGGAGTCACACTGGCAAGTCTCCAGTCTTCTGGGACCTCTCCAGTTGACCAGGAACACCGATAGATGATGGAAAGCAGCTTGGCTATCTCTTCTGCCAGCTCCCTCAGTACTCTCGGGTGGATCTCGTCTGGCCCCACGGACTTGTGGCAGTCCAGGTGGAGTAGTAGGTCTCTGACCGTTTCCTCCTGAACCATGGGGGGTTTGTTTCGCTCCCCATCTGAGACTTCCAGGTCAGAGAGTAGAGTGCTCTGAGGACAACTGGTCTGGCTTTTAAAGACAGACGTAAAAAAGGCATTGAGAACCTCAGCCTTTTCATTGTCCTCAGTGGCCACATTCCCAGCCGCATCCAGTAAAGAATGGAGATTCTCCTTGGTCCTCCTCTTACTGTTAATATATTTGTAAAAGAGTTTCTTGTTCCCTTTAATCCCAGCAGCCAAGCTTAATTCGAGCTGGGCCTTTGCCTTTCTAATTTTCTCCCTGCACATCCTGGTAACCTCTTTGTACTCTCCCTGAGTTACCTGTTCCTTCTTCCACAGGAGGTAGATTCTCTTTTTCTCCTGGAGCCTCAGGAAAAGCTCCCTGTTCATCCACACCAGTCTCCTTCCCCGCCGGCTCATCTTGCGGCTCAGGGGGACAGCCTGTTCCTGCACCTTCAGGACTTCCTTCTTGAGGAGCGACCAGCCTTCCTGGACCCCTTTACCCTCCAGGACCGAATCCCAAGGGACCCTTCCTACCAGCCTCCTGAACAATTCAAAGTCTGCCCTCCGAAAGTCCAAGGTCGCCGTTTTGCTGTCCCCACTCAAATATATATATATATATTTCCTGGATGAGACAAGGCATCATATTTTTTTGATTAAATGTCATTTTATAAATTTCATTTTGTTTTGCTTGATTAAAAACCAGAAATGAATCTCTCATTGACAAAAAGGTTTGTACATAAACAGAGCATGAGTAGGATTTGAATGTCTCCTTGAGTGTCTCACAAACCAAGGAGTGTCTCCTAGGTTTGTGTCTCCTTGGTTGTTTTATGAAAAAAATATCTGCTAGCCAGCTCAACATTTTATTAAAACCAACAAAAAATTAATTACAAGACTTTTACTATTGTTCATTGAGTATTATTGAAGCATATTGAAATTTACAAATGAGATATGGTTAAATTATAAAATAAGATGTGCAGCATTTCAAAAGGAACAACTACTATTGCTAATCTTTTTCTTAATGTCTATGTAAAGTATTATCATAAAATACTACTGTAAAATTCTATTTTCTTCTTTTTTTTTTCTCCTGTCATTAAAGGTAGGCTTTTTTCTTTGCAGTTAAGTCTACAATTTCCTCAGATATAATTTCTTTACTACATGTAATATTTAAAAACAGAGATGGAATGCAGTTCCTATAGCCTGACAGAAGATGTGTTTTAGGGAAGCAGTCATTCTCCTAGTGATGAAGAAATTCAAAAAGGGGAAATGCAAAGTCCTGCACCTGGGAAGGAACAGCCCCATGCAGCAGTACTAGAAAAATAGCTTGAAAGTAAAGCAACTGGAGGTCCTGATGGACATCAAGTTGAACATGAACCAGAAATGTGTCCTTGCCACAAAGATGGCTAATGATGTCTTGGGCTGCATTAGGAGGAGTGTTGCCAGGACGTCAAGGTTGGTGACATTCCTCTATATTCAGCACTGGTAAGGCTGCATCTTCAATACTGTGTGCATTTTTTCACTGTATGAGTGATGCAGCATGGGCACAGGTTGTCCGTAAAGGCTGTGGAGTCTCCATTCTTGATGATATTCAAAGGCCATGTGGACATTGTCCTGAGCAATCAGTTCTAAGTGACTTTTCTTGAGTGGAGGACATGGATCACATGATCTGCAGATATGTCTTTTTGTGCCATTGTCATGGTTTCAGCTGGAACAGAGTTGATTTTATTTGTACCCGTCTGGTATGGCACTATCTTTTGGTTCTAGGAGAAAAGCAATGCTGATAACACTCCAGTGTTTCAACTGTTTCTGAACTGTGCCACACAGAGCCAAGGACATTACAGTTTTTCAGAACGGTTGAGGTTGGAAGGGATTTCTGGAGGTCACCTGGTCCAACTTCCCATGTTCAAGCAGGGCTTGTGGAGCAGGAAAGGTATTCACAACTGAACTAAAGAATCATGAAGCTAAAGCTAAACTAAGTCTTATTCATACTAAAAGGAAACCCACAGTATTTTGAATTTCATTACTAGGTAATTTTTAGACTAACTTATTGAGGATCTTTGTTTAATTGAAGTGTGGCTTCATGTTATTGAATCAGATCTGAGGTGTATCTAGCTTACTATCCATAGCAATCACCTATTTCTCATGAATTCCTAATAATTTTATTTTTCTAACTGCAGCTATACATCAGGCCTCTTCCCACATGAAATTTTTACAGTAGTGGTTAGATAATTTGCTTAACTGCCTTGGTGATCCAATATTTAATTTCTAATCTTGCTAAGTTTGTACTCAATATTTTTCTTCAAGGATAGTTTTTATCTATTAATATTCAATAAAAGCACTAATTATTATTAATATTATTATTACTATTTTATTATCATTTTGCCCATTCACCTGCTTTTCTAGGCCTGTCTGAAGATGTTGACAGTATAGCATGCGTTTGACCAACCTATACATTTCTGTGTCATCTGCAAATGCTACTGCTCACTACTCATCCCCTTTACAGATTATTAAGCATCATGACATCCACTCTTGAGCCTTGATGCCCCTAATATTAACCTTTGCTAGGACTGAAAATTGACCATTTAATCCCACTACTTTCTGTCTTCAAGCTATGTTTTGATCCATGTTGTGAGTTTGAGTTATGACACATCCCAGTGAAGTGAACGGATTTAATACAAAACTTAAAGAAAGGTACATGCTCAAGCTTTCTGTTCAACTCCAGCAGCCATAAAAAGTCTTATCTCATAAATAATAAAAATGATTTTCAAGTTATGAGAAAAAATATTTCCAAAGCAGAGTTTCCAAAGCAGCCTAACATGCTTTTCAGGAAATCTTTAATTTTTATTTGACACAACTGTCTGCATGTAAACTGTGGCAGGAAATTGTCTGATGCTTCTAGGTGCTAATACTTTGTTAGTGAGAAAATCATTAAATCATTGCCTTCATAATAGTAACACATGTCATAAAGATTCCCTAATATAAATCTGAAGCTTGCTAATTTTTATTACTTGAGGAAAGAGGAAGAAGAAAATCTACTCAATTGTAGATAGTTTCCCAAAACTTGAGTGAGCAAGATTTTCATACAGTCTTTTTTTCACTCCACAGGTGCTCTACGGAGGAATATTTCAGTGGCAAATGTGTCATGGATAATTTCAGACTCAACAGCCACCCTACCATTCTTCTCCTAAACTACTCTGCCTCCTGTTCTTGTATCTCAGCTTTCCCTTATTCACTCTGGAGACATCTTCCTTGTTTCTGCAAAAAGCAACATTTATTTTGTACATTGGCAAAGAGTATAACAATGGAAAATGCACTGATATAACAACTAATATTAAACAAATATTCTATCAAAATGAGGAACCAAGAGTTCTGAAGATAATTAGGTAAGTGATGTAGAATGTCAAACACTTGTGAGGTGTCTATTTTATATGGAACCTGTAAACAAGCTTCAGTGGGATTTTAATTTTTTTTATTGGAGAATAAAGAAAAGTAAATAAAATAAAAAGTAATAACTCTTTCATTGCCTAACATTTCTAAAATGTAGAGTCTCTCTTGTACCAAGGATGGATCTTCATTCCACTACATTAAGAGGTGGAGAATCTCTCATATGAGGAAATACTGAGAAAGTTGGGGCCTCTTAAGCCTGTAGAAGAGAAGCACGGGGGCACCTGATCAATGTGTGTAAGTGTCTGAAAGGAAGATATCAAGAGGATGGGGCCAGAGTTCTTGGTGTTGTCCTGTGTTACGACAAGAGGCAACAGGCACAAACCAAAACACAAAAAGTTCCATTTGAACATGAAGGAAAAACTATTTACTGTGAGGGTGACTGAGCACTGGCACAGAATGCCAAGAGAGGTTGTGGAATGTCCTTCCCTGGAGATATTCAAAAGCTGTCTGGTCACAATCCTAGTAGATATGCTCTAGGGGACACTGCTAGAGCAGGGAGGTTGGACTAGAAGATCTCTGGAGGTCCCTTTCAACCTCAGCCATTTTGTGATTCTGTAACTTAAGTCACATAGCCTTAACGTGCTGGTTCTGAACTTTTCTGTTAAAGTCTGATTAAAATGAATTATTGGATGCTGTTCTGTCTGACTTCTTTGTATCAGCACACAGAAGCATTGTGTCTGTTTCCCGTGCAATTTTTGTATGCAATATTTTTTTATCTCACTTTCTGATATTATTTTCATGATTTTCTGTAGAACTTTACTTGCTTTCTTTTTCATGTTCTTTTTCCTTTTTTTCCCCTTTACTTCTCAGTATCTCAGAGCCTCCCTTTCCTATAATGAGGAAACTTGTACAACATTTTGTATAATGAAGTTAAATAAGATCTAGTTACACTTGAAATACTATAATTCATGTGTGTCTTTTGATGAAATTGAATGTGAAAATTAATCCAGAAGAATAAGCATTCCTATTAACAGGGGACTCCAAGCTCTCAGAAGTGCAAGGCCAGCTTATGAGAAGGATCATATGGGTGTAGCTTTCCAAGCCACTGACCAAGTATCACATCATATACTCCTGGCTAAACTTCTGCTGGATGGATTTCTTCATCAGTCCTAGAAAAAAAAAAAAATAAGCCCCTGAGACATAAAAATTGGCATTTGAAACAAATAAATGTTGATCTTCATCATAACTATGCCCAGAAACTCCTGGCACATACAGAGAGACTCTTAGAAGCAGATACACACAAGGAAGGCAGAGACCACTAGGAGAGACAGTCCTGGGTCTCATTTAACTCAGCTGCATTTCCATAACTCAAGAGAGAAGCTTATCTAACGAAGCTTGAAAGAAAGCATAAGGTGAGAGTGGATGGTGGGCTGATTATTTTAAAGCCCTTTGCCTGCTGCTTTGTTCCAATTGCTGAACAAACAAGCAAATGAACCCTCAAATAACTTTGGCTGCTGATCAGAGCTGCAGCACTTGGATGTCAGTAAGTGGATGTGGGAGACAATCACAGGATTCACATGGACAAAAGAAAACCAAAAGTCCTCACACTGACCCAGTATTTGAGATGCAGTCTCTCATTAAGATAGACTGTTAAAGCCAGAACTGTAAAAGGGAGATAGTTAAGCCAGGGAGGGACTATGTCATTCAATACATGCCCAATTTCTTACATTCTTTTCCTATCCTGGGCACAAGGTAGTAGGTTAAACACCCTGTTATGACTGGATGTGGTGGTACTTTATGCTCAGTTTGAGTGAAGAATGCTTAAATTCCATTTAACAATTAAAGTCACCTAACATTTCAGGAATGTAGACAGAGACACTAAAAAAGCAAAAGCACACCTAGCTCTGTAACAGTGGCAAAAGGGCGAAATGCTGCTTTGACATTTTGTTTTGATGCTTGCTGGTACATATGTTTTTCTTCACAACAAGCTGCCTCTGCTATTGTATCCAGAAAGCTAAAACTGCTTCATCAGCCACAGACATTCCCTTCATAACCTTATCATTCCATATTTCACACATTTTTTTTCTGTGTGCTCTGCATTATATTTTAGTAAAGTCTCATCTCTCTGTCCCACTGTTCCTCAAAACAGAAATGGAAGAAGGATAGTATAATCTAATATTAACAAGCAGTTCAAGAGAAACACTCATACTCGAGGAGAATAAAAATGAAAACCTTCCCATTTTCCTCCCCATCAGTGAGTCAGTTCTACAGACTGATATCCAGAGTAGAATGTCTAGCAGAATCATAAAGCTAACCACAGGGAGATTAAAAAATATAGCTTTATCGCATCTCCAGCCATGTGCAATCAGAAGCTGATGGTGGTGAAAAAGTGCATTACTGTAATTCCTAAAAATGGAAACATAAGAAAACATAGATTCAACTGAAGATTTTCTCAAAGTCAGTGCCTCCTTTTAGATTACTCGAATGAATACAGAGAAAGATGCTTTCTATGTCCAAAGGAATGGAGTGAGACATCCATTTCTACTTAGCTGGACTCAACTATGATATAAAACCACTGCTTTTATGTTCAAAGCCTTTTATTCACAGAAAATCTGTAGCAATTTGAGAAGATATGTGCCTCTTCAGAACAAGAGAAACTGATCAAAATGACAACTAAAGAACAAAGACAAGACAACTTCCTAGAACACGAAATGAGAGGGGATGGTAGTATACAAAAAAAGGCAGTATTTCTAAGGTAAGGAACTATTTTTGCAAATTTAAACACGGTCATTTTATTGCAGTGAAGAGTTTTTGGGGAGTTAGAATCTGAAAAAATGTGCAACTTCAAAGGTATTTATTTTTATGTAGTTCATCATCACACTGCAGTATTCAATGCTATTCATTATTTGCTATTGCTTTCTGTCTGTAACAAATCACATTGCACAAACCTCACTGTGTTAAACAAATAAGCAATTTTTTTTTGTAAAGAAACAAAGAATATCTTTGCATGTGCAAATTAGAAACAAGAAAAAGCTGAGATCCAAAAGATAATTACGTGCTTGAATCCAAGAATGCAAAAAACTTTATTTAGACTATCTGCTCAAGAAAAATTTCAGAGGTTAAAGTTATGCTATATAGATCACAATCTCAGTTCAGTGGAGTAGCTCAGCCTCTACCTTTCTCCCTACAGCTAATTGGGACTAATAAACTACTTGTGTGCCTAAATCTTGTGAGCACATAACTGGGATGTTATCAAAGTCTGAGATAAACTATGAGTACCAGCTTTGTATTTTACATGGGGCACAGCTTGATACTTACTCCTTCAGTGATGAGTTGCTCTGGTGGCCACCTTTCATATAATCTGAGATCAAAATATTCAGCCAGAATTTTAGGGGCCTGGACTGCAGATGCAGCTGTACTTGCTTCAGGCAGCAAGTTATAGTGGATGTGGCTGTACTTCCAGGTCTCTTTTTTTGTAACATCTCAGGTCAGTAGTGAGAATGATGAGAAAGGGAGGAAAAGAACAAATAAATTTTTATAATCTGAAGATGAGAACCTTTCATATACCACTCCTTCTTTCTAATGACTTTTATGCATTTTCAGTAGTAACACTTAATGCAAACTATGCATGCAATCCCTGTGGCTGGGATCATATTCTACCTTCCTATCTGTTCACCCATAATTCCTAACAAAGAATTATTTTCTTAAATACTTCCATGCTACAAGCAAAACATGTACATCTATATTATTCCAGGTCTTCCCTGAACTAGATCCATAACAGGTTGACATCTCCTTTACCTAGTATCTTGGTTCTTTCCTTACTCTCCAGGCATGTGTGGATTGAGTTTCCTCCTTGGACTTCATGTTCCTCTCTGTAAGCCCTCACTGGGGCCTTATCCAAGAGATATAATCCAAATACATTCATTTGCAGGAGATATACTCTGAATACACAATGCCTGCAGATGAACGCATCTGTAGAGTCAGCTTTCTTCCCAAAATATAAAAAGGGCAACTAATGCTTTCTGAATGGAGGTGGTAGTGCTCTGATATCTGTGCTTTCATATTTCAGCTTTACCCTGATTTAATGCTAACTCTTCATTTACTTAGACAAGTTGGTGGTTTTAGGTACAAAAACTGATCAAAAGTTATTTAGGTTCCTGATTTCCCCTCCTATTTCAGTGAATTTCAGTTTATACTGCTGGGTCCCCCGTCCCCTTTGTCACGGAACCGGGCCAAACGCCCGTAAACCGTTGACAACTGCAGATCCACCATTTTAGTAGGAGAGGATACTCTCCCTGCCATCTGCAGAAAAGTATCTGCAGTCTAATATTTAGGACACTCACACAGGAGGTAGAAGTTATGAGGTTAAATCTCCTCATGCTGAGCAGAAAAACGACCTTGGTTCTTTAGTTTGCTGAGCCAGTGCTCAGATTGAGGAACTATAATACCAAAGTTCAGAAGGATAAATGCAGTTTCTTCATTTTGAAGAAAGTGGAAGCTGCATGCTCAATTTTTGTACAGTTTGTGGGTGCTATACAACCACTGAGTATGCATAGCAAGATTAGGGGCCTTATAGGATAATAACAGAGACATGCTCTACCTCCCACATCCTGACTCAATTAGCTGAGCCTGGGGGTGTTATACTTGTGCGCTGATGCAGAAGTCATGGTGCTTTCAGGATCTTTCAAGTCAGATAGGGACATACCTATGGCACATATATGTTTCCAGGAAAAAATGCAGCAGCTGAGCACTTTTATGTTTTGAATTTCTGGTTATTTTCCTGTACAGTCCAAAAAGCCATGTTTTTCTGACCTGTTGTGTTCCTGCTCTCACTGTTTATAAATCTCTTCTCAAGATTTTGTAGTGAAGGAAGGAGAGAAATTGGGCCAAGTCCTTTCCATGCATAAAGAAACCAGACTAGAAAGTTCATTTTTTCTCTCCTTTTATTTCTTTTATTTTTTTTTTCTTTTTCATCTCTTCCTCAGCTTTCTGTTTTCCACTTTTACTGTTTGGGTAGGTCTGATATGAGTAGGTATTTAAGGTCATTTCCAGCAAGAACCTGGAAACAGGGCAAAGATAGCACTTTTTTGTTCTTTAGTGTAATTTGTTGTTCAGTGTTATTTTTTTGCTTTTTAGTTTGCAGAATTGGTTTTTCTACTTGGATTTGTGGAGTGCAAGTTTTCAGTGAAGCATCTTTTAGTATGATTATGATCTTTTCATTGGCAGAATAACCTTTGCAATCAAAAATCAATACTCACGTAATGGGCAAATCAGATTGTTCCTACCCACAAGTATCTGCAGCATTATGTTTTAAGCAGCCATTGATTTGCTTTGATTTGGAAAAATGGCTTTTCTGCTGATCTTTGTATGTATTTATGCACACGGTAGTTTAAGCTGTAGTGAAAAATGTCAGAGCTTTAAAACCATAATCTTAAAAACAGGAATGGGAGAGATTTCTAGTTTACAAATGACAAATGACATTTCCACTTCTGTCTCAGAACTGAGTACTTCTAGAGGCTGTTTTAAAAGCTTTTATAGAGTTGTCTCTGTCTTAGCTAGGAATTCCTGGTAAATACTGCACCCAGCTTTACAGACAAACAACTATTAAAGATAGTGCTATCACTGCCATAAGTAGAAAATAAATTTCTAACTCATATTCTGTAACACTACAGAATGAATAAATACACAGATATTATGTTTCCCATAAAGTTTCTACTGACTGTCATTTTAGATAGTCGGTATAGATTTTCCATTAATACATGGATAATCACAAATCCATGTAGCATTCATCACAAAATCATCACCTGGATATGCCCTTGCTTCATATATTAAGTCAGAAACAAATCCACTAATGTGGATAAATGGATGCATTCATGATTCACAGCTGAAAAGCAATCCTGATGCAGATTTGGATCAACATCATTTTAGCATTAAGATTACATAAATAGCTGCCCATACGGAAGCAATCTGCAGTACAGAACAAAAAAGCAGAAGTTTATTAATCTTTAAAAATCCAGAAGCTATTTAGGGATGTTATCTTTCACAAGTTCTATTATTAGGCAATACATCCATGTATACGAAGGCTGCCCCAAAAGTAATGCCTCATATTTTATGATGTTGGCCCATAATGTCTGAGGAGAATGTTGGTGGTGTGGCAGTAGAGATTGAACCTTCCTGCCAGTATTCCATTGTTTTGTTGCCGTGTGGCAGATGGCAGCAAAGGGAAAGTCTGACAAAATGGCGTCTGAGATGGAAGTGCTCATGAGGCAAAGGTGTGGCACTGAATTCCTCCATGTAGAAAAAGTGGCACCCGCTGACATTCATTGATGCTTACTGAACATTTATGGAGACCAAATAGTGGATGTGAGCACAGTGAGGTGGTGGGTGGTGCGTTTCAGTGGTGACAATGGTGTCAGAGGTTTGCCTCCACAGGTGCTGATTTTTATAACCGTGGCGTACAGGCTCTTGTTCATCGCTGGCAAAAATGAATAGCTAATTGTGGTGACCATGGTGAGAAGCAGTGTTTTGTAGCTGAGAATTTGCTTTATCAAATAGTGTTATTCTGTTCTTTGCAGATTCCATGGAAATAAATAGGAGGCATTACTTTTGGAGCAATTTATGTATGGGCAGTCCAAGGCAATATGGACAATGTGCACTTCAGACATGCATTCTGACTTTTTCAGACTTGCAGAGATTTCAATGATCTTTGAGTTCACAAGCACTATTTCTACATATTGTTTGCCTACAAGCAAATGTATACAAGAAACTTAGTAATTATTTTAAAACCGCAAACATTTTCACACAGAAATACCTTAAAACAGACCTAATGTAACTGATGTCAGCATCAAGCAAGCTTGTTATTCTGATTTAACTCAGAGTTATTGAGTTCATATTTTAGATTCTTATATCTCAGTACTGGTACTATAGTCTTTAAATGCCTGTGTCTGACTGCTTTCAATGTTTGAAACAGCAAGTGGCATTTATTATAAGGGGTATATCTTTTAAATTTTGTTCTGTGATTGTTGGATTTCTGTGCAAATACTGAGAACTGGCGCGAGACATTCTCCAAGGAACTGTGTCCGGCAACCAGCACAGCTGGCATCTGCAGGATCAGGGGAAGGTAAAGACAGATGGTGGTTTAAAGGACAAGCCAAGCTCACTGGCAGTTGATAGCAGAATGTCACCACTTGCAGCAAAGTATATCTAACATCTGAGGGAATTAAATGAAAAATGACAGATACACCTCATTGTAAGAAGGAGACTGAAATCCCAGGAAGTGGGCAGAGCAATATATTGCTGTAGAAATCTGTTTCAGATCTCCTGCTATAAATCACAGAAATAACAATACAGCTGGAGGCTGAATTCAGACAGAGGCACTGGACAAAAAGTTCAAAAAGAAAAATCACAAGTATAGTTAACATTGTGTAACATTGGTGCATTTTTAATCAATCAAGTGAGGGCTTTGGAAGAGACAAAGCTGGGCATTCTCAGAAGACTGTTGTCCATCTACTTTTGTTCACTTGATCTTACAGACATCGAGCATTTCTGTAGGAGGGCTGTGCGTGAACAAGTCCCTCTGCTTTCTGAGGCAGTTAAGGGTACTCAGAACATTGTGGGAGGGCTCTGCACCTTGCAAAGTCAAACTCACGGGGCCTCATTTTTGTGAAGCAAGATGCAGCTGGAAGTGGCATGAGTAAGCTCTATCTGCAATAGTTCAAAATACTGTTAATATTATCAAAGAGCCCCAATTCTGCTGTCACCACATACTAGTCCTTAATTAAAACTGTACTTGTATTTTTTACATCTCTGCAAGAGTGGGTCTTTTACTACAGCACTCTTAATGGGGATTGTTTGTCTGAAATGATGCATCTTACAGCCTGGAGGCAAATTGCTTCTGCTGCTTCTGTTTTCTTTAGCAGTGGAAGCTGGCAGCGATGCACCCTGCTGTGCAAGGGAGGAGGTCTGCATAGTTCCGCAGCCAGGAATTGTGTGGTAGGAGCAGAAGTTCAGCCTTTCTGTAGGGACGGCAACTTCATAGCGTGTCAGAAAGCCATGGGGCTTTGATCTGGCAGTCTGCTTGATACCAGAGTTGATGTTTTGCTTTCAATACACAAGAAGTAAACGTACATTACCACTCTAAATGGCTTTAATTTTAGATTAAAGGTAGCAGACAAACAGGGAAGAATAAAAGAACCATCTCCTGGAAAGACAATTCTTTTATGTCTGCAAAGGATCTAGCACACTTTTGTGTGTTGTGTATAAACAGTACAAAATGAAATATGCTTTTACCACATCCCGCAGATGTGGTACAGTAAAGCAAGTTGATAGAATCAGTGTTAGTCATTTCTATGTGCAAATATTTAAAGTTTTGCTTTGTTGCTGTTCTATGTAACACTACTGGTAACTGTTTTGCTAAATTAAACAATTTCTTGTCAATGTAGTCTATTTAGTAAGATTGCATTGTATTATTCTCCTCTCTGCATTTTTCCCGTTCCTTGTTTTAAACATGTTCTTAACATGCAATACTCTGAATGGGTCAGGTGTGCAAAAAATTCCCACATTCTTCTCATGTTTCCTTCTTTTTTTTTCTTTTTTTTTTCCCCCCCCAAAGAATAATATGGAGTTTTCTGACTTTGGCCTTTGGAGATTATTACTGATATCCAGATAATGGGATCATCTGAACTCTCTTACCATCAGTTATCAGAACTTTGTTATGTTTTAATTTGTATTTCTCACCATTTTAAATTTGTCTAGAAAAGTAAGAGATCTTAATGGAAAAAAAAGTTCTATAAATGACATTATAATAAACTCGTTTAATTATTTCCAATTACTCTCACTCTTGCACATGCTGACAATACAATGTTATTACAACTGAGTCCCATTTTCCAGTTTCATTAAAAGTTTATATGGCAGCTTTGTGTTCTTAGATTAGTATGCTGACACTAAACACTGGTACATGGTCTGATCAAAGAGTAGTCAATGTACTCTTCCACAAGACTATTTCTATCGATGAGTAATGATTTACTCCCGATTGTACCTGCTTTCACTTAAAATATATCTAAGCATTCTTTCCCAACTGAGCAAGCTATTTTTCTTTGCTGAATAACAATGAAGAATTGATTAGGCCAATGAATAAATTCCAAAAATGGGGATTATCAGATTGCGTATAGTTGCCAATAGAGACCTGTGAAAATACACTATAGTAAAGTTTCACACAAAATCTAACAGTACACAGGTGGTTTTATTCGTCTATGTGTTTGAAGTTCAAAGCATTCATAAACCCTTTGGGTAGCAGCTAAGTCATGAAAATAATTCTTTCCTGACATTTAAGTAGGCTAGAAACTTTCTGGAAGTTATTAATGCTGGGTGATTTTCACTGAACAAGCACAAACAATTGTCAGTTCATAAACAAGTGTCCCTATGCCTCGCATTAAGTCACAACAGGATATAGCTTCAAGATCATCCTTTATTGTTAACTTGAGAAGTATAGTACAAAAATCTAATGATCAAAAGGATATCTTTTTATTATGACCTTCATAATATAAAAATACACAATCAAAAAAAATCTTGTGATAAAAGACGTCAAATAAGAATACTTTTATTGGAAGTCAGGATAGCTACTGTATTACGTGTTACCCCGGGAGACAATGTCTAGGGATTGTATTCAGTTGTGATATGGAGTTTTCTGATCTTAAAACAATGTAAGCGAAATATGTAAGGAATTCTGAGTAATTTGGGAAGGTGCTATTCTTGTTAAGTTATTCTGGCTTCATCAGTACTTTAAGTCTGTTCAGCTGAGCTGAAGAGGGTTTCGAATGTAAGCACAATGCAAAAGTGAGGAGCAGCGTATGTGTCGCCCCTGACACGGTGATAACCATGTAGTTCTGCTAACAGGTAACACCCAAAGATGGCTCCTAGGGCAAACACTGACAGAACAGCATATTTATCTACTGAGGATTGGGCTCTAAAACTTGCCACCGATTATGGAAGAAAACAGTAGAAATTCATTATTAGGAAGCTCCATCTAGCAAAGAGTCACCTCCTCCCTCTTTTGAAGATAGCATTACAATGCTACTGTTAGACAATACGTGATGGGGTAAGAATGCTCCCTTTTTTTTTGAGTATATGTTTATTGCTTTAAAAATTTTCCCACAGGTGAAAATGTAAAAGCCAGGTCCTCCTCAGCCTTGATGGACTGAATGCATAGAACGCAGGCCAAAATACCTTTTACTCTTTGAAGGAGATCTCTCCTGCAGGTAGCGGTGTAAGGGTTAAGTGCCCAGAGGTGAGAGAGATGATGACTGAAAAAAGATAAAGTTGCATTTTGCACTAGTTGCTGAATGGAGAAGTTGATCCTAAGCCTTTTCTTTGGATGAGGTTCCCTGATTATGACCACAGGACAAGATTTGCTCCTGTGTGTGCTCTCCTGCTCCTATGTCTCCTGTATTCCATTTCAGGCAGGCAGCTTGAACACACTTTCATTCAGAACACCTCCAAGTATGCTAGATCAGGCATGTATATTGTAGGCAGGATGCGATGAATATGTTTGGATGTTCACCATTCCTCTTCTTTTTTGGTTTGTCCTTAGAGCAAAACTTGCTCTGGATAAGAAAAGTCATCTGCAGTTCTCTCAGCAGAGAGTTTTGAACACTTTTTCATAGCAATAGGTTCCTATACAATAAGCACATAGCTGACTTTGGGGACATAACAATATCAGACAATTATGCAAAACTAAGAGAATCAATTTCTGCGTGGAAGTTAAGCCTTCTCTTCTAGGCAGGTAAAATGACACTGAAGTCTGTGATACACTTGCTAGAAATTGAGGCTTTTCTTGTCATATTCTTGGTCCTTCTTTTTTTCTTAACCTTTCTTCTTTACAGAAAGAGAACATCACTGAAATCTCCAATCTCCTTGGGATTTTTTATGTTTGCCAAATTTCTCATGAAAGGTCTTATTAACTCAAAGTCTCAATTTTTTTTTTACAGTTCTGCCTCATTTGTGTCAACAGAAAATTTCACTTGAAGTTTAAAAGGAATTTTGTTTCCAATAGAATTCTTTAGATTCATGTCAATATCCAACTGTGGAAATTCATTCCTCAGCAGCATGAGTAATTTCCTTAGCTGAACTAAGATAATACTGCCCTTTAGAAAAGTGTTATAAACCCTATTACATGGATATTTGTAACTTAGACTAGACAGAATAATTTAGTCAACCCAACTCCTGCCCACCATGTGCGGACATGCAGTATTTCTAATGCAATCTTCTATCTTGCACCTAGGTACAACCTCTAAAATCACAGGACTTATCGGTTAAAGTCTTTCAAATATCAGTTGTTTCTGTTACTTGTGAATAAATCATTTGATGTTTATTGAACTATACATGATTGTGAGCACTTATCTACAACTTACGAGGCTAGAACCTCAAAACTATCCTCACTGTCTTGGCAGTTCTACAAATATCTAGTTCTCTCTCTTTTACCCATTTTTCTTGCCAGTCCTTCCTCTATTCCTGCTCCTGATACAAAGTCTGGAATTCACTTCGCCTACTGTTAGATGCCTGCATCTAGAGCAGCCAGTGTAGACTGTTTCTAGTTAATGAAAAACTCCCTAAACACAAGTTGTTATAATCTGAGATGAATAACACAATTAGAGCTGGTCTGATTTTGAATCAGGGAATGGAGTAGGCAACCTCTGTTATTTCACACTGCTCCTATTTTGATTCAGTTAACAACATAAGGTGCTCACACTTGTCAGTTTCTGATTTTTTTATAGTAGCAGATCTTTATTTATTAAAAAATAGTAACACAAGTTCTCAGGTGAAGCAAGGATTTCATTGTTAGTTTTCTTCGATATAAGCACTTACATGTTAAATAGAATAGACAACTAGATCCCAGCATGTGGTTCAGTAACTTTACAGCGTATAGTGGACAGTTATGGGAATTCATAGAACTAGTAGTTACAAGTATGGTAAGAAAAGTTTGAACTAATGAATCCCTAGCTTGCAGTGTAGATTCTGGTTTTGGGAAAGTTCTGTAAAAATAGTTATTGTAAACACTATGATGAACTACAATCCTTTTTCAACATTCTGTGGCCAGTTTTCTCTGAACTAGAATATTCTTTTGTACAGAATAACATACTCTATCATTAGAGCTAGTTTATGTACTCCAACAGAAACCAATTTTCTACAAATGATTTGTAATTGATTGCTGCTGCCCACATCCAATTTTTAAAATGATGCTAAGACTCTTGAACAAGAAAAAACTTTCATATTTTAAAAGTAAAAATACTCTGCAGTTTAACCTTTTTTCCTTTTATAATTTCAATTTGATATAAACTTGCTTTTCTGTCTTGTTATGTCTTATGTTTGGTGAGTTTCCAGATGTAATCTATTAAGACGTGGAGAACTTAATTACTTTTCAAGTGGGCAACACAGGTCTTCTTCAAGTAATATTATACCTTATAACAACTGTGATGGCACTCAACAGAAAGAGTAATTGTATACACTAGAAAACATTTCCTTGGGTTAGCAAATATATGCCATCTCTTTGGTGACCCATTTCTTTCTCATATTTAATTAAGAGTCTGTTGTTGTTGTTCTGTTTTTAATATTGTCTGTCACACACAGATAAAGGACATTGTAATATCTTGGAGATTTTGACTAGTTTAAATCATTACTTTTTTTCCTCCTGCCATTATTTTTCATCTTGAATGTGACAGAATTGTCCTCTGAGATAACAGCTTCAAGCATATTCTTATTCAAACAGCGAAACAAATAACAACCCAAAGGTCTAGTTCAGAGCAGTGTTCATTATCAACTTGTTTTGTACTGTAAATTACAAGAATTCAGTCTGTCAAGATGTTCTGTGCTTAAGTCATAATGTTAACTCTACATAGTGTTTAGAGGAGTTGTATACAACAGAGAGGAAAGGAGACACGTGGAATGATGATTATTATTGTTAACAGCATTAATAGTAGCGTGAGACAAGTATGAAAGAGAAGGTTTTACCGACAGTTACAATATAACCTGGAAAAATATGGGTCATGAAAGCCACAAATGGGTTATCAATTGTTTATGGTGCTATGGGTCTCATACTGGAAGCAACACAAAAACGTAGTAAGAATCAGAATATAACACCATTATAAGATCAGACATCCTTCAGCAAACAGCATTAATCAAACTCACTAATGCAGTGGGGAAAATGACAACATTTTGCCTTGACTAGTGAGACCTTGCTGTGTGGCAAACTGTATTAGAGCAAATATGGATGTTTATATAAATCAAGCAAATAGATATAAAACCTTACTAGAAGAACATAAATAATACTTAGAAAATACGATTAACGTTATTAGATGCAGGCACAGATAGTCTACCAGGTGCACAGTCAAATGTGATTTAAATAGGTAGTTTAGCTATGTAACTGTCAGTATAAATGCAAAATGGATTCTCTTCAAGCTTTCTCATTTTTGTTACACCCTTTCCAATAAACATATAATTCCAGCCCCTGACCTCTTAAGACCCTGTTAAAAAAACTGTGGGAAGGACATAGAATAGAATAAGCAGAATAGGAGAAAATAAAAATGTGACAACTTTTAGTGATATTGCTTAATGCCTTACTGAAAGCTGTTCAAAAACTCTAGTGTAAATGTTAAACAATTATTTACAATTATATTATGTTATTATGTTATAGTAAAAAAAATATTAGAACACTTAAAAGAAGTCAAGGAGAATTAGTAGCAATAGCAAAACTAGGCATTGCTATCACATATGTCCAATCCAGATAACCTCTAAGTTGTAAGATCTTTCAGTAAACGGAGGTAGATGCTTTCTTAGAAAATGAGAAAACTGTGATGTGGTCTTCTCTGACAGAGGGATTTACTGAAGCTTGAATGCACTATTTGTCTGTATAGATTGGAGTCCCAAGACACAAAATTTCTACTGTAATGATGCAAAAATGAACACCTGTCCATGGACATAGGCTCAATTTATGGTTTATAGTTAGGCTCAAGTGGGATGAGATGGTCAATTTCTGTCAGGAAAAGCTTTGTGTGCATACATGTGCATACACCCGTGTGAGTGCATAGTGGAAGTTAGCCAAGACCCCCTGACACCACTTTGATGGATCAGCACAGCTTGGCCTATAGAAACTTGGTGCTTGGCCTATAGAAACTTGGTGCTTGCCCCATCTGAACTCAGAGTCAGGCTCCAGGCTGCGACTGGGCCCTGACATATTCCCTGTTCATGTACTGTATCCGAGGTCTTTGCAGCATTGTTTCCCTCAGCCTTTATCCTTAGGGGTAGAGGACCGTAAGAGAGAAGAGAACCAAATACTGAGTATTCAGACAAAAATCCTGGATAAAGGAAACTCCTGACGACAATCAATTGAAGCGCAAAGGCTGATTTTCAGATTGTATTTAGGGGTGACCATAGTCTAAGATCCCAACAGTGTCCAAGCTCAGTTTAAATCCTTAAGTCTTATTATTAAATCAATTCAGAAATGAACAGATTTGTATGAACATCAGACAATAACTAGTACAAACTGGGTAATTTACATTCAACTTCCTAGGCAACTGCAGACATAGTCATTCTCTCTCACACACCCAAACAGGAGCTTTCATCAGAAATGTGTCAACTACAGATGAAGTCACCATACACAATTTTTTGATTTTCTTCTCCCTTCCTCTGCTGAAGATAAAAGAGTGCTCTGGCTGTGCCTGGGTGAACTTCTACATTTTCTCTATCATCAGGTTTCTTACGTGCTTTCTTAGTCTGCTGTAATCTGTCTTCAATGTCTTATTTGATTAAGTAAAATGTGATTCCTTAAGTGAAAACTGTGAAAATTCCCCTGCGCTACCTTACTAGAATTTCAAGGGTCATTTCTCATTCCCTGATAGGTAATAAATAAGTATTTCAGGTTCAACTCTTGCAATATGTAAGGCAATGCTCAATAGTCTCAGTATATCTAAGGCAATGCACAGTGTCATTTTTTAAGTAAGAAATTGTTGTTAGATTGTCTGTTGCACAGAATAACTGCACATAGCATGCAAAGGATTATTGTCAAAAAATTGTACATTTAAAAATAGTATATATTATGAAATCAAGAAGCCTTCCTGTTGATTTATAGATCAGTTATTTTAATTTAATAATACTTATCTTCTCTGCTATAGACTTCTGGTCCTGTTGAATTAACTGCTGATGTAACCTAAGAGACAAATTTTTTTTTTTGTCTGAAAATCTGTTTTTGCTTTCTTTTGAAAATCTATGTTAAAAAAATTGAAAATTGCTGAGACTATCACATTTAATTGAATTTAATTTTCTTACATTGATTTCAACTTCTGCTCTGAATGGGGAAATAAAAGTTAGCTTATCTTGTTAAATGTAGAACATGACATTATCTAGAGGGCTGTTGGTTTAGTATTTCTATGTGCCTTATGAGACCTTCAGCTCTAGATGTTTTTAGATTGGTGAAATTAACACCTTTCAGATAGGATGAAACTCACACTATTATAGCAAAGCAGTCTACACAGCTTAGTTAAACATCCTGATAAATAGAAAAAAAAATAGATTATCTGAAATAGGATTCTTCCCCAGTGCCTTTACTGCCAGCTGCTATTAATCTCCATTTAAAACTGCATGGGCAAAATATCAACTGGAATGCTGTGACCAATTTGGGCTATCGCCAAGGCATCCACAGACGACAGTTGAGAAGAACTGGAATGCTGCAGAAACAGACATGTAAACAGAGATTGAAATATGTGGAGTTCAGTTCAGGGAGGGAATGATGATGGAAATGTGATAGCAATCTTTAAGTACATAAAAAGTTGGTGCAGACAAGAAGGAAGCAATATATTATCCAAATGAAAAAGAAGCAGAATTATTTTAATACTGTGAATTCATGTTGTACCTTCAGGAAAACAAACAAACAACAAACAAAAAAAAACAACCACAAATAAAACTGACAGTGAAGTGCTAAAACAGATTGCCAGAAATTGTGGAGTCTAAATATAGATCTTCAAAAATGGATTAGAACAATTGAAGAATGAGAAGGAACATATGAAAACCTCCTTTGGGGCAGGAACAAATTTAGATTAGCTTCTGAAACTTTTTTAGCCTATATTTTTTCTATTTTATTGAATATTTTTTTCAAAAGCATCTACTTCTAAACACGTATAGGTAGGTCTGAAAAAAGGGTTTTCTAACCCCAAGGATGAAATAAATGGTGGACTCCTGGATAGGAGAGAATGACCTGCCAAGCATTGCCTTTCCCTTTACATCCTTGTGATTTATGTAGATATGGCAACATTTAAAAAATCATTTAAGGCTTAGACTCTGGACTTTTGAAAGTTATTAAGTCTGAGACATTTGAGCATTGCTCTAATCTGGACTACAGTATTTTACTGATGAAGATTAAGTTTCTAAGTGTTGTGTTCAAGGGTTGGATAGCAACACTGAAGAACATTAAAATAATCAAATTTTCAGGATTGACTCCTGAAGTAATGGTCAGGTGTCTAATATATAAAGGTGTGGGAAGTATTTGATGAACAGTGGGCATATTTATTAGAACATGCTCGAGTAATCCCTGGAGTGTCCTTGGAGGCCTGAGACGAGGAACAGCTGTTGTGTTGCAAGGTCAAACATCTACACCTCCAGGTTGTGCTTTACGGGACTGCTAACCACTATCTAACTGCAAGAATGCCTATGTGATGATATCCGCTGTCCAATTAGCAGTGTTGTAGCGCGCGACGCCTACCTGATGCTCTATAAATGTTGTAGTCGAATTGCAATAAATTAAGCACTACGCGATAACCATATTGGTACAGAGGGTGACTTCGGCGTGCGCGTTGCGACATAAAGGTATTTTGGAACCTTATTTTTTTTCAATAGACAATAATCCTTTTCACCTTTAAAAAGGGAATTGAGCTTTGAATAATTTAAAAATATTGAAACGATGGAATCTATGTCCTGTTGTTGCTATCCTAATAAGGGAACTCCTGCCCTAGTATCTATGGAATTTTACTTGAATACAGAAAGGAAGATCAGGGCCTTGGAGACCCATGGAAATGTTCAGAGTGATCTATATGGTATATGTCATGTCAGAGCCAGAACACAACTCACATTGCTTCCTGACATGACGTACTCAGCAACTGCCAGCTCTCAGATCCCCAGGTAGCATGTTTTATAGGACTGAGGCTCATTTGTAAGGCATCAACTGTAAGAAGAAAGCTCATTAGAAAAGTTTAGGACATATAAAGTATTTTGCAGTAGCTATATTGCTCTGCTTGTGCACATTCCTCTCTTGGGTGGTAGCTGTTGGGGATTACTTTGAGGATGAGAAAACTTGATTATCCGGAAAAGGAAAGCCTGTTTGAGAAACTTTTTGGTGTTAACTGCTATCTTTCTATACTTTATTTGAAAGCATGGCTGTTTTCTTTCTGTTTCTAAAGAAGAAGGAAGGTGGAAAAAACTTCAGAGAGAAGGAAAATGTCCTTTAAAATAAAGTTTAAACTTTATTTACTAACTAAATATCCTCTCACTAGCAGGCAGAAATTCTGATGACACAGTGATGGGTACAGGTAGGCCAGATAAGACAAACAGACATCCTCCTGAGGCCCTTTGGTGTGTAAAGATAACTTTAGCACTTTTCAGGTTAGCTTTGTTCCTTGCTTTAAAGCTATTTTTGCATTAAAAAGAGACTTTAGTCCTCTGAAGTGTTATGGAGCTGAGACAGCCTGCAGACAAGAGACACTTCATGTAATCAGTGTTTCTGTATAGAGTTCAGTGTTTTTGTTAGCAATATTTCCTGCTCAAAAGTGTATGTAATGCATTGTAGAAATAGTGTGTTTTGTAATAAACACTGTAAAACACACTGTGATAGGATATTGTTGGTGTAATGAGGACTTCTTTTGCTGTTGTTTCTCATCACATTTAAGAAAGGACATTTTTTGTAAGAGGAGTTAATATGGCACGTGTGTAACCACAATTTCCATTATCACTTAATGACCATCAAGACCTTTCTGACAATTTGAAATAATATTACAGATGTTTTAAATGTCATGCTTGCTCAGGTATCACCTCTTAATGTGAGCAGCAACCACAAAAAGAAAGGCTTCTTCTTCAAATTGGAATCCAATTATTCTGACATGAAAAAGCAACTTAAAAAAATCACCCAACAATTTCATTAGAATTAGAATAGTAAACATGAATAACATAGAAACAATTTTTTTATATCAATAGATTATGAAATTAATTTAGTGCAGTGACATAGCCAGCCATACAATTTCAGAAATGTTTTAGTAAACAAAAAAGTTTGGATTTGAGATCTGAGTCTAGACGCATATGCCAAGCATTCCAACTGCTACTATTTTTCTAATCATTGATTACAGATTTCTTAGTTTGGTAAGGTAAATGGCTTGCTTGTAAATCCCATCGTTCACTCAAATGTCAGAAAAAGAGGTAAATAGTAAGTAAAAGAGGGAACTAAGTAAAAGAGATCTTTCTCATTTAATGACAGAACCAGGAGGTGCTAGCTAGTTCTTTTCAGATTCCAACAAGAAAGGCATAAACTTTTCCAAGACAGATGATCACGGACTGATAGAGTAATGGAAAAGGTGATAGCAAGTTATAAAATACCATATCTCTTCTGATACTGATAATCTTGAGACATTAGAGTACCAGATGGACCTCTGGTCAAGGCATAGTGTACTGCACACTTCCTGTCCCTGATGAGGTTTGGCAGCTCTAAGAGCACCTGTACTTTTGCAGTGGCTTGCTCACAGTACCAATCAGTCAGAGCCTGACAACAGTCAAGCTGTTGAGTTTGATATAAAGGAAATAATACCTTTAGCTTCAAGTATTTCTTAAGATTTTGGATGTGTCCAACATTTTTTTTTCTGTTAGTGGGGCAATTTAATCTAGTGAAGTTGAATAAATCCATCTGTTGATTTATTTGGGAAAAAAAAAGAATGAAGACCTTATGCTATAATAACGAGTGCCAGCTATATAAAAAAAAGAAACCCACCTATACTTAATTTCTTTCTCTATTCTAAACACACTTCATGATTTTAACCAGATTTCCTGGATGAAGATCCAGAGAAAGTCTTAGATGTTGTTTCCAAATTTTTAGCAGCTATGCCCTCCCTATTTTGCTGTGAGGACCACTCTTTCTGGCCTGTGGTCACACTCACTCGGATGTTACAGTGCTACATGAGCTCAAAATATCTGGCTTGGAAACTGCTAATTTGGGTCACTCAAGCAAATACAACGAGGAGATACCTAGGCTAGCTCTGAAAAAGCCAGCACTCAGGCCTTTGCAGCACAGAGGTCATAGATAGAAAGCAAGGCAGCTGTATCAGTATTTTTTTTACCCCTGGCTAGTTAGTCTTGTTTTTATAGGTCCAGTTATCCTAAGGAATGGTCAGATCAAGATGTACCACCTTCACATTCTTTGCTGGAGATGAACTGTTAATGTAGCATCAGAACTTTCTATTACATGAACTTACAGACATTCGATTCCCTTCTATACAACAATAGATATATGTACAAATTCTGCAGATCTAACACAGACAAGAAAGGAAAGCAAAATGGGACTGAAATGGTTGCATCTATTGAAGTATTTGTCATTAACAAAATAATCCAAAATAATTTATGTTACAGGATGAGTAATGCATTCTGCTTCTGCGTAATGGTAGGATGTGGGGCAGAATTTGTGCTTCTTATTTAATGAGAATTATGAAGAGACTCATTTGGCTTGCTATACCACAGACTTTTGTATCATATCAAATTAAGTCAGTAAGCCAGCAAGCTCTGCCGTTAGACTTGCCCTTCAATGCAGACACTGATGCCTCTCTACTTTGCTCAAAGCATCTCTCATTCTGTAATTTAGAAAATGATCCCTGGGAATGTTTTACATCTGAGGACTCAGTTCAGACAGGCTTTTGTCTAATAACAATGTTGCCACATAAAACATGATATTAGAAATGTCATCTTACATTAGTAAAGGGTCAGCTCAGAATAAAGCTATTGTCATCACTGCTAATCAAACTCAAAAGTGGAACCAGACTAACACCGAAAATATTGTAAGATTTTTTTCATAAAATGATTTGCTTTGACTCTGCTTATGTCCCTATTATATTCTCTCTCCACTGCTACTGACAAGAATATAAATACAAATTGTGCATCTCAAGAGAAAAACTTAGAAACCTCTACTAAAAGAGAATTGAGTAAACACATCCTCATTTGAGCATGGCAGCATCATAATGAGGAACAAAGTCAGGAAAAGTAATTTTACTGTTACACAAAGACATCAAAATATAATAAGATATGGTAATGCAAAGCTAAGATGAACAATATAAACTCTGCTTGTAATGACCTCCTATAATAGCCATACCTTTGAATTGCATTGTATTAATTTAAAATTACATCCATCCTCCACACCATAGCATCACAAAAGCTTCAGAATAATACTGTTGTTTTCAAATATAGAAAAATGTTTGTGATTTGTTTAATTAGGTCTGTTCTTTTCTTACTTACGTAAGAGTTACTGAAGTGTTGAGATGAACTTTCCTTTTTCAAGTGTAAGCATTACATTTGGCTACTAATAACTCCTGGATTTACCTACATTTTTTTCCTCACATATAATTCCACAAATAAGTTAATTATATAGGAAAACTGAATGCATTATTATTGAAAAAAAATTAATGAGAAAGAGTACATTTTAAAAACTATACTATTTACACAGGAGTACTTGGCTCTCCCAATATTTCTAATTAATTTTAAGTGGAACAGTTGAGTAAACTGTTATTTCTCATGAAATGCATGGAAGTCCGGAGGCAGAAAGGTGCAATTTCATCTGGGATACACTATTTTCTTTTGTACATAACAAAGAAATAAAATTATTTCTTCAACTATAAGTCAGATCCTGACATGCCCCGCAGGGCCTAGACTAACACCTTAGCAAGGCACTTACATACTGTACCTGCATATAATTCTACAAATATCAAGTTACACATAGAAGTTTCAACAAGTCAGTTGTCCAGTCAAGTGACATTTGTCTTTTGATACTGAAGGTGGCATTCCTCTGGTCTCACGTATCTAATTATCTCTTATCTCTTTCAAGCTTCTTCTATAAATATAAGAAAAAGGATCTAGGAGGAGATCATTTAACAGGTATTTGAAACAGATGAGATGAATAATCTTTTAGAGTTTCCAAGTGCTATTGGACAGCTTAGGTGAATAATTTCTATGACACACGAATATACTCTTTATTAGACTTTCCTGATTAAGATGGAAGCATTATAGTTACTAAGATACTTATGATTTTGGCAAAATTTATCTTTTCCTGTAACAGTCTAAAGATATCACAGAATCACAGAATTGTAGGGGTTAGGAAGGGGCCTCTGGAAATCTGCTGAGGTATGTTCCCTACAGTATGTTACACAGGAAAGTATCCAGGTGTATTTTGAATGTCTCCAGAGTAGGAGATTTCACAACCTCTCTGGGAAGCTTGTTTCAGTGCTCTGTCACCTTCAGAGTAAATAAGTTTTTCCTCATATTTATATGGAACTTTCTACGTTCCAGTTTTTGACTTTTGCCCCACTGCCACTGTTCAGTCACTGGGCACCACCGAAAAGAGCCTGGCCTCATTCACTTGACTCCCACTTACTAGCTATTTTTAAGTATTGATATGTTCCCATCTCAGTTTTTTCTCCAAGCTGAACATTCAGCCTTTCCTCACAAGGAAGATGCATCAGTGCCCTCATCATCTTTGTGGCCCTCTGCTGGACTGCGTTTTGTGAACTGGAGAGCTTAGAGATGGGCACAATACTCCAGATGTGGCCTCACCAGGACAGAGTAGAGGGGGAAGAGAACTTTCCTCGACCTGCTGGCTATGAATCTTTTTAATGTGCCCCAGCATAGCATTGGCCTTCTTGGCCACCAGACCACAATGCTAACTCATGGTCAACCTGCTGTCCACCAGGACACCTAGGTCCTTCTCAGCAGAGCTCCTTTCCTGCAGGTCAGCCCCTAATCCAGATATGTCCAACCCACAGACCGCTGGCTGCATGTGGCCTGGCACAGCTCACACTGTTGCCCACCCCTGCCCTGTGCCATCATGGTGGCAGCTCTTCCCACCAAACTGAGCAGCCTGGCCCAGCCCCAGGAACAGTCCTCACTCAGCATCAACTGAACATCAGTGTGCTATTACCCCTCTCTGGGCTGGAACCAAGACATGGGGTGCCGTGCAGGTCTAACACAAGTTAAGACAAATAAGTTTATACATTTTGTTACATTGGCTAAACACAGTCCCATGAACATCAAAAAATATGCAGCCGTGCTTTCCATTGTGATAAAAGAATTTGAGAATATGTTTCAAGGTTGCTGAAAAATTGTTGAATTTTGGTATATTTGCCACTCCATTCAGTTGACATAAATACATGACCTGCAAATTTTCAAATGGAATATATAGAGTTGTAATCAGATATTCAAATAAAAAATCTGATCATATCTCTCAACTGGACTTTTAGAAGCCCTATCTTAGTAGAGAGAAATATCCCCCGATTCACATTCATGCCTTATACATGTCACCATTGCTTTTCAGCAGTACATACATTGGTGAACAGCTATTCTCAAGAATGAAGCATAGACAAAATAAAATTTCAACAAAAATCTCTGATGAACATCTTGAGAGCTCACTGTGAATTGAAACCACTGCTGCTTGACTTGACTAATCATAGAAACACGGAATCATAGAATGGCTGGGTTGGAAGGGACCTCAAGGATCATCCCAACTCCCCTCCCACAGGCAGTGTTGCCACCCACTAGATCAAGTACTAGATCAGATTGCCCAGGGCCCAGTCGAACCTGGCCCTAAACGCCTCCAGGGGTGTGGCATCACCCCCTAACTGATGTGTTAGTTTCACAAAAATAAGCTTAAATATCCTAGATACATAGTTTTGTTGCTCTTTTTTATGTTTTAATAAAAATATTAAAAATTAAAATATTTTGTTACTTATATATATATTAACTATATTATATATTTTATGAAGGCTGCACTGAAAATAATGCTTCCTGTTTTATGATGTTGGCCCATGACATCAAAGGCAGATGTTGGTGGTATGGCAGCTGAGGTTGAACCTTCCTGCCAATATTGTGTTACGTTTTGTTGCCGTGTGACAGATGGCAGCAGAGGGACAATCTGACAAAATGGTATTTGACATGGAAATGCATATTAAACAAAGGTGTGTCACTGAATTTAACCATGCTGAGAAAATGGCACCCACCCTCTTGACCAAGAGGAAGTCTTCCTTTCCCCAGACTCTCTCTCTTTTCACAAGGGTCTGGGATTCTCGAGGGGCAGCCTTATCACTAAAGACTGTAGCAAAGAAGATGTTCAGTAACTCCACCTTCTCAGTGTCCTCTGTTAGCACCCACCTCATTCAGCAGCATGCTCACATTTTCCCCAGTCTTCTTTTTACTACTGAGATACTTAAAGAATCCTTTCTTGATGCCCTTGACCTCCCTCACCAGATTTAGTTCCAAGTAGGCCTTAGCTTTCCTCATTGTATTATGTATTTGTTTAGCAGTGTGCTGGACATTTTATCCAGAAAGATACTGTGAAAAACAGTATCAAAAGCACTGCTGAAATCCAGAATATTACATCAACTGGATTCCCTTGGTCTACTCCATAGGTAAACTTGTCATAAAATGAAAATAAATTCATTAAGCAGAACTTTCCTCTTGCGGACCTGTGTTGACTGTGACCTATGACTATGCTGTCATTTAAGATTTTTTCAATAACCCTGAGAATTAACTTCTCTGTAATTTTACCAGACACTGAATTGAGAATGACAGGCCTGTAATTACCTGGGTCGTCTTTTCTGCTCTTTTTGCAAACTGGAACAGTATTTGCCAACTTCCAGTCAAATGGAACCTCTCCTGATTCCCAAGACTGTTGAAAAAGATGCTAAAAATAATAGGTATCACGACAGACATCTGTAGCACTCTACTTGTTAGCACAGTTAAGGTAGAGAATGATCTGCTGACCCTCTGAACCACATTATCCAGTCTTTTATCAACCTGGTTATTTACCCATCCAAATCATATCAAATACAAACCTAGAGAAGTGTGTGAGAAGAAATCACGTGTGAAAATCAGACTTTGCTTTCTAAATTAGGAAAAAAATTATAATAACTGGAACAACATCTAAACTAAATGTAAATTCTCAGCTATACTTGTGCTTTTTTCTGACCAAAATGTGAATGTGAATATTAATTACAGATTAAGTTTTGTACTGAAATGATCTTTTATGGATATGAGTTAAATAATTTATGAAAAAATGAATGCACAGCTTGTTTTATTGTCATTCGCATGCCTCTAATACAAAGTGATCTGCTTAGTAGAGCAGGAAGAGAGAACCTTATATTTTGGAAACATTTTTGTTCTAATTAATTTTTGCAAGTGAATTCAGAGCTCATATAATTGCACTACTCAGTTGTAGAGACGTATCTCAAGAGGAAGCATTGTACATTCTTGTATTGCCCAGACAATATCCTTCAGCTGTGACTAGGCAGATCTGCCTTAGGGAAGTTCGGTCTCTGTGCCTATTTTATCCTTGGCGTCACTGCCTAGTCTTATACAAGGGTGTCAGTTATTGTCAGTTGTGTTAGTGTTTGTTTGTAAAGTGGACATCTATCTACTAGTAATTGGACAAACTGCCAACTTATTATATCTGAGCTGCAAAATAGATATCAAATGGCCATAGTTTTCAATCACCAGATGATGGGACACTGAGATTTCTGCTTACAGTCTGGGATCACTTGTACAATTCTGCATTTACACTTCTAGCATACCACACAGATAAGTCAGTCTACACAGTACAACAACTATCTACATTATAAGCTATATCTAAACTAGACCAAAATTGACCGCTTAGATAATAGTTACCACAGTTGAAACAAGGTAAAATTTACATATGCCAAGACAGTCCTGAACATGTCCTGAGACACGTTTTTGTTAGCAGTGAGAAAATATCCCATTTACTGGACTATGAACAGGATGTCAAAAATGGCCCAGGCCATCTGGGCCAGCCACCAAATCTGGCCCTCCCAGAAGTGAGGATGTCTTTCCTAGATTTTCATCTATATTATTTGCTGAAGTTCACAGGGCATGGTGAACTGAATATCCCCACCGACAATCAAATAGCCTAAGCAAAAAGACCTTGTACTTGAACAGTTCCATATTTTAAGAATGAAAAGCCACCAGCTTTTTTTTTCTTAAATGTTATGCATAAATGTTTGTTTTCCAATGCAGTAATCAGTTGAAAAGGACATTCACTTCAACAAGATATTTGTAAGTAATGCAAATTAAATGTAAATTCTGTTTTACATTCTTAAGTAAGAGTACTACAAATTAGGCCAGCTACTTGATTTGGAATTCCATCAGTGAAGTGCAAGAGAGAAACACATGGAAAATATAGTCTTAATTCCCTTTACTAGGCATGCACATCTCTGTCACCTGTCAAGGAGCAGCAAAATGGATGACCCCTAAATAAATTGTGAGTTCTGCTAAGGTGAACAGCAATAACTCATGCTCTGCCTATCTTACAAGCTGCAGAAGAAACAACAGTGAGTAGCAGGTAAGTGGAAAGGATCAACTCTGAAATTGTGTGCTACTTTTCAATGAGATCTGGCTTTGAGAAAGCCTCCTCTGGTAAGCTTTTACCTAGAATAAACAAATGGACATTTTACTCTACTGTTATAGACAGAGATTGCTGTATTCTTGATCTTTCCTTCCTGGGGTCTGAGTCATAGGTTATTTTGAACTGGATCAAAGGATGAAGTGTCCTTGGATTTGACACAGTTTAATTAAGAAGCTGCAATTTTGCTTGTCTACCTGTAGGAAAAAAACAACAACAAAACAAGGAAAACCAACAAGATCACTATTGAACAAGTGACATAGTGAACACAACACAGGAATTAAACAAGCTATTTTTATCCTTGGATATAGGCATGAAACTGAGGTATATTCAGGATGAAAATGGGTGTGGGTTTTATGTCAGGTAGAATTCATTTAAATAAACTACAGAGACTACATCTTGTCTACAGGGATTCCTCCTGAGACTCCCATTACTGTCCATAAAGAATAACAGACACTTTAGCAAGCAAGACATTATTGAACTGCTTACACCAGTCCTCAGCCAGCTCAGTACACATAGCTATGGATTTAGGGCAGGTATTAACACTTGGCATCACCAAAACTGCATTGATGAGACACAATAAGGGCCGAGATTTAGACAGAATCATAGAATGGCTTGGGTTGGATCATCAGGCTCCAGCTCGCCTGCCACAGGCAGGGCCACCAACCTCCAAATCTGGTACTAGACCAGGCTGCCCAGGGCCCCATCCAAACTGAACTTGAACACATCCAGTGATGGAGCATCCACAACCTCTCTGGGCAGCCTGTGCCAGCACCTCACATAAAGAACTTCCCGACATCCAATCTAAAGCTTCCCTTCTTGAGCTTAAAACCATTCCCCCTTGTCCTATCACTGTCTTCCCTTGTAAAAAGTTGATTCCTCTTCTGTTTATAATCCCCTTTTAAATACTGGAAGTCTGCGAAGAGGTGTCCTTGCAGCCTTCTCTTCCAAACAAGCCCAGCTCCCTCAGACTGTCTTCCTAGGGTAAGTACTTCAGCACTCTCATAATCTTCGTGGCCCTCCTCTGGACTCTCTCCAACAGCTCCACATCTTTTATGTACTGGGAGCCCCAGACCTGGATGCAGTACTCCAGACAGGACCTCATGAGGGCAGAGTGGAGAGGGACAATCACCTCCCTGTCCCTGCTGGCCACTCCTCTTCTGATGGAGCCCAGGATACCATTGGCCTTCTGAGCTTCAAGTGCACACTGCTGGCTCATGTTCAGTTTTTCATCCACCAGGACCCCCAGGTCCTTCTCCGCAGGGCTACTCTCAAGGAGTCCTCCCAGCTGTATACATATCTGGGATTACTCTAAATGAAGAGCAAAACCTTGCACTTTGCTATGTTGAACCTCATTAGGTTCACACAGGCCCACCTTTCGAGTTTGTTGAGGTCCCTCTGGATGCTGTCCCTTCCTTCTAATGTGTCAACCGCACCACTCAGCTTGGTGTCATCAGCAAGCTTGCTGAGCTGCCAACCGATGCCCAGCCAGTTCTCAAGTAGTGGAATCCTCCCTGGCCAACTACCCTCAGTTTTATAGTTTCCTCTCAATGCCATAAGGTATGGAACATCCCTTTGGCCAGTTTAGATAAGTTGTCCTGGTTCTGTCCCCACTCAGCTCCTTGTGCCTCCCAGCTCCTTGCTGGGAGGACCGTATGAGATGGTGAAAAATTGAAGCATCCTTTGCTCTGTATAGCACTACTCAGCAGCAACCAAAACATTGGTGTGTTATCAACGTTTTTCTCCTAATGCCAAAACATACTGTCATACCAGAATTATGAAGAAAATCAACTCTGTCCCAGCTGAAACCAGAACAAATGCAACTGTGTGCTTACTTTGTTATAAAGATTTTCTCTTTAATTCATATCAGTTCTATACCTGAGATACGACCTCTCTAGAATTTCTGATTTGCCCATGGAATTTAGAAATGTATCAAAGGCATTGGAACTATGTGAAATTTCCATTGCTTAATGTCAGAGTGCTGTGTTTTGTTCACAGTTAAGCGTCAGTATCTAAAAGGGTAATGCAGAAAGTCACTGATCTCAGATGACTATTGCCCTGTACAAGTCAGACATCTGAATATTATCTCTGCTTGAAGATAATATCTTCAGTTTAAAATGCAAAATTAATGCTTTGTGTTCCAGCTATCATATCATGTCGTATTGCTTTATATATGTTGCTAAATAGTCTACAAGAAAGCCCAATATGTTTTGTAGTCTATTACAGTTATGCTTATTAATTCATAATATTTGTGACGGGAAATGTTAATGAAGCATTACGGCATTACTGCTCTTGCATTTGTTTGAATTTTGTACAGCTAGTATATTGTTCTTTCATCCATGTCTTTTAGCGGCAATGATAATAGCTGAGATAATTTTGCAGTTATGGAATACACAAATTACATACACAGATGTGGAGAGAATATTGCTCCATTATCTAACCTAACTTATATAAGTAATTAATGTAGTATTTTCATTACTATTTCTCTACATCCATGCTATTTAAATGAAGGAAATTTAACTTATATCATCACACTGATGTTATAAATATGCTACGGAAAGTTTGTGAAAACATCTGTTTAGAAATAATGTCTGATCTGCAGTAGAATTTTATGACATCTACTGAAAGCAGTAGTGAAAAAATACATTACAATAAAGTCTCAAGTTAGTGGTTATCTCACTGTGTGCTTCCCTGAATAAAGCAAGATTACAACACCTGCCAGGGACAAAAGTTTTCATCTGTCACAACAGTGGATGAGTATGCCATATTACAGTACACTGTGTGAAAATAAGCCCAAAGGCAAATATAGGAAGAATTCACAAATTTTTAGTTAAAATACTTGTTGTACCATCTGGACTTCAGCTGCTGAAGTTCTCTGTTTTTTTATTGTAGGACCAAAAGGGCATTTCTTGTCTACTGGCATCTGAACACCTAAAGTAGAATTAAGATTCTATGTTTAAATATTTTAGAATATTCCTCACGAAGTATTTCTGAGTGATGAAGTTGAAACAATATCTTTTCAGAGAGAAGTAGGAATTACAGGACATAATAAAGATAGTCTTTAGAAGTTATATTTATAAATCAGTTTCCCATTTTCAAGCACCTGCAGTTAAAGGCCTTTTATCTAAAACAATTATTTAAGAAGCTGATTCTAAAAACCATGCAGCTTTTGAAAGGCTTCTGGGTTAGCTTGTTGACTTGAATAAAGAAATAATAATTCAAATAATCTTTTCTGCCTGGACTTTTAAGTTGAACTAAACACCTTGATTTTATTGCTACAGTTCTCTTCCATTTCCTAACATACAAGGTCTTGATATTTTCGAATATTCTCTTCAGTCATGGTTGCTATAGTTAGATCAGAAAAAATCAATATATATATATTTGCGTAGATAAATATTGGCACATCCACATACATGTGCAAAGTCTTTCTCTCTCTGTCTTATAGGTAAAGTAAAAATATTAGCATTAGATGGGTGTCGAAGTGTGCCACTCATTTTGTAAAGGTGCTTTACAATACGGTGAAGTTTCATTAATACATAGTGTATGTATGAGTGATGTATGAGTTGAGGCTCATTTTTAAACAAAAAAGAAAACCAATGTATTTCCTCAATTTTCTGGATTTATTCAGATCTTATTTTCCCATAGTTGTAGCTGTAATTGACGACTCATTTGTCATTCCTAAGTTGAACCACACTTCTGAAGTGTGGCAAGAATACTTTGAAGTTCTTAGAAACTAACAAAAGCTCTTAGAGAACTGACTTCACTTGCTGACTGAGAAACTGCTTATCATGTGTTGAGTTCATGTTGTAACATTACTAGTATTTGAAAGAAAAAGAACAGACAATGGTGCATTTTTAACCTAATATCTGAGATTAAGCAATTCTGAATTCAGTTATTATGTCATTCCTTATGGAAAAAAAAAAAGACTGAGGAAAAACACCAAACCCCTTAGTTTGTGAACAAAGATCCCTGTCCCAAATAAAAGCTTAGAAATATTTTACGAGCATAGAAAACAGAAGGAACATTTTATCTGAAGGTAATTATGGAAAAAATTCTAACTAGATAATAGTTTTTGAATATCTGGATCAGGCAGTATAGATACAATACCAGTGTGTAGAGAACACCAACCCACTCAACTTCTTTCCTAATACAAACTCTTTTTTTTGCCTCTTCTTATGACAGCAAGGAATTCTGTCCAGTTTGTGTCCCTTGTAATTTATGTTTAGAATTTAATCTGTCCTTCACAAGTCTGTGTTAAGCTGGATACTATATCTACAAGTATTTGTGTACTGTTATGTACTGTTCCCATTATGTGCAATGTGGGGACAGAAACAGTGCTTCTAACACTGAATGCTACTGTTCCGCATTGGTATGACATAGATATTTTTTTGAATATTTGAATTGTGAAAGGTTTGTCAATTATGGCTGTTGTCTGTGCTCTTCTCTTTAAAAGAAAAACAAAAAAAACCACTCAAATACACAGAAACTTATAAAGACATTCTGAACAGCATACGAATTTTTATGCGATACTAAATACTTATCCCATCTGGACAGAGATATCTAAGAAAGGCCAGTTTAATGTCTTTCAGGATGGTCTTACCTCTCTCTAGCAACAATGCTTTAAGAGTTTAAATTAAATGTGAATGACTTCTTTTAGATCACTGAAATATTTGAGATGAATACTTGCTTCAGTGTTAATTTGTACATCAAGGAAAAAGTCAAACATATCTTCATTTTAACCCATTAAGGTAGTAGAGAGTATTTAAGCTCTTAAATACTTCTGAAATAAATCAGATTAAAAGGAAAAAGAAATCCTTTGCTTCACCTATTGCATATGGTTAACTGTCATTTGTCTGATTTGTATTTTTTTCATTATATATTGATTTTCCAGCAATTTGATTATATTTTAGCAGAAAGATGTCTGTTAGTGACCGTCCTGCTTTTTGATGAAGTTGACATTTTGGTGTTACTTTTTATTTGCATCGTGGATCTACCACATAATTCACAACTAGTTTTTGAGTGTCACTTGTGTTCTTTCTCCTTGCAGAAACAGTCAGACTTGAGTTTGACTTAAGCTTTTTCTTCCAAACACTGTTTTCAAAAGAACATATTAATTGCTCTTAATAAAAAAAAAATTATGCATTAATACATATATATTAATTGCTTTAGAATTCATTGTGCCTTTCTTTTTCCTTTATTTTTCTTTACATTGGCAGAGTCAGACTTTGACAGAATTTAGAACAACCATATAAACTCAAATTATCTTTATCTGTGATGCCAGGACATGCTCTCATGTTCTCATTCACTGTCTTCAGCTGTGATGGGCAGTAACCTGCATGAAACAACAAGCTAAATCCTTAAACCATCATATTTGCAAAATGGCTGTGTGTTCAAGTCCAGTTGTTTTCATGAACAATTTCAGCAATCTAAATTACTCCGTGACAACTTGAATAATTACAGATATACAAATCTCTTTCAGGCTATGGAGTACTTGGAAACCATTTTCAGTACTATTTTGCATATTTTGCATTCTAAATTTGTTGCTAATGCTGAGACATAAGACTGGTTGGATGTTTTTCAGGCTTATAGGACATTTAAAATGGAAAAACAAGGAACAATTCTATTTTGAACATTTGCACTAATACAAACGGCATTTTCATGAATATTCATAATACCTTCTCTTTCTATGACATTCTTATAACAAATATTGCCTGATAAAAATGTTTTGTAAAGAGAATCAAGGTGGTTAAAATGCCATCAACAAAATTTGTAGAATTTTCTATTCATATAAAGTAACAATATATTTCTGCATTATTTTACAATAATAATAAGGTTTTGGGATTTTGACTGAATTGCTTGATGTTAGTTTTCTTATTTTGTCCTGAATAGCAATTTTATTTGTGGTGTGGATTTGGTTTATCTACCCATATTTCTGTTTGTAGTTTTGCATATTTGTCTTTTTTTTTTCAGAATAAAACTGAGAAACTAGTTATTACTCTACAAATTACTTCACGCTGTTTTAAACTATTTTGTTTATTTTATACTTTGTACTGATTTAACATTTTGTATTGTCACATCCCACCCGTGAAGGGACAGAGGTGTGACCAGGTTTACAAATACCTCTGGTGAGATTAAGGTGAAACTACTCAAGGTCTGTACATATGAAGAACAAAAAAGAATTCACTGAATTCACAGAATTGCTCAGGTTGGAAAAGACCTTCAAAATAATCAAGTCCAACTGCAATCTGACTGTAGTACCCTAATTCTAACAACTAAATCATGTCCCCAAGCACCACATCCAAACAGTTTTTAAACACATTCAGGGATGGTGACTCAACCACCTCCCTAGGGAGCCTGTTCCAGTGCTTAACAACCCTTTCTGGAAAGAAGTTTTTCCTGATATCCAACCTAAACCTCCCCTGGCACAACTTGAGGCCATTTCCCCTTGTCCTGTCACCTGTCAACACTGAGAAGAGACCAGCTCCGCTCTTACTGCAATCACCTTTCAGGTATTTGAAGAGAGCAATAAGGTCTCCCGTCAGCCTCCTCTTCCCCAGATTAAACAGCCCTAGTTCCTTTAGTCTCTCCTTGTAGGGCATATTCTCCAAGCCCTGCACAAGCCTTGTTGCCCTTCTTTGGACCTGCTCCAGCACCTCCATGTCCTTTCTGTATTGAGGTGCCCAAAACAACACAGTACTGTCATGGAGTTATCTCTGGATCTGTGTCCATGACAGGGAGACAGCAGGCCCACAGGCCCACCAGCCTGGAAAAGAAAGAAAGGAGAAAAAAAAAGTGTTGGCCGTTTACGGGCCGGCCCAGCCCGGTCCCATGACTAATGAGGCAGGGGACCCATGGACCCACGCCTTGGGAAAAAAAAAAGGGAGAAGGGGGATGGGAAGGGGAATTGTAGATGGGTCTAAAACAAAACAGTGCCAGCAATCTGAGGAGGAACGTTAATTTACTAAATATGATATCGGAATTGAGGCCAACAAATCAAAGTGAGAGAGAGTCCAAAGCTGAGCCCTTACTCTGTAAACTGCAGGGCAACCACGTGCTTCTCCACAGTGAACAAAGAAAGGAACTCCAGGTCTGGGAGGTGGCTTCACCAACCCCCTGCAGGCGCAAAGACACCTGGAGAATGCAGCTCCTCCCCTCACCCTCTGAGAACCAAGCACCCAGAAACAGCAGTCCACAGAACCAAAACATTAACTCTTTAACTGCCAGTGCTTTACATGATGATATGATTTGGAATACTAACAACAAAAAAATCACAAAACCATGAGAAATACTCAAGGTGGGGCCTCACCAGTGCCGAGTACAGGGGGAGGATTACTTCCCTAGTCCTGCTCACCACACAGTTTATGACAGAAGCCAGGATGCCATTGGCCTTCTTGGCCAGTCTCCTCTGCTGGCTCATATTCAGCCAACTGTCCATCAGCACACTGAGGTCCCTTTCTGTCAGGCAGCTTTCCAGCCACTCCTCCCCAAGCCTGTAGGGTTGCCTGGGGTTGTTGTGACCAAAGTGCAGGACCCGACACTTGGCTCTATTGAAACTCATATGGTTTACCTTGGCCCATCGATCCAGTCTATCCAGGTCCCCCTGTAGTGCCTTTCTACCCTCTGGCAGATCAACACTCCCTCCCAACTTGGTGTTGTCCACAAACTTACAGAGGGTGCATGCAATCCTCTCATCAAGATCACTGATAAAGATGTTAAATAGGAGTGGCCCCAGAACCAAGCCCTGGGGGACACCACTCGTGACTGGCCGCCAACTGGATTTAACTTCATTGACCACAACTCTTTGGGCCCAGCCATCCAGCCAGTGTTTCACCCTGCAGAGTGTATGCACATAAACAAAAAAGAACAACTTTAATAGGAGATCTCTACAAAATGGTTATCCTACATGAGTTGGCGCTCCCACAATTATATCTACCTAAACTGTGCATTTTTATAGGAAATTCAAGTCAGCCTTGTGTTACTTAACAACTTTAAGAGAAAAAGAGGGAAAAGAAAAAGAAAGGGAAATAAAAGGGAGAGAGAGAGATCACCAGTTATGGATCCAACAGGAAGCCTACCAAAGGGGGTGCTCTGTGTGTTGTGAAATGAACAAAAGTGTTAACAGTGAGAAGTGGGAGTAGCAGAAGTGAAAGAGAGCAAGCTGACCACTCTCCTCTGCCAACCTCATGTTTATAGTCTCCAGTTCCAGGATTGGCTGAGATACTGAACATCAACCAAACCAAAAGAGAGACAAGGCCACCTCCAATGGCTGATCATGTCTCAGCCATTGTTCTGGACTCTTGTAATAAGACTGGTTATGATATCAAGAGATGCTTAGCTCCTCCCTTGGCTTAATTGTCTCTCGAGGTGTTGTCCAGATTTATCTTCTTTCATATATTTATTTATCAGAGTTCTTTTATTAGATGGCATTTATAAATATATCTCAATAGATTTTTTATAAACTCAATATTTTAATTTGTGATTTGAACAGCCACATGCATATACAAATATTTCAAGAAAGAAGCACACCTGTTATGAAAAAGCAGAAATGTAGCCAGCTGTACATACATAGTTACTAATTTTTTTGGAAAAGTACATTTAGAAATTTCCAGTTCTATAAAACTGAATTTTTCAGGATTTTGCCAAACTTTTGCATCATATAAACTAAAAGAATTTATTTCTGAATGAGCATGGTAGCTATCTGTGCAAGAGAAGAAAAGTATTATGAAATTCTTGACAATAATCAAAGCAATATCATTTTTTTTTTTTCCATGATTTCAGGCTTACTATATTATTCCATGTTTCTAACCAGCAACAAATTATCCCTATGGCTCATAATTTTGAGCTGAAAGGCAAAACTTCCATGAACATAACTGCAGAATCATGTTTGAAAGGTGCTGTCAGAGGTCCTTGTTTCTTCTAGGCAGGAAGATAGAACAGACAGATAAACTTGTATGACAGCCTAGTGATGAAGATAACTCAGTCTGTACTGCCAGCTTTAGCCAACTTCAGTTAATTTCATTTTCAATTTTTGTCATGAGAAAATCTTTCCGAAGTAACTGCTCTGAGTCTTCCATGCCCTTCCTTGCTTCCTTTTCCTAATGTTTGGTGGGGACAGAGAAACCTGTTTTGTGCCAGAAAACTATTATGTTTTGTCCCATGTCTCTAAAAATATACTGCTCAAAGCAGTGCGCCACTTCAGCTGTGGTGTTACCAGTATATAGCAGAGAATGAGTTTGTTTCATGTTTTTATGTATGTATGACCCATTTGTTCATGCAAATAAGATATTTTTTACTTTCAGAACAGTATGACTTTGTCATTCTGTGTTCAGTTTGTGGACTGGAATAATATCTATCCCTTTTGAGTCAAAACTGTGATTCGTATTTCTGTAGCAGTTCATTCTTGCCTAATTTTAGTATCCTTTATTTGTCACCATCAAACAGCAAATTGAAGAAGAATGTGAAATATTGCATAATACTAGACCTAGGACAGAACCCTGGAAATCTCTGCTTGATGCAGCTTTCATTCTGACAGAGAAATGTTAATGTTGTCTTTATTTCATATCATTACTTTCATCTAGAGTGTGTTTCCCAAGGCTGCTTATGAGAATGTCTATCAAAGCCTTACTGAGTCACATTGTACGTAATCTGCTTTTTCTTCTCTACTCAAAGATTTTGCTACTCTCTCCTAGGGAGGAATTATTTTTATTGACAAATTACACTCTTGTCAAATCCATTTCAAATTTCCATCACTTCCTTATTTACTTATATCTGCCACTAATGACTTTTTATAGTTTCTAATTGCAGCAGAGCTATGTTTTGAAAACTAGTACACAAAAGCAGTAAATATACTAGCATTCTTGTCATTTTCTATGGTAGCTTTAACACTTTGCTAAATACAAGACTAGCTATTTCCTTTCCATTTTTTTCCCCTCTTTTACTAGAGTACTTGAAATTCTTCTTGTTCTTTGCTAATTATGACTTTTCTTTCCTCTGTGGTTCTCATTTTGTCCCCATATACTCAAGCTATACTTTCATGTTCATCCCTATTAGCCTGGCCTAGTTTCCACTTCCTTTTTGCTCATTTCTTTCTAAAATCCATGAAGTGTTTTTCATTTAGACAAGTAGGTCCCTTACTCTATTTTCTGTTTTTCCTCTTCAGGGGAATAGTTTGTGCTTGAGCCTTTTAAGTGTTTCTTTAAAGAAGTGCCAGATTTTTAAAATATCTTTTCACTCACACTAACATCTTAGCATACGCAGTCCACCAATCCTCTGAGGCTATTGAAGAATTATTTCCTGAAATTCATTGTTTTCATTTTGCACTTCTATCTTAAAAAATCCCACTGCCTTATGATTCCTTTCATCTCAACATTCTTAAATATCTCCCTTTGAAAGAGAAAGGAAGCATGGAAGATATTCCCCTGATTGTTTTCTCCACTAACAGCGGCCACCAATACTTTCCAAAACTTACCGGGCATCTGACACTAGACTGTAAGAGAGAAGCAGCAGTATGTATTTATTGATACAAAACAGTGATTTAACAAGCTTAGATGTAAATAAAACAGCAAAATAACAAGATTTGAGATGGCTAGATACACTTCTTATTTACTGCATAGATGGCAGGGTAAACACACTCATACAGGGGGCTCTCCCATTGAGTCATGAGGTTCTAAACTCCTTGAACTACAGAGGTAAAAAGCCTACGTACAGCTGAATCCTATCAAGTTTGTTTTAAGTGATAAAGATAAGAAAAAAAGAAATAGTTGAAAGCAGTAGAGTGGAAGCAGGATATCAAAGAAAACAGGTCATTTCTTAGTTATCCTCAGATTTAGGTTTAGTCTTTGTATTTCCTACCTCAGTTCTTTCTGTCTATATTTCAAGCAGTTTTCTAAGCATTTGATGAGCTAGGTTCTTCAGCAAAGCATCTCATTGTCAAATATAGAACTGTCAACTAGAAGAATTTATTTACATTTCATGACTTCTCAGTGCATGTTCATTTCCAACTCCTGAAGATTTTCTATACTTTTTAACCTGAAGCTTCACTTCTGCAGCTTTCCATATAAATACAAAATTGTTCTGTTGTCATTTCTGGAAGATTTTTATCTAGAGTTGGTTATTCAGCATTTCTGTTCTCTGTAGAGCTTTTGCACCAGTGATTCCACTGTTTTGAATTTTGCTAAAAACTATCGTAAAAGGAAGAAATATAATAAAAAAATAGTAATGCACAGAAAAAAATTTGAGTGTTCCAGTCAGGGGAACCAAAGCCTTCATCATTTTCTAAACCAAAAAGCAAACCTATTGAGTTACCTCATAAGCACCTCTTCCTAAACGATGCACAGCTATTTCTAGAGAAGGAATGAATTCCTGCTACTTGTAAATCGTTAGCTTAAATGATTGGCTTAATTTAAAAGTATTCTGCAGGACAATGACCTCAAATTTATGTTGTTTTATCTTACTTCTCAAAAACACAGAGAAAAATTATTGAGTACAATGGGTTTATTCTTTAATTGAATTTTAATACCAAAAAAAACAAACCAAAAACAAACTTACAGAAGCTTATTTGGTAGAAAACACTGTAGAGAGCGTTCATATGATATATTTGCAGTTTACTCTTATTCATCAAAAGAGATTATATAGAGCTTTTAATGTTTTTTAGGACAATGAGAGTGATAGACTGAGATGCATACTGTTGAGGAAAATAAAAATGTGAAAGCTTTTTCTCAAATATACCTTTTTTTGTCAGATCATAACATGATTTAAATAATAATTCTTAAGATTTTGCCAAAATAATGGATGATCATTTGAGAACCTGATTAAAGGCCTAATTCATAGCCCAGTCACAGGAGAAGTAATTAAGATGATATCAATGATGGTGCTGTCAGACCCTGACAAACTACACTGCGAGAATGGCCTGAAAAAAGATTTAAGTAAAAATTTTAAGTCTAAACCTAAGAAAATGTGCCAGCAAGTCGTAGTGGTACAGAGATGCAGTAATTCCTTACATTTTGAACTACTAAATAAAAGATCTCTAAAATTAGTTTAAACACACAGCCATGCAGTGTCTAAAGTCTCTTTAGCCTCTGGGTGACAGCTAGAAGATATATAGCTTTAAACATCCATATCCCGAGAAAGAAATTATTGATAGTCTAGGAGAGAGAGGTCCAAATTACATCTCTAGAAATTCTCAGTCTCTCACTTTTGAACATGACAGTCTGACAGAAAATTTTTCAGCCATAACCCTTTAAAGACATGGAATATTATGGAAAATAAGTTTGCTCTGCCAGAAGGGAAACTGTGGTGATTGTTTCACCTACCTTTTCCAGTAATAGCCTCACATTTGAGGCAGCTGATTAAGAAGTGGACTCATGCTTGATCTCTTACTGTCTTTGTCAGGATTTAAATGTATCTTTTATTTCCAAAGTTTTAAGGGAAAATATGGCAAAGATAAGAAAAGGGCTCTCTAGACATGTTAGAAGGTAGGTGGTCCGTTTTCTTCTTCTGGGACCACTCAGGAGTTTTGTAAGTCAAGTGTAGCATAAAAATACAGAGTGAATCTGAGAACTAGGAAACGTTTCACAGAGACTTGTGAAACCTATTGTGACAGACATTTTTACAGATCGAAAAAACACTACATCCATCATAAAATGCAATGACTTTGCTTTGTTTTCAGATGATTGCTATAGAAGCTATTTACCTCTTATACAGTACCGTATTCACTACGTTAAAAAAATAATCCAGAAAAAGTTCAGCTGTATGCAAGAAGTGAAGGTTATACCAGCTTTGATAGGATTGGGTGGGTTTTGTGAGTTTAGACTGGAAGGTTATGGTGTTTGAAACTTCTCAGCATGAGAAAGAAATTAACAGCAAATTTCCAGCCAGTTTTTTGAATGATAAAGCTGCCAGGAATTTATAATAAGAATGGCAGAATGGTCTGTTTTTTCCTTCTTAAAAGTCAGCTTTCCATTTCTTAAAGGTTGAAGGTTGAAGTAGCCAGTCTCTAGAGATCAGAGTTATGTGCCTAAACAGAGACAGGTATGATATATATCTCTGTACTTAATTTATCTTGCTATATGGGCAATTCTTAGTTGGTATTCAGGATTCTTACAGCACCGGTGGGAACAACTCTCTGTCTCTAGATATGACAGAAGCTCTGCTGGGGCCATGGTTTCCATTTTATAGCAACAACAAACACGAGGAACTGAACGTTCTTAATGAATTTCACTCAGTGATTTCACCAAGAAGCAGAATCTGAGAGGACTATTAATATCCGTAATTGAATCCTAAAGGCAATTTCTATTTATTCAGCTTTGCGAGTTTTTATAGATCAGACTTGCCATCATCCATTTCTTTTTGTGAAGCAAAAAAAAAAGAGCAACTCTTTGTATTTCTGGTCAGTTTGCTCTTTATGTACATCCAATATCTTGCAATGCACTTCTGTTATTTGTGTTATAATAGACAACAAATAAGAACAATGTCAGAAATGTGACAAAACAATTTGGGAATACAAAATATAGAACCCTAGAGAAAAGGTGTATGAATTGCAGGCAGAAACTAAAATGTGAAATACATATTGATTGTTTTGCTCTGCCTACAGAATGCAAAATGAAAAAACAATGGAAGGAGGATTATACTGTGTGGGACTCTTTTCTGTGGCATCACTGAATTTATGTCGTCAGCCCTGAAGCAGCAGACAATAAAATCTAATGCCAAAGTGTGTCTCCATTGTTAAAGGTAAAGTTTGGCTTCTCAACTTGCTGAATGTTTCCCTAAATTCCTCTAAAAGGTGTCGTTATAATGTTTGTTAAAATTATCTGAAGATGTCAAGTTGTCATTTTCAGAAACCATGAGCAAACAAAATCTTACCAAAACCAAAACAAAAACAAATAAAAAAAACCCCAACACAGACATTGACACTGCTAGAGCCAGAGTTTTACTAGTGACTTTTCAAAAATACCGCTGTAATTTTAGTTTATGGTCTTTCTTTACCTCACACTGTTCCCTGAACAACATTGCCTTAGGTTAACTCTTTGCCAGACTTTACTTTCTTGTAATTTTTCAGTGTAATGTAATGGTGAAGATTTACTCTGATCTTAGACTTCAAGAAGAATATTTCCTTCCATATCATTCTTTGAAATAATCAAAGCTACTTGATTGCCTGTATTTATTAAAGTTTGTAGTTCCTTTATCATTTCTTCCTACTACAGTTTCATAAATGAGGACAATCACCTATACTAATTGTAAGCTTAAATTGTATCTGTGTGATGTGAGGACATAGGACAAGAATGAAATTTCCCATACTTAGTGGACCTCTGATTACCTGCAGACGAATTATACAGGGTACTCACATATTTCTTTATATTCTTCTAGATATTTTAAAATCATAATGCACTTAAAGTCTGATAATTTTTACAAGAAAATATGGTTTTGATTCTGACTACTACTCTTTTGATGTAAAAAGTGGGAAGGTGATTCATCCCGAAGGATTAAAATGATTACGAATTTAACTAAGTAAAGTTTGTATTTGAAAATGATGGCAGTTTAATACATTTAGTTTCCCATATCTAAGAGAAGAACTAAAATCTGTTATAGTATGGATTTCTTGATCTCGTACAATTGTTTAATTTCTAAAATACAAAATGTATCTGAACCCTTTAAAAAAAGAAAATCTACAGTATTTAACAGAACTGTGATTCTGCCTAAAGATCCAGGATATCATCTTAATGGAAATATTTCATAATGTTGAAAACATATCTATTATGTACTTGAAATACAACTTATTCCCCCCAAAAAGTGTTCATTTGACCCAAGTTAAAGTGAACTGAGGATACATATGAGGAGATATGTTTTTGCCTTTAATTGCAAAAACATGTTTTCATGAGTTGCTTTAAGAGAGATTTTATTGGTTTTCCTAAGAAAAAAGTTAATCAAGACAGTAGATTAATCAAAAGCAATGGTCTCCCTGGAGCCTCCTCTTCTCCAGGCTGTACAGCCCCAGCAATCCCAGCCTGTCCTTGTAGGGGAAGAGTTCCATCCCTTGGACCACTTTTGTGGTCCTCCTCTGGATGTGTTCTAACAGGTCTATGTCTCTCCTGTACTGAGGACTCCAAATTTGGACGCAGTACTCCAGGTGAGATTTCATTAGCACAGAGAAGAGGGGCAGAATCACCTCCCTCGACTTGCTGATCATGCTTCTTTGGATGCAGTCCAGGATGCAGTTGGCTTTCAGGGCTGCGAGGGCACATTGCCCTCGCCACACCAGTACCTCCAAGTCCTTTTCAGCAGGGCTGTGCTCAGTCCTTTTGTTCCCTAGATTGTATTGATAGTGGGGGTTGCTATGGCCCAGGTACAAGACCTTGCACTTGAATTTGTTGAACCTCATTAGGTTCTCCTGGGCCCATTGCTCACGCCTGACTAGGTCCCTCTGGATGGCATCCCATCCTTCAGACATGTCCACTGCACCACACACCTCAGTGTAATCTCCAAACTTGCATGTATTAGATATGGCAAATTTAGAAGAAAAGGTCTTAAATTAAACTGTGAACTTCCTATAGATATGGTATGTTAATGCTGAATTTACAGTAAAATCTATGAATACATCTGAGCAATAAAAATGGTTGAATTAAGCAATTACTCATCATGAATCCTGAAATAAAAGATCAGACTGTTCTATAAATGTTAAATGGGTAGTTTACTATTTTTCACAGTCCATGCAAAATATCTCCATGCAGATCTCCATATTCATTTATTTGTTTATCTAAATTTTTCAGTTCTGCAATAAAAACAATGCATTTGGCATTCCAGGTACAATCATATTAAAAGAAAATTAATGCAGTACAGCTAGCCTCAGTTACATCAAAGATTCTAAAAGTAAATAAAAAAACTCTACATTGTCCGTAGAGTAGTCCTGTCAAGCCTTAACTAACTGCTGTGTTTTTGTGAGCAGAGAAAAATAGGATTGATTTTATGGCATGCCCTAAAAAAAACCACCATACTGCAGATGCTATGAACCAAGACAGGAAACAGTGCCAGAGATAGTGAATTGGTAATAAAAAGAGGCCAGCCACTTTCTGTTATATATACTAAAGTTCAGGTCAGCTTTGTTTCATCTCAAAATTATAGAGATGCAGCAGAGGGTGAAAGACAGGTGAGTCTTATATGTGTGGATCTCCAGCCACTGTAGATCTAAACCAAAGTTGTAATATCGGCCTGACAACTCTAACAGCTAATACAGATCATAGTGCACAAATATAGTATGCTCATAAAGAAAAAAACACTATTTAGCAAATGATGCACTACAGTGCATCATATCTGGTACCAAAAAGATGCAGTACCTTTTTACGGTACCAGTATAACTTAAGTCTTGAAATAACAGTGGCATGGACGAAACTGCAAGGCTGACTTCCTAAAGAAATGAGCCCAGGCTTCAAGCAGTCTATAAATAAAAATAGTCATCCTATCTGTAGCATTTATATGGCCATTCTGAAACAGCTGAAGTCATCTGGAATGCCTGTATGTTTCAGAATCTTTAAAATAAACTGTGGACAAACAGTTCTGTTTCTGTTACAGATGTCCCCTGCCTTTGAATGTTTTTTTCCCAGATAGTTCATCGTACATCAAAGAACATAGGGTCTCAGCTTGCTTATCTTCCATCCAAGCCTTAACCTTTCCTAAACCATGTAATTTACAGTGTATATATTGTGAGAAGGTACTTGTAAGTGATAGAAAAAATAGAACATCTTTAAGCGTTGCCTAGAACAATACAAAGGACAACATCCTGGAAACCCAGTTGTAGAAAAAGAATCAGAATTTATTTTTAAATAATCTTCAGATTTTGTGAAGTCCAACACATTGATTTAGAATATTCAGTTTCAATAAGAGCCGATGGCTGCATTCAGCATCCTGAGATGTTTGTGTATTCAAATGAATGAAACAAGAGAGAAGAAAAGTGAGATCATCTCAAACAAATTAACTAGCCACACATGTAATAAATACTAAATGAATTATTTTTTCTGGAATCTCAGTGTGGAAGGAGCGAAAAGGTTGCATTTTGCAATTTAAAGTTACTGTACATAGGTGTTCCAATCTGCAGTAGATAATTGTTTCATGTAGGAATATGTGCTTAGTTGGTTATGATAAATATGGGGGAACTTATAGCTGTTATTAAACAGCAAGGTTTTGATAACATCTTCATAGTGAAACGGATGAAGTAAGGACTGGATGAGCAGACAGGTGAATTGAAAAATGGATGAAGAGGTCCAAAGGGATAAGTGAGATGAAAACAAGCTGGAAACTAATAGAGTACTCCGGGAATTAATACTGGGTTCAATCTTGTTCAACATCTTCAGAATGATGTAGATGAAGAGGTGGGGTGCACTCAGCAAGATTGCTGATGATACTAAACTGGAAGAAGTTGCTATATATGTACCATACATATATACCATATATATGGTGATATACCAGACAGCTGTGCTGCCATCCAGAGGGACCTGAACAATCTCGAGAAATGGGCCAATTGGAACCTCAAGAAGGAAGTCCTGAAGGCGCAGGAACAAGCTGTCCCCCTGAGCCGCAAGATGAGCCAGCAGGGAAGGAGACCACGAAGGCTTTCAGCTCCTCCTGTTTGTTGTTCATGCTGCAGGCATTGGCATAGACACACTTCAGCTGAGCCCCTTGCCTCACCCCTAATCCCGATGCCTGCCTAGGCACACCTCTTGCAGGGCTGGTTTTATCCCCTTCCCCCTTCCTCTCTAGTTTAAAGCCCTCTCTATAAGCCCTGCCAGCTCTTGGGCAAGAATGCGTTTCCCCCTTTGAGACAGGCCAGACCCATCAGCAGACCTCAGGCCTGGTGCCGAGTAAACCGCCTTGTGATCAAAGAACCCAAAATTCTTGTGTTTGCACCAGCGTCTCAACCACGTGTTTATGAGATGGGTTTTCCTGCCCCTTTCAGTGTCCTTCTCTGTCAGTGAAGGGATAGAAGAAAATACCACTTGTACTCCTATTCCCTGAACTAACCACCCTAGTCCCCTGAAGTCATATTTTGATAAGTTTCAGGCTTCTGTCAGCAGTCTCATCACTGCCAGCCTGAACTATTAATAAAGGATAATAATCAGAGGGGTGGATCAAACTAGGGATTTTTCGAGAGATGTCCCTGACCCGAGCCCCAGGGAGGCAGCACACCTCCCTACAGGTAGGGTCAGGCCGACATGTAGGGCCCTCCGTTCCCCTCAGAAGGGAGTCGCCTACAACGAACACCCTTCTGTCCTTCCTGGCAGAGGCAGTCTCAAGGCGTGGAGTCGACCACCTCACCTTGGGCAACTTTGGCAACCTTGCAGGCAGAGCTCCTCCTGCATCCTCACTCACCTCTCTCTCAGGTTCCAGGGCCTCAAACCTGTTACACAGAGGCACGTGGGGAACCGAGGTAGGCTGGGATGGGGGTTGCCTGCATCGCTGAGCTGGGACCTGCAAGATAGATATAGAAGATAGAAATATAGGAACACATTTTTCACTGTAAAGGCAACAGAGCAATAGAACAGTTCAATCAGAGAGTAAACCAATGTTTTGATTGTTGCTGAGCAATGGGCTGCTTGGTAGGGAAGGCACGCTGCCATTATGGTGCAGCAATAAGGCACAGAGGGGGAAGGAGGGGAAAGAGGGGAGTTGCAGGGATAGGAGAGCTGGCCTGAATTAGGCAAGGGGTTATTCCATACCATGTGACACCATGCAGAAGGTCACAAAGCTGTGGGGAGTTGGTGGGGACCAGCCACTGCAGCCACTGCTCAGGGATTGGTGGGCATTGATCAATGGGCGGTGAGGCATTGCATTGCTAGCAGGTAGTTGGTCTCTCCCTCATCCCACTGCTGGGGAGTATGAGTGAACAGCTGTGTGGTGTTTAGCTGCCTGCCAGGTTAAACGACAACAGGACTTCAAGTTTTTGCTTTATTTTCTAAGATATGAAGCATATTCTATCAGTGCTTTCTCTAAATTATACATTCAGCTGTCTGCCTTACATTTATTGGATATTTTCTTAAGTACCATGTAAATTTTCAAGGGTTATTTCCACAAACTATGAACCTGATATAAAGCTCACTGAAGACAGCAGGGCCCTAAGTGACCAGATAATCTCTTTTCCACACTTTTGTTCTACTCACTGAATTATAATACTCACTGATTGTTCTACTCACTGATTATAATACCACAAGAATAATACACAAGAACAGTAAAAGAACAGAATGTAGACAAGGACAAAAAGATTATGTGGACACTTGGGAGGTTAATGCATGTGGTTCTGCTTTTTTTCTGAAGCTAATACATAATTATTTTCTTCAATTAGACAGAATCAGCTTAACTAATCAATTACTGAAAAAAACTTAAAAAGTAAAAAAAAAAAACCCTTAACGACCTTAAAATCACATCATCACAAAGACAAATGAATGCTAGTCATATACTATGTACTGTTAGAAAAACATTCCACTTTTAAAATTTGTATAAGTAAACTATACGTTTTCTACCATCATTGCTTATTCCTTAATGAACCTTTAGAAGACTGTTCCTGGTACTCATTTTCCTTCTGTTATATATACATACATATATATACACGTATAAATATATATATACACATATGTGTATGTATAAATAATATTTTAAAAAATCAATAAAAATAAGTTGCTCTTTGAATAAGGTTGTTTCTTCTTTATACTGTTAACAGTATCATTTTCATTCAGTAATGAGCCTATGCAATTTTCAAGGTTCATTCAGTATTAATTTATGTAAATAAATAACTAAAACATTTTTCTTATTGTGCTTTTTTCTGCAGACTGCAGCTTTTCTCATGTTGACCTTATTGTTCTTACTAATTTTTTGTATTTAGTATGATCTGAATTACTCAGTTATTTTCCCATCTTTTTTTCCCCATTCATTATAGATTGTTTTTGGTCATAATTTTTACTTTTCTTTAACAAAGGTCTAAAATAACAGCCAAGTTCTTAGTGTCTTCTGAACAGTTGCTTGCATTTCTCTTCCAGACAAATTCAATGGCAAAAACTTTGTTAAGTAAAAATCTCTATGTAAATGCAGAGAAAAGTCTTTTCATCTATAGCTCTTTGCTTTTCCACATCTCTGTCACAAAATTTGATGGTAAACAGACTTCAATACTTTAATACTAGATTCTAAATTTCCTTGGTTGACTTGTGCTTAATCATACATAAACATTTATTTCAGGCTGATTTTAATTTAGCAGTGGTCTATGAAAATAATAATAAAATTAGCAAACAATTCTTTATAACACAGTGTTTGCACTGTTTTCAAGATTGTCAGTAACAGAAACAAATTATTAGAGCTAATGTGTTGGAACTGCAATGATAAAATAAAACTACTGGAAAATACTATGTAAGTACAAAATATACTTTATAAGGTCACAATAAAATCCTGATAAAAGGTTAAATTCAAAGCCCAAAGTGCTTCAGGAGGAAGGGATGCTCACTGATACGCTTTGCAAGTTTAGTAATTCACTTTCCCTTTTTCTTTAGAATCTATATACTTTTACATGAGAAACCATATTCTTTGAAAGTCAATATGATGAATTCATGTGTATGATTGCAGAAGAGATTAAACAAAGCATTGTGAGGAGCTGGAAAGGGATCCTTGAAAAAACCAATTAAAAATATGCTGCATTCCAGAAATACATCTTTTACAACAGTTTCTTTCCTTTTTAATTAAAATCAATTATTATCTCGGATGTGTCTTTAAATCTTTACACTGCTTTTCCTGTCCTTGATAGCTTTTATGCTTTCATGTGTTTCTATAATTTACAGTATGCTGTAGTTTTTGTATACCTTCTCTCATTTCTCTGTTGTACACGTTTCTGAAAATCAAAAAATAACTTTATGTCTATAAACTTACATATTGCTGCTTTTTGAAACAGTAGGTTACGTTCCAGAAAGATTAATTTTATACTAGTTAAAACATCAGGAAAACGCTGCAGGTGCCAAAATAATCTACCTGAAGGGATTTTAGTGATGTCAGATACAATATTCTTCTCCTCAGAAGTTCAGCTAAAGTAGCTGAGATCAAGTGATTCACTGTATTTTCCTATGGGAAATTATCTATGAGCCCCAGTGAGGTAGAGATTAAAGCTGTCCACTTTTGTCAAAGTGTTTGACATGCCTGGTTGTATGACTTAAATATCTTTAAATGAAAAATATCCAAACCAATTTACATAAAAGGAAATGAAATAAAAGTGCCTCTCTTCTGACTTAGTTGCAAATTGGTGTGTATGAATTAATAAAGATACAATAGCTGTGAACTAAAAGAGTTGCCACCAGGTATTAACAGCAGTATCAATCTCTGCAGATGGAGCTCTGACAGAACTCTAGCTACCAGAAATTTCTGTCGTAAATCACTCACAATGTGTAAAGAGGAATAGAAGGAATAAATTTTGTGTACATCTAGTCATTTTTTTTTCAGAGTTGTCTCCACTTAGGGCTAATGTCTAAGTGTGTGAGGTGGAGTATTTCCTCTGGAGGAAATTCTCAAGGAACTTCAACAAACGCAAACTTTAAATAAGTTTAGTTACCAGTAAAAAGTCTCTGAATTCATTTTAACTCTAATGCAATTTGACTATTTTGCTATAGTCCACATTTACAATAGTGGGAACAGGAAAAAATCTGCACCATATTTAGATCTTTTGAAATGAAATGTAAAAGCAGAATGACAAAATAAAGAAGGATTGTGTGAAGAAAAAAAAAAAATTGGGAAAAAAAAACCCTAAACAACTCTCTCAATACCTTCTGAAAAATGAATACCTGGAGAAAAAAAAAGTCCTGAGGTCAATTCTGTCCTCAGTTGCAAGTCTGAGGCTCCCTTTGAAGTCAATGGCACTTGAATCACTTAACTGAGAGAAGAATTTCCCCTCTAGTTCTCATATCCGGGATTGACGTTCTTTAGAGTTCAGCTGACTGCTATATTCTCTAAAAGAGAATAACAGTAACTATAATAACAGAAGAGTTTCATCGCATGTATTTTTCTTTTCACTTCACTTCTCTTCCCTTTCTTTCTCCTTTTCCTTTTCTCCTTTTCCCTTTCCCTTTCTGCATTTCCCATTCCCTTTCTATTTCCTTCATTCAGTGTGTTCAGAATATTTTCTTATGCACCATTTCAGGAAATACAAAAATACTCTTAGCTCCAAATTCCCTTTATAAAGTTATTCAAAATTCCACATTGTTTTATAGCAGTCTCTACTTTTAGTTGTAGTACATCACAGGACACTATGCATATCCTGAGTTGCAAACCTACAGTAACAATGCAGCAGTTTTGTTTTAAGCAAATCTCGTAACCTTATTTGGATGTTACTACCTCATAGCATGATAGAAAAGGGAGAAATGAAGCATAATGTCCTAACTTCAAATATAATAGGAATTCACAACTGAATAATGCATAGAAAGTTTGCTAGTATTCATTTCTCCAACTGGAATCTTTAATCAGAAAAAATGGACAAGCCTACATGCTAAAATACTGAGGAGGCATGCGAGACAGGCCACTTGGCAGACCCCAAACCAACACCTGAAGGTACTTTTGCACGGTGTAATACAATATGAGGCAGAGATCTTCAAGCCAACAACAAGGAAAAAAGATCCACCATGCAGAGAGATTAGAGAGATAAAGAAAATTCTCAGCTACAAAACACTATTTCTCAAAATAATCAGTACCATTAGCTAAGCATTTTCATCACTGATGAACACGAGCCTGCATGCCGTGCTCATAAAAATCTGCACCAGATGAGGTGACCCACTGTCACTGTTGTCATTGCTGAAGTGCACCACCCACCACCTCACTGTGCTTACATCCACTGTTTGGTCTTCATAAACATTCAGCAAGTGTTGATGAATGTCAGCAGGTGCCACTTTTTCTGCATGCAAATCAGTTCCACACATTCGTTTCATCTGCACTTCCATGTCAGATGCCATTTTGTCAGACCTCCCCCCTGCTGCCATCTGTCACATGGCAACAAAATGTCACGAAAGGGAAGGTTCAACCTGTACTGCCATACCATTAACATCTGCTTCTGATGTTGTGGGCCAACATCATAAAACAGGAGGCATTACTTTTGGAGCAGCACTCGTATGTACATATTTGCTTAGGGAGGATAATATACACCAACATCTTGCTGCTGTAGATTATTAGTAGAATTAAAATGTCAACACACATTTGTCTTAACATTACTTAACACTGCAGAGATTTGTTCATAGGGTTATGTGTGAGGAATATGTCCAATTAATGTCAAATTTAAAGGTTATTATTTACAGGAATAGAAATCAGTGTTATATAAAGCTAATATTTAATATCAGAATAATTTTTTATTCTGATATTTTATTTTCTGATATTTTATTTTGTTGCATTTTTTATTCTGTGTTTTTTGTTTATTTAGAAAGCAACAGAAAGCAGTCTTTGTACCTTCCCTCTCCCAAAAGAAGATAAAATATCTACTTCTTCCTCACAACCTTGACTGACAAGATAAATGAAATGGAGACAGAAACTAAACTCAGAAATTCTGAATGCGAAGTGTTTAGAGTAAAATAAACTGTCAAACATTCAATTAAAAGTATCTTGGGAAAAGAACACCATCAATCATCCTTTTCATTCATCGCAAAGGCTCAATACAAAATGAAGTGTCAGGCTGCCAAAAGTAGACAGAAATGTACTATTAAAAATTGTGTATCCTGAACTCAGAGAAAATCTGCAGCAACCCGAATGAAATGTTGCAAAATTATTAACAAGGAATCCAACTTTTAAAATGCATGTGATGATTCATTTGATTAAATACAGCTGGTACAACTTTCAAATACTTGTTATTACATATTGTGCTTGTATTTGAAGACTCCTTTTTTTTTCCTAAGGTATGGAGCTGCTTTGTATTTCTTCTTTTTTTTTTCACCGTCGTTAACTTCCTTCTAGACATTATGTTTCCTTCCACTATAAGAATCAGAACATGTACTGAAAAGCTGAAATCCAAACCTCATTACTTTTTAAAAATCTCATCAACTTTAAGCCAATCACTGGAAAGGAAGATTCATGAGTTAGAAAAGTTGAAGGTTGGTAATATGGAGATAATTAATGGAATAAAAATAATCACTAATTTTTGTTATGATAATTTATTTATTGTAATCTTGTCACAGTAGCTACTCTTTGTGAGGCCAGTACTGAAAAGTGATGCAAAATACCTTTAAAGTGTTTTCAGGAAAGCCCAAGTGATTTTGTGCTCCAGGAAGAAATGTGAATCTGCTGCCACGAGAGAGCAGTGTCACAACAGTCTCCACTGATTCAGCTGTCCCTGTGACAAATGCCACAGTGACTTTCTCTGACAGCTTTCTGGAGGCTGCTAAAATCAGTTCCTCTGAGTTTTGAGATCAAATTATTCTCTGGATAGAGAATGATCCACTGATTTACGGATCATTCCAAGGATAGAAAAGGGTATTGGTTCAGTAGTATAGCATGGTCCAGCAGAACTATCTGGGGGACTCAGCCAAGAGTTGGACTTGTTGGATTTTATTCCACTGCCTCTATCTCCCCCCATAAATGTGCCATATTTTTATACTACAGGAGCACAGCAGGTTGGCACTGTGCAAACTTGCTGTTGTTGATCTCTCTTGGGAATGATCCCTGTCATATTTTTGTGTTAGGTTCTGGATGTCCTTGACATGGTCCCTGCAATGCTGGTGTAGTTTCTAAAGAAAGAGGAGTTCTGAAAGCTTTTCTTCTTTTGTCTTCTTAGGAAACAGCAGACAGCATTTTAAGCAAGGAGTGAGCTTAATTATCTCCACAGCACACTTATGCATTGCAGTTCTCACTTCATTTGAAAGCTGAAGCTACGCTTGCTTTGTGGAGGTGGCAGGTTCCAGCCTGAAAGGGAAAATGATGCTGTTGTTTTTCACCAGCCATCTTAAATAATTCTGATAGCTTTTGATCTACCTTACCGGTGCTACACTACAATAGTTTTTCTTAAGTTTAGGGTGGGTCAGAATGGAGTGGAAGAAATCACATGAAGAGGCTTCAACCTAATGTAGAGGATGAAAGAAAATGGAAACCACCATTTCTCAGGCAGAAAAGTTTCCTAGTTGTGTGGACTTTGCTTCTCTGCTCCACTGAACCAGGAGATTGAATGAGGCATAGTGATGACAGGAGGTGCTTGTAGAGGATTGGTGTTGGTGGTGTGCCTGTGGGCACAACAGTGGTAAATCTGTTGGGTCTCTGAGTCAAACTCTGAAGTTTATCCAGACAGCTATAGTCCAGTACATAGCCAGACTTATTCTTTCTTCAGTGGAAAATAATATGTAACAAGCGGAAGGCTCCAGTAAGTGAATAGTGAAAGTAGGTTGTTATGCGTTTATTATTTGAAACTTTTGAGTGTAGTTGTAACAATGGCATGGTGGAAGCTAGGCACACAACAAACAAAAGTAGTCAAAAAATCCACCGCAGTTTGCTGAAGTAGAAAAAAATTACCAAATTAAAATACAGTGGCCGCTGTGTGTACGTTTCTTTGTGAACTTCAAAATTAGTCAGTTTCCTACAGTTTCTATGGATTATTAAAAAACAAACAACAACAACAAAAAACAATTCCCACAACATAGATACATACAAAGACATACATGATTTTTACTTGTAATTTCATAAGATACTGAATTGTAATCTGCACTATCTCAGGAACTTTGAGATGCATGCACTTGGAAGAAGTGCGGATAAAGGAAGTGGTTTCCCTAGCAACAGCAACTTTGTTCAAAAACTCTCAGAATAGATTCTTGTCTCCTCTTTCCTGTTTATGCCTTGCTCAGTGTTTTGGTGAGTGCACACTACACAATCAGTCCTTTAGAGCAGTATTTGCCAAATATTTACAGTGCCAATATGCAAAACTAAGCCCTTCCTCTGAAAAATCCTGCACTCCTTAGAAATCTTTCCAATAATCTTAAATAATTCACCAAAAAATGTACACTGTACATTTCAATGGCTTTCCCAGAGACAGCATTCTGTGAATTATTTAAGATCGAGGTTATAAACATAGTCTTATTCAGGAAGCTTATACCAAAGTTCAATTTCATTTATGTAAAATTTCTGCTTAAGCTAATGGATATCTCCAGACTGAAAGTTTTCATTTTGCTCACACACACATAGCCTTCATCTATGAACATAAGCTAATGATTTGCTAGATTGGTGAATGGTCAACTGTACCATGTATCCCTGTCAGAAAATGAGATTTGACTCAGAAAAGATTGTAATATTTTCTTATTAACTCAGTCTTCATAATACCCTAAGGTATTATGAAGTATGGTATTATGGCTTAGACAGGAGATGTCTTTATTACTAATGTCTTGCTGACTGCAACCTACATTACTTTTGCTAGCGTTAAAATACGTATTCACAGATAAATATTGCCTTAATGTTTATTCCTACAACAAAAGCATGACAAATTACCCTTTTCCCTTTTCATCTTGTTTTACTACTACCTGCATTACTAGTGAATCAAAAGCAAAAAAGATCAATCTGACTCACGTGCTCCTCCTTGTTACCTATGATATGTTTTTTCCTGTGTGTGTTTTCCACTTTCTCTCTTTTGGTGATTTACATATATGTTAAATTCTCAAGCATAAATCTGAAATCTAGGAATGGAGTCCAGCTCTGTCTTTTCCTCTGGGAGCTATGGGACTGGATACAGTCTTTAGTTAGATTTTAAAAAATTCTTTAAAAAAGAGACTACTAAATATAAAATGGAATTCCTAAGATTTTTGCTGAATCATAGAATGGTTTAGGTTGGAAGGGACCTTTAAGATCATCTAGTTCCAACCTCCATGTTATAGTCAGGAACTCTTCCCACTAGATCAGGTTGCTCAAAGCCCCATCCAGCCTGGCCTTGAATGATTCCAGGGAGGGGGGCATTCACAACCCCACTGGGCAACTTGTTCCAGTGTCTCACCACCCTCACAGTAAAGAATTTCTTCCTAATATCTAGTCTAAATCTACCCTCTGCCAGTTTAAAACATTTCCTCTTGTTTTGCCACTGCATGCTCTTATAAAAAGTCCCTCCCCAGCTTTCCCATAGGCCCTCTTCAGGTACTGGAAGATTGCTGTAAGGTCTCATCTGAGCCTTCTCTTTCTCCAGGCCGAAATGCCCCAGCTCTCTCAGCCTGTCCCTGTAGGGGAGGTGCTCCAGCCCTCTGATCATCTTTGTGGCCTTCCTCTGGACCTGCTCCAACAACTCCACATCCTTCTTGTGCTGGGGGCTCCAGAACTGGATATGATACTCCAGGTGGGGTCTCACAAGCACAGAGTCGAGGGGCAGAATTACTTCCCTCAACCTTATGGTCATGCTTGTCTTGATGCAACCCAGGATATGTTTGGCCTTCAGGGCTGCAAGCACACATTGTCTGCTCACGTTGAGTCTTTCATCAATAGACACTCCCAAACCCTTCTCCTCAGGGCTGCTCTCAAGCCATTCTCTGCCCAACATGTATCTGTGCTTGGGATTGCCCTGATCCAAGTGCACATTTTGGTGGAGAAGATGTAGTACAGTCCTCACACAAACATTATACTTAAACAGGAAATCACCATCAGTTTGCTGGTAAATTAATGTATTAAGTGCAGAATGCTCTCAGTCTGTTGGCATGATGAAGAGTTGGGTCTGATAACATGAATGAGGGTGTGTACAAGAGCAAGGTGGTGGTTTGAGCGGAATTTCTGGAATTTCTGTTTTCTCCAAAAAATGTTTGCCTAACTCAGCATGTGACATGGTCATGATGGCTAAGAAGAGCACTGTGTAGCATGGACACTCTGTATAATTTTTTCAGAGTTTTAAACCAATGCTGTTTTGGAGTCTAAATACTGTCAGTAAAATCTGAATATTAGTGCCAGAAGTCCTAAGTTAATGGGAACCAACTGTTTTTAGCCAGTCTCCCCAAGGCTAGCCTATTAACATGTTATTCATATCCATGTTAAGTCTGCAAAGAGCAGACATCATCAAAGCAAGAAAGACTCTTATCTATAAAGTGGCCAGAAATCTTTTTCTGTAGGAGATGAGATATGCTGAAATAAATGTTCTTTCTTTAAAATTCATATTAATTTTTGCCTTAAAATCTGATGAACACCAGTCACTCATCATTGTTCCAAATAATATATCATGTTTCAGCAAAAAAAAAAAAAAAAAAAAAGAGGAGATATTTGATTAGTGCATATAAAGTACAAACAAATATGGGGAACTTTTAAAAAGAAAGATTGATATAGATTTTTTAGTTTGAGACTGCAGGTTCTGATAGGAGAAATGGAGAAATGTATATCAGCAACAGGATTATTAAGTCAGTGAACCTTTATGAATGTCTAGATATAGCTAGCCAAATGAAGGCTCAGTGGAGAAAGTAGTTCCTACAAACATAGAATCATAGAATCATAGAATACTTAAGAGTTGGGAGAGACATTTAAAGGTCATCTAGTCCAAATCCCCTGCAATTAACAGGGACATCCACAGCTAGATCAAGTTGCCCAGGGCCTGATCCAGCCTCACCTTGAAAGACTCCAGTGATGGGGCATTCACCACATCTCTGAGTGTAAGAGATTATTCCTTTTTCCCTCCTCTTGCTCTGATAATCAGAGTGAGACACTGGGCAACCTGTTCCAGTGCCTCACCACCCTCACTGTAAAAGATTTTTTCCTTATATCTAATCTAAACCTACCATCTTTGAGCTTGAAACCATTTCCCCTTCTTCTGTCACCACAGACCCTGCTAAAGAGTCTGTCCCCTTCTTTCCTGTAGCTCCCTTTTAGGTACTGAAAGGCTGCTATCAGGTCACCTCGCAGCCTTCTCTTCTCCAGGCTGAAAAGCCCCAGTTCTCTCAGCCTGCCCTCATAGGAGAGGTGTTCCATCCCTTGGATCATTTCTGTGGCCCTCCTCTGGACCTGCTCCAACAGGTCCATGTCTCTCCTGTACTGAGGATTCCACATCTGGGTGCAGTACTCCAGGTGAGGTCTCACCAGTGCAGAGTAGAGGGGCAGGATCACCTCCCTTGATCTGCTGGCCATGTTTCTTTTGGTGCAGCCTAGGGTATGGTTGGCCTTCTGGGCTGCAAGAGCACATTGCTGGCTCAAGTTCAGCATCCCATCCACCAGTATATATATCACATATTTTCAGAGCTGCAGTAAGGACCCTTGTGACACCCATGTAATTTCAATTAAAGAAATCCAGCTGAATGGAAGGCTTGACCATTATCAAGAAGCACAAATGAGTTTTCAGCTAGTTCTTGGATCTATAAAACAATAAATTACATATGTGTGTGTGTGTATATATACATATATATATATGTATGTAAGTGTAGGCCAGAAATTATAAATTAATGACTTCTTCTGAACTGGTTAAATGAACTGGAGCAGGACTGTCACTAGTTATTGATAGATTCAAAATACAACCCTTTTCTTGTTATTTTTATTCTCTTTCCAGGCATGCCCTTCTTACTTGTTATCAAGCATAAACAGAACAATAATTTGTATGATTTTAACCATGAATTTGCATTACCTTTGTTAATTTGCTTTAGTCAGTTTGGTGCTGAACACAATGTTGAGTATTTGTTCTCAGCACTGAATCCTAGATTGTTGTTCCTAATCCATTATATAACAAGAATCCTGTAAAAGTTAGAGCTAGTGTGTACTTCAAGAAATATTATGTACTGGAGAAGAGACAATATGGCCTCTGTAAATGGGAAGTCCTGCCTCACAAACAAGCAAAGATGGTCTCAAATCTTTGTGAAAAGAGAAACTCATTTGTCACAACCTTCAGCAGTGAGTACAAGCCCAGAATGATATCTGAGCTCATAGGAAAAGAAAAAGAAAGGAAGAACAGACAGGAAAATTATTCAAGCAATGTCTCTTCTGGTTGCAGTGCCTACACATTGCCTTTAATCTTTCACAGATCCCCATACCCTCAGTGGAGAAGGGACTGTTGCCATTCTTCACGTTTTCCTACTGCAACTCAGAATTCATACATAAAAAGGAATATTACATGTGATAAGTAGGTTAACATTTTGAAGAATAGTATATATATGTTTGTGCTCCTGCTCAAAACCTCTGAGAGAGCAAAAGTGACTGATTCTGCAAGACAAGACCAGTGCAAACTTGGATGTAATTAGCCTACTCACGTTCCAAAAAATCTGTTGGCAAATTGTCTCAGCAAAATAATTTAAGATGTCAGTGAACAAAAGAAAGGTTCTTGTGAGGGTAAGTAACTGGTTAAAACAAGAAACAGAACAGGAGTAAATTATTTTGGAAGAGTAGAGTTATGTTAGCAGTGGAACTCATCAGGGATACGTGCTGCAATCTGTGTTGTTAAAAATATTCATAAATGATGTAAAACAGAGAGGCTTTACATCAGAGAATAGAGTGACACGAAAGTTTGCTGAAGATACTAGATTATTTAAAGTAATGAGGACAAGGGTCAGTGGAAGATATGAAGAGTTATGAGACTGAGTAACTGGGAAGTTAAACAGGTAAAATTCTGAGTAGATAAATATGAAAATATTCTGCTGGAAAATTTACATATGAAATGGCAGACTGAATTCATCAATACTACTTAGAAACAGATCTTTATTCCCTGTAGATTGCTCCGTTGAGTGTCAATTTAATGATCAGATGGTCAGAAATAAATGTTCAAAATGATTAGAAAAGAGAAAAGGAAAAAACTTTATTATATGATTGTTAATCTATGCTTAGTCTAAATTTGTGGTCTTTTCAAACTCTACAAGTATAATGTATAACTGTAAAATGTTTGGAGGAATACAAGGGCTGATCAAAAGTATGAACTAACTCCGGAGTTAATTTATAGATCTGGAAAAGAGAGGACGGATATGAAAGAGTGGTATGAATGCCATGGATATGAGTGGATAGGGCTTGAGATTTCAGTATTTCTTGCATGATGGAGAATAGAAAATAATAAATGAAGTCAGATCAAAACAAAGAAAATAAGATTGCTCTTCCAAAGATTGGAATACCTTGTCATGGGATACAGTGGAAGTAAAAATGTTGTATGGGTACAGAGGGAAACTGGTAATACCTGTGAAAAACAAATGGATTTAGGTTACTGAAAAAAAAACCCTATCTAGAACAGAAAGTTACTAAACTGAAAATAGAACATTAAGCTGAAGTATGTTTGCAGTTTCCCTACTCTTGTCTAAGCACTCATTTACAGCCAGCACTGAAAAGAGGGCACTGAAGAGACAAAAAAAACCTTTCCTCTATTCTTATTCATCTTCAGAGACTCTATTAAAAACTTTTATCAAATGCTTATGCAGTACTTATGCTATGTACTGATATAATCCTGAATATCACATTCTTATTTCCTTACGTTAATCACTCATTTATTATTCATTTCCCCTTTCATAAATTTTTACTATTCTCCAGCTGCTCTTATCTAAGTCCTTCATATTTATTCAGTAATCATACTATTTAATTGAGGTTGAACTTTAATATCTTCTTTTTGTTTTCCTCTGGATATTTTCCAATTTAATTTTTCTTTGGGATTATTCCAAGTCCTTATTAAGACCAGTGAAGAGTTAAAAGAAGAGTAAGCAAACAGTCTAATTTTTATTATTTCATTTTCCATGTGTCCATATTTTTGGATCCTACTCAAACCTACTACTCTTTCACCTGCCTTAATTTATTCTTATCCAGTTCTGCTATCATCACTAATTCCATTACTTCCCCAAGAAAACATTTTCATATATTTCACTGTCCCTGATAAGCAACAAAACACAAATTATATATGATCTTATAATATCAGTCCATTTGTTAAGTTGTTCTTTTGATCCCTCAAATACCTTTGTTGTTATTGATTTCTGTTGCTTTATACAAAGTTCTTTTATCAATGCTTTTTCCTTTCTTGATTCCATAGTATAGCACATTATTAGATCCAGTGTGTGAATGTAGGAAATCTGTGCTTGAAGAAAGTAACTATGCACCAGCTTTACCCACACTTTATAAGGATACAATGACTGATCTTTGTTGGCAAAACTGAGCAGGGGGCAAGACTTCCTGTACTGACTGTAGTAAGACCAAATTTTCATTTTACGCTTGGGTATTACACCAAATTTATTTTCAACATATCCCATCCATACTCCTCTTATTTTACCTGTGAAAATAAAGAATCTTTTAAATTTGAATTTCTTTGTTGATTACCTCATTTTTAAATATTTCTAAGCTGTCATTATTCCTTCTGATGATTGTTCACCCATCAAGTTGCAAAAACTTTTACTGTACAATTCTTCTGTCCTGTGAACTATGCTGAAGGCAGTCATTGCACCTTTAACTTAAACAATTCTTAATTGTTTTAAAAATTCGAAGTGTAGTTCACATTTTTCATGAAATAGAACTATTAAAACTATTCTATATAGCTAACTATTTTTAAAAGAACATCTTGTAAGCCAGTAATCTGTGCTATAGGTCTATAAACTTATATGTCACAAAATTTAAATGCAGGAAGTTTGATCTGTTGATCCACTGTTAATTTCTACCATCTCTTTTATGTCAGATGATTCTTTGACAATACATCTGATGCATGAAAACTGTTATATCTGTCACTGTTCCAAGAACATGTCATGTTGTTAGCAGTATGTATTTACTGTGTCTTTTGAGAACCCTGAGCCACAGATCCACAAAAGTACAGTTTATTATACATATTGATAAACTGTAATATTTTTCTGAAAGTCCTGTTGGGGTATCCGTGACCCTTTAAATCTAATCCTGTGTCTTCAGCACATTCTTAGCACCAAATCATTGTTGACTTTTTGAGCACTTTCCATAGCAGGATTTTAATGTAGACATGTTGTTACTTATTATTTCATTACAGTTTTTCCCTTTATTAAATTTACCTTACTATCCAGCCTCTCTTCCTCTGTGAATATTTTGAGCCTTTTTTGAATTTCTGTGTATCTCTCCTTCATCCTTGTTTGGTGCTTTACTGTGCACGATAGAAACTTTACAGCAACTTTATTGCCTACCCGAGTTTGTCTTATATTAACACTTTTCTGCTTATCTGTCTGTGTTAAGTGATAGCATTTCAGTCATTGTCCTTATCCTTTAGAGGTGATTATATGAAGTTCTGATTTTCCATATATACATGCTGAAAGATAAATGATCCATGTCCATAAACCCTAAATACATCTTCAGTTCTTTCAGTTTGTATCATGGGTAGTACACAGAACTGCCTTCCTTTAGCACCGAAGTCCTTCATCACAGTAGATAACAGTCTCTTGCATTTCCTGCCAATGTCTTGATTTTTTTAAAGAAGTACTTCGGTATGATTAAATAAGGTTGCACTTAGAGTGTTGTCTCCATCGGTTTGCCCTTTAAACAGCGTATGCTATTACATCTGATGTATGCTCTCTTTGGCTGTACATTTGAAATGTAATTTATATTTATTCAAAAACTGCACCTCAGATTGATGCTTTTTGGCTAAACATACACCTTCTGAGCAGGGAAGAATTTATTTCCACGCATGTGAAAGGCCTGGATGCAGAAAACCCAGAGTTCCTTTCTCAAAGTGAAGATATTTTTTTACTTGAATCTTTACTTGTATCTTTATTTAGTCCACTGTATTTTACAGGTTGGACTTGATGATCTCTTGATGTCCCTTCCAACCCCTGTAATTCTATGATTCTGCAATTCTGTGATTCCAGTGGACTACTGACCTTTCTTGCTCTATGACAATTAATTCTATTACTGAAATATGAAAATCTTCCAGTTAAGAGTGTGATCGATTTATTTCCTTCATTCATATTTACTCATTAACTTCAAGGTAATGAGGCTAACATGTTTACTAGCACCAATCTTCTCTCAAGTGTTTTCTGATCCTTACATTTTAATCAATGTAATTGTCAAATTTTGACTTCTTTTTTCAATCCTTCAGTGCCTTTTTAAAAACAATTATTTGTGAAGTTCAGTTTAGAAATTTAGCATTTTAAAAAAATGTAGTGCTCTGCATGTGTCAGGAATTATGCCTAGGATTTCCCTGCCCCCCTCCCCCCACCCCCAGACTACTAAGCAACTGGATTTGATAGAACTTTTAAATAAACTTTTAAATAAAATGTAGTTGTATATCAGTGGCATAACAGAATAATTTGTGCTAACAGTTCATGTTAATACTGGCAAAAAATCGTATTAAGATAACTGATTACTGGGTTTACTTATAGCCACATGTCAAATAAATAGAACCACTGGAAAAACTCAACCTAAATTCAAGCTTCTGCTCTCCTTAGTTTCTTATTTACCTTGAATACTGAAGTAACTTCCTGTTTTGAAATTAATTGATAGGTCAAACAGACAAAATGCACATCTTGACAAGTTACTTAAACTCATCAAGGTGAAACCATTTAACATATATAATTTATATAATGTCTGTATTTCCATAAAAGTTATTGAGCTCAAAAATCGAAAGGTAACCGAGTGAATCTATATCTCCCCACTGAGATAATAAATGTACTTTAACACTGACATTTCTTCAGGCAGCATCCTTAAGAGCTATTCAGAGTGCTTAAAATGCTGACATAAGTTAATCCATTCATTATATCACAAATTTAGGCATCTGTTAATTTTTTTGTTTGATTGCATTGCTTAAGGTTCATAGATATGAACTACAGTGTCAGCACTCCTGTGCATGGTTTTAATTTATATCATGATTTTCCATTTCATTGATTAATCCATTATGGCAATTATCTGGTAGTGCTATTAGCAACAACGCTTTCCAAAATTCTTATTAATTCATTTTCACACAAAATTTGAGTTTTTTATGGGCTATATACATAGAAATTCAATTTAATAAGAAAAGAGCATTTAAATTTGGTTGTCTTGCTTAGTGACAGATGTAACAATATGGTCACGAGGCAATAGGTGCTGATTGTTTTTTTTAAGAAGATATCTCAGATGTGACGTCGGTTATTTCAAACAACAGCAAGTAAAAACCATCCCCTATAAGCAGCATTGTTACATCATTTGGAACATAGCCTTGATGGCATTGTTATTAAGCAAAAAGATGGAAAATCTGTCTTTTCTGTTCTTATCTATTTTGAAGTAAATTCTTAAGACTAGGGGCAAATATTTTGTGATACACATATTCTTTCAAAGAATACTGAAATGATTTATTCAGCTGGGCAAAATGTCATTAGCACAGACTGAAATAGATATCATAGAATAGCTTGGGTTGGAAGGGACCCCAAGGATCATCAAGTTCCAACTCCCACAATATCTTCACTTCCACCCTGATTGTAAAAGAGTTATTCTGTAGCATGATCCAGAGCAATAGAAAAGTTGTTTCTAAATTATCTGACTGCAGAATGCCAAAATACATGACATATGGAGCATTGTGATTTGGGAAAATCGTGTTTTCATTTTTATGTGAATTTGAATTTTTCCTTACCGTGGAGAAGAAATCTAAAAATTATTAATTTCACAGAAATTCCAAATATTTGTATTTCAATCATTTGAACTGCCAATCATAAGAAATACTCTACATTCATGACTTCCTAGCTTATCCTAAAACTTAAGAGTAACATCTTCTGTTCTCTGACACGTTATAAGACAAAAAAAAAAAGAAATAAACTACAAATAATCAACTGTTGTGTTTAGATGTAAGGAATAAGGAATAGGTAATTTTATATTCTCTTTTCCTTCTTTTTATGCCTGCACTTTTTTTCCCCCAAGTTTAATATTTTCATAATGTATTAATTCAAGCATGTGTTATAATATTATAAAAAATGTAGGCAAGTACTAAGACTATTATAAAAATAAGATCTCACATGGAAGTCTTACCATTACTCCCTTGGGTTCCAGCTTTGAAATATACTTTAGTTTCCTAAATCTGCACTGTTTCTTAAATCTTACTGCTGCATGATCCATTTTTTTCTTATCAGTGAAGACCTTTGCCTTTGGGATTTCTTCATCTTCTGTAGTTGTCTGTGTCTGATATTTAACCACAGCACCTTTGCATTTCAACATCTTTTACATCCTCACACTTCCCCTTATGAGAGAGACAAACAAAATTATCAGCTCTTTACTGATGGGAAACTTAAGCACAGAGAGATTAGGGAATAGGTCATGAAATGTCTTAAATGTTTTGATTTGAATGCTGCAATTTCTGACTTACAGGTTTCTTTCTGATGGTTGCATATGCAATGCTAATTCTTGCACTTAGATCATCTGTTGGGAAAAAAAGACAGATATAGCAGTTCCACACATAAATATCTGGTTACTAATGGAACTGGAAGTGAAGAGCATGTGAATTCAGGAACAAAGAAAATTTGATATTGTCCAAATGCTTTGTTTTCCATTGCTGTCCCTATGGCAGTAGCTCAGGATTATGACTCCTGTCCGAGACTACATGGACTTGTATATATCTTTCTATTATGTAAATCAGAACATAAATTTGAATACAAATTCTTTCTTTTTAAATTTCCTACCTACTAATTTTGGCTATTTCAAAAGCAAGTGTTTCATGTTGAAGTTTTTTTTTTTTTTTTAATCTTCTGTGACCATATAATAGATTTATTGAGTCAAAAGAAAAATTTGGGGACCAATTTAGTCCTCTTACTATGGCTTATAAAGCAGCATCACGTAGAAAGCAAATGCTTATGCTCAGAACAACAATTCAGACTATATTCAAGCCTTGATATTCTTAGCTTCATTTTGGACTGCAGAGGCACCAACATACTTATGGACAGGTACATGCACTGAAATAGGTATTTCAACTTAGAAGTTTAAACTCCAGTTTGAGCTGGAACTTAGAAGTTTGATCAGTTTAGAATTGATATTTAAATAGCATTTAAATAACAGTTAATTCCTATCCATTACAAGGCAAATGCCTTTCCATTGACACTTTCTGGAATTTGCCAAGGAAGTAGACAAAGGATGCTTAAGATCACATGAATTTCTGGAAATGTAATTGTAATGTATTTGTAATGAATTCTGGAAATGTAATTGTCACAGCTAGTTCATGCCAGGCAAAATCCTAACAGTAGAGAAGGTTGTAGATGTAAATGTTTGAGAAGGAAAACCTTGGTGTGTAGATTATAACTCTCAAAAAATATATATTTTTTCATTTTACAATAAAAGATTTTGAAACTGAATGCTCTCAGACTTTACATAAAATATAAGTTGGCAAATGTTGGTTGATGTTTTTAAAGATTATCTAGTCTAAATTTTGCAGCTAAGAAGCAAACATAAATGAATTTAAATTCCCTATTAACCCACTTGACACAATAATTTTACCTTTCATTTATTCTCTGAATATCTCATGTCTTCATCTGGCTAAAGGAAACTGAGGTTAAAGTTGTCAGCTAAGATCTAAGAATCAGGAAGCACAGATATCTTTTTCTTACTTTTGAACAAAAATTCTTTGTGGAAAATATAAAGTATGTGGAAAAATAGGTTGATATGTTTGAACTCATCTAACTTAACATTGATGTAAAAAAGCATCATATTTAAGCACAAAAAACATATACTCTAACAATAAAGACTGAATTTGATTAAGTAGCGAATAACAATACACAATATTGCGAGCACATGTATTATTTGTGTTTGCTCAAATGTGCAAACAAAGAATATTCTTCTATGTGTGACAGATAAATTTTCTATTCATTTCTATGACTGAAAACACACATACACGTTCCCGGGTTTCGGCACCACTTGAAAACACACATACACGTTCCCGGGTTTCGGCACCACTTGAAAACACATTCACTCACACGTTCCCGGGTTTCGGCACCACTTGAAAACACACATACACGTTCCCGGGTTTCGGCACCACTTGAAAGCACATTCACACACACACACAGACACACACACAATAGCAGCAAGAAAAGCTTTTTTATTCAAAGGTATAGCATTACTTTTATAATACTTGTTATCCACTATTGCCATCTAAAGCTTACTCCCTTAATGCTGATTGGATATTTTGCTGAGGCATGTAGCAGTGAAGCATGAAGCAGTATTTTCCATCTACTGACATATCAAAAGGTAGCTTATCGGATCATCTTAGTTTGCCGTTTTCCCTGCGTCACGGGTACATTCTTTGGTCAACTTGTCCCTATTCCTTTGGGGAGGGGGCCTTTCTCGTTACACCTCGTATCCTCGCAACCGCCTATTACAACATATGACTATTACCAATATTGAAATCACAGATTAGTCTGAGCTAAATGTTAAATGTCTGTGTTCTGCAGAAGAAAAAGTGCAAGGAGGAAATGAAAAGTAACTGTCAATACCCTGTGTTCATTATATGGAAGCACACAGACACCCTAAGCACACCCTCCTGGAGAAGAAGGAAGTGAGTACAGAATAACTTTTCTGCAATTCCATAGCTTAGCACCAAGTAAACTGACTTATGTTCCAGCTTCAAAGTTCCTAAGCAACTTAGCCCCCAAGTACCATTATGTTACCATGCTTCTCAAACTAGGATTTAGCCTTTGACATCTCCCAAGTGATTCTCAAAGGGACCATTAATGACAATTAGATTATATCTTTGTATTTTCACAGATCCGTGATCTGACCTTGATTAAAATTCAGTAAATCTTAGCCTGTTGCCTAAGTTCAGGCCAGACAGTAACTCCTCTATCTTGACATAATTTTAATAAATGAGACATTTTATTTATCTTTGCAAAATGGAGTGAGATTGCTGGTTTGTTTCTCATTCATGCCCATCTTAGATATAATGGGGAGAGCTGATATTGCTGACATAATGTTAAGCTATTTCAGCTCTATGTGTCATTCTGCAATAAATTAGAGGATAAAAATTTTAAGCGCTGGGCTGGCTACAATATTTAGGAGTGTCTCAGAGTCTAAATATCTTGGTAGCATTACTCCATTCTCATTTTACAAGTTTTAATTCAACTTTATCAAATAATCATTCCAGTTCAAAAATAATTGTTTATAAAGTTCTGGAGATCATATCTGGCCCTCTGGGACAGTCTTGACAGTCTTGACTGTCCCAGAGCTCAGTTCTACTGTTAAAGTGTTTATTAGACAGACTAAAGGGAGAAAGAGGAGAGGATACACATTGCCTCTGAAATTAGTGCTCTTGAAAACAGCTGTCTGGTTTCACTGGAAATGGAGACTTTCTGATGATACATTTGAAGTTGCCCAGGTATATGTCAAATCCTTCCAAAACATTTGTTATAGGAGTACAAACTATATATATAATAGAGTGAAGGCATATGTACAGATGTTGTGCTGCAACAGACTATAGCAACTACACTGGTCTTTCTCTGAGCAGGGGGTTGGGTCAGATAACTTCAGAAGTCCTCTCCAAAGTAAGTCATTCTGTGATTTTGTGAGTTAATGCCTGTCCCATGCAATGCCTGGGCATGAGTGAGCCAGTGTGTTCTCAGTGGACTGTAATGGATGGAAACTTCCTACTTTTTTGGTAGAAAAATGAAGGCAGGCTGCTTCCTTATATGGTTACAGGATATATGTGTTTGTGCTGCTTGCCCTTAGGACCAGACAAGAGACTATGGCTTTTTTATTAATTTCCTACCATAAGTATAGCAATAGGCATGTATTCAAACTGTACAAAATATCTGCTAATACAAAGATGTCAAAGTTCTGCATTTAGTTTCCTGTAGTTTCCCGTGCACTGAAGATACTGGTGAGCCACCAGATGTATTTTCTGTGTCTACTCCCTGGGAAAGGTATAGGACATTAAGTAAAAATCCCTGATGTCCTGTTATTTGTACCATTATGATACAGTTAATGTTATTCTTATACTATTCCTACTTAATACAATTTACCTGAGGTTAATTTCTGCAAATAGCAATAATTATATGTCAACCTATATTTTAGTATTACACATATACATAAAAGGAATATCCCAGTGTATAATACATCTCTAATATAACATTTTTAAAAACCAATTCATAATCATTTAAAAAATATGTTCCATAAATAGATTCCTATATTTCTAGTTAAATGCATGTACTTTTTTTATTCTTGATTTCAAGAGGAACACTTTGTACATTTTTCTAATCATTCATTAAGATAAAAAATTATGTATTCTGAAAGATGTGCTGTGGTTCATGACCTCTTGTACAAACCTTTATGTAAAAGCAGTCTAAACTTAGATTAAGTACTGCAAGTGCAGAAGCAAGACAGCTACACAGTCAGAAATTTCTCACAGTCTACACATAGCAGTAATGTTGCACATTTGGAAACTTTCCCAACCAATCTCAATACAATATTTTATGTTTTGTGGAAACTAAACTTCTATGAATGTCATTGAACCCCTGCAAAAAAGACCAGTAATGATTGGGAGGATGAGTGGAATATCACTAGTCCATCAATGTACATGTGATAAATTGTTTTTGTGTAAATAGTGTATATGAATCTACAAAATAGTTCATTACCACCATATGTAAATTGCCTTCTGTTACCTAAATTATCTTATCCTAAACTATGTTAAAGCAAATAAATTTGATATTTCTGATTTTGTTTATTGTGCATCAGACCTGAATGAGGGAATTTCAGTCAGAGTTACAAGTAAAATGTCCTGTTTGTTCAATCTTTTAGGGAATATATAAGCAAATTTATCTGTAAGCAGCAGGCTTAGCACACACAAACGAACGTGTCACTGTCCTCTCAATGATAACCTTGCTTGAGCCACTGTCATTCTGTTGTTGGCTTCGTTTGTGTACCAGTCCTTTTCTCAGTTTAGTCTAAACTTAAGGAATGTAATGATTTCTGAATCTCTCTATAAGAATGTAATAGTCTACTCAGCTGGAGCAGCATTTCTCTTTTTCTTGCCTGACCCATTTATCCTACAGTGCAGCAAAATAAATAAAACTAAGAGCTCGTCTCTCTACGTAATTCATTTTTCTCTATGCTGTGTATGCAGAAGACAAGGTTAATGTCATTCTCAGATTAAATGTGATGAAAATGATGACAGAATTTCATCTGGTAGGAACAATGAAAGAATTTATTTATTTGTCTTCTTGCTTTTATCTAAATGCAAGCTGCAGATATTTTTTCTTAAATATTTTCACATTGGTTTAACAATATGAGGTGAAATGTGCTTCTTTTAAAGTTTTATATAGTCGTTGTAATGACTAGTAATTTCTGAAATAGAAAATCTTGGTATTCTGTATAACAGATTCTTCCCTTCCCAAATAAATATGTTACTCACAAACATTCATCTATAGTGACATATTTAATATCAGACCTAGCTAATGTATGTTTGATTTGTGTGAATGTCAGTAGTAAAGGATGGAGGCAAATGTATGAAATTTATTACAGAAAAAGATAGCCCCCTCCCCCCCCAAAAAAAAGAATCATCAGCAGAATTCAGCTACTTAGATCAGTGTAGATAGGAACCGGTGGGTTTGAGATTTTGAAAATCTGATCTTTAGAATCCATTCTAAAAGCACTATTTTAAATATATTAATTACTAAAGTGTGTTATTCCTGACAGTCTACAATTAAACAGAAAAATGAAAATTGCTTCTCATATCCTAATTTATTACTGTAGACATAAGCAGGAATGAGAGTTAAAATGAACATACTTTCTTGTATTTCTGGACTATGATATAAGACAAAGTATTTACTTTCCTATGTTGTCCTAGTATAACTTCTTCATTTTGCTGGAAAAAATGTTCAATTTCTGCAGATATCAAATCAATAATGAAGACAATGTTGAAGTAAACATCATCTAAGTTGAGAGCATCATTCATTTATCAATAAATAATGTTACTATGAATTTATAGCAAATGAAGATTTCCCAGTGAAGCTTAAATTATAATTCAAAATCACACCCTAGAAATATTTTTGTGGGAAATTAAAATATTTCCATATTTTCCAGGTTGATTTAGAATATCAAAGATCAATAACTTGTCACAAAAGGACATATTTGTAAAGAATCTTATTATGTTTCCCAATTTCAATGAAATTTAGGTATTATTAGAGAATTTTATATGTTGTTCTTCAAGACTTCACACTAAGCTAAGTATAAATATTTTACTGTCATAACCTTGGAGACTGACATTTTTTTTCAGATGTTACTGCATTGGCTACATTATAATTAAAGAGGGCTACATTATAATTAAAGAGGATAGACATAAAGTACAATAACTGCAAAGAATGGTAGTATAAGGTTGACTCTGCTGTTAAAACACAACCAGTTTGTCAGTTCCTGTATGAGAAAATTATTCCCATCAAGAAGTTTCATGAGAATTGAATGACAATGTATTCAACACGTGAACATGAGAAGGTTTACAACATAATCTCCACTGGTTGAAATAATAGGGGAACTATGATGTTTTTCTGTGGGTACTAGGATAAGATTAATTAATGAAGCTTTCTTGTACAGAAATATTGCTATGAACACAGTATAAAATGACTTCACAACAAGATATATCTACATATGTTTTTTCCAAATGTTTCATTTCAGATAAGACATTCTGTCTTAGGAAGAAATGTGTGCTTTTTAAAAAATAAAATAAAACACTATAAAATGTATTTTAAACACTTTTTACACTTTTCTAAAGCTCAGAGTAACTCCTCTAATTACTATATAACATATAGTATTGAGTTCTTTAACTTAGATATCTACGTTATTTTTAAAAAAATCCTAAACACTAAAACCTAAACTAATCGCTATGGGCTCTTTTCATTGGAAGAATTAATAATTATAAGTATAAATTCCTCCAGTAATATGCAAATAACTCAAGAGGGCAAATCATCTTATATGTTGTAAAATTTCAGGATGACATGACTACCCATTGTTTGTGCAGACAGCACAGACTTATCAGCTTTGACTTAGATATCTAATATAGAAACCTTTTAGATAACTAAGTGTCATGGTTTTATGATTTTCGGTTATTGGTACTCCACATCATAACATCATGTAATGAATGTACCTGGTTCTCAGAAGAGAAGGACTACTACAGTCCCCACGGTACTTTGCTCCTCTGTTACCATTTTCCAGCCGGAGGGAAAAGATAAAAGCTCGCAGTATAAAAACTTGCAGATCACGAGACCTCGTCCCTTTTTTTTCCGCCGTCTCTCATCTTGGCAGGTGAAGAACAGGTGTCCCTGTTCATTGCTGGGGAGCTGGACTAGATGGCCTTTAAGGGTCCCTCCCAACTCAAATGATTCTATGATGCAATTCTGTGAGATATGAATCTGCTTTGATGCTTAGCTCAAAAGTTTAATGTGCTAATTACACTGTTGTAAATACATAGACCGTCTTCCATTCTTATTTAAAACTTGAGGGATCATTCCATTTAGAGGAATCATGCTTTTACATACTTTCAATCTTCTACAAACTTTTTCCTGTTTTCAAAAGGGGAAAGGTAAACTCAGATTATTTAATATTGCCTGCTATTCCTGTGTTTTTTAGATTTGCTTTTTGCATTTAACAACTGATTTGAATCTGTCACTCTACAATGTAGAGTGTAAATTGTAATTATGTAGAGAGTAATTTTCAACTTCAGTTGCCATTGGCGTAGTATTGCATGAGTCATGCTGTCACAGTATTACTGCGGCCTAGGCTTTAGGCAAAATACAAGGTAATGAGAAATAACTTGAAGCTATTGGGAAGAAACAGAGCAGGTCAATAGTAAGTTAAATTAAAAGCTAAATAATAGATGTAGAAAACCACCATTAAATAAAATAGTTTCCTATATGATTGTCATCCACATTTGTGTATCTCATTAACCAACAGAAACTGAAAGATTTTATGCTTAATTTGCCAAATAATTGCCCTATTCAAATATCAAAATCCTTCTAGATCATATTAAAGCTCTGCAGAATCTTTTCATATTTTCCTCTCAATCTACTCACATGGCAATTCTTTTGCACTTTGCCATTTTATGCATTCCTTAGGGATTAGTAGCTATAGAAGTTCTAATTCTCTGCAGCCAACTAGCAGCAACAAATTTTCTATACACACTTCACTGCTTACTCATTTAGCAAAGCACTCCTCTTTCAACAGATTTTATGAACAAGACCAGAAGAAAAATACACATGATTCCATTCTACAGTATTCTGAAAAGAATGATGACAAATAAGAAGATGACTTTCAAACTTCCTATGTGAAATGGCTCTGAGAACTTTTTGCACATATTTGGTAAAAAACTGGTAGTATTGGGAAGGATGGAGTGCCTCTTATGTTCTTTTCTTGAAAAGAATACCTCTGGGAAAAAAAAAAAGTTTGGATATGTTCTTAAATGAGAGTCTATGTTGAGTACCATCTCATTCTCTATTGAAAAACTGCAAGGAATTCCTGTTGAGTATTAGGCTGAAGAAAGTCATGAATGTTGTAACACAAAATTCCACTATAGAAGTCATAAAATCACCAAGGTTGGAAAAAACCTCCAAGATCACGAAGTCCAGCTATCCACATATCACCAATATCACTAAACCATGTACCTCAGTACAACATCTAAACATTTCTTGAACACCTCCAGGGGCGGTGACCGTGCCACCTCTCTGGGCAGCCCATTTCAGTGCCTGGCCACTTGTAAAGCAAGCAAAGGTGATGACAGAGCCTTTATTTGAGATACAGGTGCTACAGAAGAAGATATCAAAGAAAAAAGAATTAACTCACCCTTCTCAGCAACAGTCCAGAAAAAAGGGTGAGCTGAGGAATGCAGCCTTCTCTGGTTTGATCTCTGGCATGCCAGAAGCTGGGGGGGGCAAACCACGCAGGCTCTGAGTGCATATGCACTCCCAGAAGCACCACAAAGAGGGAGAGGGAGGAAGGATGGACCTAGGCTCCCCTGCTCCAGGCACTCACATGCTCACCCAGGTGCTCACCTACTGGCTCAGGCTGTGACCTGGCAATTACATTGCACCACTCTTTCAGAAAAGTATTTCCTAACGTCCAAACTGAATCTCTCCTGGCTCAACTTGAGGCCATTTCCTCTCGTCCTATCGCTAGTTACATGGGAGAAGAGGCTGACTTCCACATCACCACAGCCTCCTTTCGGGTAGTTGTAGAGTGCTATAAAGTCACCCCTGAGCCTCCTCTTCTCCAGACTGAACAATCCCAGCTCCCTCAGCCACTCCTTGTAAGACTTAAGCTCCAGAAACCTTACCAGCTTCATTGCCCTTCTCTGAACATGCTCCATGGAATTTTTTCATGCTGCACCATGGAAAAATACCTAATTCTGCATCCTTGAATGAATCTTTTTTTCAAGTTAATTTTGGTCTTCAACTGCACCATTGCATTTCTTTATGTTTCAGTTCACACTTCTAATATCCCTTGGATGCAGAAGAATTTGAAGTACAAAAAGGAAGAAGGAAAAAGTAAGTAAGAAAAGGAGAAAAAATAGTTTTGGAACCCTTACAACATCAAACCACCCAACACTGAGGGATTGTTATGAAATGTTGATAGCAGTAAGTTTTCTTCACTGGAAATATTAAATGGATAAAGACAAGAGCAAAAGAAATTCAGTCCTTTCCCTTTAATGCAAAAAAAAAAAAAATTCAAAAGTTGCATGATAAGAGAAAGAAATTATGAGTTAAAACATTATGATGTACAAATTAAACACTGACCTAGACCTTACATCAAATCCTGACTTTGAAATTAGACCATTCTGATAAATTATTTTGTCTATCAGATACTTATTTTTACCATATTTAAAAAGTGTAAAAGATAAAAATCAGAAAAGAAGAACTCATGCAGCACGTATACCTGTATTCAAGAAGAGCAACAACCGTTAGCTGAATAGAAGTTCAGGGTCTAACTACTATAGTTTAATTCACTTTAAGAGTCATGTTGTAGAAAAAAAGATCGTCTTCTAGGAAATATCTTGTTTTACAGTGCTACCATAGCATGGCAATGTTCCAACAGCTGCAGGCTCTCTCAACTGAAACTAAACTTCAAGCTGTACTTTCAGAGCAGAGCTTCTTCAGAAAGGAAATAAAGTTTATCTTCTCCCAGATCCTCTTCATGTAATACATATTTTTGGTTGGAAACTATTGTAGGCCTAACTGCAAGTTATTGTTGAAAATTCTTAATGTTGAGCTCCATATCTAACAGACAACATATAAGAACTTGTGGGTATCACCCAATCTTTGTAAAGCACTGTACATGCCAATAGAAAAAAAATTACCAAGCTTAGTTAGTAAAATAAAAATAAAACAAAAATTCTTTGGTTTTAACTCTACTCAAAATTTTTTCCTCCTCTTTATTCAGTAAGCAATCACAAATTCACAGTATTTCTTTTGACAGTTATAGAGTAAGAAAAAAGGAAAAATAAAGCTTTCAGAGTTGTCATTGGTTTGTTGTGAAAAATATTTTCTCTCTTACCTTTTGTGCATCTGAAAATTTACAGATTTAAACTGTTTTTCTTGATCTTATATATTTACAAGAAACAAATACTTATGAAAATATACGTGTGGAGTTTAGAATAAGGAAGCAATAATTGACACAGTGGTAAATGAGGTAAATAAAGAAAAGTTCAGAGGTAAAGAAATTCATTAAAATATTAGAATGCACTGGGAACTAACGCTATGGAAGAGGATTTTACAGCTTAGAACAGTCAGATAATTATCTTTCTTGTTGTTCACGCTGTGGAGTTTAAATCTTAGGCAGCTAAAATAACACTAATCAATCACCGATACCATTTTTATGGCTTTTTTTGTAAGAAAACAGACATACTGTAATTCATAATGTATTGTCCCGTCTGGTGTTGCATTCCATATTTTTAAAGCACCTGATAGGCAAGAATGCAACACTTATGCCATGGATAAAACTCTTCTATTAAGCATAAACAAGGCATTTATGGATGATGCATATGTCTTGGCAAAGAAGTACAAGCCAAGTTTTCACAGGTGTCAGCTCTGTTTTGGAACTTGAACAAACAATTAACTGGGGCACTGATGCTGCCTGTAGGCTTCATCAGCCATTCACAGCCTGATGGCACGCTATGTCACTGGACACAGACAGCACATTATGGAGATGTGTTCTGCCAGCAAGCTTGGTTCATGCTTGGTTGGAAGACACATATGACAGCAAGACCTCACACACATATCAGTGTGGGCAAATCTGAGCCTTGTAAAAGATGTAAGCAATGTGGGAGACAAACCCTCAGAAGTCAGAAGGGGGTTGAATGTGGAGGAGGGAAAGAATAGAGAAGGAAAAATTGAGTTATTATAAGAGAATGAAGAAAATAAGAGAAAGATGTTTAAAACCACAGAATAGGCGAGATTGGAAGTGATCTGTGGAGATCATTTAGTTCTTCTACTTACTTTCTAAAGCATGTCAGTTAAAGCAGATTGCTCAGGGCTGTGTGCAGTCCATTTTTAAATCTAAGAATTGATAACCTGGGCAGAGGACAACCTTTTCTAGTGTCTGACTGTTCACACAGTTTTTTTTCTTATATTTATGTAGAAACTCTTGTATTTCAGTATGTGCTCATATCTTCCTGTACTTTCACAGTATACCACCAAAATTAGTCTGGCTGCCAGATTTTTGGTTCTTTACTTCAGTTTATCAAGAGCATCTTAAGAAAATTCCCCCTGAGCCTTATCTTCTTCAGTTGTCACAAACTCAGCTCTCAATCTCTTCTCGTGTCACATTCTCCAGTCTCTTCATCTACATGACCCATTCTGGATTTCCTCAAGTATGCCCATTTCTCTTTCACTGGGCAGCCCAACATTGGACACACTACTTTAGGTGTGTCTTACCTGTGTTGAATATAGAGCAAGGATCTCTCTCATGCTGCTGGCAATACCCTTCTTCATACAGCCAAGATGCTCCTGGCCTTTATTTTTTGTCAGGGCACATTGGTGGCTCATGTTCAGCTTGGTGTCAACCAGAACCCCATGACCTTTTTACTAAAGTTGTCTACCAGCTGGTCAACGCCCAGCAAGTACTGGTGCTTGATTTTTTTCATTCCAGGGGCAAGAATTTTTGCTTCCCTTTTTAAACTTCATGAGGCTCTCACCAGCCATTTCTCAAGCCTGTTGAATTCACTCTGAATGAAAGGACAACTATTTAGTGTGCTACTTTTCCCAGTTTTGTATTATTTGCAGGCTTGTTGAGGGTACAGTCTGCCACGTCATTAACGAGGATATTAAACAACACTGACTCCTGTGGTACCACTCCACTAATGACTGGACTCCAAGTGGACTTTGTGTCAATGCTTAAAATCTTCTGGTCCCAATGGTTCAGATAGTTTTCAGTCTACCTCATTGTGCTCTTACCTAGCCCATATTGACCAGTTTGTCCTCAAGGATGTTATGGAAGACAGTATCAAAAGCCTTACTAAAATAAAGACAATCACAGTTCTCATCCATCCTCATCTGCCCAGACAGTCATCTCATTTCAGAAGGCTATCAAGTTGGTCAAGTACTATTTTCCTTCATAAATCCATACTGACTACTTGCAACCACCTTGTTCTTCCTGTGTCTGGAAACGGCTTCCAAGACAAGTGTTGCATGTGTCTAGAGATTGATGTTAGGTCTGTAGCTCTTTAAATCCTTCTTCCCCTTCTTGAAGATATAGAGGATATTTGCATTTTTTCAATCCTCAGGAGATTCTCACTCATCATAACATTTTGAAGATAAATGGAAATGGTTCTACAAAATCAGCCAAATACCTCAGCGCTCATGGGTACGTCCTCACGGACTTATGCACATTTAGTTTGTTTAAAAGTTCCCTAACCAGATCATCCTCCACTGAGGGTAGCTCTTTCTTTCTCCAGAGTGGTCTCAAGGTCCTGAGATTCATGAAAGCAAATATTTCCAGAAAAGTCTGAAGTGAAGAAGGCATTGAGTATTGTGATGTTTTCCATGTACTTTATCATGGGAGCCCCTCCATTCAAGAGTGTCTAAAGATCTTTTCCAACCCCAGTTGTTCAATCATTCTGGAATAATGTAAATTTTAGTTTTAATTATTTAACATGACACTCTAGCAGTCTGAAGATGACCGAGAGAAAGGAAGCTTACTCCTTCACAATGATTTCCCTCCCCAGATGCTTGAAAGGCTATTTCTGTTTTAAAAACAGTGCTCCTTCAAGACTTGCATTAAGGAACATTTTTAATAGCATTGTAATAACTGAAATTGTTAGTTTAATGCCAAACAGACAAGTTGAGCAGCTCCTTTAAGAGCAGGGCATTCCCTCATTTCTTGTTTCTAATGCAAGCTCATGACGATGTCTTTACTTAAAATTACTCCTAGATGAACAAAATGACCAAGTTAGAACTTTTTACTAATCTAAAAAGTCATTTGAATATTCAATATTTATGTTCCCTGAGAAATTCAGTGTTTTCTAGCATTGCTCAAGCAAGCTTAATCATCTTAGGAAAATAAGCAACACTAACCAAAGTATCTAAATATTTCCTTCCAAAGGTAATGATTTCAAAACTAGAATATTTTTTATATAGTAAAGGGTAACAGAATTTTCACTAATATTAATCCCTGAAGATAAAACACATTGCAACATTACACAAGGATTGAAGGAAGAATAAAAAGCAAAAACATTCCCTTTAAAGATAATCTAAAAATCTATTCACAAGAAGGTAAAAGCAGTGTTGTCATAAAGCTGGAAAAGAATTAACAGTCTCCTACATATGCATTAGGAGATAGTACATCCATGAAAAAAAGATTCCCCAAGCTCCTTCATATAACAGTGAAACAATGAAAATCTGTCAGGGTTGATATTTAGAACCAGCAAACATCTTTAAAATGTACATCTTCCACTCACTGTGATACAACTGAAAAAGCATAAATCTCTCTGAAGTAAGGTGCTGCTCCCAAAACAGCCAGTTCATTTTATCCCATCCAAACAATGGATAAGCAGTAACAAGATAGACAAAAAGACAAGGAACAAGAGTGTATACCAACTCGTAAAAAAAAAAAGCACAGTAATTCACAGACTGGTAAAGAATCTGCTCTATTTGATTAAAATTCCCACATCCAGCATGCAGTGGAATACTGCTAAGGGACTACATTTAATATTTTCTTTAAATAGTTTTAAGATATTAGAGATTCACTATTGGAAACTTTCAGCTGTTTTTTTTCCCCTTCAACCTTACTGTTTTTCTAGAGAGAAAGCTTTTGTTAACATTTCTAAACTGGGATAAAATCTGAAGTTATCATCCACAACTGGTATTAATTTATTAATTTGTTTCAAGATTACTCTTTTAAGAAAGAGGTGGTCAGTCTACAAATGAAAAATGATTTCTATTCCTTGAAAATTGTTTCTAGTGGCTGATTTTATCATTTTCTTTGGTTTCACAGAACTTGGTTAAAAATGCCTATTTCTACCCAGTTCAGAACAGTGGAAATCAGCTAACTTAACTAAATCTGAATGACTGAAGAAAAACAGATTGATTTCCAGGACACAATTCATTTGACTTATATTAATATCTTCTCAGAATGATACTGCGTTAAATTTAGGTAAGCAAGAGCATCTGTTTTATTTTTCTAAACTAAGTACCAAAATATCAGCCAGACTTCAAATTCAGTTCATCCAAATATACTTGTAATGCAAGACACTTTTAGAGTTAGACAAGAGATTTAGCATAATAATCAGCTATCTTGGACACCTAACATTGAATAACCTACTAATTCCTAATCACACTTCAGCTGATGTGGAGTATTTGAGAACAATGAGGTAATCAGTATACATCTATAACATCAGGGACACCTTATATATCACTACAACCTGTGACATGCTCATATAATTGTCAATGACTTAAAGCAGCACCATTGCATTAATTTGAAAAATAGAAAAAATGGCTCCTGTATAAAGTTGAAATGGGTTAACACTGTCCAATGGCCAAGCTCCCACCCAGCCACTCACTACATTCAGCATGACAGGGGGAGAAAATAGGATGAGAATGGTCACAGACTAAGAGAAAGATAAGGAGATTACTTCAAAATTACCATCACAGGCAAAACAGATGGTTAGTTTTGTGGAAAAAATAATTTTATTTATTGACAATTTTAAAAGATTTGGGTAGTGAGAATGAAAGGCAAACATTAAAAGAACACTTTCCCTTCCTTTCCAATTGTCAACTTCACTCCTTTTTTCCCCAACTCATCTATACCCTACCTTTGAGCAACGTGGAGGAGTCCAGGGGGAGCTGCAGTCAGTACGTATTTTTCCTCTGTTGCTCCTTCCCTCTCCCAGTTTACCTTTGCTTCAGTGTGGACTCTCCACAGTATGGAAATGTGTTGTCAGCTTGGCTGTTGGGCTCAGCTGTGTCCTGTGATGGGAGCACTGCTGAGACAGCTGGAATCATCTGTGTCCAGCATAGGGCAACACCTGGTCTCTTCTTACAGAGTCCACTCCTGCAGTGTACCTTTCCACTTACATACAGTACACCAAATAACAGGAAGATAAAAGGTGCTGAAACTGCTACCTGCAAGTAAAAACATTTTATACTGTCTTCCTCAGCACTCTCCTGGAGAAAGGAGCTGCTTACTCTAAGCTAAGCTACTGTCTGCTGGATAAAATAATAAAAAAAATGGCTGGGCCCAAAGAGTCATTGCGAATGGGGTTAAATCCAGCTGGTAGCTGGTCAGAAGCGGTGTTTCCCAAGGCTCCACATTGGGGCAGTTTAATTTCATATCTTTGCCAATAATATTGTTGAGGGATTGAGTGCACTCTCAGTAAATTTTGCAGACTACTTGCAGTAATAAAATCATATCAGGAAAGGCTGAAATGAAAGAAATATGGAAGTAAAAATATTTGTGTTTTTCCTTTTTTTTTTTTTTTCTGTGGAAGGCAAATTGTATAGATTACCTGAGAATGTTTTGTGTTTTTCATGTATTTCTGCACTTCAATGAGGAAACACTTCCTTTCAAAGACCGGTGTAAATGTTTTTCCTTTCTTTCTTTCTTTTTTTTTTTTTGGCTTGAGAGGGAAATGACAGATGAAACAGTATCATCATACATACTCGCTGAGAAAGTTATTTAATGTGGGAAATGGATCTCGATTATATTTCCCTGAAAAAAATGGAACAGATTAAGCCAGTGAGCCAGAGAAAGGCACATTCCAGTAGTTTACTGGATGATGACTGAGGCAGATGGCACTCGGATGGATTCTAATCATCCAGATCCTCCTTTGTTTTCACTTTGCCGTAAGTGCTAACCGACAGAACATTTCAGAAAGATTTCACCAGTATGATATAATTTTACAGAAGTCAGAAGTCTTCCAGAAAATATCACTTCATAAAAATAATTAGCAAATAGTTCAGGTTCTAGCAGCATTTAAAGTGTTGCATGTTCTTACTGGCATAATATATAAAGCCCAGATAACTGGATTATTGAAGCAATTAGCATTTAATTATTTGACATTTTGAAGCAAAGAAAACACTCATTTTAAAAGAAAATTATTGGGCTTGCTGTCTGTGTTTGTGCAACTTCTTTCTTTCCAGTAAATCCTGTTCACGGTCAGAGAATAAATACTGGAATATACGTACCATGATTTTGCCTTTCTGGGGTAACACTGGGATACTACTTCATTTGCATTCTAAATTTGATTCTCTTGGAAGTCATACATGATAAAAAGGGTGGGAGTTCCTGAATTTAGAAATGTCATCAGCAAGCAAAAAAGAGTGGATCCACCTGCTATATACAAATGCAAATTATACTGATTCTTTCATTGGCATTCTACTCAAAGCGTCACTATTTGGTATTTCTGAGTATGCTTCTGAGTGTTTCCTTTTAAATACTGTCTTCTACGAACACACAACCACTATTTCTCAGTTAAACCTTTGCAAGAAACATACATTAGTAAGTTTTATCTACTTATCATTTAGTTGAAAGAGAATTCATTTTGTTTCAAAACTTTTGACATGCCTCAAAAAAATCAATCTCAATAAATGTCAAGGAACATGGAGATAGAGGTTATTTGTCTGTGATCAATTTTTATGTGACAAAACAGTGAAACAATGAGAAATGAATTTCCTTAGTAACACTAGTTATTCTGTAATACAGAATGATGTTTATATATTCAGGGTCTGTATAAAAAAAAATCTTCATTATTTCAGTGAAAGAGTGACAATTATTTCTTTTCACTCACAGCGTTAGAATATATATGCTTCATTTTTGATTGTCCTCTTTTACATACAGTGTTTTTCCCAGAGGACCTGCCTAATTGTTAAATTGATTTGCAGTACTCAAATCTTTATCATGTGTGACTGAATTACTCCAACTTGTGAAATTATAAGATAAAAATAGAATATATTTTTCCCTTGGTATATTTTTTTGTTCTGTATTTCTCAACATTTTATACTTTGCCAGTTTTAGATCAGAACTGATAAATGCCTATAATAATAGAAATGTAGAATTTCCTGACTTGGAAGGGACACACAAGGACCACTGAGTCCAGCTTTTGGCTGCACACAGGACCATCTAAAATTCAAACCCTATGTCTGACAGTGTTGTCCAAATGCTCTTTGAATTCCAGCACTTGGGGTTGTCACCACTGCCCCGGGCAGCCTGTTCTAGTGTCCAGCCACCCTCTGTGAAGAAACTTTTTCTAACACCTAAACTGACCCTCCCCAGATTGCAGTTCCACGGTATTCCCTTGGGCCCTCTCACTGTCACCAGACAGCAGAGCTCAGTGCTGCCCCTTCGCTCCCTGTGAGGAGCTGCAGGCCACCATGTGGCCTCCCCTCACTCTCCTCTTTCCAGGGAGAGACAAGCCAAGGGACCTCAACTGCTCCTCATACACCTTGACCTCTAAACCCTTCCCCACCTTCGTAGCCCTCCTACGGATGCGACCTTATAGTTTTATGTCCTACTTATGTTGTGGCACTCAGAACTGCACACAGTGCTCACTGTCAGGCCAGAGCAGAGCAGGAATATTTTCTTCAGCACCTGGAGCACATCATCCTCCTCCTCTTCCTTCTTCACTGACCTTGGTGTTTGTGAATCTCTTTCTCATTTCTCTTTCTCACCTGCTGTTGTGCAGCATTCTTTCCCTTTCTTAAATATGCTCTCCCAAAGGTGCTGTCATTGGCTTTGACCAGCCACTGGAACTTGTTCTTAATTTATCTGTAGCCCTTTCCATACCAAAACCTGGGAGCATAAACCCAGTGCATTTCCACAATTCTAATCTTTTTTTACCTTGAAGTTTGCTCTTTCCTACTATACGACGTAGGAAAGATGAGTACAGCATTCCAAGTAATGGAAAATGATTGTTACAATACTCCCAATGTGTTTTACTGATTTTACTATTTTGTTCAGATAATAAACTGTTTGTTTAATAATCTATTACAGAACACTAAAATATATTACAAACAGCTTCACAGGTTTGAGTGGAGATATCAGCTTATCTAATATTATAAGCAGTAACCCCATCAGATTTCATTACTAACCTTTCTTATAATACTTCAAGTACATAGTTCAACTATTCTCACTTCCAACACAGTTCTGAGAGTAGCAGATAAAAGTCTGCAACAGAAGAATGTGATTTATGATATTTATTGTGCTGAGGTTTCTGTTAAACTTTCTTCTTGGTCAGAATGCTGCCATCACACAAAGTGTCACGTTTATATCTAAAAGCAGAATTTGACTGCAAGAACAGTAGTTTTTTGAAAGAGAAGTTCAGTTTCCTATTGTTGGTGTCCCAAATAACAACTATATTTCTTTTTGTCATTTCATTACTCAGGGTTTTGTTATCAAAACTTTATAACTCTCTGGAGAGAGTTCACTGTAGGCAGACAGAATTTACTTCCTCTAACAGTAGCATAGGTTTACACACACCTTGCATTTTTTCATGATGTAAAACATACTTAACATTATAATTTTTTTTTTTCCCAGAGATAACTTTGTCTTCCATCCCTTTTTTCCATTAGTAATTTAATGCTTCTGATGGGCTTCATGACCTTTACTGTCGGAGCTGTATTAGAGCTACTATGTCAAATTACATCTCTAAAAAAAAATCAATGTCTCTTCACTATTCCTTTTATGTTATAATACTTTTCTCATCCTTCTATCACACTTATCCCACTTGTCTCTTTGTTGATCTCAGCTGTTAACTTTTTATATCTCCTGCTGTGTACTCTTAGAAATCCAGGTATCTGAAAGTCTAACCTCAGTCATGTCTTCAGGATATATGACTCAGAACTTAGATATGTTATTCAAATGTTACTTAAGTATACTTCTCTACAGGACAACTGAAGTTTTGTAGAACAAGCATTTTATATATGTATGTGCGCATGCGCATTGGTGACTCGAAAAGTAATGCCTCCTATTTATTTCCATGGAAATTGCAACAGATACAAAGAGACCAATAACACTGTTTAGTAGCGTAGAGTTTTCTCTATCAAAAAGTTTTTCAACACAGCCTCCACCATTTTCACCAGCAATGAAGAAGAGCCTACACGCTACACTTGTAAAAATCTGCATCAAAAAGGTGATACACTGTCGCTATCACCACTGCTGAAACACACCACTGACCGCCTCACTGTGCTCACATCCACTGTTTGGTCTCCTTAAACAAGCAATTGTCAACCATTTTTGGCTGCCATTCCTTCTACCTGGAGGGATTCAGTTCCACACCTTTGCTTCATATGCATTTCCACATCAGTTTTGTCAGACTGCCTCTCCGCTGCCATCTGTTGTACAGCAACAAAATTGAATGGAATACTGGCAAAAATGTCAACCTTACTGCCATAACACCACCATCTGCCTCTGATGTCATGGGCTAACATAATAAAATAGGAGGCATTATGTTCAGAGCAGTCCTCATGAGTATATGTATATATTCACTGTTTTGTCTCATTTTCTTTATACTCTTCCTAGCTCCTTCAACTAATCACAGTAAAAGCCGTTACAGTAAAAGCAGCAAAATATCAGGAAACGATGCTATTCCAATGAGTGAAAGGGAAAAGAGAACTAAACCAAGAATTAGGAGTGTGGGAATGTTAGAATGACAGGGGAAAAACATCAGCACAGCCTGATAAAAAAAAAAAAAAGTAGTCAATGTGCAGTTTTCATTTATGCACTTACTATTTCTCACTAGGCTTTGTGCCTATAATAAATAGCAAGGTTTACTACACTTGGGCAAAGAACTAGTGTATGCATAGATAGTAAAACGGCACATAGACCATTACACCTACATAAACTGACTCAGCATTAGTCTGACTATGAGGCTGTTGTACAATATGATTCATTCATAAAGTTCAAATCCATTAAAATGATTAAGGATCATCTCTGACTTTATGCATGTCAAAAGCCATTTTAGACCCCTAAACTATCTCACATTCAGCTTAGTAATTCAGGACTACTGAAAGATAGTGTCTTTTTCTTTAAGTGAGAAACTCTTTTCCATGCACCAATTTCCTTGAGGTAAGAAATCTAATTGAAATAAACCCATTATTTTCTTACTCTCAGTAAGGAATTAACAGTTGTTTACAGAAGTCTGAAATGCTGTCAAAAAATCTAAATTCTCTGGTTAAGTACACTGAAGCCTGAAATTGAAGTTTAAGGAGAAAATTGCATTCATGTTGTCTAGAAGTGATTGACCATAAGTTGACTGATTGAATTCTTGGGGGCTGGGGTGGGGGGGAGGTGGGGGTGGAAGGGGAGGAAGGGGGGAGAGGGTATCATCTCATTATACATACTTCATGTTAAAAAGCAACCATGAAACATAGAGGAGAATATTTTTCTGTTGAATCCTTTTGAACAATTCTATCCCAGTAAATTCACAGCATAGTTCTGAAATAAGTAACGTCATGTTTGACTGCTTTTCTGAAAGATTCTTTTTATGAGCACTGATAGAACCAAAACCAAGTATTTCAATCCATATTAGCACCTCTTGGGTCACCATTTATATCTAATCCATCCATCCAGAATTTCACAGTTCCTTACAGCATCCAAGATACAGATATACCAACCTATGAAACTTGTTTAATAAGCAATATGAGAAATTGATTTTAGTATCAAATAATAAATGGCAAAGGGTCTATATTGTATATGAGCTTGAAAATGTCATTTGATATTTTAAAAAATAGTTGCAATTAATGTGACAGTATCAAGAAAGTTTTTGAGAAAATGCTCTAAGATGCAACCTGAAATTGATTTTAGAAAAGCTGTATGTTTCAGTAACAGGTTATTGACTCATGCACTGGTAAAACTTTCAGCTTGCAATAGTACGTGACCCTAACATGAGGGCATGTATTATTCCTTTTAAGCAGATATATTCTGTCTATAGTACAAAGTATGCTTGGAAGGCATTTTTACAGCCAAATAAAACATTAACTCTGTAATGTTCCTGAGAGTCCCTGAAATGTCACTGTATTTTACATGTTCATTTGATTTCATTCTTTTTTCCTTTATTTATTTTTGTCCAGAATGAAAAAAAATAAGCTTGGTAAGTTAAATTTTATTCCCGGGGATGTAACTCAATTAAGTAAGATGCAATTTCATTTACTGATTTTGCTCCCCATTATCTCAATCCTGCCCTGTCAAATGCTGTATGCTTTCAGAAACAGTCATGTTATTAAGAGAGCATTTGTGATCTTTTAGGAAAAGTAGTAGTAATGGAGTGAGTAGCAAGCGAGGTCAAGAGTTATGCCTATCATGAATAACAGATATAAACTCAGATCCAGCAAATGCTCACTTCAAAGGAACTATGATGTACAAAGTTAAACCAACAACTCAAGTAAGACCGGATCATAGTGTTTTTTTTTTTTTAAGAGAAAAAAAACACTCTTCACATGCCTTCTTTGTGAAATTAATATGATCTTACTATCTGAATATGACTAGAAAGTGAACAGCTGCAATATCCTAATCTTTGCAGATGTTCATAGAAATGTCGCAGATTTCAAAAGACGCAGACTTCAAAAGAAAACCAGTATTTCCTGTTTTATTGATAAATTAACACTAAGTATTCTAAATGTATCCAACAACTACATTTTTTTTTAATAAACAAAGAAACATATCATGAACAGGTCATGTAATACACAACAATGCCTGCTTTTGTGCTCTTAATTTCTTCCTCAATTGTTAGCATTCATGCCTGTGGTGGCTTAATCCCAGACAACACCATCACAGCCTCTCACTAATTCATTTCAGCTGCAGGACAGAAAGAAAATAGAAGGGAATTGAGAAAACTCAAGGATCGAGATCTTTATAGGAAAAAGAAATGCATAAATGTGTTCTGTTGTGGTTATCCTGGCAAGCAGGTGAGCAACATACAGTCTTTCACTCACTTCCCCTCTTCCCAGTGGGGTAGGAGAGAGAATAAAAAAAGTAGAACTCTTAGGCTGAGATAAAAAATACTACTTACTAAGAAAAGGAAGAGAAATAGCAGTAGTGATAATATTTTATATAACAATAATATTATATATATTTATATTTACAGAACAAGTGATGCACAAAGCGATTGCTTACCATCCTCTGACTGATGCCCAACCCATCCCTGAGCTGTGGCAGACCCCTTGATCAACTCCCCTCAGTTTTATAGTTTTTTTCACATGATGTCATACGCTATGGAATGGCCCTTGGCCAGTTTAGGTCAGCTCACTTGCTGGCAGGACAGTAGGAGAAACTGAAAAGTGAAACATCCATGGCTCTGCAGAGCACTCTTCAGCAACAACTGGAACACCAGTGTATTATCAACAGTGTTTTTCTCCTAAAGCCAAAACACAGCATCATATCAGACACTATGGAGAAAATGAACTCTGTCCCATCTAAAACCAGAATATGTGACAACCATAGGAATGCGTTTCTGAGATTGTGGCACTAAATTTTCCTCAGTCTCATGAGCATGGTTATAAATTTCGCTACATGAAATTACAGAGGAATAAAATATTAAGGTAACAAAAGATAAGAACAGAATATAAGTTACATTGAATTAACAACATTTGCAGTTTTAAAAGAAGAAATGTGTGTTAGCCATGTTATCAAAGTTTTAACAAACAGGATCCGCATTTGGAAATGTGTTTAACTCTTACTTTCACAAGAGGACTGCGAAAGAACTGTAACGTACAAAGAAAGCGCAGTAGAACAGATTTGCCTACAGATTCAAGTGGAAATACTGAACTATTTGAATGTCTCGACCTCCAGAGAGAAAGGCATCAGCAAGCTGAGACACCAAAGTTTTGATGATTCACAATTTGCTGGCTACATTATAACTCATTAATTTTTGAAGGCACTTTTAAAAGTCCCTTTAGGTAGACAGTGTTTTTCAGTTTCTTGAGGAAATCTTGTCTTTTTTTTTTTTTTAAATCATGTAGGTTGCCTATAAATGTTTTATAAACCAGGGTCTGCTATCCAGAAAACTGGGTTAGCATTTCAACTAACTCAAAAATGAAGTTGAGGAAGCAAGTTCAGTGAGTAACCTTAACACTTGTGGAAGAGAGATTTCATTTACCATGAATTAATGGCATTTTTCTACAGGTTTGTTTTTTTTTTTTTTTTTTTTGGGTAGCTGTGGTATCAGGGTGAGTGCACTGCAGAAGTCTAATTAAGGACTACAAAAGTATTGACCAGATACAGGATAAGTATTTGCAACATCTTCTCTGCTTACAAGTGGGAAATACCAGCCTGTCATTTCAGCCATTTGACAAACTAACTGACAACATCTGAGGTTTACAAACTGATAGCACATTTTTATCTGAAGGCCATAAAGATGGCCTACAGGGTTTTGATACTAAAGAATTATCAGCTTTTTTTTTTTTTTTTTTATATACTACATAGCTCATTCCAGGAATGTCTGATACAAGATAATCCCTTAAAACATAAAGGAAAAGTAGGTCAGCACCTTAAATAAACAAAAACCATGTACCTCTAGTAATGTGCAGAAAATTCATCACTGGTATAACTGTGGTCCATGGCCATACTGCACGAATGTGCAAGGTAGATTAGCTGTACTTTGGTAAGACTGCAGTCCAGTTGAATCTTTATGAAGTCCTAATAAGTTAATTATAATTTCATAATTCAAAACCGAAACAAGAAGTATTGTGTACACTGTGCTAATATCATAACTCCTCCAGTTCTGTTCCAACATATTACACTGTACATAGCAAAAATACAGCATTTTCTAAGTACATGAAGTCTAAGACTGAACTCATTTTGTGCCCCAAATAGGCTTCTTCTGTAGTAAATGCTATAGATTCACTTAATATTGTGATGTATTTTAATACAGTATTGTTGTTTGCTGTTGATGTTAGTACTACCCTACATTTTTGCTTTGGTATTAAAAATCCTGTTGTTTTTCCTTCCTTGCTAGTTGAATATTTGAAACACAGTGCACATGAGTAAGAAACAGAAAATAATTCAAACTTCAGAAAGGAATACACTATTAATTCAGAATTTTGTGGTATCTTTTCTGCAACAGCTGTTGCACAAATATAGGTGTTGTCAGTCATTTTCAAAACATTACAAAGTCTATTGAATTTCAATCACAAATAACCACACTGTGACATACTTACTGATTTTAAGTACCTTAATCCTCCACAACTACGTGGATCCTTGCTGGGGATTAACCTGGCAGGCAGCTAAGAGCCACACAGCTATTGGCTCACTCCATTGCATGTGGAGTGGGGGAAGAGAACTAGAAACAAAACAGAACCCATGGGCTGAGATAAAAGATATTTACTAAGATAAAAATGGAAAAAAGAAACAAAAATGCAATATTTGCTATAAAATTACTCACCATCAACCACCAAACACTAAGCTAACAACACATCAGCTGATGTTCCGCTACCAACGCAACACTTAACTAACTACAATCTAACCAGTCCCCAAGCAACAGCTCACACCAAGCCTTCTCCCCCACCGCTTTACAGCCTTCCACATGATGTCACATGGTACAGAATAACCCCTTCCCTAATTCAGGCCAGCTGTCCTGACTCAATCCTCCCCTCACCTTGCCATGGTATCATAATGGTGGTGGTGGCCCTTCCCTGTCAAGTGGCCCAGCCCCAGGCACGCACCCATCACTTAACAACAGCCAAAACATCTGTGTGCTATTAACACCATCCCAGCCAAAACCGAAATACTTTGATTCAGTGTATTTTGGCCTTCCAAAGTTCATTAAAGATGTATATGTAATGGTGATATGCTCTGAAAGCAGACATCTTTATTTCTATAATTGGTTACTACAGCATTTAATAGAAAAACCTCATATATTTGGAAACTTTACTGGCCAGAGTTTAAACATGTCTCATTTTAATCATTTGAGTAATCCTGAGGGGTTTCTGTTACAGTACAGAAAGATTAAAGACAGGAAAAGCTACTCCTTTTAGCAGCTTGTGTGAATGTGAGGAGAAACTATGATCAGGAACATTGTTCTGATGCTTTTCCTTTTTTTGTGTTGTTTTTATTTTTGTTAAAACTATTGGCAAATGATTAAGTATGGGCCTACCAGAGGACAGAATTGCCCTGATGCCTCCAGAAAGTCTTAAATATGCTTCGCTGTAGATGAAGTGTGCTAAAGTGATGGCTGCTATGGTTTCAGTAGTGACATATGCAAATTGTAAATTATCTATCAGTTTACTTCAAATATCTATTGTGAGAAGTATCTTTTTCACTTTCTGATATCTTCACATACTTCTTTTTCTCCAAAATTAATTAGCTCAGTAATGATCCAGTAGCTGTCAAAAGAACTGACTTTTTAAGCAGCTGTGCTCTCCTCAGTATCAACACACACAGGATGTGAGATGTCTCTGACTTTTACCCTTTTTCCCCTACCACCCTCATTATTAGTCATAACAAATAACAGAAGGGATATACCAAATTACTACAGAAAAAAGTTGAAAAAGGCCACATCACATTTGTTAGATCTTAGACATGTTTTGCTGTATTAGATGTTATAATTACCAACTCTGAGACTTACTATTGTAATGAAAGAGATGATGAGAAGCTGTTGTTGAGCAGTGTATCTGACAGAGTGAATTTATGTACTATGGGGCAAAATCTGAAACATTCTGAAATAAATAGAAGTCTTCTCTGAAATATATTTGGAAAATATTTGTGTAAAACTTATTGACAGACAAATAGTGTTCAAGCAGAAGTAAACCAGTAACAACTGACATCATTTTGGTGACATGCTATGAATAGGTCAGTGAGTTGTGTCCTGATGGAAGTTGTTTTTCACCTTGAAGTCTTCAGATCTTATTTCTTCTGTTCAGTCACTGATGACTAATATTTTAATTGTATATGACAAAGAATTTTAAGTTTTGAAATACTGATCTACTGAAATTTGGCTTCATTTTCATTCTGCATTTGGTTTAGGATATTTGGACAAATACATATTTTCCTAAAAAATGTGAGATTAAATGATTAATATAGATTTTTGCTTGTAATTTCTGTATCATTAATAGACTCATCGTAACCTGCTAGGAAAATGTTTGCTATGAAATACACTGAATAAAGAAGATTTTATATGTACAGTAAAATTGTTGACAATTCTTGTTTTAAATAGGAAATAAAGATAACAAAAACTATAGGAGGAGATGCACAGAAGAAACATACAAAACAGATAGGAAGGAGCAAACAACATAATACTTCTGTTTTTGTCCAAGTTATTTTTCTTCTGAAAAAAGAACTGAATGATGTGTTAACATTCTTCTCTAAAACAGTCAATATCCTGATTATCTACATGCAATGAGCCTCCCAAAAGATCTTTAGTTCTTTCTTATTTACAGAACGCAATCTGGATTCCATGGGGCTTATTCCAAATCAGTAGATTCATATGTTTTAAATTAGATTTCTTTAAAACCATAATACAAATCTTATATACATACCTAGTTATTACACTATGATTTAGTAACAAATAATATATCAGGAAGTCTTTTTAAATAGTGTATTTTCTTCCACCTCCCCAACACCTCCAAAAAAAAAAAAAAAAAAATCAACTCAAATTAATAATTAATCCAGCATGGAAAACATGGGCTCAGTCTTCAATTTTACTTCCATCTAATTCTCAGAACTACTCCCGAGGACACCCATTTTATATTGCTTAGCCTTTCTCCTTGTGCAACTTTTCAATTTTGTTACTGATTATGCATATTCACCTTAACTGAAATTTAACCATTTTTTTGATGCCTCATTCTATCTTTGACCTCATTTACGAGAAGCTGCCACATACATTGTATTGTCTTTCTAACGTGTAGAAGTATGAATATATGAGAAAAATAATTCTGCAGAGTAGATTCTGCAAGTACAATACTTTGTTACTCTAATAATGCCTTTGTCATCTAGGCCTAGAAATTTTCCCCCAATTTATGTCATGTGTATTACTGTTTGAAAAAGAAACTAATGTTTTTTTACTCTCAGGTAGAAAATAGTTCACCTCTGTAGAAAATGGCTGGATTTATTCTTGCATTCATAAAGCAAGCAGTTCAGAGCAACATCGTGGGGTGCAGGAAACAGTCTCTTGATCTGAAGAGAACATCATCCTTAGAGTTAGATTTTGGGCTGTTTTCTAGGTTTCTCTTCTTACTGCATTACATAACATTACAGAGCTTCATAACGTTGCTTTAGAAAACAATTCAAGTCCTTTCTTTCCCTTTGTAAAAACATGGGGTCTCTATGAAAGAAAGATACAAGGCTGTAGTAAACATACATTTTAAATATTACTTCATAATATTTAACTTAATTTCTCTTTTCATATTTCGGGCTAAGTGCTTGCCAATGTCTATTGGTAGATGGTATTAATATGCTAATGCAAACCTGTTTCTTTAAAGAAAATGGTCATAAAATCCATTCATTTTGAGATAAGAAACACAACATAAACAAAAAATTCTAGTTTATAGTCAGATGTGAATGTCTTTGATAAGTGGTGCTTTATCAGTTATAATCAAACTGACATGGTGAGTGTAAAATTCTAAGGCATCAGCCACTAAAGGTTAGGTCACGGATAACAAAAATGGCTATAACTATTTGGAAAGAAGAAACAGTAATACAAATCCTTCTCACTGTGTAAGAATGAGAAGAGAGATTCAGAAAGTTTAAGCCAGAAGGGAGTATTTGATCATCTAATCTGTCCGTATGTATTTATCACAGTTCATTATATTTCATTTACTTATCTCTGTGTTGGTCCTGTAATTCATGAACCTCTGACAAGTCTTGGGAGCTATATCTTTTAACTGTATATGGAAGGAAGCTGCTGAAGTGGAGTCCCAAACACCACTTACGTCTTAGAACAATATGGCAATATCAATACACAATATCAAAAAGATTAACATACTGTTACAGAAGTGGTCTAGATGCAAGAGTGTAGTGAATAGCAGAAGTAAAAACAGAACATGAAGTGAACTGTGTTATGCAGTCACTTTGTATCCTGTGAGATATCTAACAGGAGAATGTAATCAAATCAGTTTTTATGTTTCTCGTCTCTTTCAGAGGATCAAAAAAACCCAACACTCATTACTAGACGAAACTACATTGTGACATTTTAAAGAAGAGGACTGTTATTTGTTGACTAATTTATCACCCCATTACATTATAGAATAATATAGCAAACAAATGAGTTTACAATGTAAAAATATACAACATAAAAATATAAGATAGACAAGTTAGTTTTGTAGCTAAAGAATTATTTGCTTAGTTGTTTATAATTTATTTGATCAAGGCCAAAAGTCATAAGAGATGCTTTATCTTAGAACCATTTTTTTCAAAGCGTACCTTTCAGGATAGAGATCTTATGTTCCTCTGCTAACCCCGGGGATATAAAAAACATAGTATCTCCAATACTTCTAACAGCAACAGCATTGAATTAGTGTATTCACATTAGCATAGTGTTACATTTATATCAGGTTTATACAAGATAAATTATATCAATGGGAATACAAAAAAAAAAAAAAAAATTAAACCAAGAAACAACATAATGTGATCCCACTATTCCATCTCCTGACAGAAAACCTGGGCACACCTCAAAACCTGTGACCTCAGTTGGTGCACATTCACTTGGGAGCTCTGTCTGGGTAACTAGGTCAGTTTCAGAGGCCCGAAAGGCCACAGGGAATGCAGAGGACATAGCTTTGTGTTGGGTGGATAATGACTGGAACGTCTTGCAAGGGTGTTAAGGTCTTGGAAGTGGTAGAGTGGGAGGGCCACAGTTACTCCTGGCCCTGTCCTTGTCTTGTCCACTGCTCTCTTGGGAGTTGCATGCTCCTGGTGGGCCTTTGCTTTCCCATGAGCTTTCCCCAGTGCAGTAAAACTTTGTATACTGCAGAACTACACTGCACTGCAGATCCTGCTGGCACCAGAGCTGATTTCCTTGGCTAGAATTTTGCCCTTGCCATGGGTTGGAAGTTTGCAGTGAGGGATCCTCCCCTCATGTCAAGTTTGCACTATTGGCAGTCTTTCAAAGTGAGTCAAACTCTGAAATACTGAGTACACACAAACGAAAGCATTAGGGTTCTATTTTTTGGTCTCTTAGCTAATTGCTAGTCAGCTCACTATCATAAGGGACTATGATATATTTATTGCTGTCTATTAAAGCAAACATAACTTAGTCCAGATTTAATTTTTAGATGACTGAAGAAAAGGAGGTAAATGTAGCATCCTTCTGTAATCGAAGTCTCAGATACACAGCTCAGGGTAATCTTATTCATAAGACTTTATGAAGCAGCACAGATGAACAACTTTGTTAGATGTTGTAACTTGTACACATTGTATTAAAAGGAGAGTTCTCATGCTCTAGTTAATTAATTGGATTATGCCTTCAAAAGGATTGACACTTAGCATGTCCTCATTTTAAGCATTATTAAACAAAGTTTGCAAATTAGACTTCAGGAGAACAACCTAGAACACATACAAAGGACTAAAGAAGAAATTGATAATTTCAGAAGGTCTTCAGATCTGTAAAACAAACAAACAAACAACAAAAAAACACAAAAGAAACAAATGGTCTAACTGAAGCTGTTTAACTGAAGCACAGTCAGTTAAAACCCATCAGAAATTCTGAAAGATATCACAATTTAAATGTTATATTTAGAGGTTAGCAATGACCCCATGTTTGAAATAAGTTTAACTAGACTAAAGTTGTAACCTTGTGGGAATCAATCCTGATTTGCTAGAGATGATCTATGAAGGATCAGAGACTCACAACTGTACATAGTGGATTGTAAAATTATTTCAACTGAAAGCCTGACTAAACTGATTGTTTGATCTGCTTCTTATCTATAGGTTCAGAGTCTGTGAAGAATGTAAGATATGGTTAACTACGCTGCTCTCTGATAGGTGGCCTTCAATATATTCTTCCTTCAGACTCAAAATCCCCCTATTTCTGTCAGTTACTAAAAGCTCCATAGTCCCAATAATCAGAAAAATTCTGGTACATTAAGCATTCCATAAAACCTGATACAATTTTATTATTTAGATCAAGCTCCCTAGTATTATTCTGAACAACATTCCCCATCAATGTGTTTATTGGAGAAAGTGACAGCACAGAGTGATAGTGATTAGAGCTATACATATCTAGATTTTTACTGAAACTTTGTTGTCTACACATTGCTCGGGGCAGAAAGAACTGTGCATTGTAACTCAAGACTACTGCAGGACAAGAAAACCACAGTTTTATCATGAAAGTAGTCTTTAATGATACATATTTTATACTGGTATGGCACTTTCCATTTCAAAGGATTCTGATAGTCTGCATGCATACACACATAACACCATAACCTGACATTCAGCACTGCCAAGAGGAAGAAAGTAACTTTTCTGTCTTGATATCAGAGGCTGGACTATTCAATATCAATTTATCTGCAGTTCCTAATGAAAAATAGAGCAACCGATACACCTGGTCTATAATTTCTTTTTTCAGAGCATAGAAAGATCACAATAAACACCAAGTCACTAATCTGAAGAAGTGCTGGGAGGCTTGGAAAAAATATAATAAAGCTGTTAATATTTAAAACTTGTCTGGAAAGAATCCTTTTTAATATTTATAAGGCATCTTAAAGCTACACCAGAAATGCTAAATAACTGCAGAAATGCTTAAAATCCAAAATGCAAGTATGCTTCTCCAACACTCTTTCACTTAGATGGCTTCTTTGGAATTTCTTGTAGAAGATACACTTTTTCTTAAGAAAATCTTGCATGCAGAATTCCTCTTTAATTGCTTAAATAGCTGTTGAAGCACTGATTATATTTACTAATTCCTATTATGCAAATTCTTCAATGACTATCCTATAGCTGATTTGGTTTATAGAACGACAAAGAATAAAAGTATTCTCATTTCATTTTCCATTTTGCCTAACACTTTAACATAATGATTGTAAAGACTTTACAGTGGTTTTAAATAAATGTTTATTGGGAACTTGGAACACCTATATCATCTTATTAAGATAGCCAGGGGGTTGGACTCAATGATCTCTGGAGGTCACTTCCAACCCCTGCGATTCTGTGATTCTGTGATAAGAAATATAAAAAACAAGAGATCTATGGATTGATCTTAAATTTTTTCTCTCCCCTTTCAGAATTTTGTTACTACTATGTAAGAACTAATAATAATAATTTTATTTTCTTATAAAGTTATGGCTCTGTGTGATTACTGCAGTATATTTGTAAAAAACATGGTTAAATAATAATATGATATGTATGTGTTTATACATGAGGAACTTAGACACAAAACAATAACATTCAAAATGCACTCTAATTTGGGATGGGTTATATTGAGCTTCTAAGAACAATTTTCCAAAGTATTTATTTGATATATTTAATCATAATTTTCATTATTTGTCCATTCAACCATCTTGTAAGTAAGCAATCACAGGACTGAAACACACAAGTTCTTTATTATCCTGACAATTTAAAAAAATAAGTACTTTCACTCCAGACCTAGTTCATACTAAGAATAATGAGGTAGTGATGTCAGTATTCCGGTTCCTGTTCCTGAACTAATTATCATCACAGTCGAATCACATTTTTCCTAATGTGAGTCTAATTGCTTTTAAACCTTACTAACGTACTGGAACATTCATGTTGGTCCTGAATACCAGATGCAATTAAATTTTTAATTACAAATAATGTGTTTTTGTAATGTTATTAGGTAGTTTCTTTTAGGAAGAGTCCTCCAAATGGCTAAGTAATTGAAAAGACCTCTCTAATACTCAAAAACCAAGTATTACCTTAAATTTTCTAGTATCTGTAATCTTGTGCTCAATTAGGCAGTTCTCTAGGAGCTGTTACTTATCTTACATTCAGAAACTCAGTTCATGGCTTGATACACCTTTTTCTTTGCCCAGGAGCCAACAGTTCAGATATTAAGAATACATTTACTGAAAGGATACCTCCATAAATGAGCGGCTTTCTGAAGCGAGCTATGGAGTCTTGTATAAAGGACAAGAGGGCATGAAAAAATTGCCAAACCCCGTCTTCTCTCACTGTCTATGCACAGCAGCAAAATTAAAAGTGCCAGCTATTCTTAGCAATATCACTTGGTATTCTTCCCCAATTTTAATTACAGAAAAAGTCATTCACACAATAATAATTCCTGAAATTACTTATGTACTTCAGATAACTGATGTCACAGTGTGACAAAACCAACTTTACATGTTTAATTCTTTCCCTTATCAATGCCTTTCATTTGAATTTAATGATCATGCTTTAAAATGCCATTTCAGATATGCAAATATATGAAAATTTTTTTGCTAGAATCTCAATGAGGTTTCAGTACAAACCATACAAAAACATTTTGTTACTATGATGTTGTATATTGTTAAAAGTTTAGAGTAAATTATGTACTTTGTCAGGATCAGTACAAAAATTTTAAACATAAGAAAAAACATTTGGGTAATAATATAAAACAGTTGATATTCTGTGTTTTGCAATAGTAAATAATCAGTACTGAAATATAAAAATGTAATCCGCTAAGCTAGGGCTCCAGTCAAACAAACAAGGTCTTATCAAATGAAATTCAGATTTTCATGTTTGATTATGGGGAAGGTGAGGGAAAAAGCTATCAATTTATTAAAATTTTAAGTTACCTGTGTCTGTATTATACCATATACAGAATATGCTATATGTAGCAAATACATCATAATTAGTGTGATTTATCTAACAAACCTATGAGTCTGCTTTACTATTCTCAGAATCGCAGAATTGTAGGGATTGGAAGGGACCTCAAGAGATCGAGTCCAAGCCAAAGGTAAAGCAGATCCCCTAGAGTAGGTTACACATAAAATCATCCAAATGAGTCTTGAGTATCTCCAGAGGAGGAGACTCCACAGCCTCTGTGGGCAGCCTGTTCCAGTGTTCTGTAACCCTCAAAGTAAATAAGTTTTTCCTCATGTTTGTATGGAACTTCCTGTGTTCCTTCACAAGTAAAGTATAATCTCAGATTCTGTGGTCTAGATAGGGCACTCATCTGTTTTGTCTCAAATATAGCTAAGGAGAAAAAGTAAGTAGGCTTTTTCTGTCCTAGGAAATTTCTCACCAGTTTCCTCCAGATTCTTGGATGATTGACTTGCCAGTGTTGCATGTATGCTGGTTTAGAAGAAGACTTACCATCTTCTTCTAAAAGTAATCCTGTAACTGACTGAATGAACATTTTGATCTGGAATTCAGTTCAGACACATAATTTATGGATATGCACTGTGCTAGGTATAATACCTAGGAACATTTCTCTAACGACTGTCCAAGCAAACCTTTTGATCCCACATGCTTTCATTCTACATTTCAGGAAGAGCAAAACATGTCCTCTCAGCCTCTCACAAAATCTTTTTGCAATTTTTGATCTGAGATGATTATTTCAGACTCTTTGAAATGGAAATTACATACACAGATTTAAGTCATGAGGTTATCAGGGCAAAACATTATTCTGCTGAAAAATCTGCACCAAGCATTCTTCAGTGTGGATTCAGACAGTTCACTCCAAATAGTGATTGCTTCACGTTGAGAGAATTAGTTTTTTAATTGGTTTGGAGGTTCAACATCATCCTCTTTTGGTACACTAAACCTGTATAAATGGTGAGAAGAATGATATTACACAGTTGTTTAATTTACTATTTTTTTTTCAGGAAGTTATTGACACATAGGACTTTAAGAAAGCTTCATGCTGGAGCGCCCGGAAGACTAGAAGTCAGAAAAGTTCAGTTCAGTTTCTTCACTGTGATGACCAGATTAAAGGATGTATCTTCACAAGAAAGATACTTAAGAAAAATACCTTTAGCAATGATCCTAGACAAAGTGACTAGATGTAAAGGTCACGACAGGATTTACTTTCAATTTGTTCACTGTTGTTTGGCTTTTGTAAGTCAATACAGTACACAAAATGCAATGACAATTGTTTGGTCAGCTTTGGACTAGCTATTAGTGTAAGAAAAATGAAGCATATTTGTCATTTTTGGGCAAAGAATGTACATGTACTCTACTGATACAAAGCCTACCTTAACAGACTGCTTGACAGAAATGAACTTTTGTTTTTTCCTGAATTGAATATCATTGCCTTGGAGACAAGAAATGAACATGAACATTGTGTGAATCACGTTCTCTTTCTGACTGAAGGTATACAAAACAGAAGAATATCAACAATTGAACTATAACAGACAGGGACAAACTAAAAAGGCACATAGGATATTCTTCCAGACATATATTTTTACCTGTCTCTAATTTAAACTAACCAACAAAATAATGTGGAGATAATGCACACATAAACACATACAGTGTTCCTGTTCAAAAAGACATTTTCAAATGGCTATAAATTTTGTTTATAGGGATGAGAAATAACTTTAAACTACTCCTAACTAAGAACAGTGTGGAATAAACTATAATCACTTATGAAACTGTGTGGAAAACGCCTTTATAGTTTACTTGCCTACGTTACCTAGCAGCTCTCACACTGGAACACTTCATCTGCAAATATAAAGCAGGTTTCTCATAAGGAGTGGAGGCGTAAGCCTTTCTCATCAGAAGTCCTCATCATTGCTCTAGAATAAGCAGCACGAGTAGCAGACCACTTAAACTAACAATGCTGTGGAAGGTGCAGTGTGTTTTTCTCTTAGCTAGGTCTGATCTAAGATTTTCTTACCAATCTGCACTCGTCAGCTTCTACTTTCTTGTATTAACCACAATAAGCGTCTAAAGTCTGTAAATTGACAGATGCTGAACAGTATTACAGTAAACAGAGATAGAGCAGTCACAATCCCTGAAAAATGGCAAGAAATGGGAAATGTTCTTTCCCCCGCATACAGATGGAGATGAAATACAGAAAAGTAATTTGATGAGAATCCTCAATGACAGTAGCTTCTAATGGAGAATTGAACTACAATTCTTAAACTAATGGCTAAAACTCAGCGCTTTCTTCTCCAGCGGGCTGAAAACCCTATTTTCACTCAAACAATAGTTGTCTTAGTAAATTAACTTTTCATAGAGACATGAAATGCGTTTCACAGTGCCTTGTACAACTATACCTTAGTCACACATGTACACAAAAAATAAATCTTAGGAGGAGCAGAGGCATGAAAAATCAAAATCCCAAATCCTTTCACAAAGCATGTAAACCTAATAAATTACTGTGCAATAATGTTGCACCTTTCAGATCTTGAACTAAGTAGACAATAGAGACTGTGACTGAAATATTAATATTTTATTTTCATTACTCAGTCAGACTGAATATGCATTTGTTTTTCCCATAATCCAGTGTCTGTCTTGTAGCCAAAATGACCTTGTTTTATGCTTCTATTTGTTGGGTTTTTTAAATCCCTAATTCAGACTTCTTACTTAGTTTTCTTGTTGTAATTATCTATGACATTTTTTATAGTCACCATCCTCTTTGAAATCTATGATTATTTTGCTAAGAAGTTGACTTCTGATTTCATTAAGATTAAAAGAAATTTCCAAATAAAAAAAATATATATTTTTTGAAATTAAGTCTAAAATTTCTTTCTTAAAATTTGCTATGATTTTTTAACCTTCTGACTTCTGTCAGATCTCACTTATTGATGAAAAACAAGCAATCTGAAACTCAGGACAGATCCTTTCAGAGGTTAAATGTTAGACATCATTCTCAGCTATTCCTGGTCAATATTTCCATTGGCAACCACATTTGCCTTTGAACTTGCTATGTTTTTTTTACAATTACATTTTTCCTCACTTTATATTAATATAGCATTCATTTTTAAAATTACCTATTATTTTTTAAAAAGAACATGAAGTAGGTAACAGGATTATTTAATCTTGTTCACTCACAAATTACTTGCTGCTCTTTTAATGCATAGTTTCCTCCTTCATCCTCTGAAACACTAGGTTTCTTTTGTTAACTGATGCCATTCTACAAAATTATCTTGAAAGATAATGGATTATGCTCTCATGCACTGACTCGTTCATATAAATATGTCTGTCTGTCAGGCTGTTTATATGATACCTTTCTATTTTTAGCTTATAGTATATGTACACAAAAGATCTCATCCAAAGTCAAATAAATCAATGGAAAGAATCCAACTGACTTCAGAGGACCTTGGATGAAGTCATAGCTCATGATAGACATCTAATATTTCATTGTCAAAGCAACTTATAATCAGACAAATTAAGATATTTATGATTAAACCTCAATTGCAAGGCATAAGAGACAACTTAATGACATGGTGTTTAGTTTTTCAATGAGAAATGTATATCTAGCAACCTGAATTTTAATAATTGTCAGCTTAAATTCAAGTGGCAGTAATCTTCAAAGAAGAAGTCTATCTGCAGGTTTGTTAAGATGTTTAATAACTTAATTTCAATTTCATACAGATAGTATTGTGACATTTCTCAAAGCTTTACACAGATAAACAGGTTTATTTATTCTCTTTTCTTCTGAAGCATTGGCTGGTAGAACAAAAATAGATGTTACATTTCCCAGATATGTTTGTGGAAATATCCTTCTATTCATCTTGAAGCAAAGACAGAAAAATTATACAATAATAGAAGCATAGAATGGTTTGGGTTGGAAGGGATCATCTAGTTCCAACCTCCCTGCTACAGGCAGGGACACCTCGCTGTAGACCTAGTTGCCCAGCCTGATCTTGAACGACTCCAGACAGGAGTATGGGGAACCTGCTCCAGCATCTCATCACCCTCACAGTAAAGGATTTCTTTCTAATATCTAGTACAAATCTAGTCTCTTCCAGTTTAAAACGATTTCCCCTCATCTCATCACTACATGTCCTTATAATAAGTCCCTCCACAGCTTTCCTGTAGGCCCCCTTCAGATACTGGAAGGCTGCTATAAGGTCTCCTTGGAGCCTTCTCTTCTCCAGGCTGAAGAGACCCAGCTCTCTCAGCCTGTTCTCATAGAAGAGGTGCCTTAGCACCTTTGATCATCTTCGTGGCCCTCCTCTGGACCTGCTTCAACAACTCCATGTCCTTCTTGTGTTGGGGGCTCCAGAACTGGACACAGTACTCCAGGTGGGGTCTCATGATAATAGAGTAGAGGGACAGAATCACTTCCCTCAACCCGATGGTCACGTTTCTCTTGATGCAACCCAGGATACAGTTGGCCTTCTGGGCTGCAAGTGCACATTGCTGGCTCACACTGAGTCTTTCATCAACTGAGACTCCCAAATCTTTCTCCTCAGGGCTGCTCTCAAGCCACTCTCCACCAAACCTGCATCTGTACTTGGGATTGCCCCAACCCAGGTGCAAAACCTAGCACTTGGCCTTGTTGAACTTCATGGGCATGGTCCCACCTCTCAAGCCTGTCCAGGTCCCTCTGGATGGTGTCCCTTCCCTCTAGTGTGTCAGCTTCACCACTGAGCTTGCTCTCTTCTGCATACTTGCTGAGGGTGCACTCAATCCCACTGGCCATGTCACCTACAAAGATATTAAATATCACTGGTCCCAACACCTATCACTGAGGAATGCTACTCATCACTGGTCTCCACTTGGAGATTGAGCTGTTGACCACAAGACTCTGAGTGCAAGCGTCCATCCAATTCCTTACCCAGCGAGTGGTCCATCCATCAAATCCATTTTTTCTCCATTTTGGTGACCAGGATATCATGTGGGACAGCGTCACATGCTTTGCACAAGTCCAGGCAGATAATATCAGTTGCTTTGTCTACTGTTGTTGTAACTCCATCATAAAAGGCCACCATGTTTGTCAGGCATGACTTGCCCTTGGAGAAGTCATGTTGGTTACCACCAATCACCTCATCTTTATTTTCCATGTGCCTCAAAAGGGCCTTCAGAAGGATCTGCTCCATGATCTTGCCAGGCACAGAGGTGAGACTGACTGGCCTGTAGTTCCCTGGATCTTCTTTTTTTCCCTTCTTGAAAGTGGGGGTTATATTTCCCCTTTTCCAATCAGTGGAAACTTCACCAGACTGCCATGACCTTTCAAATATGATGGATAGAAGTTTGGCAACTTCATCCACCAGTTCCCTCAGAATGTGTGGATGGATCTTCTTGGGCCCCATGGACTTGTGCACCTTCAGGTGCTTTAGATGGTCTCAAACCTGATCTTCACTTTCAGCGGGCAGAAGTTCCTTCTCCTGTTTCTTACCTTTGCTTTGGGCAAAAGCCCTGGCTTGGGCAGTGCAGCTAGGGCCCTGGTTGGTGAAGGCTGAGGTGGAAAAGTCATTGAGCATCTCAGCTTTCTCTCTTTCCCTTGTGATCAGGTCTCCAGTTTCTTTCTGTAGGGGGCCCACATCTTCCATGACCATCCTTTTATCATGGATATACCTGTAGAAATTCTTCTTGTTCCCCACTGTGTCCCTGGCTAGATTTAATTCTATCTGGGTTTTAGCTTTCCTAACCTGATCCCTGTCTGTTTGGACAATTTCTTTGTAATTAAATCATTGCAAAGATTTAACAGAAACATCAATGACAACAGAATCTCACAAAGTATTCTTAAATCATCCTCAGACATTTCATTTTAAAACTTATTTTAATTAATAGCAGCCACAGAATAAAGAGAGAATTCAAATAGGTTCCAATGTATGGCATTGTTCACTTTTTTGTTTGAGGGCACATCTGAAGCAACTGAAACATGTCTGCCTGATGAATCTGCATAATGTAAAGTTCATTGTCCATAAATATTGGTTAGTATCAAGGCCATTCTTCTCTCCAAGTTTATTTACCATCTTAATTATCTGGAAAGCAGGATAAATACATTACTGGAATGACAATGAATTTTAATGAAATTTTCACAAGGAACTAAAAAGACGGAGGAGAAAAAGAAGGGTAAAAAACGTAAAGAAATTATAAACAGCACACACAATGAAACTGAGATAAGTATCTATAAGGAAAAAAACCTGCTTTGATGGCTGTTATATGATTAAAAGGCACACAGAATATATACAGTGCTGTATCTGAGAGCTGTGATCATAAATACAAGCAAAAATTCAATTTTTTTTCTGCATATGCGTGGAACTTGCATCATAAACCACTGTTTATAGTCCTATTTTCTGGAGGATTCTAATGGTGTGATATTATACAACAAAGTCTCCTCAGCCTGGCCTGTGCTAACCCACAGTCAAGGATGATTGTTTATCTGACTATCATGGAATAATGTTCCTTCTATTTTTCAAGAAAAGTAGAGCCAACAGAAAACAAACAAACAAACAAACAACAACAAAAAAACCCAAACCTCTTTTCCATTCTCCTTAATTCATCTGCAAAGAAATCAGGGAAATCATGTAAAGAAAAATGAAGGATGTTTTTAAGAAATGATGGAATTAGGGTGGCTTGTTTCACAGTGGCATAGAACAAAATAGCAAAGATGGCATATGCTAGGCAATTGCTATCTACATGACTTTCTGAAACATTACTTAACAGGAGTGAAGATCACATTGCTGATTTTTTGTTTTTCCTAATGTCTAATGGCTAACGGCTAACAGGAAAAAATTGAGAGACCGATAGCAGAATTGATAAACAGTTTTGAAGAGTTAGTTTATGATAATAGCCATGTAGCTCACTGCAAATTTGATAAACTAGAACTTCAAGGGTCAAGGGTAGAATTATTCAAAAAAATTAACCAGTCCTTCAGGACAGATTGTGGGAATCTCAGCACAAACAGTACAAAAGAAAGAATTCAGAGTCAAAGCATAGAATACCAGCTCCCCTTCTCATGGAGACAGGTCAGTAGGCAAGATGGCATAGACAAATTAAACAAAGAAGAAATATATTGAGAAATCTCTAACTACATTTCATTAGGTGGAGAAATTATAAGTGTTGTGAACATGAAAGATTAGGAAATAGTCTAATTTAAAAGTTAAGAAAGCAAGAAGTGATAAAAATCGATGAAAGTCTATTCAGATTTGTTGTTAAATAGACAATTCATAACATTCTGTTTCTATAGATCATGCAGATACAGCTAGTAAAGTCCAAAATTTCTTTTCAAAGAATTATGCTAGAAAAAAATGTATTTGTTAAACAAGATGCGTTTAAAATATAAATTTAGTTGGTCTTGAGATAATATTAAATAAAATTTAATTATGCTTTTTATTGTGCAAATTTAAATGCAATCAAAGACCAATTGATTTGAGAACAATGAGTAGGCTATTATTTGTAGATTAATTTAAAAATACAAAATAATATTTTGTCCACTCTCTCCAACTCTGGAACATAAGACAAGTACATATTCTGGTTCTTATGGTATGTATTCACTAAATCTAATCAAAAGTTCTTTCTTACTGAGACAAGGGTATTATTTATTAATTTTCAAAAGACATATTAACTTAGTTAACAATCCCATATTTGATAGATATTCTGAGAAATCAAATTATCTGCTTGCTGTTAGACTAAATAACTTATACTATGGAAAATCAGTATTATTAAGACCTATAGTAGAAAATTATATTGTAAACATGTAACTAGTTTTTAATCTGCCTATCTTTCATTTTTTTGACATAAATTTTGGCAAATAGGCTGCAGACTGGTTGCAGAAAACAAATTCTGTAATAGTAAAATTCAGAAAAAAATTTTACATCAGCCAGAACTGTATATAGTTTAGGTATAGCTTAACTAGACTGCATTCTGAAAAATAGGCATCTTCCTTTATACCACTGCCATTAGTAAAATAGCAATTGTAGATTTTCAGAATTAAATACACAAGTAACTACCCATTAAATATTGCCTGAATTCTAGATTACTCATCTTTTCTGTCATTGTTTTCTCTCATTAACTTCCTACATTAATGTTCTACCTCAGTTAGTATCTGAAGTCTTTTGAAACATTATGTTCAAAACCTGTAGTATTTCATCAAAGCTTATGTCCACAAAGGGATCTGTAGACTAAGTAATGCTCTATCTCCCATTCTGGTGCTTAATTTCCAGAAATGGAGCTGGACATCTAAGTTTACTGTATTATATGAACAGTATTGAGGTGTTTAAGATCTAGAACAGCAGCCAATAGCACACTACCAATATGGACGACCAGGGAAAGTATCATAAAAAATGTCTTCCTACCTTGGTTTAAACATGTATGTGAGTGGGAAATGTCTGAAATTTTTCCCAGAATCTGGAAATTGAGATGTGAATCAATAAAGAAGAGTAACAAAGAAAATAATACAAGAACAGAAAAATATTATAATGAAAATCTATATTTGAGGTAATTACAGCAAAAGAATTAGAGAGTCAGTCTTGTTATTTAACCCTGGTTTTGAACTCAAAGTAAACTAATAACTTCTTTCATTTATGAAGAAGAAATTACAGTTATTTGATGCCCCATTATTGGAATATGTGCCTATGGGTGGAGCATATAGTTTATTCCAGCCAATCCATCATTCATTGTTTTCTAGGCATATATTTTCCTTTTTTTCTAGATGCAGAAATGCAGTGGTGTCTCTGAAATTGATAGTGACCCCCCTGTTCTACAGGTGGTTGCTGTACAGGCATAGTGTGCCTCCTGTCCTGATGCACAGTGGTATTTTGTTTTATGCCAGCACATAATGTGCTGGTCATGCTTAGCATAGTGGGGAAGTAGAACTTCTATGGTCAGAAGGCTACAAGAAACTGGTCAAGATGGAGACTGCTGACTCCATAAAAAGCGCCACCCCTGCATGAATGCATGACAAAAACATATTCAATCTCTGTTAGGTGGGTTAAAATACATCAATCCTACTTCTGATTTTATTTGTGGAATAAAATTTAAAATCTGATCTGAAAGAAAATAAAATTCTATAGAACAATTACATCTTTTTTACAAATAACTGAATTTATATCATTTTTTCCAACAAAACTCATTTTGGAGAATTCTCATTCTGCCTAAGATTATATGTCATGTAATTCCATATATCATTATTAATAACTATAAATGATTGATGACACATTTAAGTAATCCTCTAGCTATGTGCATTATACCTACATTCTCTGGCCTGTGTAGGAAAGACAAATCTGATTAATATATGATGAAAGTGCACTATTTGCCTTTTTTGAAGTTTTATATGCTTTAAGTATTCAGTATTTTTCACTTCAGACTATATATTTTCGACATTGACTATAAATTAATTTTCCTTTGATTTTTTCACCTGAAACAATGTCCTCACTTTTGTCTATATCAGACTCTCATAACAATATCTTTTCCCATCTTCAAACATTTTATAGCCATTAGTTTCTGCAAATAAACCTTTTACATCACTTTATCCTTAAATATATACCAGGGACAATTCTAACTGCAGTAAATGAACTGTTACAAAATGGATACCCATTTCAGTGCTAACACTGAAATAATTTGCACTCAAGGTGTATGAGATCAGAATTATTAACATTCTCCACATTGTCTGTCCTTAGACAATCTTCTTCTCTGAAAGGATTCAGTAGAGGAATTAAAAATACCTCATATATTCCTAAAGTACCAAAGGTGTCTGCCCAATTGAAACAATTTCTTTTTTGTGTGTGTGTGTGTATTTCCCTATTATCTATTGCTATCTAATTGCTCAACAGTTTTGCAACTTTTGAAACAGTTGAGCATTTGACATCTTGACAATGAGTTTGAATTGAAATTCCAAATGAATTCCAGAAGAAATTATCCCCTTATTTCTTAAATTTTCAAAATCTTCTAACTTGATTACTTGAAGTATTTTTTTCCCCACAAGCTTAAGAAATGTGGTGGTAAGCTATGGTTTGAAAGAACTGGAACCAACAAAAACTTTACAGAATGATTTCTGGATGTTCATTTTCATCACCTTTTTTTTCCTCACTGAATGATGTCTTTGGATGCTGTGCAAATACTCCATCATTCTGTACTCATCTGTGTTGTATTCCCAGTGGCTGCTATTCTACAACAGACAAAGCAAATAATATTTTCAGCCAACTCTCTCCTCTAATTCATATAAACTATTTATCAGTTTGAAGTTAAGTATATAGAATATATACATTCGTATTTGTTCTGTGAATATGAGTTGCAAATGCTTGCATTTGTCACATAACCTTTAAAGCTGTCTGAGCCTATACAATAACTACACTACCAAGATAATATTTTTAATATAATAATTATAAAATTTTTAGTATTTCTTTTGAATAAGTACAGCTACACATATTTTTAAGGACCAACAGATTAGAATCATCCACTTATATTGTTAGAATTATGACACATTTTTCATTTGTGATAACTGATTTCCTTTTGTGTTTTGAAAGAACCTCTTAAGGTTGAACAATGTGAAGCCAACCTTCTTGAACAATAGGGATCTTACAGGTAGGGACTCAATAGGGATCATAGATTAGGGCAGATCATGCCTGACCAATTTGGTGACCTGCTACGATGGGATGACGGCATCAGTGGACAAAGAAAGGGCAAAAGATGTCACCTACCTGGACTTGTGCAAGGCCTTTGACATGGTCCCGCACCGCATCCTTATCACTAAATTGGAGAGATATGGATTTGAAGTCTGGACTATCAGGTGGATAAAGAATAGGTTAAATAGTCATAGAAAGACAATTGTGGTCAACAGATCAATGTCCACATGGAGGCCAGTCTTGAGTGGTGTCCCCCAGGGGTCCATCTTGGGATTAGTGCTCTTCAACATCTTTATCAGTGACATAGACAGTGGGATTGAGCATATCCTCAGCAATTTTGCTGATGACACAGAGCTGAGTGGTGCAGTTAACGTAATAGAAGGGAGGGATGCCATCCAGAGGAACCTGGACGTGTTTGAAAAGTGGACACATGAGTATCTAATGAGGCTTAACAAGGCCAAGTGCAAGGTGTTGCACTTGGGCTGAAGCAATCCCAGATATGAGTACAGACTGGGAGAAGAACTCACGGAGAGCAGCCCTGCAGAAAAGGACTTAGGAGTCCTGATGGACAAAAAGCTGGACATGAGCTAGCAGTGTGCTCTTGCAACCCTAAAGACCAACAGTATCCTGGGTTGCACCAGAAGAGGGGTGACCAGCAGGGTGCAGAAAGGAGATTGTCCCACTCTACTTTGCCCTTGTGTGGCTCCATTTCAAGTATTATGTTCAAGCCTGGGGACCCCAGTAGGGGAAGGGTATGGAGGTGTTTGAGCAGGTCCAGAGGAGGGCCACAAGGATGATCAGAGGGCTGGAGCACCTCTCCTGTGAAGAAGAGTTGAGGGAGTTGGGCTTGTTTAGGTTGGAGAAGAGAAGGCTCCAAGGAGACCTCATTGTGACTTTCTACTACTTGAAGGCAGTTTGCAAGCAGGAGGGAGACAGACTTTTTACAAGGTCTGATAGTGACAGAAAAAGAGGAAATGGCTTTAAACTAAAAGAGAGGAGATTTAGGCTAGATGTTAGGTGGAAATTCTTTACTCAGGGGGTGATGAGGCACTGGTCCAGAGAGGTTGTAGATGCCTCATTTCTGGAGGTGTTCTAGGCCAGGTTGGATGGAATCCTGGGCAACCTGATCTACTGGGTGGCAACTCTACCACGGCAGAGGAGTTAAAACTAGATGATCCTTAAGGACCCTCCAACCTAGGCCATTCTAAGATTCTATGATTCTGTGATAATCAGTCTCACAAAGATGAAACTATCAGTGTTATAGAATCATAGAATTAGCTAGGTTGGAAAAGACCTACAAGATCATCCAGTCCAACCATCCACCTACCACCAATAACCACACTAAACCATGTCTCTCAACGCTATATCTAAATGTTTCTTGAACACCTCCAGGGACAGTGACTCAACCACCTCCCTGGGCAGCCCATTCCAGCACCTGACCACTCTTTCAGAAAAGTAGAATTTCCTAATGTCCAGCCTACATCTCCCCTGGCGCAACTTGAGGCCATTCCCCCTTGTCCTGTCACTAGTTACAAGAGAGAAGAGGCCTACCCCCAGCTCACTACAACCTCCCTTCAGGTAGTTATAGAGAGTGATAAGGTCTCCCCTGAGCCTCCTCTTCTCCAGACTGAACAATCCCAGCTCCCTCAGCCGCTCCTCATAAGGCCTGTGCTCCAGACCCCTCACCAGCTTCGTCACCCTCCTCTGAACATGCTCCAGGGCCTCATTGTCTTTCTTGCAGTGAGGGGCCCAAAACTGGACACAGTACTCGAGGTGGGGCCTCACCAGGGCTGAGTACAGAGGGACAATGACTTCCCTGCTCCATATCCTACAAGCCAGGAGATGGGGTGAAAGAGAGGCTGACTTGTACACTAAACTATTTATCATCGTTATTTTACCAAGAGTAGCATTATTTATATTTGCTTTTGACTGGAAGGTGATAATTAGGGCAATTGATTGATGACTCTTTGAGACATTAGAATTTTAATATTTTGAAACATCAAATACTTCATATATCTATTTTAGTATTAGTACATTATACAAAGTAAGGAGTAGTAAAATCCCAATTTGTGTTCACTGTTACTTCCAAATTATTAAAGATAAATTCAGGTACAGTAGTAGAAATACTGATTTTGATTACGTATTGGTTTGAAATTCTTTTTCATGGAAATACTGTTTTGTTGTTGTTGTACAAATCAGAAAAGAATCACACACAAATACTTTAAAATTTATAAAATCAAGTCTGGCATAATGAAATATATGTACATTTTTGATATTTTCATTTTGGTACAGCTGGCATGGTATGTAAAAAAATAATAAAAATAATTCTGTTTCACAGACAAGAATTCAGACACTTCATCTGACTTATCTTTGCGATCCTTTCGTATGGGTAATCTAACTAAAGCTATCTTAAAAGGCTTAATGTTTTGTTTCAGCTTTGAATTTTGTCTCCAAGTGTTATATGCTGTGTGTTCCTGCAAAGTGCCTTAAGTTTGACATCACTCTGAGAGCAGAGCATATCAACGTTTTCTTCACATACGTTAAAGTAATTGTGAAATCCCATTCAGATCAACACAAAAACACTGCAGTGTTTATGTAATAGCACTGATAAGTCATTTTGCAAAACTGTCTCGGTGCTTACATTACATTACATGCTCACTGTAGAAAGAATATTCTGGAGATGTAGATTTAAAGTAACATAGTTACCATTCTAATGGTAATGGACAGAAATTCTTTTTAACATGTTAGATGGAGTGTGTTAAATGAGTGTGCTAATATTTAGGCTCTTTTTCCTCGAAGTTCTGCAATTACATTCTATATAATTTTAGAACACCTTACTGAAATGAAAATTGATATTTTAAACCTTTTAATCACAGCGAGCCTCTGAAGAAAATACAATAGCTTAAAAAATGTTAGATAATTCTTTTTGGCAGTGCTGGCTTCCTGCTATGGGGTAACATATATTGTCATACTGCCGTTTTCTTGATCTCATACCTGTTTCAGCAGGTACTGAGTCCCTTTTTAAATAGTATAACAGCTGGAGGGGGAGTGCGCACTATTTTACTATTAACTTACTCATAAACAGGTTTCCTTTTTTTTCTTTCTAATATTATCGTTGCGCTAGTAGTCCATCAACATCATACAGAATACAAAACAGAATTGTAATATTTAAAAAGGCATTTTGAATTCATTTAGTCCTTTTCCAACTACAGTTAGCTATAACTACTCTTGTAGAGTAATTCTGAGAATGCACTAGTGATACTGCTAGAACTCCCAGGCAAGCAGGTACCACAGCATGGTGTCTGCTCACATAAATATCTGTATGTTTGTCTTCTGTTATATCACTGTTTTTGTAGAATTAACTGTTACTGAAATATCTATATCTAAGGGTTCTGTGTTAATAAACATAAGTTACATTATCAGGAAACCACAGGATGAGGGTTGTTGAGAAATGAAAGGAATGTATTAGAGTTCTCCAAAAGTGCAAACACAGAATAGTGGCAAAAGCCTCTGAAGTGAAAGGCACAGGATGAAGGCAGAAGAACAGTTACTAGTCACTAAAGAAATGCAGCCTTGATACTTGGGTATAATTTGCTATCCTACCTAGGTAAACCACACCATATGTTGTCTATTTGGATTTAAAATGGAGTGCTGGACTTATGAAGAAGGAGTTGTAGGTGTCAGGTATATTACAAAAGATTAAAAAAATATCCAAAGAATAATCTAGAATGAAGAGTAAAAAACTCGCAGCATCAACATTAAATTCCTTTGGCAAATAGCTTTGAATGCTAATAATTTTCTTCAACCCTCTTATCGCTCTTCATCAGCTTTTGGATCCAGAAGAATATAGGAAAGGTGAACATAGTCCCATATCATTATAGAAAATGAGTTTTAATTGTTGGATAATTTGGACAATAACATTGTAATAGGACTAATAATTATTATTTGATTGGATTTTTAAGTCCTTAATTGCACCAGCCATAAACCCTTGGCTTTGCACATAAGGTGTGATTCTTTAAGCTACGTAAACTGCACAGGATGTTCTATCTTGTACTCCCACCTAGATAACTGGCTATTAAATGTGCATATGATACGATCTCATTATCAGTATTTCTGCCACTCCATTCTTAAACACATCTTTGGGGAAAAGCCATATATCTCTAGATTATTGACTGGTTCATTTCTCTATCACTTTCTACATTATTTATTCTTTCCATTTTCCAATCTATTGTCTTTTCCATTGCAAGAGAGAAAAGATTGCTCCCTTCCTCTTTGGAGCAGAAAAATTACCTCTTTCTCTTAATCCCAGACATCATTTTGATATGCCCTAACAGTGCACTTAACCTGCTTTGCTTCATTTAAATCCTATTGTATCTTCTCAAGCCCACATGGAAAAGGAAAACATTTCTGTTTATTCTTTCTTGAAACTACAGGTTACATATCTGAAAATGAATTGTTCTATCAGTTTCTACTTTGTTAGAATATTTAAAGTGACACTGTTCAGGATTTCCTCAAAAATCATAATTTCTAGAACTATGATCATGTACAGTGCTTTCCTTTGGACTCTTGAAATGATTTATGTCTCAGAAGTACACAAATTGTAACGTTTCCCAAAACATGACATAGTATCTCACTGAATGCTTTATTAGTGCTGAAAGTTATCTTCAGGCTGCATTCTTCCACAATCCATGATGGTATGTACTTTCTCTGTATCAGAATATAGTTGTTAGTTCAGGTGCTTTCTAATACATAAAATCTACCACAAGACTTATTGGCAGTCTTTTTATTTTTTTTTTCTTGCATTTTTGTAGCTGATTGTTCCTGGATACATGTAGTAGCTTGTTGTTTCAATTATAAACTCAATCTATAAATTATTTGCTGTCCTTTCTGGCTGGTATTATTTGAAGCTCCTTATAGTATTAAGTATTAATGAATAATAGTGAATTCAAAGGTCATTCACAGAATCACAGAATCACAGAATTGGAGGGGTTGGAAGAGACCTCTGGGGATGACCTGGTCCATCCCCCTCTGCTAAAAAAGGCGTTCTACTGGAGGTTGCACAGGAAAGCATCCAGGGGGGTTCTGAATATCTCCATAGAAGGAGACTCCATAACCTCTCTGGGAAGCCTGTTTCAGTGCTCTGTCACCCCACAGTAAAGAAATTCTTTCTCATGTTAATATGGATCTTCCTGTGTTTCAGTTTGTGTTGCATTTTTACATTTTCCATTAACACTGAATACAATCTGTCAACTAGTTTTCTGCTAATTTTACAGCAGAATTACATACAAAGTGTGCAAATAGTTTCACAAATAACCTTGCCCATGAAACTATAGTAGGACACATGTAAATAAACAGTCACACAAAAAAATATGTCTTAGTTCTAAGCTGTCATAAAGACAGGCAAATGGTCGTGTTCACTTACATCAGCTGCAATAGCTACATTATTGTAGGTCATAATATCCAAGCTTTAGAGTAATCTCAAAGTTTACAGACTAACAATATCCAGGAGTTTTCCAGAGAGAACATGAAGAAACATATTAGCAAGTCTAATCAAGTCATCATTATGCACTGACTTACTGAGAAATGCTTTAAAATCATTAACTGGTTCTCTATAATTAATATCTTAGTTGACATTTACACTCACATTACACTGAAGGAATGCGTAAGATAAATCTCTGCATATAGAATGAAGGCAAATATTTTGTCATGCCTCCTGTTTAAATGCAATGTGGCAACTTAGTAAAGAACATTCCAAATAAAATGTTGAGATATCTTCTTATATCGACACCTCAACAGACCAAGAAAACAAAATCTTTAACTACTACATAAGTAAACTGTTTTAACTGACTTACTACTTTATCCTCCACTAGTACTAGAGGTAAGAATGACTGTGTATTGAGATAATTGCAGGCTCTGGGTACCACATCAATAACACTACTTGAATGTCTTCTCAAATTATGGATCGTGTGATGTACCTCACCTAATCTGCTTTTTGTGATTCAAGAGGTTTTACTCTTCAGTACCTTTTATTATTTATTTTGCCCTGCTTCTGGGTTTAATAGAGGCATGCTGGTAAATGAGAAGCTTTGCTTTCCCCAGTAGTTTTATTTGGTACAGTATATTTCAACTTCATGACTTCTGTGAAGAACAAGGTAAATTTATAATTAATATAAAATTAAAATTTATAGTATCAAGTATTCCTCATGGAAACTTGGTACTCTCACCCCCTACACAGATTGAACTGAGTACACTTGGGATTTCAGAGAACTTGTGGTACAGTTACTGTTCATAGTACCTTGAAGTAGGGGAATTGGAAGATGCTTTTCCTTGGAGCCATACTATACATCTTCACAAATCTCGTGCTGTGGAATAGAGGAGAATTCTGTACATCTTGTGATACTCATGAGAAATATAGCAGCACTGTGAGACTAGTTCATTTACATGGATTATGACTGACATGGTCTACTGCATTCAGCAGCACAATCACTGAAAAAACATGCCCATCACATCTTATGAGGAATCACAATATAAGCAAAACAAAATTAAAATGCATTTTTTAAAGCTACTTCTGCCTCCTCCCAAACGTTGTTTGATTTTTTTCTAGATTAAGTAGTCCTCCTTGAAAAAAGTAAAATACCTGTATCTCTACTGAGACTTCAGCTTTTTCGTTTGCTTTATGCCAGCTATATAGCTTGACTATCACAGATTGAGGTCAATTATTTAATAATGATTGTGTACTTTAGATGATATTAAAATTTTGGAAGAAAATCTAGTCCTTTATAATAATAATAATAAAAAATAAAAAAACTCAACTAGAATCAAAAAAGAAAGACCACAGGATCACACAATGACAGAAAGGTTGAGGTTGGAAGGGACCAGGGGAAGCCATCTCTCCAAACACTGATCAGTCAGGGACACAGGGCATGTTTAGGTTGCCCAGCTTTTGAAGATCTCCAAGGAAGGAAATACTGCAATGTCTCTGGGCAATTTGCTCCAGTGCACAGTCAACCACATGGCAAAAAAGTGCTTCCTGATGCTTATATGGAATGTTTTGTGTCCAGTTTGTGCCTTTTGTCTCTTGTCCTGGTACTGGACATGGAAAGGAGCCTAGCTCTGTTTTGCACCCACCTTTCAAGTATACATTCATAACATTCATCCTTAGCCTTCTCTATGCTAAACAGTGCCAGCTCTCTCAGTCTTTCATAGAATCATAGAATCAGATGCTTCAATCCCTTAATAATTTTACTGACCCTTTGCTGGTCTCTTCCCTATATATCCAAGTCTCTCTTTTAGCAGGGAGCCCTGAATTGAACACAGTACTCCAGGTGAGGCCACACCGTTGGAGAAGGGTCTCCTCTCTCAAATTGCTAGAAACACTTTACTGAATACAGCCCAGGATAACATTAGTTTTCCTTACTTTTCTAAGTACTAAACTCCAGTTACTAGGCAAAACACTTCCTCCACAGGAGGGAAATCATTAATTTGTATTCTCTCACAGCATCTGGTATTGCCAACAACTGCCTTGTCACCTTAACTTTAAAAACAAATATTTGCTGATATGAAAAACGGAGATCAGAGGGAAAAAAGCCCACAAAAAAACCAAAACAAAACAAAACAAAAAGCAACAACAACAACAACCAAAAAACCCACAACAAAACAAAAACAAAACAAACAAACAAACAAAAACCTCCAGAGAATTCCAGACTGTCTATCAATATGATTTGGAAAAAAAGCAACAAGAGTATAGGTTAGCTGTATTAAGTCAGAAGAACAAATCTTCATGGGAAAACTTGAATAGTCAATTAAACCTGTTCAGTATACTTGGATTTAAAGCAAGACTGAATGCTACCCATTCTTACAAAATTAAACTTGAAGACGGGAAGAATTTTCTTATCAGAAAAATAGTTAAGGAGAACTTTTTGTTATTCCATAATGAAAGCCACACTTTGTGTTATTGCTGCAGTGCTGTAATTTCAAAAATCCACTGTGGGAGTGGTATGTTTTCTATTCTTTCCAGGATCCATGGGGATATGAGCACATTTAAAAACATGTCTGAGGATGAGAAGAGTGATATGAAGTATTTTATCAGCTTCGGTTCCCCTCAAAACATTAAAATGATAGAAGACTAAAATAGAAAAGTATGTCTACTCTCCTTTTGACTGATTATTACTGGTAACCAGGTAAAATATATGACCTTACACTTGGAATAATGACTGTTGTGAGCTTTGAAATGTCTTTTTAAGACCTAGTCTATGTTTTTCTTTCAAAAAACTAGCTCACAGAAGAAGCGTGGATTTTATTTTCATTAACTAACACTTCACAGTAATATCTATTATGAGTTTTAACTGCAATTTCTAATTAGTGCATGTCCCTTATTAGCCCAGATTGAATAAGAGAAGAGTCAGAATTCTGCCTAGTTTTTTCCTCTACTAACAGGAAAGATGGGGAATTTTATTAGTGATGGAGTAGTGGATGGGTTATCTAGAATTTCATGAAAAAGCAATTATTTACAATTCTGGGATGACAGAACTGGAATTTCCTTTCCTGGAAAAATAAACAAATAAATAATCAAATTGTCTTCCTACACTCCAGATTAAAGTTATGTGTACTTTCTACTTTAATTCCAGGTCTACTGTTCTGTGACAGTAAAATTGAAAGGCAAAATTCCTGTCTCAGTGACAGCAGTAGACACTGGCTAAGGTTCCCAATGTCTTCTTTGCATTTGCCTTTAAAAGTCAGACCAATTGTCCTCAGGGTGCACTACTATCTGATCCAGAAGTCTGGTATGGGGAGCAGAATAAATCCTCCACGATTCATATGGAAACAGTGACCTCCTACTCCACCTGGACTGTCACAAGTCCATGGGGCCAGAGGGGATTCACCCAAGGGTGTTGAGTGAGCTGGCAGAGGTGATTGCCAAGCTACTTTCCACCATCTATCAGTGTTCCTGGTCAACTGGAGAGGTTCCAAAGGATTTGAGATTTGCCAGTGTGACTCTCATCCAAAAGAAAGGTCATAAGGAGAATCCAGGGAACTACAGGCCTATCAGCCTGACCTTGGTGCTAGGGAAGATTATGGAACAAATAATCTTGAGGGAGATCACGCGGCATGTGTGGATCAGCCAGGGGCTCAGGCCCAGACAGCATGGATTCATGAAAAGCAGGTCCCGATTGACCAACCTGATCTCCTTTTATGATTGAGTGACCCAACTGGTGGATCAGGGAAATGTTGTTGACGTAGTCTGCCTAGACTTCAGTAAAGCCTTTGACACTGTCTCCCACAGTATTCTCCTGGAGAAGCTGGCAGCTTGTGGCCTGGACAGGTACACTCTTTCCTGGGTAAAGAACTGTCTGGATGGCTGGGCCCAGAGAGTGGTGGTGAATGGAGTTAAATCCAGCTGGTGATTTGCCATGAGAAGTGTTCTTTGGAGGTCAGAATTGGGGCCTGTCATGTTTAGTATCTTTATTGATTATCTGGATGGGGAGATTGAGTGCCCCTTCAGCAAATTTGCAGATGACACCAAACTGGGAGGAAGCATTGATCTGCCTGCGGGTAGGAAGGCCCTACAGAAGAATCTGGACAGGCTGGATGTGGGATGAAGTTCAACAACACCAAGTGCCACAACAACCCCAGGTAACGCTACAGTCTTGGAGCAGAGTGGCTAGAAGAATGTGTGGAAGAAGTGCACTTGGGCTGTTGGTCAGTGCTCGGCTGAAATGAGCCAGCAGTATGCCCTGGTAGCAAAGAAGGCCAATGGCATATTGTCTTGTATGAGAACTAGGGTTGCCAGCAGGAGTAAGGAAGTAAGGAAGTTGTCATCCATCTGTACTCAGTACTGGTGAGGCCGCATTTTGAGTACGGTGTTCAGTTTTGAGCCCCTCACTACAAGAAAGTCATCAGAGCCCTGGAGCATGTCCAGAGGAGTGCAACAAATCTGGTGAGGGGACTGGAGCACAAGACTTGTGATGAGTGTCTGAGGGAACTGGGATTGTTTAATGTTGCCTCATACTCATCTCACACTGCTATTGTTCAAATGCTTAATAATAATTCATCTTATTGTTTGTGTCACAATTCTTTCAGTAACAAAGCTTGTCTGGTTTATAATTGCCTAGAGCCCTTTCCTCCTCATTTTTCTACAGATAAATATTGTCAGCCTTTCTCCAGTCTTGGGTATGTAATTTATCAGCTTCTGAAGTCAGCTTAGACAAAGCAATACTACATTTAGAAAAACACTGAGATTTCTTCATGATGAAATCACCAGCCTTGTCTTCTTGCTAATGAGTCTTGCAGTTTTTGCTAGCCTATGTGTAGCCTGTAGGTACTGTTTTCAAGAACGTGTTCACTAAGTCTAGAAAGATTTTGCTACAGTACAACTGTGGTGATATTGCCCTTAATTTCTTTCAGTTTTACTTTTGAGTTAGTAGCATTTATCCATTTCTGAGATACTTCAATTCTTGTCTTATTCCTGACTTTTCTTCTAGAAAACTCTGTTGTACCTTCACCAACTTTGCTTTTATGCTTAACATTTCACTCCTCTTTATATTTATTCTCTGAACTTGATAAGATAATTACTGCTGAGCTTTTCCCAGCTTAATATCTATGATCATTAAGGCAAAAAGAAAATGAGCATTAATATGTCTTCCTTTTAAATATGTTTCCCTTCCTGTAAAGCACACTGATCTTAGTAGAATTAACTGTCTCACAGTATTTTTTTTCTTATTTATGGAGAATCAAGGGAAGGAGTATTGTTTTACTTTCCGGGTAGTGAATATGCTATCTTTATATTCAACAATCTTTTAAATAAGAACGTAATTTTAATTAAGAAAACATTATTGTAGTGCAGTCAATATAATTTTTATTGCTTGTTTTTGTCTAATGATTACCAGGGCAGCTATAGTTCATGCACACAAACATCTTGTTCTCACTCTTCATTTCCTCACCTCTCCTTAGCTGTCAGTAGTCTCAGTCTGGAGGATATTATTTTCATGGCATTAAAGATTTTCTCTTCATACTAAAGTTAGGGAGTATGATTCAGGAAATCACATTCAAGCATTTACTTCAGAGAAAGAATGAAATTGCTAGAAATGAATAACAAGCTTTTTTTCCTTCACTGATATGCCTGCCTATTCCTAACCGAAATGGATGAAAATGAAAAGCTGCTTCATCACCTTGGACACTGAATGCTATTTAATGTTAGAACAACAATTTTACCACCCAACAGTAAAATCCGAAGAAAAGATATATGGAGGTGCAAGTGCTGAGGATACTTGAATTTCCAGGTGACAGTGCACAATTCATGAGCTCTAGTGTCTTCTGCTCTCTCGGTCTCAGCTGTCCCAAGCTGAGGCAGGGATTGGAAATACATAAAACAAGTCACATGGGAAGAGAAAGGAAAAATAAAAGTCTTATAAATGTCTTAGAAAAATAAATGCTAACAATTGTGCATTTCAGTATTGTTTCCATGCAGATTTATGGCTTGCCAAAAAAAATCAATGTCAAATGACATCCAAAGTAAAACAAAATCTGAGTGAACTTACGCAAGAAAATTGCAGTAGATAGAAAACTGATAAAGTGACATTTAGACATAGGTTAAAATAAAAGTTGTTAAGATAAAAAAAATTTCCAGTATCCTTCAAGGATTATATTTAAAACATTTCATGTACTTGTCATGCATGGTATTGACATTCTTTTTCTTTTGAATCATAGTGTAGTTTATTTCTTCATAGGGTATATCTAGTTTCTTAGAACATCATGTTTAGTCTTTGTGTGAGTTTTATTTCATTTAAAAAGTAATAATGTAAAATTCATTCATGTTAGAGAAACCTAAAATGACTCTCTGTGTGAAAGTCTGTATTGAATGAAACCTGTCAGTATTTTCATATTATCCTACAAAAGACAATAAAATGAACCTGAAGACAAAAAAAAAAGAAAAAAATAAACAATATATTTTCTAAAGAAGCTACTACCAGTACAAATATGCATACTTCATATAAACACTGAAATAGGGAGACTTTTGTTGAGCAATATTAATGAACTGTCCTTGACCTCTGCCACCAATTAATCCATAAAAGCAGCACGTTATTTTACATCTGCATGGGCAAAAAACACCAACTAGATATTATTATGGATGATATTAGATATCCATGAATATGAATTAAAATGTATCATAATTATTTTGATTATTTTTTTCATTGTCTTGTACAATGTCTGTCATTCCTTAATGTCCTCTGTTAGTGAAATCTGCTAATTTCACATCATTAAATATTCTACATATCCTGATAAAAAATAGTTTAAAAATTTAAAAATATAATTCAAAATTTTCTTTGATGCCTTTTCATTGCACAAATAGGTTAAAATTTTGTTAATTAACAGAGGTATTTATTCTAAGTCATCTGTTTAACAATACTGAATAAAGAATAGAGATAAAATATCAAATATAATGAATAACAAACAGATAAAATATAAAATATTTCAAGAAATATTCTATCAGTATTGACTTTTTTCATGGAAGGAATGAGATTAAATAGGAGATTAAAATTAATTTTTCAAATATGATGGTGTTGCAAGTGGTGGAGGAAGTGAAGGAAAAGACAAAATGCTATAGGCCACATGATGATGTGATCAACATAGATTTAGACTGTAGGATAAGGATTGGTTTTCTTCCAGCTTGCCTGGAACCAGAGGTGAAGGCAAAAGCCATCAGTCAAGAGAGGCTAAAAATCAGAACTGGAATCCTAAGTCCACATACTCAGTGAATGTAGGGAAGAGAGCGGAAACAGATGTAGAATCAAAGAAGGAGATAAACTCTCCCCAAGGGCAAGATGAGAAGAAGCTAGGCCAAAGTCTGTAAATGTATGTTAAGACATTAAAAGAAATACAGGAATGCAACATCTACAAAACAAAAGCCAAAGTCCTTCAGCTGTAGCAAAATGATCTGAAATAAGGAAATATACAATGAATAGGAACTGCAATCAAAAGAGAAAGCAAAGAGGAATGATGCTCTCATATATTTACAGTTGGAATAGACTTAAAAGGGCATGGGATGCACAAGTTTGGAATGATAAAATGGAAAAGTAAGAACCAAGAGAAGGTGAAAAATTGTAGAGCAAGGCTGCTTGAAAAATATCATGGTCAAACACATCAAAGGCTTTTGAAAAATAAAGGAAGACAGGGAATGACTAGTGCCAATGAGATTTGGCAAGGAAGAGATGATTTTCAGCTAAAGTGAAACATGGTTAAGATAGCTGGAACTACTGTTATTTCGTACAGCGGAGCAAATTATACTCCTTCCTTCAGAGCAAGACATCAAACAGTAGATTCACAACTTCCAACTGTACTTAAAATATATATTTTATGACAAAACAGGACAACATGAATGGGAGATATATCCCTAAATGTGGTGTGGAAAAAAAAGGTCAGTTATACTGAAATTGCTTCTGAAATAAATATGTCTCTAAATCAAAACCAGCAGTAACATCAGAAAGAAGAGAATGAGGGTAAACATTAGGAACAACTGAATCTGGTAGCATGATAGAGGCAAGACTGAGCTACCATAACTTCATGGCATTCGTGAGCTCACACAGGGATACAAACACACAGCTAATGCTCTCAAGGATCTTAGTCTATCCTTTCACTTGCCCCTGGATCTCTGGGTCACTCATTTGCCTCATGCACATTCTTTATTGGGTGACCATGGTAAGACTTTGGTAGCAGTGAGTCTGCAGGGGCATCATCTATGAGAAGAAACATGGGCTGCACCGTGACAGACTCAGTCAGTTCCACCTCCAGCATGCCCCTTTGCTGGCCAAAGCTGAGCCAAGGATCAACACTGGTGGCACCTCTGTCCTAATACATTTAAGAAAGAATAGAAAATGTCACATTGCAGCTGTGGAGAGAGGAGTGAGAAAAACTGTGAGGGGAACAAGCCTGCAGAAACCAAGGTCAATGAAGAAGGATGGGAAGGAGGTGAATCAGGCCCTGGAGCCAAGACTTCTCCCTCAGCCTGTGGAAAAGATCAAACTGGAGTAGATGGATGTGCCCTGAAGGAAGCTGCAGCCCACTGAGAGGAGCCCAGATGGGATAAGGCTCCTGATAGCAACTGTGGCCTGTGGGGGACCCATGCTGGAATAGTTAGTTCCTGAAGGACTGCACCCTATGGAAAGGACCTATGTTCGAGAAGTTACAGCAACCCCACACATGCAGTATCCTGTAACTCATAGTCTGGCTCCATGTACTGACACTCAGACAACCAGACACAGACATGCATGCAAAACAATCCCTCATGCAGGAAATTCTTTAGCAATGAGTCTCATATCTTTAAGTCAGGTTGATATGAGGCGCCTTCGAGGTGCCCTTGATGACTTTTGCTTTGGCCAGTCACCAAGATCCCTGGGGCTGAAGCTCACCTGTAACAGACTGGTGTGTGGAGTGGTCACATATCTGCTAAGCATATTTGGATGTTCACGTCTACCTTAGGATCTCTAGGCTCCTTTCTGTTTATATGACTTTAATCACATAGCCTAATAGTATATGTAATTAGATATCAGGAAAAAAATCATTATTTTATTTATATTTTGGTATAACAAATATATAAGAGCTAGAGCTGGAAGGATAATACAATTATCTTGATTTATTTTACATATTTATTTGTTTGGTTTTGTTTTTTGTTTTAAAAAATCTAAATAGGGAACAAGGAATGTGGGAGAGAGAAGTGGATTCTCTTCAACTTGAAATAAAACTTGATTTGTTTGTTTTCAGGGAAACAAGGAAACTAAAATCATCAATTTCTGGCCATCACAAAGCATTTATGTGGAGAAAAAAGTATTGTTTAATGCAAAGCAAATTATTTTGTTTCATCGTCATATCAAATAACTGTTTTAGCCTTTATTTTAATTCATCTGACTTTTAAAATGCAAATATAAATTCTTTCCAGTGGTGCATTAAATAGCAAAAAGCACATGAGCTCCATAAATATTTTCTCATTTTCCATCTGAATAAAAAGAGCACGAAGGATAATACACAGTAGTTTTAATACATTATATGCATATACACATACACTTCCATACGTTTATTTAGGAAAAGTCAAGGTTGAAGATACAGGTTTTCATGATCAAAGTCTGTATGTATTCTCCTAATGCTGGACTACACAGTTCCAGTTTAATGGCTCGTTAAGCAACTGCCTCAGACTTTGAATCAAATCTAACAAAAGAGATGTTCATGGAAGCATCCAGAATAAAAATTTATTAAGCATGTCCTTCAAGAAGAAAATCTAACTATTTTTCAGCATTAGCCTATGTCTTTCCATTTCCCTCATCAGTGCTACCACACTGTGCTTTTTATTTCAAGGCCAGAAACTCCACAGCAACTGGATAAAAGTATGTGTGCTTAGAATAAAGGAAAAGATGTATTACTCTCTGAGTTCTAACATCTGATGCCTTTACTGCTACCAATTTACAAAGTAACCGGAAAAGTGGTGTCCCAGGGAACTACTGGTTCTTAGAACAGGACTCCAGTTCCTAGACTAACAGTTTTGATCATATTAAGTCCAGATCGTCTCAGGAGTTTATCTGTAGGTAAATAAAATAGAGATTTTATAAATCTCTATTGAGAATATAGAGAACATATACTATACTTATATTTGTGCAAGAACTTCTGCTAAGGAAATTCATATATCAAAATTAAGTCTTGTCATTTCTCTGATTAGAAAAGAATATCAAATATTTTTCCAACCTTCCTTTTGCAGACACTTTCACATCATTTCAACAAAAAAAGAAATCAAGATACAATATAAAAACAATAAAGAAATGGGAACAGATCATTGAAATCAAGATAAATTAAATGTTGGTTGCAAGTATATTCTGAAATACAAAGTTTCTGTTCTGAATGGCGTTCCAATAGTTCAGTATATTTTCCTAGTATACTGTATTCTCCCAAAATATTTCTGAAACGTGCCACTTTTGCATTAAAATGAATGAAAGACTTTACAAATAGAAATACTGAAAAAATCTACTTTCTCAAAATCAAAATGAAAGTTGGAAATGATTCCTTCAAGCATAATCCTATATTTTGGATGTTTTTAAAGTTAATACATACCCATGAAGCATCTAATTTAATGGCAAAATTGTTCCATCTAAGAATTTCTGCTGCTCCAAAAGTAGTGCCTCCTATTTCATTATATTGGGCCACAAAGTCAGAGGTGGATGTTGGTTGTATGGCAGTACAGGTTGAACCTTCCCACCAATATTCTGCTTCATTTTATTGCTGTGTGACAGCTGGTGGCAGAGAGGCAGTCTAACAAAGTGGTGTCTGACATGGAAATGTGGATGAAGCAAAGATATGTAATTGAACTCCCCTATGTAGAAAAGATTGCAAGCATTGACATTCATCAATACTTGCTGAACATTTATGGAGACCAAAAAGTGGATGTGAGCATAATGAGGTGGTGGGTGGTGCACTTCAGCAGTGGTGACAGTGATGTGAAAGATAAGCTACATTTTGGATGGCCATGCAGATTTTTACGAGTTTGGAAATGTTCACTGCTGCTAAAATGCATAACTAATGGTGGTGACTATTAGGAAAAATAGTGTTTCATAGCTGAGAATTTGCTATATCAAACAGTGTGATTGTGCTCATTGTATTTGTTATCATTTCCATGGAAATAGATAGGAGGCACTACTTTCAGAGCAAACTACATATATGAGTTTTTTTCAATACAAATAGCATTCGTAGTATTGTGTATTTATTTTAATAATATTATTTAATATTCAATATATGTATACATTTAATATATTTTTATATTTAATGTTTCATAAATATTGGTCCTTTTATTTTTATGAAATAGTTTACATTTAAGGATGAGTTATAATTTCTCTCTAAGAAGTAAACTTTTTGATAAATTTGAGAGGTATGCAAAATGTTACGCTTGAAATCCCTGATGCTTAATGAAATAGTAAAAACATTATTTTTCTTCTTTGTTATCTGTAATATTGTTCCACGTGTCACAGGAAGTTATTTAGTTTAATAAATGTATTTTTGTCAGCAGATTAACAATGAACAAGAAATAGCTTGTTATAAAATGTATGAATATTGTTGTTAAGATATGTACTTCCTAACTTAAAGCATTTCAACTTCACTTTCCCTAAAGGATTCCACTGTTTTAGAATTTTTCTCTTAAAATAGTCTAAATATTTATAAGAATTCACAGCTTTATAAAACAACTTACCAATTCTTAAAAAATCACTAGTTGCCTCTAAAAAAATAGCATAATGAGTATTCATAGGTTTTCCATAAATTTCATATCAAATAAAAATCATTTAAAAGTAAACTTCTTTTTAGCCATAGCCAACTATTCTGAATTATCATCAAGGATTCCGAAATATAACCCTTAATAAAGAAAAAAGTCTTAAAGTTACCCACACTACAGTAACAAGAATTCACATAGTTATCTGAAGCTCGGCATCCTTGAGAGTCTTACATTAATTTGTGCACATAAAACCTTAATCTGAAATGCCTGACTTTATCAGAGTACAATAAATTTGACAAATCATGTAAGAACTAGAATTTGCTTAATAAGGTTATGACGATGGGCATCCTTGAAGAAACTCCAATATGTGGACTTAACAAGTGAAAATAGAGATAAACATAACTAAACAAACACTTTCATTTGTTCTTTTTATTAACATAAGCAAATAGAACAGAAAAAGACTGTGAAATTCAAGCTTGCACAGATAATTAGCAAAAAAAGATGGGCAGTCCTTAGCAACCTCCCAGATCTTACTTAAACTTAGCTCTGATGAGATTTTCTCCAGACTCTCTGAACAGTGGTGATTTCCTTTACAAGCGCAGATATGAACATGAGTTAATGAAAAAACTAATGAATGTTTTCTTATTGCAATCTAAATTAAATATATGGAATCATTATAATAAATAGTTTGATTCAATGGTGAAAATCATGTTTTCAGAAAGTTCAGAAGTTATGAAAAAATCGTGGAAAAAAGGAAACCTGAAACAAAGTTTTCTGTAGAACATTTGGCAAATTTTTCATGCCTTTAGACATCTATGGCCAATTTATGCATAGCTCTCCTTTCATCTTGCCTGGAACCAGCATTTCTAGGACTACCAAAAAAGGGAACAGTTCAAAATTGTACATCAGGTTTATAAAAGTTCCTATCTAAAGTTTAAGCAATTAACCATCAGATATATGTCTTTTTTAAAGCCCTTTTCCTTTCATTTTTTGCATTTCATTTATTTGTTTTTATTTGTTTCTTTAATTGATTGATTAATTTTATTTTTCTTTTCCATCGTCAGATATATAAATGTAAGTTAGGAAGGACAATTGATTTATAGCTGTCTCATTAGTTTTTGTTCCCATAGCATTGTTCATATTGATGACACCTTTTGCTGTCTATGTAAGTCTTTGAAACTCTGATTCTATATTCCATGCCATTTTTAGTAGCCTTTTATTCCTGTACAATGTGAATGCACACAAGATGTATTTTAATTAGACTCTGGTTAAGGCACTTTTTTTGTCCAAGAGTAATACCTACATAAGGGGCAGGATTGAGAATTATTATGACAATCTCCTTTATGAGAAGGATAAAGAAGATGAACCAACTTGGAATGGAATTATTATTATGTCCTGTGTTTTACATATTTTTCTCAAGGATTTTTAGTTTCAAATTGCTTTAGCCACTTGATTTCCATAAAGTCAGTTGGAGTCATGTGGCTTAAATACTACACAGCACCATGCAATGCCAGGGAAACAATTATGGACAGCGTAACTGCATAATAAAACTCATATAGTTTCCAGCAGATGTCCCAGATATGTTATCTGTGCACACTGATGTTTATTTAAAATCTTATTTCTTCTGGAAACTCTGGGCAAGTGTGGATAGTTTAGTTGTTGGAAGAGTAGTGGTTACTGAAGTCCAACAAAACTACAATAAACAGGTACTCTACAATGTCTGTGGCTTTTTTTTTTTTTTAAATAAGTGATAGTAATATTGTGCTATGCTATGTGGTTATAATCCTGTTCCCGAACAATGAAGATAAAGGATGAACATTTTATTTCAAGACTGGAACTACATTATTGTGCTGTAAAACAGTGCATCAATTCATGATGGGCATCATGTGTCTAGTATTAGCGTTACTGTTTTTTGTACTTTTAAACTCTCTAGCTACTCTAGTGAAAATCTTATTAGAGCCATTTTCCATTTATGAAATACAGAGAGTGAGATGATATTGGAGTTGAAGAAGTCTGTAAATGAAACCAATGACTATATCCGCATTACTCTGAAAAACAAACACACAAAAAACCCAAACAACAACAACAAAAGCAACAAGAAAAACCATGCGTGAATAATAATGGAGCTTTTCAGTCTGCATACAGCTGAGAGAATATAAACTTCAGTCACTGCGCCTTTAGTCACTTGGTGAGGTAAAATTCATAAAGTAGATGACACTGTCTTAGGGCTGATCTTCAAGCATCTATGTTTTGCATTAATTATGCTTGTCATTATATGCACGTACTTAGATATGTAACTTTAGCCACACGTTAATATTCATGGTCAGCTGCAATATCTTGTTGATTTTACTTTCAGAATCCTGATATTAGCAACTAAGCATAAATTCTTCTCTTTGCCAGTGTAAAGGAAGAAGAATATTTGTGGAATGCAGTCACTAGTTGAAGGCTGTCCACTGGAGTGAAGGAGAGTCTCCTAGGTAACAATTGTCAGCTGCTGGCAGGTTACAATTTACTCTCAGTCCAAGCCTTTTCCATTTCTTTATTTAGAGTGAGACAAAACTGTATAATTCCTGTCTATGATGAAAAGCTTTTTTGCTATATCCCATGGTTGTTACTCATTTGGTCAGATTTCTCCAGTTGTCCAGTGGAATGTTTTTGACAATTATATATCCCAGAAATCCCAGTTCTTCTATAGCTGCTTTTTCCTAACAGATTAAGGAGAAAAGGTAAAAGTCTATTCCCAGCTGCAGTGAAATATAAATAATTACTTTCCAGAGCATGGAATGAGTAGTACAATCTCTTGAAGAAAGCCGGAAATAAAGGGAGAGGTATGTTTCTGTTTTTACGTTCTGTTGTGTATCTGTCCATTTCTGACTCCCAATTATCACTGAAGTATGAGTCTTATCCATACAGAAGACTGTGTGCGATGATGAATGAAAAAATTTTATTCTTTGAACTAATATAAAAGTTAAAATACAGCATTCAAAATCGTAGAAATTTAATTGTTTTTGTTAGAACTGCTAGTAAAAATTTCCTACAGTGTAATTTAAGGGCACATTGCAGTCTTGAATTCTTCTTTTAAAAGCAAATTCCTCCAAACAATCTTAATATTAAAACAATATACTTAGTTTAATTCCAAAACATAGAAATATCCAAATGGGAGAAAATAAGATCGAAAAAGGAAAAATTAGAAATGATATATCTAAAAATTGGCAGAAATTTTAAAAATTAAAATAATCTTTACCTTTTAGTTTAATAAAGATTATGTTGTACTATATAATATGTAAAAGCTAAGAGGTTCTTGGAAAATGAAGATAAAAGAAACACTGACGATCATTACATGAAGTACAGAGCAGGACATTTTCCTGCTGCTATGGAGAAAAATGAACTGGAAGCTTGGCTACTGTGCTTGTCTGCAGGTTAAAGCATCTTATTCCCATTTGGACATGGATATACCAAGGCTGTATTTTATTATCAGGCTATATTCAAAATGGTTTCATTAGTGAATCTCTGTTCTTTTTTCAGGCTCTACCTTGTTTATTTTCTTCTTCGTAGTTTATTACTATTTTATACACCAATTAATTTAAGATTTCAAAATATAATTTTGTTGATGTTCAAAACTTTGCATTGTATAAAATAACAATATCATTTTGACTTTGATAGTTCCTTAAAACAAATCGCTTAGAAGAATGCCTCTTCAATATTTCTAGGGTATGATGTGGATTCAAAAAATTATAGTCCTTTATAGTCTTTTACAAGACTTTTTATTGAAAAATTCTTTCCTTACTACAAGCACGGATATTAACTATCAGTCCTCCCTGTACCAGTAGAATAAAACTTAAGTGTGTATTTTCAGGCATTGTGGTATCCATATATATTGCAATCTAGAAAGATTTAACTACAAAAACATTTTGGCTTAAAAACAAATGAAGAACAATATACACTATGTATTTTTCCTCTGACATTCAGATTTAGGAGAAAAGAAGCAAACACTGGTTTTATCAACTATCATATCCTTGTTGGCTTTCAGTGAAAACTCACTCAAAGAATGAAGACAAATCCGAAAGTCTCCCAAATTAATTGATTTATTTTTAATTGTAACATGGACTAGCCACTATGACTGGGCTCCCTAGCTACTATTTATCTTCCTTCTGTTTTTTCTCCACTACCAGCTTACTCAAACTGCGCTTCGAAGTAAGGTTAAACTACTGCTGTGGAAACCTGTTTTTTGCTTCAGCAAACACAAAATGCTGCAGTTTTTCATGCAAGTTACTGCAGATATGTAACAGACACTGCCTCTTTCCACCTTCAGCTAGATACAAGAAGACTCTGGTAGTGTCATGGTTCAGTATTTGTGAAGGCAATAGCATAGCTTTGCTTTCTACACCACTGTATAATTGTGAAGTAACTAATCCTATGCCATCCGTGCAAGGTTGATAAGTATTATCCTTCTCATACAGATGAGACAGTAAACACTAATGTCTAAATTCTTTGACGTCAGCAGAGAGTTATTAAGGACTTTGCAGAAAATCACAGAGTTAAAGCGTCTCTAGTTCCTAATTCTGTAGCCAGTCCAATGACATAAACTGTCCATTAATAAACACATTTTAGTACTTCTCTTACAGAGTCACAGATCATCCCCAAATATGCTACATACGAAAGGATATTACACATCAACTGCATCTAATGTTCTCCAGAAGCCTATAAAGACATGAAATGTAGAAGAGTTTCTTAACTTACAGCTATATTTTCCAGTTCCTTCCTTCTTACCTTTGAAAGAAAAAGCAACACAGCCACAAGTTCATTCATTATTTAGGAAAAGTGAAGTTATTTTAATCTCTTTCTGATTAATCCTTTCTAGGGTTTATCACTCAATTACTTGTATGCTATGCAGCATCTGCCTATGATAAAATGTAATACACGCAATTTGGCAAATAGTAAATGCAGGGAAATAATAGAATTCTTAGAATTTTAACATGTTATTCAAAAAGAAGCACTGCAAGCTGAATGCCAGCTGCTAAACATGCCATAAAAGCAGACAAGACAACGTTATGTAGGAATAGAGTGTAGATTGGTCTAAATCTGGTTCAACACATTGAATTTTAATGGATCATCACTATAACAGAACTCTGCTTAAAAAATATATATATATAAAAAAAGGGATGAGGGGGGAACATGCTATCCTCTTCTTTACCATTCCCTTTCAAAATACTGCTATTCATGGTGGGTTACTGAGAACAGTTGACATGGATGGTCAACATCATGTCAATTCTTAGATGGCTAAGAATTCCATCTGTGAAGAATTCTTCTGTGGTCACACAGAAACTGCTTACTGATTATTGTCCCTGGCCTAGAATTATTTTGGGGGTTCCTATTTAGCAGAGATCAAAAGAAAGTCAAGAACCATCCTTAGTACTTTTACAACAACTGAAGTCCATAACCTAGCAACATCCCCTGAAACTTTAGCCTACTTGCACAACATACTAAAAGTCCTTGTTTTACCTGCTTGCCTAATCTTAACCTGATAACTAAATAGAAGATGGGATATGAAGACTCTGGATAAAAGATTTTACAGCAGTAGATCTACAGCGATTTGTAGAGTAGATCTACATCTCTGCATGTGTATTTAGCATCAAATTAGCCAAAATATGTTATGAACTTTAAACAAATCTTTGTAATTACTCAGGTGACTACTCAGCTTTTGGGTGCTGTCTTCTTAGAGTTATTGACCATTTTAGCTGAGATGTTCCAGTTTTTAGCTTGAGGGTGGGAATTTCCATCAGAAGGAGAGGAAAAAAGGATTTATAAACTCTAAGTCATTTTGTTCTTAAGAAGCCATTAAGTTCAAGCAAAATCAACCATACATAGAAGTCTTATAGTCCATAGTGACTATAAGGAAGGTCTCTGTTCATGTTAATTAAAGGATTACAGATACATAGATAGATGTGATTAGCACAGTGCCTTGTACAGTAGAAGGTGTCTCTGTTCTTTTCCTGATACTTAGAGCTGATTTGTGTGTGTGTTGTTTAGCTGCTGCTGTTCAAGCATTGTCACAGAATCTATTTTAAAGAAAACACTGTAGCAAGATATTTACAGAGTAAGTACAATTCATCTGTCCAGTTTATGAAACTATTTAAGGTAGACATGCCTTTCAGCAGAGTGCTTCTATCAGGATTCTGTTTTAGCCAGTAATAACAATTGATGTAACAAATAACATTACCTTTCCTTAGTTTATGTCTCATATACATAAGTACTTGTATTATGGATTCTGTTTTGCCTGCATATTTTTCCATAATCAGACTTTGTGTGTCTTCAGAAATATTTTTGAGTATTTCACAGTTTGGAGGTTTCGATTTATTATGATCACATCTGTGCAAGTTCTGTACATAATCTAGGAAAAGTTCGTCCATTAAAGCTCATATATTAACTAGCATGCAGGATACCATGCTGAGATTCACACACAATAAAGTTAGTTTTTTTCTTCAGAAGACAGGGTTTTCCGGAGCATACCCTGGCTCCTTATCTGTCATGTGTCTGGATCAGCTAGGAAAAAAAACCAACAAAACAAAAATTACATTAGTTGATCTCCCGCTGTGGGATAAGGAGCAGGATCAAAACTACATGGCAGACTATGGCCAGTCAGCGGACTATGTCCCAGTTCCATTTTCAGATGCAGTTTTACTGTAACTTCTTGCTTTTAACTGAATATTTCTTACAGCCTATACACACAGTTGAGTTTCTGATACTAAAGGCGTTACCAGATGTGAACATAGTCATAGTGACATGCGCGTGAACACACTTCCTGCATAGCAAATGTAGGGCAAAATGAAATATTTCATTCTCAGTAAAATGTTTTTCTTTGCTCTTTCTGTGGTTTGCAAATTACACATAGTTAATTTACTGCAGCTTTATGAACATGCAGAAAAACATTTAGATGATGTAATTCTATTTCACATCTATGGCCTCAGACACTGAATTAGGAGAGGGACTATCTTCATTGTTTGGTAAGCTGAGAGACAGGGTCTTGAGTATAGGCTTACCAAAAAAAAAAAAAAAGTATTTATTGCATTATTTGACTAGAAAAAGTACTGTAATCACACACACACACACACAAATAATCGACATTGCTTCACACTTGTGAAAAAGAGATCTGTGGTACAGACTTAGTTCTACAAAATTGCTTAGGAGTTCCATTGGTCCAGTTTAGAGAAGACATTAGTTTCCAGTTTGGGAAATGTTTCTCATAGTTTTTGTACTCCATGCAGAAATCATTTTTCCAGAGACTTAATATTATTAAGAAAAACAATAGTTAGAATATTTCAGGAAATAAGTTAGTATTGTGAAGTTAAATTTAAGGATAGTAAAAGCAGTGGTGACTTTGAAGTAGTGCTAAATGAAGAAGCAGCAATGTTGATTAGACAGGAAGGAGGACATCGCTTCAGATGTTGTAAATTTGACAGAGATTATACAACAGCAGTTATTTGAATTACAGAAGGTAGAGATTCACTCTACAAATACAAGGATAAAACCTAAAGTAGATGCTCCTATGATAGTGAACTATCATATGATAGTGAATTGTGCTGCAGGCATCCTTCTATTTCTTGATTAGATTATCTCTAACTACAGTGGGCAGAAAGCCCCTTAGTGCCCCTGTAGACATCTAAAAGAAGATATCAGTCTCATGATGAATGCCATCCCGTTGCACCAAAACATTTGCATGAAGCTCTCATCTAGATTAAGGATCTTTGTAATGCTCATCCAGGTTCACTTCTTTCCTAATACCTGTCTTTTGTCCAGAGGATGTCAAGAAATGCTAAGGGATGGCACATACTCTACAGACAGGACTGCAGGACTTCCCACTGAAGACCTCTATCCCAAAGTTTAATAATGCCACATCTGCAGGCATGAAAAGCTTCTGTTTTATCTAAACAAAAGACAGAGATGGTGAAATAAGGAGGTTTTTCTGCTTGCCTTAGGAGCTATTGTTTGGAACAGTAGAAGTATAGGTAATACTAGGGAAAGAGAAAACAAAAAAGAAACTTAACTTCAGAATGCTTAGAGGTGATTAGGTCATTATTTGCTTAGAAATAGGAGGAAGCCGTAAAGACGACCTCAGTCATAGCTCCTATGAAACTGAAATCACGTTTCATACGGTCAGACAAGGACATCTACTCAAATCTTTCATTTTGAATATATATATTTTTAAAGACTATGTAAAAGTAAGTAAAGCTATATGACACCTGCATGATTATTAGTAATCCATTTGGGGGTTTAATCACTTTTTAATCAAATGCATGGCTTAAATACAGGCTAGATGGCATACATGCAAAATCATTTTAAAGAGGGAGATGGTTGTCCATATAGAAAGCTGACAAATGATTGGTTTCAGGTGAGCTCTAGTAAAGATTTCAAAATTTTCTGCCTTTCTGCATTACATTTCGGAAGCAACACAAGTGACTAGTGAACATGCTAATATATTTTTAACATCTCAGGTGCTTTATCTCAGTGGTAATTATTTTCATGCAAGAGAGCTCTGGGGAAACTTTACTGTTATACAAGGTAAGAATTTAAAAGGCGTATACAATGGAGAATTTTTATAACTAAATAGAGACCATTTAAAAGTAGAATCTAGGCGTAGAAAAAAAATGATACTTTTGTTGCAGTGTTACTTGATGCTGGGACTTATGTGGTTCTTCTTTGTTTCCTGTGAGGGAACAATACAAGCTAAATTTCCAAAACAGCTGATGAGCAAGATGTCAATAAAATGTATCTTTATGATGAATACCAAAATAATCTGAACCTCCAGGAAATGAACATATCGAAATATTTCATTCTTAAAGAGAAAGAATCTATCCAACTTAGGAACGTCTTGATTCCATGATTAATAGTGCTGTAATCTAGCTGTGTATAGTTCAAATACTAATATTATTTATCCCCTATCTTCTCATATTACTTAAAATGAATGACTTCTTGCACCTACTTAAAAATGAACGTACTCGCAGTTATCAACAAAGTACATTCATCCTCAGCCTTTTTTTGAAAAATGAAAATAAAGTTACTAATGAAGACCTTACTAATAGTAACTAGACAAATAGAAGTTTAGAGGCAATAGCTTTTTTATTTTGAAAAGGATGCTATAGGAAAGAAATATAACTAGCTCCTAACTTTGAATTCTCTATGCAATGAAAGATTAGAAATTTTCAATTTTCAAAATTATTTCTAAATTTCTTAACAGAAGTGTAATAAAAATTTACATATACATATTCATTTAATTACTTTTACACACACGCATACATATAACGAATACAATCCCCAACCTAACAAAACATGGATGCATGTTGCTAACATATAGATTGCAGCCCTTTGTACATAAAAGAAGACTGTAACTCAGAACATAAAAAATCAACCATATTTTTAAAAAACCTTTTGTACTTTTGTGAATATGAAAATTCATTTTTTTGACTTTGAATATCACTAGATCTCAAACTGAAGTAACATAGTAATGCATTCTGTTCTTTCTTTAAAAATTCACTATAATGATTCTTGCTTTTTATTCCACTCTAATTGCAATTAGAGTTTATAATAATTCTGCTATGATCAGGCTTTGATTATCTGAGTACTTTGTGACTAATAAAATAATAGCTTCACTTAATTGGTGATAGCAAACCTTAGATAAAAGCATCACTTCTCTAAAACACCAAACGCATTGGTGCTACCTATAAAAATATATCACAAATACATTAAATGCAATCCTTATGCTATGTGTTACCGTGAATCAGAAGAACAACATTCACAAAAGAGCTAAAGCACTTACTCCTCCTTCAGTAAAAGTACAGATAATCCGACTTATAAAAGATATTAAAAACAAAAATGGAACTGTAATGCATGTAAAGTGCTCACTGAACAATGCATAAACCATTATTTCAGTAAGCACTTGAAATCCAAGGAAGTATTTTTTGTGACTGAGTATTGAGATCAGTAGAATAATAAATTAAAAAAACAAATCATGCTTACTTTTATATGCCCTTTTACTTTCACTTAGTACTATAATACGCTTTCACTTGCTTAACATTTCCATCCTGGGTGCTGATCTACATATATATCATTCATGATACTGAAATAAAGTATCATGTTTTACTATACACATTGCTGAATGTATTGCCGCATGATTTTGATGAAATGAGTTGAAGAATGAACTCACTTAGCTATAGAATTCTATACAGGGAACTGTAATTAATAATAAGTAAATAAATAGCAAGCAAATTTATGAAAAGGTAACTCAGTAGTTATAACAAGGTTGCTCATACATCATTGTGAAACTTGGGTAAAGCATTTTTATCTTACATTAAAATACAAATATCCAGCAAATGTGGAATCTCTACAGTGGCTCTAAACTATTGAGATTAGAGTCACAGCTTTTCGTTGTCATCATTCTTCTAGAGACCCAGATGTATCGTTTTCTGAACATTTGAACACAGGGCTGAACTGTGGCACTTCCCAGAAACAATTTTCTTTAAAGCTTCAGAATGAAAATGCTGGTAATCATTTTTAAAAACTATAATTACAAAATTAGATTCACAGTAAAGTATATACTGAAAAGAAAAAAAAGGAAAATGAAGAAATAAATGTACAAAAAGGAAAACTTTTATATAACTCTTCTTTCCCTTTACTAAAGGAAAGTTGCTGCTGTGGTTTAACCCAGAAGGCTGATAAGCACTACACTTGATCACTCAGTTGGATGGGGAGAGAATTGGAGGGAAAAAATAACAAAACACAACTTTTGTGATGAAATAAAAAGCTATTTACTAAAACAGAAAAGGGGAATAAAAACAGTAGCAATTATATACACTATATACATATATGTGGCAACCAGACACGAATTCAGATGTGAATGATTCAAACTGCTTATTACAGGTTCTCACATCTCCTATATACATTCACAAGTTTCCTCTTTTAACTTTCCCATTCGCCTTTACATATCAGCAAAGCATTCCACAAATGCTCCTTAACCGTGCATGCAGGCATTTATCCAGTCAGAGCCATGAGTTGTTCCTTTTGCTTTTCTCTTCTGGAGAAGTCCTTGGTTCTCAGCCTTGCTTTCTCATGCCGTTTATCTTGCTCCGCAGCTTCTGCTCTTAATAGTCTTTCTTGTATCCCCACACACAAATGCACAATGCGATTGCTCACTACTTGCTGACTGATGCCCAGCCAGTTCCTGAGCAGTGGCAGACTCCCCTACCCAACTTCTCATAGTCTTATTGTTTTTGTAATTTGTCATATAGAATGGAATATCCCTTTGGCTAGTATAGGTTAGCTGTCCTGGTTCCTGCCTCCTCCCATCTTCTTGTGCCCCTCCAGACCTTCACTGATAGGACATTAGGAGAAAATGAAATATCCTTGGCTCTGTGCAACAACCAAAATTATCACGTGTTATTGTTTTTCTCCTAAAGCCAAAACATAGCATCATACCAGACATTATGAAGAAAAATCAACTCTGTTGCAGCTGAGACCAATACAGCTGCTATTTTAATAAGCAAGTCAAATTGGTTTCGACCACTGAAAAAATAATGTTAAAAAAAAAAAAGAAAAAATACTTCTCTTTGAGTAGCATATTGTCCATGCTTCTTCTAGTGAATTGAAATTTCTGTGTAGAATTGTCTAATAATCAGTTGTATCTAATGTAATTGTCACCAGTCTGCTGCTGAGCCAAGGGACATGTATTGAGAATACTGGATTTCATGATCTTGTCACGTTTATTTGCACAGGAGCAAGGGCTTTTGATTTTACTAGCCATTTAAAGGTCCAAAAAAATCTCTAATTTAGCAGAACTGCAAATTGGGTGGAGAAGATGTAATGGGAACAAGTTCTCAGTCAATTGCATGAGCAATTAATTAATTGTTCACCTGTCTGGAAGTACCCAGTTCTTATTATGCTCAGACAACTGTGTAAATATTAACATCACTCATAAATAAATAAGTATAAATGTAATTTACATCACTCTTCATTTGCATAGCAGTTTCCGCAACAGCAACTCTTTCCTTATCTGTGCAATAAATAGCTCTACATACTCTTGCAGACTGCCTTTCTGCTTGGTTTGTATGTACATAATTATGAAGGAAAGCTATGAAGACTGAACTTCAGATGTCCCAATACAAAAGGTAAGTATAAAGAATGTAAAAAGGTTTTTATTTTTCTGTTTGTTTCTATCTTAACTCAGAAAGTTGATCAAAAAACACTATTTTCTCTATCTTCTCTAGTGACTGTAGTAAGATACCACTAGGAAGAGCCGTCATATGTATCTCTTCCTCCTCTGTGCAGACATGGACTCACAGTAACGTAGAACTAATTTTCTTCGTAAAATCATTCCCTCTGTATATCTACTATTCTGGATTACCCCAAATCATGATTATTTAGGCCAATTTCAATACATTTTTTCAGTGAGGGAGCTGCAACAGTTTTTTAAAGCTTTTCAGGTTTTCTTCAGCTATGTGATGGCAAATACTCGCAACAGAATCTTAGGTACTGCAAATTTCAGCACAACACAGGATAATTAAAATTCTTTCTCCTTACAGCTGTGTTGCTAAACACTGCATTCTCATTTTCAGTATACCTCAATGTATTTTGCATTGAAAATAATTAATGCTACTCAGGTCAACAAGTTTTTCATACTGAAGTATAATAATGCTTTATAAAATATTAATATCTAATGCTAAGTGAGAGAAAAACAATTACTGTTTTCAAATCTTTAAAACTTTCTATACAAAGTATTGCACCAACTTTCACTAAATCACTTTGATTTCCAGTTAGCAAGACCAGCAGAAAAGGACTGAGGGCCTTCAGATAATGGGCTAATTTTAAACATGCACACATATATATACGCACCAATTCACACTGAGGAAGAGGAGAAAAAAAAAACACAAAAGCAACCATAAAAAATCTAAACCCTTCTTTCACTTTACATTTCACAATATTGACCTCTATTATATTTCAGCTAGCATCTCCATCCTTAAGATGCTTTACCTACTGCAAGATGAAAGCCAGCACAATTTTTGAAGCTAAAGTTACAATATTAAATGTCTCAAATATGTTATTTGCAGAGGCAGAAAGCAGTAAAACAGTGATTTCTAAGCATCAGTAACCTCAAAGTTTACATGTAATTAATGCTGTGTCTTATCAGTAAAAACTGGGGCCTCCTGTCTCCAGGAAGCAGTACCCTGCTCCTCTAAGGCTGGAGTCCTAGACTCTCACTCTAATCTTACTTGTTGATCATTAAACTAGCCCCCTAATGGGGTGGAACATTTCTCTTTTTCAAATTACATTTACAGATAATATCTATATCAATTGATGTTAATGAAATGTCCTTCCTTTGGTATGGAAGAAATCAAGCTTGATTTGGTCAACAGACAAAATTCATTGTGGTCATATGTCTACATTCTCCATGTACAATCCACGAAGTCAAGCTGGGGAAGGAAGGCACTAAACCTTAGAGAAATCAAAGCATTTAATTTCAATAAAAATTATACAGATTAAATTTATATTTTCTGCCATAACAGTGAAGGTAGATACCAATGCTTATGCTACCTGAGAATGTTTCTTCTCTGATGGTTCATGCTGTTGTTCATGCTGTTTTTTTTAAGAGGTTGAATTAGATTTAGAAATAAATTAATCCATTTAATGCATTGTTTATTATTACTTTAAATCAGATTTTTTTCTGTGTGCTCAGAGCAATTTGATTGTATCTACATTTAATTACCAGTTTTCATTCTCTATTAGGTCCCAAACAAAATTGGAACAAGAACAAGAAGATACACTGAAAAAACTTGTCTCTATAAATTGTTTTCCTTATCAAACTAAGATACTTCAACTTACACTGCTGTGGAATATTTACTGGAGGTGACTTACTGAAAAGTCTACCTCTTGAGAGAAGGCAAATCTTCATGGTGGAATGTGTTAGGTAATCTGTTCCTTTATAGTTCTCTAAGCAATGTGACCTGTGACCTTAGCTGTAAGCAAACACCAGGGGAGCCTGGTATGTTAACTCTATGTAAGAAACAACATGGAAAGTGGAGTGGGGCGGAGGTCCCATGGCCAAATTCTGTGATCAGCCCGCAGGGATGGGAACTTGATTATAATATTGGAACTGATAAATGACCTTGTTTTTCTGAGCCAGCAGTTTTCCACTTTTCTTCCAAAAATGTTTTTGAGTAAACTTTGCAAGAAAAAGCTGTTTGATTAGAGTCACTCAAGCTCCACCTGAAAATAAGAAAATAGTATAAAATAGCTTAAGAGAGAAGAAAGTCTGGGGGTGTGGAAGGATACCATCACAGACAAATAGCAAATTTATCATCATAGACTAACTGGGATCAGTCAATGAGCTGAGCATCTCTCCCCCTCCCTTCCTTTGCTAGGGATGCCTAACACCTATTGGGTAAGATTCACATACTTGAGTGTGCTGAGTGCTTCCCAGGGAAACTTAGAAACCTCTATAAAGTTATTTTGTGATTTAACACTGTAAAGCAAAAAAAGGCAATGACAGAGCTGTTATTTGAGATCCAGGCACTATAGAACAAGATATTAAAGAAAGAAGAATTAACTCACCCCTTGCAGCAACACTTTGGAAAAAAGGATGAGCTGAGGAGTGCAGCCTTCTCTGGTTTGAACTCTGGCACACTGGAATAAGGAGGAGGAAGAGGAGAGGAACTTGCCCATGTGCTCTCAGTGCATATGAGCTCCCAGAAGCATGGCCAGGAGCACCGCTGAGATGGGGAGAGGAAGGAAGCGTGGATCTAGGCTCCCCCCACCTGCTCTGGGCACTCAGGTGCTCACGTACTGGTTCATTGCTGTGACCTGGAAATTCCACATTTCACATAACTGTAGTTGTTTGTACTCTTGGTTAACCTCACATGCATTGTAGATAGTGCATTTATCCAAAAGAATCTGTAATCTGTTGCTTTAATAAATTACCTTATTCACTAATCTAGCTGTGAGAGTTCTCACAGGGCACGGCCAAAACTCCTTAAGAGTGGTTGAGAGAGCCCATTTGAATGTGACTAGATGAATTGGCCAGTGCATTACTTGTGATTCTGTAATCATGGTAGTTCATATATTGAGTGCAACCACACTTACAATGCAAAATTAGGCCTCACTCAGAATCTAAGCTCAGCCACCCCCAGCTCCTCTGATATCTGAAGAAAATCTGGAATGCAAGGGGTTTATTTCCTACCAAACTTCTCTGTTCATTTCTTGTGACAACTGCTGAAGTTAATAAAAGAAGTCATGAAACATCTCAGCAAAGTTGGATTCCATTTGCCTTTTTTTTTTCTCTGCTGACTATGTAAATATTTCCCTCCAGTGGGTCTTTTTCTATGAGATCCTGCAGCTGCATCATGTCTAACTAGAATTAATTACTGAAACAAGAAGATTGTGCTGGAAAACTAGGTCAGAAATGATGTGACTGCAAATATGTACATACTTGGATTTCTACATATCAGTTATGTAATTGAAATTTTTTTTAGGAAGATTTACAGAGAAACTGGAAGAAATTGCTTCAGGCAGGGGATGAAAAACCTACTGCAGGAAAGATGAAAATGTCAAATATCTGCAATTTAATCTTGTCTTTTCCTATCAGAAACTTACTCTGTGTTAGCAAATGATCCAATCCCAAAATTTGGGCTTAATAAATGATGCGTGCATATTTGTTTCTAAGCACATACACAGACATGCACACACAGATCCATGCAGAGATTTTCTGAGTGAGGTTTGGATCAATTACAGGAATGCTGAAAGAAGAAAAGAAAATAACAGAGATCATTCTCACACAGAGAATTAGAACTTGGATTTTTTAGAAGGTAAAAGAAGGAGGGCAGACTTCTCCATCTCTTGGAGCCTTAAAACTTCATTTCCTTTCTTAATGTAAAGAAGAATGCATATATTGTTTGAACCACATACTCTGAAACAAGTGTTCAGGCATAGGACAAGTAGGCTTCTACAGTAACACTGTAGAGGACGGAGAAAGGGCAATACTAAGTGACTTAAGACTTAGTTGTGGAACTCACCTGAAGTATAAACAATGTCTTGTTATGTTGGTCATTTGATCTTTCTGAATCTGCTACAGGAGCATGGCTACCCTCTGTCATCTCACGTGCTTTCCCTCCACTTCCATTCACCAGGAAGTAGTAAAATATAACTCCAGTGTATAACCTGTGAGTTTTCATCCAATGCCTCATGCCGAACATGGCATACATATTTGCACAGGGGCATAAATATAGTTAGTCATAAAGCTCCTCAATGTCAGTGAGTTGGAAAAAAATTGTACTGTATTGTGCATTGTGAAACATTTATTTTTTCACATCCAGAGGGCACAAAAGGCCAAATCCTCGTACATTTGAAGCAAACTGCACAAAGAACATACTGAGAATGTGATTTACACATTATTGGATAATGAATTAGTTCGTTCTATTAGTACATAACAATTCATGTCTTCATAGTGAAGGTGAAAGTTTATCAGTGTTTAATGAGAAATTGCTCTTCTAATCTATGTTTTACCACTGTTGCTCATGATTAAATCACAAGGTATCAGATGCACTGTTAAGTGATATGTGAAGGGCCACAGCCTGAAAGCAAAGCACTGATGTCATTTAAAGTCTTAGTAACCAATTTCATATCCCACTGCTTCATGCAGACATCATGAATCAGGAATAGCTATGCTCCAGTATTACACTGCAACCTTACAGGTTAAGATTAAAAATAGCTTTGAAAACAGATCTACCATGCTTTGCAATAGGAAGAATGCATTTCAGTTTTGATAGAAATGCATATTTAAACTAAACACACAGGGTAGTAGGCACAGTATTCAGGCTTACTTGAGCGTTTTTTCCTCTGTATAATAAATACCATGTTAGTGGTATACAGCTGTCCATAATTAGAAAAAAAAATCTTAATTATGAAGTCAAACCAAAATTTATGTAATTAATTTTCCTAGTATTTTTAAAAATATAAATCCACAGAAAAACAAGCGATGTTGTTCCATTCTTGTTCAACTTTTGGCATCATATTCATTGACTATCTCTTGCCTAGGAAACATTTTTTAAGTCTTAGTTCACTTATACATACTCCTGTAAGTTTTATCTTATATTAATTAATTGCTTCAATTAAGGTATTTGCAGTTGTAAATTTACTAGTTCACATAGAAGTATTTTATGATGGAAGGCTTTGGTAAAAATGGAATTAAACAGAAAAACTAAAATAGTGTATCATTTGGATCACACTTTACTTCATGCTCTAGGAATGATGTGAGTTATTTTCAAGTGCTGAATACCTTGGAAACGGGTTAGCATCTGTCACTCACCCCTATTTTATTTAGACACTGGTCCTAAGCCAGTCCTAAAAATTTATGTCTTTCATAAGACCCATCAGTTTTAACTACCTCTTGCAGTGATTCATGAAATACTTGGCTTCTGCTATTCTTTTGAAGATTGAAATGTTTTTGACTTACTGCTTGTTTACTTTGTGTCTTTCCTCAATGTAATTCCTGTATGAATTACAGACAGATAAAGCCAGGATAGCACAGTGCTGGATTTAGCCCGCTATACAGAATAAATAGACACATTACTTTTGAGAAAGCGGAGCAGTTCTGATGCAAATTCTAGACTTTGCACTGGGAATAAGTGTGTACAGGCAAGAAGAGAACCACATATTAATCTTTGTAACTGAACGTCAGGGAGTAGTATGTTACAGCAATAATACCAGCATCTGCTTGAGTCTGTTAAATTGTATGTGGAAAAAGAAAAACCTGCAAATGTTAATTGCTTCAAAAATCATGTTTAAGACAGTAAAGATATTGATTTTTTCAATCCAACTACTCCAGCTGAGCTATAATTGTTCTTATTAAGTCAGTTGTGAAAGGTTTTGGAAGAGAATTTACAGTAAAAATGTTAAAAATGGGGTTTATAATAAAATATAATGAGTTTATTTGAAGACTTATTTTAATGTTTTAATGCATCTGGCATTAATATCCACAAAACAGTGGTACTTTAAAAAAATCTAGCTGCCTTCTGACAGTCAGAAAAAAAAAAAAAAACATCAAACTTGATATTGGAAAAGTTTTGTAACATTTAGAAGATACTGCATTGAATTCATTTGACATAAAATACTAATTCAGTTAGGTATATCCTCTTGTGTCATATTTGAATTTGGACCTGAACTTTGAGAAAATGCAATACTTTGCTGATATTTTTCAGATCTGTATGTCGTGCTGCACTGTAAGGAAAGTTCTAAAAAGCTATATCCACATAAGTATTGTAATTAAATAGGCTTTGATAACTATTTTTGAAATGACATCTCTGGAATTATACTGCTAATAAACACGAACATTTACTTTAGAGCAATTTTGCTAAAGTACCAAATCCTAAATTTAACTGATCTTGTATTTACACTTTGCAGAAATAACTAGATTCTACTATTTAATTATGATTGTGCTACTGCCCTCCTTGAAAGCTTTAATATTTTCTTACTAAGATGAAGTTGACCCTTTTAACAAGATTCTTCTGAAAAATCAATTTTATCTTATATTTTCTCAGTTTCTACGATATTTCTACTTACAATTATGTATGAATAACAAATTTTGTTTCTTTCACATTTACTTTGATACTGAAAGAGACCCATCTTTCATCATGTTACAACATTTGAAAAACTTTGCTTATTTATATTTCTCAGCCCTGGCCTGGACACTGTACTCCAGATCTGGTCTTACTGGCCCTGAGTACAAAGGAAAGGCCACCTCCCTCGACCTGATGGCAACATGTTGTCTAATGCAGCCAAGGACGCAGCCAGACTTCTGTGTGGCAAAGTTTGGCTCGTGTTCAGACTGGTGCCCATCAGGATACCCAGGTCCTTTTCTGAAAATCTGCCTTCCATTTGTGTTATTCCTCACCAAGTGCAGGACTTCACAATTCCCCTTGTTGAACTTAATTCTCCTGTCTTCCCATCTCTCCAGCCTGTCCACGTTCCTCTAGGTGGCTGTACAGCCACTCCTCCCAGTTTTGTGTCATCTGCAGTCTTGCTGACAGTACATTCTGCCCCACCATCCAGATCATTAATTAAGATGTTGTACAGGATTGAACCCAGTATAGGCTCCTGGGGTCAATCATACACGATCAATTGCACTTGCAGTATACCCATCTTGTGAGTCCTTTGTGGATGCCTTGGAGACAGCTTTCTAGGAACAACGCTTTACCAGGGGCAGCAGTAGCACCATGAGGCTGGCTCCTGTGGAAGAGTAAAGAAGATGCTGAAGCAGTATGCAGTGTGTGAATGTGTGATGCTTTCCTGGCATTTGCTGATGTATGGCTAAGGCAGATGAGACAGGGTATTTGTTGAGAGCTGAAGTGCAAAGCATTCTGGGATAGTTTTCATGCTGTGATGTATTCCAATTGAGATGGAGGATGGATATGACTCATTTGCCCCAACTGTCTCAAAGCTTTCCCAGAATAGAATCTGTACTAGCTGGTCTGAGAAATGCAGGATACTTCTAGGTCACTTTCTGAAAGATACAGAAATGTGGATCTAAAGAAAAAATATGCAAGTTTTTCCCTTACCCTCTCCCAACGATGGATCTCTGTCTTGCTTGATGTACAAGGCCATGTAAAGTAATTATGGTAAAGTTTTGAATGTCAGCTAAGAGATTTTTTCCACAAAGCTGGAATAAATTCCACTGGTTACTGCAGTTCTCTTGAAAGAACTTAGTCTCTACAAATCAGACTATCTTTGGGACTTTCTGCCTTTAGGTTATAGACCCATGCAATCTAGAAATCTCAGTCCTGTTCAGAGGTTCTGAAGCAAAACACATTAATTCACTCTGGAGTTAACAGAGGTAATTTTAACTCCCCTAGCTGAAGTGAAACTACTTCAGATTTAAACAGATACAAATGAAATAAAAATCGGATTTTAAGTAATGGATTTACAGAATCACAGAATCATAGAATCATGAAATAATTGATGTTGATAGGGACCTCTGATTCCATGTGGTCCAACCCCTGCTCCAGCAGGGTGCTGAGGAACGTGTCCAGGTGGCTTTTGAATATCACCAAGGAGGAGATCCCACACCTTCTGGGCAACGTGTGCCAGTGCTCCAGCCACATTAAAGTAGTGTTTCTAGGATGCTATTATCCAACAGAGAAATAAGGAAGATATTAAAAAGAGAAAAAGCTCAGCCATGCCTATTGTGTAGCAAGATGGATTAAATAACTTGCCGCTGTGTCTAGCACTGCACATAGTGCATAAAGACACAAGATAGTAGGGGTGGAAGGACAATTTTTCTAGTGATCTTTGGAATAACATATTGTGTCTTCTCAATCTTGCTCTGATCTACCAGTTTCACAAGTGTCCTCACTGTCTCACTCCAATTTACAGGAGGGAGAAGGGGTTCTTTTAATATATGTATACCCAAAGGCAAGATTAAGACACAATGGGTCAAATGTTAGCCCAATCAGTTTATTACAAATCCTAGTAGCTTAGGGAGATGGGGAAGGGAAGGTGAGCGATAGAAAAGAGATAAAAAAGCAAGGAGTCTTTGTAGAAAGCAAGAGAGATAGTCACCACCAGGGGTCCAGCGTTGTTTGTAGCGCAGACGTTGATCTTCTTGGGTGATGGGTCATCAGGGCTTGTTGTTCGGTTGCCAACCACTTCTGGTTGACAGCCGCTTTGGTTGACGACCCCTTTGGTCCACAACAACCTCCAACAGCAGTACGAACTTATTTATAAGTCCAGATTGGTTGAGTCAGCTCTCTTTGGAGTGCCAGTTCAAATCCAAAGTGGTTGAGTCAGCTCTCTCTGGAGTGGCAGCTTCTGGCTTTGGGATCTCAGCAGAAAACTCCTTTGTTCCCATCTTCCGGGCCTTGCCAGCAGATAAGAGGGAGTAGAGAGGTGCCCACCTGCATCCTGTTTTTCACAGGATACGATGGTATCATTCCCCAGTCTCCCATACCAAGCTGGCGCTCACAGGCCAGATCTTCTGCCAGTAAACACTCCTGAGCACTCTCTTCCTGGGGCAAACAGCTCTGAAGGAAATGCTTTCAAATGTTCACACGGTGATGTTGATTGCCACACAGCGACACCCACCATTTGCCTCCTTGGTAAGTCAGTTAGAGTCTTATCACAAAACATACCTCAGAAAGTAAGCTTTGAGCCAAAAGAAAAGAAGGGTTCAGACACTCACCTACTAGTTCTGAAGATATTATATGTTATATATCCTCACATAAAAATGCAAATAATTACTGAGTGTTTGTTTTAAAAAAAATCCATCTCTGTTCAGCTCTTAGTCACAGATCATCCACTTTCGTGCTTTATAATCCATAGTTATTACTTTATAGTGAAGTAAATTAATTAATGGCAATAAAGAGAAAAAATCAGTAGTACTTGTAGTGATAATGTAAGATCTAACCTTTCAGGACTCTCTTAAAAGAGGATACGATTCTTTGTTATGCATATGATATAACTGTGGGTTTCAACTTTCGTGTCTAAACCAGTCTAAATGGAATGTGAGGGTGTACAATACCAAACAGATCAGACATGAATTTCCCTATATACACTAGTAAGGTTTCACTGAAGGCAAAATCAGCAGATGGTAGGGAACAAGTGTAGTTCTCTCTTCATGAAATGACAAGAACGGGAAAAAGTGAGAATGCTTATTTGCTTTTGACATATTCTTCATAAAATAATGTTTTAATTTCATCAGAACATCTGTGAACTAGCTGTTGCAAGATAAGAAGCCAAATGGATTCCCCAAATACAGAATAAAGATTCTCTCCCTCAGCGAAATATTTTTCATTTGGTATAAAAACTAGTTCAGGAACTCTTTGTTTTGATCCACTACTGCAATACCTTCGTCCCTTTATGTCGACCTATGGGAGCACTGGAAATAGATGCAATGGACCAGTAGGTCATAAAGAGGGTTTCAAACTAAATATAGCATTCAAAAATTCCTTGCAAAGAAAGATCTTTTCTGTTGATCAGTAGATGGCAAGCTTGCTACATCTAACTTTCAGAAAGTGTTCTGTTAACATTTACTCTACAAGTGTTGTGTTGTATTATTATTTCTGATATCTATAAATTCATCATATTTGATTTATTGTATAAATGACATGAATGACTGCTGTATGAGAAGCTCCATATAGATGGTATACACTTAAAAAAATACTCAACTGTAATACATTTTCGTATGTGCTCACTTCTTTCAGGTAGTTTTCATCCTAAATTCCTTATCTTACGTGACTACATATTTTGATTCTTCAACGTTTTATTTTTATTTGCAAAAACAACTGCTTTATTAGTGTTAGCTTATTTGTTAGTGAGTGTATAGTTTCTTTACCTTAGTTTTTGTCTTCCTGCCCTTGCCCATAGCTCTTTATAGGGATTGCAGAAGACACCTAATAATCAGAACTATCTTTTGTACTTGCAAGGGCAAACCACAAAGTAGCAATACTAATATGCTTAGTTTACTATAAATCTGCAATTATTCCTTGATGTTCCAGGCATCTATCTTTTCTAATAGCATACTAATCATATATCTTTGTTAGATTTTGTTAGGTAATATTAATATATCTAATGGGAAGAAAGTAAGGAAAATACATAATTTTAATACAAGGAAATGCAAAAAAAAAAAAATTTAAAGGAATGAATTAACAGGATTAAGAGAGATTATAAACAAACTGAGAAGTTATTATTTTTTTTTTCTCTAGGGTCAAAAGGCACATCAGGTTATTTCTACCCATGTCTTTCAGTAGTTAGTTTTTCTGTTGTCTTGAATATTCCAGAGTGTGTTTACTGACTGTAAGTAATGAACATTTTTCCCTAATATTTGCAGGGAATTCGATTGGCACTGAAGCTCATTTGTACAGTTCTAAGAACAGAGCCACACATTACTGCCTGACCTTGGAATTTGTTGTAGTTCTGTAGCAGGAAAGTAAATTGGTTGATGCTGTCATTGTTGTTGTTTTTTACTTGGGAGAAATCTCACTAAATATTAAATATTAAAAAATTAACTACAATTGCTTTAAGGAGAAAATGAAAACAAAATAAATAACTTGTCACTTTCAGTAACATTATAATCCAAGACATAAAGTCTGCTTTCATGTACATATTATGCACAGGAGTGAAGAAAAGAAAACATTAGGGAAATCAGTGGCTAGAAATCTTAACGGCCATGGGAGGGAGATCATGGATTCAGCGTTTTAGCTTACCAGATCCTACAAACCGATGGAAGAACCAAAAACCTTGTGGATTTAATGTCAAGAATAACTAGAAAAATTATTCTGATTAACAAATTTACTTACAAGCATACTGATTGTATTAAAAAATATGAATTTTAAAATATCATACTGATTCTTTGGTTGAAGTAATCTGAAGCTGTTCACTATATTGTTGCAAGACTACTTCCACTTCAAGTGCCACTGCTAGATCATTTTTTTGGTTAATGCAGTCTGAGACCATGATAGCTCCATATTTTTTGTGAGTACCTCTTCAAAGAGACACTCATTTATGACATATCTAATCTCTGTGCCCAATAATTTGGCAAATACAGCATAAGAATTTTCATTTTAATATGAAATACTTTATTATTAAAAAGTCAAACACTGAACTGCAAACAGCCAAGTGCAAGGAAAACTGAAAAATACACAAAGCCACATGCAAACAAGTTTGAACATCCATAAGATCTGATCATAAAAGACAGTTCACAATAAAGAGCTCCTAGTTACAGCTTGTTAATATGCCTTCAGGAAGACCACAGTAAATCTGAAGTAGTTTTTTTCTTTTTTTTCCAAGTGCTTTTTTTTCAGTTTATAAAATAAACATCCCTGGTATTGCAGCTGTACTACAGCAGTAATCAGTGTATCAGAGAGAAATTGTCACTTCTATTGAGAAGGTGGAACTAAAATAATAGCTTCAGTGACCTTTTGAGGGCCTTTCTTGTTACTTTCATGTTATTCTTCACTACAGTAGGATTCTCTAATTTGCTTTTTTTTTTAAAGTAAAATTTATACAAACAGAACTTTAGAGACTTTGTTTTTCCATCAATATATACTTCATAGTGTACAATGCACAAAAGTCATTTCAACAATTTCATGCCATCTTTTACTTCTAAAATGCAAATACTTAAAAGTGAAATTCCAAACACGTTATATGAATAATTTTCACAAGACATTTCTGTTGTCAAAGTCATCTGTTAAAAATATTTCTTACAAAAGTCATGATGATTCTTATACTATATTGAGTTTTTTAAAGAATTCTCACTTAGAAGACTATTATATAAAATAAGAAAAATTTGTACACATGCACACACAAACACATACAGCTCCTAAGATGAAAATTTGTCTAATTCTACCTAGATTTTCAATTTCTTGCTATTCATAAGGTCCACTGGGGAAAAATCACTGATTAGTTTATGCTTATTTATCTCCAGTAATTTCTAGGTAGTTCCATATTTCTTCTGACCCAGGCAAATTATAAAAGCTATTGTGTAACACAATTAAACAAGAATGGGAAATGTTTCATAGGACAGATTTAGAAAAAAAAGTAATCCTTTATAGACATAGTTTTGAATTTTTGTTGCTATAGTAACAACACATTTCCTCTTTGCTGTACATTTCTTTACAGTATACTCAGAGCTCGACATGACAAAACAACAATTTTACAGTCTACAATTTAGTCTCAAGAAGATTTTCCCCCTCTAGGAGAACATGATTAGACTTGTACTTACAGAGCTTCTAAAAGTTTGGGGTCTGTCAGCACTTCTGACTTAATTCCAGGGGTTTATGACCTACTTAGAAAACTTCTTTTTGGAAGGAATCGTAGCATAGTTTTCTCCTCCTGGAAATAATCTGTAGCATTTTTAATCAAAATTTTAAAAATCCATTTCACAGCCTAATTTATAAAGAAATTAAAAAAAAACAGTAGACTAAAATAGTGACTTCAGATATCAGTTGTGCTGTTTCAAAATTTCTTTCTTAGCATGTCTGTGAACATGATAACAGGCTATTGGTGTGAATAAGAATCACAATGCTAATGAAATAAAGAAATCGATGTAACTGAGCTGGTAAAAGCAATACTTTGAGCTTCACAAATCTTTTCTAATCTTCATGTACACATTAGAACACAACTGCCTATTTGTATAACAGTGGCAACATTGTATAACAATATATGTTTCATACTATATTAATCTGTAAGAGTTTAAGATTTCTTTTTGATAGCAAATCAGGCATTTCATTATTTCACGGGTAATTAGACTCAATTCTCATTCAAAATAATTAGGTTTAAATGCTAAAATATATATCAGACTCTGGGTTGAAAATACATGTAAATGCTAAACAATATACACAAAGAATAGGGATTTCCATAGGCAACTATAAAAACCTGTGATATCACCTGGTTTGATGACTCTGTAAGCCTAACCAGATGTCTATCTACATCACTAAAGGTACAGTTCCTTTCCAAATCTGATCTAACACGTCAATTGATGGTTTGAAATTAGATGCCTGAAAGATTTTCAGCAAAAATAAGTTGTTTAAATCCAGAAAATCAAGCTAAATACTCCATGTTCTGGGGCCTGTTCAAAGTCAATATGATATTTGCAGCTTTGAAGAACAAGCACTGGTGCTGAAGACCTTCGGGATCCAACCATTAATTGCTGCCCAAGTCCCAGGAGCAGCCCCATGTTTTTGACAGAGATGATCAGCATGTCAGTACAAGTGGCAGGTTTCGTAGGGTAGTAAAAGCTAACTGAGTACAGCATGGGTGTATCTTGGGTTTATAAATCACTTCTAAGCACTGGAAAACATACTTTTCATTCTCAATTCTTTTATTTGTAGAGTGATAGGGTATGCTTACATAAACAGAGTTACTCTGGCAGTTAATTTTTCAATGTAAGAATGATCTTATTAAGAGATTTAAGTGTTTTTGAAGATAACCTCAGTGCCTACAGTCAGCGCATGTAACACACGTTTCTTACTACAGGCTCTTCTTTACCAAGGGCAGAGACAGGCTTTTTTTCTGCAGCCTGTTTTTCCCATTATCTGTGAAAATGCTTTTCCATACTCAGCTAAATCCAAGCAATTTCTGGCTGAAAATGGTTGGTCAATGGTATACGGGTTGGTTTGGCCCAGTTCTGTGACTAATGGGGTGAGGAGACCCACAGACCCATGCCCCGAGAAGGAGGAAAAGGGGAAAGAGGAAAAGGTAAGGAGACGGGTCTAAAAACAAAACAGCAGCAATGATCTGAGGGGGAAAGCTAATTTACTAAAAAAGATATCAGAATGCAAGATAACACAATATAATACAGTATAGTACAATGTAATTGGAATTGAAGCTAATTAAATAAAATGAGAGTGTCCAAAAACCAAAAGCCCTTACTCTAATGCTGAAGGCAAGACGCTTCTGAGATGAGCAGAAACGGAAGAGAGAGCGTCTTGTGATCTGCAAACAGTTTTATCTTTCCCTCTGAACAGAAAACTGAAACAGAACAACGCAAAGTCCTCTGGGAGATATAGTTCTTCTGAGAACCAGGTACCCGGAACAATCCACGATCCACAGAACTGGAGCATTAACTCTTTAACTCCCAGTGCACTACAAGATGTTATGATGTGGAATACCGATAACAAAAGTCATAAAATCATGACACAGACTTTACGCAAACTAAATTTGTTTCCCTACTTCTATAAGTTGAATGGCAGAATATGATCTCTACCTCTAAAATCTTAGCTATGGGGAGACTCCTGCCCTGCATTTTTATCAGAAAATAAAAACATGATTCTAGATGATGCATCATGTCTAGTGATTACCACTTCTAGCAGATATTTAATCACAGGTGTTGAGGGCTTGTGTGGCAAAACTCTGTTACAGGAAATAATTGTGACATTATTCAGAAATGGCAGCAAAAGATCATTTATGAGCATACATCTTCACAGCCTCATATCAGGTAACTCAGTGAATCTTTCACCCGGATTATGCACAGTAACAATACGTACAGTAGCAACTTATTCTCAGATGTCTTAAATGTATGCATGGTAGAAAACATTAAGAGACAAGAAACTAATAATTTTGAGGCAGGATTTTTTTCTGTATGAATTTCTGCTACTTCTCTCATCACAAACTTTGTTTTCAATGAGGTTTTAGATTTCACATTTCAGTGAAGTGAAAGGGGTATAGGAGATATGAGTTTCAAGCTTTGATGCTGTTGTTTGAATCAGAGGGTATTCATTAGTGTCTTACTAATGGTTGTGAGATGGCTGTGCCTTAGCAGTGGAAAAGGTCATCTTATTATAAAAACAGCAGGCACAGCATTTTCTGAACAGAGTTGCACACAGCTGAATCGACCATCAGAGGATTCACCACTTTTTTCCACCTGCTGCTTTTTTGTTTTTGTTCTTTTCTTTTTTTTTAATGAAATCATGACTTTTTCTTTTTTTCCGTTATTGTGATGGAAGTTCAACAAAACATTTACAAACTCTACAGCCTTGTTCCTGCTGGGAACCTCTCATCAGCTCACTAGAGGAAATATGCAGGAATTTCACAGTAATAAACCTTTAATCCTAATGCTGATGGACACTGTCAGCTGCTTACAATGATTTTTGAAGAAAGTAAGTGCTCAGTAACAGTTTAGCGGTTAGTATCTGCAGTGCTTTAATCATAGCTTGGCCCCATCTCAACTTGTTATATCAAAGCAGCACAGGGATGCAGACACATAACTTCATCTGATACAATCCAGGAATCCTCTGAGGTTCTAACATTCCTGCAGAGGAGAGGAGGGTAGGTAACTTCTTCCTCCCCATCTTCATGCATAATACTTGTTGCATTCTTTTAAATTCTACTCCTGCATGAAAACCATCACAACGTAACTCTTTATTTGAATTAGCAATTACATATTGAGGCAGACTGCATGAGGAAATCACCAGGCAGTGGAGTATTCAGGAACTGGAGAAAGAAATTGATGCATATCATGCAGTGACATGAGCAAACCATCAGCCTTGTCTTAAGTCCTTGCAAGGGGAAGAAGCTTAGGTAGTTTCCAACCTTGAGGAGGCAAATGTCAAAAACATCCAAGATGAGAGAGACTGGACCCTTGTCTCTGCCCAGAGCAGAAGGAGGAGCCCCCCCTTGTCCCTGAAATCCCCCTAACCAACAGGCATGAAGATCTGAGGACAGGAAGAGAAGAGGATGTAGGCAGTGGTTCAGACCCAGGAAGGGACAACTGTGTTAAGTTGGCCCAAACAAGGACCATAGTTAGAATTAGTATTAGGTATTAGGTATTAGTAACTGGGGACTCCACGCAGACAGGCACTGAGGCACCTCTTTGTCACTCTGATAATTTCTCTATAAAGGTTTACAGCTGGCCAAGGGCACACATGGAGGGCAAGATGAAGCTACTTGGTCTGATAAAGCCAGGGGACTAGTATCCACTCCTACTCTTTCAATTTGGAGCAAAGGAGGCTGCAATAAGAAAATTACAAAATACTAAAAGATAATTTATGTCCCTTGGGATGGGATCAGGAGTACAGGAAGTGCTCTTCTTGATCCTCCTGGTTGAAAACTGTGACTCGGGTACTGGGAGAAGACCGGATCAGTTGAATGAATGGCTGAATGGATGGTGTCACACTCAGGCTTTTGGGTTCTATGATCTACAATGCATTTCTGAAAGACTGGGGATTTTGACATTGGATGGGACACAACTGACCAGAAGGGGCAGCAAGCTGTTTGGACTGATTAGCAGAGCTTCAAGCTAGAGTCAAAGGGGGAAGCTGGTGTACTTCTGAGTGACAGAGGGGAGCCAGGGAACACTGTCACTTTGGGAAGTAGCAGAAGAAAACCTCTGATCTGTACCAGAGGGAAAGTTCTTCCAGGAAGATGGAGGTCATCTAGTCCAGCTGCCCTGAAATGAACAGGGACACCTACAGCTAGATCAGTTTGCTCAGAGTACCGTCCAGCCTGACCTTGATTGTCTCCAGGGGTGGAGCATCCACAGCCTCTCTGGACAACTTGTTTCAGTGCTTCAAGGCCACTATCAGGTTGCCCCAGAGCCCTCTCTTCTCCAAACTGAACAGCTCCAGCTCTCAGATTTTCCTTGTAAGAGAGGTGTTCCATCCCTTGGGTCATTTTTGTTGCCATTCTCTGGACAAGCTCTAACAGGTCCATATCTCTCCTGTACTGAGAACTCCACATTTGGACACTGTACTGCGGGTGAAGTCTCACCAGCAAAGATTAGAGGTGCAGAATCACTTCCCTTGGCCTTCTGACCTTGCTTCTTTTGATGCAGGCCAGGATACGTTTGGCTTTCTGGGCTGTTAGAGCACGTTGCTGGCTCATGTCCAGCTGGCCATCCACCAGTACCCCAAAGTCCTTTTTGGCAGTTGTGCTCAATCCTTTCATCCCCTAGCTTTTGTCGATAATGGGGTTGCCGCAACCCAGGTGCAAGACCTGGCACTTGGCTTTGTTGAACCACATGAGATTCTCCTGGGACCACTGCTCAAAACTGGCTAGGTCTCCCTGGATGGCACCCAGTCCCTCAGGCATGTTGACTGTACCACACTTCTTGGTATAATCCACAGACTTAATCAGAGCCCAGTCCATTCAGTCTCACTGTCAATGTCATTGATGAAGATGTTGAAGAGCTTCAGTCCTGGTACAGGAGGGAGACCAACAAGTTTCATAGCAAAAGATGGTGATAGGACATTGGGGAATGGTTTTAAACTAAAAGAAGGGAGATTTAGTTAGGTATAAGGAAAATATATTATACTTAGAGTGAGGTGAGGCACTGGAACAGGTTGTCTATAGAAATTGTGAATGCCTTATCCCCAGAAGCCAAGCCAGATGGGTCCCTGGGCAGCATGATCCAGTGGGTGGCAACTCTACCTATGACTGGGAGTTAGAACAAGATGATCTTTAAGGCTCCTTCCAACCCAAGGCATTTTATGATTATGTTTTGCATCTCTTAAGTTATATGGAAACATTCTTAACATTCTTGATTCAGTATCTCTCTTTATTCCTCTCTTACTGATTCTTTTTTTTTTTTTTTTTTTTTTTGTATTTGATTAAGAAATTGAATTTGCAATTGACAAAGAACTATAGAAAATAAACACTAAACTAGTCACAGAAAACCAAGGGTGAAAGGAAGATATTTTTCCTCATTCCCATAAGATACCTTGGTTATTGACTGTTCTGTTAAGGCTGTTCTGCTCTGGAAAATGGTTAAAATAAGCATCTTGGTGTTCTCTGTCGGTGATTTCCTTCAGCATCACATTTGCTTAGCATGCTTTTATTTCATTATTTACATTTTTTTTCTTTTTTTAGTGTCATTTTCAATAACTAAATTGCCCTTATGTCTTCTAGAGGCAAGTCAAGGTTTTGCTTGGTGTCAGATTAACAACACCTGCAGTGAAAATTTTGTAGTCCAAAGGGTAGCCTTCTTTACAGTAGGGCAGTCTCACTGGAGGCTGATATCAATAGCTAGGCTGCATAAATGCACATGATGTCACCATTTAGCCTGGAGGATCTCAAACCCTAGTATAATACACCAATAGCATAAATCAGAATTCATCAAATAATATTACACTGTTACAAAACTTTAGTAAGCAGAAAGACTCTGGACTTATATGCTTGACAGCTGGTACAAGAAGAAAAGAACCTCACCCCAGGCTATGTTTGTTGAAATGACAGTTAGGAAAAAAGAAGCCTGCTTTTATAGGGGAGGAGAATCATAATAAACTGTAAATCAGATCATCTAGTAATCTTTTCTGAGTAAAACTCTTAATATTTGAAGTCACTCTCAGGGAATGTCTCTTTCACTCACCTCTAGCTAAGGGAATAACCTTCCCTCACTCATCCAGTACCTTGCAGGCTGTAGCACAGCTACCAGCATTATATTGTTTTTTCTTCAAGGAGAGACTACCTCACACCTATTAGTGAGGAATGCACCCCAACCCTCCAAAAAGGTTCTGCCAAAAAGGTTAGACAGTCAAGGACCCAAACAAAATGCCTTTATACAAATGTGCACAGCAGAGGAATCACACAGGAGGTGCTAGTAATGAATCATGGAAACTTGACGGGATGAATCACACAACTGGAGTGCTGCAGTTGATGACTACAAACCATTCAGAATGGATAGGCAATAAATGAAAGGTGGGGGAGTTGCCATCTATGCAAACAGTGGGATTGATTGCACAGAGCCCTCTTTGAAGAACAACAATCCATTGGTTGACAGCATAGGTAAAAAATATAGACTAGGCCAACACAGGAAACTCCATGGTTAGTGTTTACTACAGGCCACCTGATCAAGAGGAGAGTAATGATGTTCTTTTTTTTTTTACAGGAAGCACCATGCGCAGAAGTTCTGACCCTGCTAGATTTCTTCAGTCACCCTGACACGTGTTGGAAGCAGAACAACAAACTGCAAGCAGTCCAGGAACCTACTGGAATGCATTGGGGATAACTTCCTAGCACATGTGATAGAAAGATTAACCAGATGAGAAGTGGTGCTGAACCTGTTGCTCACAAATGCAGGATAACTTATCAGAGAGCTCAAGATTGGAAGTAGCCTTGGCTACAGTGATCATATTCTGGTAGAATTCTCAGTCTTGCAGAATTCAGAATAGACAAAAAGTAGTCAAGACCATAAATCTCAGAAAGGTAAACTTTCAGCAGATTTTGGGCACTAGTGCATGGGTCCTTTGGGAAGCTGTTCTCGGAGATAAAGGAGCGAAGAGAGAAAGGAGCTGGGAGATATTTTTCTAAAGGCACAAAATCTCTCAATCTCAACATGCAAGAAGTCATATAGGGAAGGCAGGAGACCAGCTTGGCTAATTCAAGACCTTTAGCCAAAATAAAACACAAAACCAAAATGCATAGGCAGTGAAGGCAGGGATATACATGCAGAAAGACCATCTGCTTGGGAGTGCAGAGAGCAGATCAGGAAAGCCAAGGCAAAGCTGGAACTGAATTTCACAGGAGAGACAAAAAATGACAAGGTAGATTTCTTCAAATACATAGGATAACAAAGGAAGATAGAAGAAACTGTACTCCTGGTCAGAGGCTCGTATAATTAAAACTCAGATTAAAATTGAGAATGCACTAAAGGAAAGGAGAATTTTATAAGACAAAATAAAATCAGGTGAAGTTTAAGATATATGTCATGAATATGACATCAAGCTGAGTGGTGCAGTCGATACATTGGAGGGAAGGGAAGCCATTCAGAGGGACCTGGACAGACTGGAGAAGTGGGCCCACGAGAACCTAATGAGGTTCAACAAGGCCAAGTGCAAGATGTTGCACTTGGGCCGGGGCAATCTCAGGTATTTATACAAACTGGGGGAAGAACTCCTTGAGAGCTGCCCTGCGGAGAAGGACTTGGCGGTCTTGGTGGACGAGAAGCTGGACATGAGCCAGCAGTGTGCGCTGGCAGCCCGGAAGGCCATCTATGTTCTGGGCTGCATTAAAAGAGGAGTGGCCATCAGGGAGAGGGAGGTGATTGTACCCCTCTACTCGGCTCTTGTGAGGCCTCATCTGGAGTACTGCGTCCAGGCCTGGGGTCTGCAGTACAAGAGAGACGCGGAGTTCTCGGAACGGGTCCAGAGGAGGGCCACTTAGATGATCAGAGGGCTGGAACACCTCTCCTGTGAAGAAAGGTTGAGGAAACTGGGCTTGTTTAGTTTGGAGAAGAGAAGGCCCCAGGGAGACCTCATTGTGGCCTTCCAGTACTTGAAGGGAGCGTATAAACAGGAGGGTATGATGTTTTACATGGGTGGATAGTGACAGGACAAGGGGGAATAGTTTTAAACTGAGACAGGGGAGGTGTAGATTGGATATTAGGAGGAACTTTTTTCACTCAGAGGGTGGTGACGCACTGGAACAGGTTGCCCAGGGAAGTTGTGGATGCCTCATCCCTGGAGGCATCCCTGGAAAGCTGCCTGACAGAAAGGGACCTTGGCGTGCTGATGGACAGTCAGCTGGATATGAGCCAGCAGTGTGCCCAGGTGGCCGAGAAGGCCAATGGCATCCTGGCTTGGATCAGGAATGGTGTGGTGAGCAGGACTAGGGGAAGTCATCCTGCCCCTGTACTCAGCATTGGTGAGGAGTACTGTGTTCAGTTTTGGGCGCCTCAGTACAGAAGGGACATGGAGGTACTGGAGTAGGTCCAAAGAAGGCCAACAAGGCTGATGAAGGGCTTGGAGAATATGCCCTTCGAGGAGAGACTAAAGGAACTGGGGCTGTTTAGTCTGGGGAAGAGGAGACTGAGGGGAGACCTCATTGCTCTCTTCAAATACCTGAAAGGTAATTGCAGTGAGAGCAGGGCTGGTCTCTTCTCACTGGTGACAGGTGACAGGACAAGGGGAAATGGCCTCAAGTTGTGCCAGGGGAGGTTTAAGTTGGATATCAGGAAAAACTTCTTTCCAGAAAGGGTTGTTAAGCACTGGAACAGGCTCCCTAGGGAGGTGGTTGAGTCACCATCCCTGAATGTGTTTAAAAACTGTTTGGATGTGGTGCTTGGGGACATGATTTAACGGTGGGTTGTTAGAGTTAGGGTAGTACGGTTAGGTTGCAGTTGGACTTGATGATCTTCAAGGTCTTTTCCAACCTGAGCAATTCTATGTTTCTATGATTCTATGATTCTGTGATTCAAGGCCAGGCTGGATGTGGTCTGGGCAGCTTGGTCTAGTGGTTGGCAACCCTGCACACAGCAGGGGGCTTGAAACTAAATGATCGTTATGGTCCTTTTCAGCCATTCTATGATTCTATGAATGAATTTAGATAAATAGATTGACGAGATAAAGCAACTGAAATACAGATTCTTCTGAAATATAAATATGCCATACAGAAGAGGAGGCAGCTTGTGTTTCTGCTTGTGAATCTGAAGTGCTCCAAAGTAAGAAGTAACAAATTTTGCAGCAGAGATTGAGGGATCAAGGGATCATTGTTCCTATTCCTTCCTCCACCACTGTGCCACATTAATATGATGCCTTCAAGTTTATTTTGCATCATAAAAAATAAAGTTTAATATTTCTTTCAGATGGTTATTATTATGACTATAACTCAGACATAGCTTTTTCAATGCTTCTTTTGAGCTCTACTTCAACATTTGTTCTTAATGCTTTGGCATCAGAATTATGACACATGAACGCTTCATATTCTTATCACACTACTTGTGCAGATGTTCTTCTTCATATTCTTCAGTACATAATCATGCAACTCTATTTGTCCCTTAAATTGCAAAGCCACCTTTGTTGGAATGAGAACCACTGTTTTTGCAAATGAGTGACCCGCAACGGCTGGAGCATTAGGGAAGTAGGAGAAAGGCAATAACATCTTCTAAGCTTCAATTTACTATATCTCAAGGAAGATGCAACTAAATGCCACAAAAGCTACAGAAGCCAGCTGTTAAGGAATATAGTGAAATTAAAGTGGCTCTAAAGAGCCTTTTAAATCTGATTTTTGTAGTCTTTGCATTTAGCTTGAATAATTGTATATTTTATCCAGTATAGAAAAAAACAGAGCTGCAAATCCAACTGAGATATGCAAAGCTCCCTCAATTGTGTTAGGTTCCTTAAAAGGTCATAACTGTTGACATCTTCAGAAGCATTATTCTGCAGTAAGGCTTTACAAGTTCAGTTATGAAACTAATGTCTAAAAAAAATTTTTTTTTAAATGACATCTACAGAGAGCATGTATTCCTCAGAGATTTGATTGAATGCCCAAAAACTCAGTTGTTTTCAAACACAGAATTACTATAGTCTCATATAGAATCTGATTTTATTAAGAAAAGGTTACAGGCCTGTAAAAGTCATTCTTTAAGTAAGAATTCTATGGAAAGGAAAAAAATATATATTTTTGGTTCATGAAGAACAAAGATACCAGGAGGAGAAGGGTGCTTGGGGGCAGGGGAGAGAGTAGCAAAGCAGAAACAGAATCATTTAATTCTTTCTCATACATTTCCTGCCATGTACAAAACCAGGAGCTGTTAGGTTTAGATCCTTGTTTGAAAATATCTTGACTCAAGCATGTCTCATCTGGTTGAAAACATCATTATAGATTTTGTAGAATAAATCAGTTGCTTAATTATAGTGCTTGTATTTTGAAACACTGTTTTTTCTCTAGACTGCCTGATGTGCCTGACAAGCTTTACCATCCCATCCTATCCTTTACTGCATCTGATCTAGTTTGGCACTGTGAGTACTGTGTGGAAGGCCCACAGAAACAACACTTCCTCTGATTACCTAGATGGGTAATTCAATAAGTTCAGCACAAGAGACCTTGTCTCTCCTGTATTTTGAAAGGTTCTTTTCATCTGAGCACTGATCAAAAGACTTGCTATTCTTCCAAAGATAATAAAGAGATCTTTATCTTATACTCACAAACAAGATGATAATAAGATAACTCTATTTTGATTATTTATTCCATAATCTAATTTTGGAATTTTAACTAGTGTATATATAAGATCAGTAAGTTTCAGTGAAGTGCTGCAGTGAGAATGAGAATAATATTTCAGTACAATCATAGAATCATAGAATCATAGAATCATAGGATGGCCTGGGTTGAAAAGGACCTCAAAGATCATCTAGTTTCAACCCCCCTGCTGAGAGCAGGGTTGCCAACCACTAGACTAGGCTGCCCAGAGCTACATCCAGCCTGGCCTTGAATGCCTTCAGGAATGGGGCATCCACAACCTCCTTGGGCAACCTGTTCCAGTGCATCACCACCCTCTGAGTGAAAAACTTCCTCTTACTATCTGACCTAAATCTCCCCTGTCTCAGTATAAAATCATTCCCCCTTGTCCTATCCCTGTGCATCCTCATAAACAATCATTCAATCAACTCTGTAGCAGTGACAGATGACTTCATGTCTTAGATAAACTCTCTTGTAAGAAATAGAGAATTGAAAAATGGTCCATGGTAATTAAACAGACAGTGTCACTGACAGATCAGTTCTGCTTAATCTTGCTTCAGTAATTTAAATTGTTTCCCCTCCTGTCTGTTTCAGGGTTTTGCCTTTATAACATAAACAGCAGAAGAGAGTGTTTCCTCATGTCTCAGCCAATCACTCAATAGTTCAGGAATAGCTTCCATTTTGCTGATTCCACAGTTCCAAAACACCCCAAGTCTTTTAATTTATAACTGTGTACATAAAGGATACTATCTGTGCCAAAGATTAATTATTAAGACCTTTTCTTTGTTGTTTTTAAGACCAGAAATCAACAGTCTCTGTATAACCTGACAATTTTGCTGTTGTTAAAACTGATTCCAGACTATACTTAATTTTTGAAAATTGAAAACTATAAGGGCATACTTATTAAAAAGTACATAATGGTAGTGCTCTTGTCTTTACCTCACATTCAGTAATAAGTTACTATAATGTGTGAAGAAACGAAAACCCAGTAAAATAGTGACAGTTTTCTAACATTTACATTAATATTTTAACAATATATTCTCATGTGATAAAAGTACATGGGATACAAGGCAGGAAAGTAAGGCCTAGACTAGAGGTAGACGTGGAGGGAAAAAGAATGGCAGAATTTGTTCTTTAAGAATTAGGTACACAGTTTTTCATCACATTTGTTCACTCTTGACAGGAAAAGCATCATAGCTATAATTTTTAATGCATGTTCATGTGTGATGCTGTATAATATTGAAAACAGTTCATTACAAAAACATGAACAAGAGCTGTAATTTGAAGATTGTTTTGTTATCAAGCAAAACATTTTTGTTTTATAAGTTTTTCTCTAGGAAGTATAATGGGAACTGCTGAGCACATTAGAGATGAGGCAGCTTGCCTGTAAAGACTTGCAATGATCATTTTTTTGACAGGCATATATTGGAAATAAGAAAGACCAAAAGACACTTGGATGATAATTTAGGTGTATAGGCGGAGTGCAAAGCCAGATAATCTTTAATTCATCTGTGATGGATCTCAACAGTATAGTTAAGTGAACTCCTGTTTCGTATTGATTTTAAGACATGCATGATTTCTCTAAGGAAAAAGAAACTTTGTAACATGGTCTAAAGTTTGTAGAGGAAAAGTTTTAAAAGCTTTGAAAACCTTGTTCTGTGTATATAAATTAGACACTGTTTGTATTCCAGAAACTTTCTTTGCCATATGTACTTATTACACAAATCACTAGTTGAGCCAAGGAGCCTTCCAACTCTGAGAGGCTCAGACAAAATCATAGATCCACAACATACTTTAAGCAACATTATGTTAATGTCTAATGACAGTGATTTGTGCACTTTACTTGGTGGTGCATTTTAGATGCTCATGCTCCAAGCAGTGTGTGTGAAAAGAGTTACATTCTATGAATAGGACCCAAGATAAATAGTAATCAACAACTGCATAGATAACTAGACTTTATAAACAGATGCATGGAATTTCACTACTCTTAGAAAATTGTACAAACCATAGATTTGTGGACTTTGAAGATAAAAGGAGACTGAAATAGAAGAACAAAAGGGGTCCAGAACCTACAGTTTTCTTCTTTTGATGCTGCATTGGAACTGTTAGGTCACGGCCTGAACCAGTAACTGAGCACCTGGTGAAGGGACATGGCCAACCCTGGGAACACAGGTGGAAGCAATTCATCTGTGGGACCAGAAGGGGAGACCTAGGGTCCACCCCTCCCTAACCTCATTTAAGGACTAGCAGCCAAGAAGGATGCTTCTTTATTTGGTGATTGTCTCATTTTGGGAGTTTTCTACTGAGCCCTTATCTTTGGAACAGGGTAAGCCACTCCTCCATTATTAACTATTTGTGATTCTTAACAGATTGTGACTAATACCTTTCTTGGATTGTCCAAAAACTGGTCAGAGGCAACTGTATGCTTCTATTTCATATCGTATGGATGCTATTCCATAGTGGAGAAAATGATTAACAACCCTCTGAGCTGTTAATACTTTGATTAGTATCTAATATGAGAGTCTAGGCTCAATTATTTTCTGCACTGATTTCTGGTATGTTTTGCATACAGTGGTACCTGCATTAAGGACTCCCGCTGCCATCCAATATAAATATTCAAATCAAAAATCCTAGAGTAACTCAAATTTCCTTATGCAAAATAGAACACTTTTCAAATGAGTATTGAAAAAAAAAACCAGTAACAAATAATCGCATTTCACATTATGAGAGATTAGCTGCTCCTGTGAATAAGGGGAGAAGCATCACATATCATGTATATTAACTTTTATAAGTCTTTGACATTTCAGTGTTAAAATCACTAGGAAAACATTATCTAAGTGAAATAACCATACACTAGGAGCAGAATGCATATATATAGAGTGAAGGAAATAGTTAGGAGAAAGCTAGATTTACGTGCTGCACTCTAAAAATCCTTTTTAGAAATATGCCAATACTGATAGCTTTGTTGGCTGTGTATTTCTCCTAGCAGTGTTCTACGTGTCTACCAGTATAATTAAAGAAACAGATGAAGGTAGCCTGGTAAGCATGACTTTCTTGTAGAACAAGTATTTTCTCAGTGTGCAAAAACAAGCAGTTAAATAAATTTTATGAAGAAAACAGCAAATTTCAGTGTTGGTAATAGCAATGTTCTATAAAGAGAAATTTGAATCTAGTGGAATAGCTCCAATTAGCATAATCCCGTAATAATCTTCTCAGTCATAGCTATCAGACACTATTATAACTGAATAAAAAATATCACTTAAAAAAAATACTAAATATCTTAATGCTACAGGAATTGATGTCTTCTGGTCTTGCAGTACTTAAAATCACCAATATTTGTGTCATGTTTAGCCCATCAGCCATGCATGCTTAGTTCTTACAATGGATTTTGTTGTTTTTGTTGACTTTAATATGAATTTTTTTCTGTAAAACATTAATGTAATGTGTTGGAGAGAAAGAGAAGTAACTGTTGTAATAGTCCATTTTTCTTAAAGATATGTTTAAACTGTGGATATTTTTAAATTATTGACAGATCTTGAGAATAATCTCTTTTTCTAGTTTTATTATTTCATTTGGAAGTTTCTGTCATGCCAGAAGATGACATTATCAGCCCTATCTTTATTTCAGTACCGTAGAAAGTGTTTTATGGTGTGTAGCCCAAATAACAGTTGCAGTTGAAGGTGAAAGTGAAACAAAAAATTTGACTGGATGTTCAGTTTGTATAGCAATCTGAGAGCAGGCTTCAGAAATCTGTTGCAGCCCATGTGGTTGGATGTCGGCGTTACAGAATTCCTCCAGTCAGTGTGGCATCAGAATAGCAAGCTCTCTTAATAGCCAGTTCTTAGAATAGCAAGTTCTCTTAATAGCAAGTTCTCCTTATTGTGTTTTACACACACCTTATATATCCTTCACTCGTAAGTAGTAAATCCACTCACGGTTAATTATCCTTAAGTTCTTCACAACAACGTAGATAACAAACAAAGGGTTGCTTAACTGTCCCAGAAGTGACCACATTAGCTGTGCGTACTAAAGACTATTCTGTTTACACCTTAGCCCTGTTTCCAGATTCCGGAGGCCTCATAGAGATAAGATCTACCAGAGTCTGTTGGGCTCTTTGTTGTTAAATCTCCCCCACAGTTGGAGAAATATTCTGCTGCATTCTAGTCCAGACAGAGGTTTCCAAAACATCATTCATGCTAAAGAACTTTAAATATGTAGATTCTCTGAAAGTATTATCTCATCTATGCCTCAATGGAGAATAAAAGAGGTAAAAAGAGCACAATAACGCTATACGATAGAGAAAATTCTCAGTTACAAAATGCTATTTCTTAGCATAGTCACCATCATTAGTTATCCATTTTTGGCAGTGATGACCAAGAGCCTGCAATCCATACCAGTAAAAACCTGTATCAACAGAGGTGACCTGCTGTCACCAGTGCTGTCACCAGTGCTGTCACCAGTGCTGTCACCAGTGCTGTCACCAGTGCTGAATTGCACCACCCATTGCCTCATTATGCTCACATCCACTGTTTGGTCTCCATAAATGTTCAGCAAACATCAATGAATCATTGCCATGTATTCCACACAGAGGAATTCAATGACACATCTTTGCTTTATACTCGCTTCTATGTCAGACGTCATTTTGTCAGATTGCCCCTCTGCTGCCATCTGTCATATAACAATAAAATGTAAGGGAATATTGGTGGGAAGGTTCTGCCTCTGCTGCAATACCTCCGGCATCATGGGCCAACATATTAAAATAGGAGGCATTACTTTTGGATTAGCCCTCATATAACTGAAAGATGTTGAGTACAACAGAGAACTTGTTGTTTAAGAACTACTCTGAATAACACTGACATGACAAAAAATAAAGTGCTACTGTGTTGTTTTAAATGTTTTGTCCTAATGCAAATATAGATTACATTGCAGGTAGAAAATTATTCTTAATTACATTGATATATAGCTTTAGATCTAGTTTAACACTTTGTAAGCTTCTAAGAAATTGAAAGCTTGATTTTAGGCTTGATTCTGTAGTTTCCTTACAGTGAATGTCTTTCATTTCATGTGGACAGTTAAGTCCTTAAAATAAACTTGTATCGTATATTCTGAGCAGGAATCATTCTACTTATTCATGCCTCTCTTTTAATAACCAGAAAGATCTCTGAGTTAGACTTATATCTTTTAGGCTGTGAATCCTCTAGGTTTGCAATATATCTTGATTAATGAATGTTCTGAGCACTGGAAATGCAGGTGAATTGTTGCTTTAGGGGTTATAAATAGAACCGATTTCTGATGTTGAAGAAGATAAAAATTTCCATTGCATTCAGTCCTCTGTTCTGATGCAGACTATAGACAGTCAGGATCAATGAAGCAACACATACGCCTCTGTAGCTCACTTGGGCTGGATTTGGCTGCTCTAGTGGAAGGAAGGTTCTTTTTGTTTGCAGAGCAGTTTTAGTACAAGCTTTGAGGAATTCATTACAATTCATATTGTTTTGATTAGCTGTCACTATTTTTCCCCAGCAATATTTGCATTTCGACTTCTTCATCTTGCTTGGAGTATCCAAGAATAACAGTGTATTCCACTGCTTCTGATATGGGATCGATGGAGGAACAATTACAATGATTCATTGTATTGTCAGTTCTTCATCCAGTAAGTGAAATACCTGAATCGGATACCAGATTGTGATGAGACTAGATTTCTGTAATGTTGAGTCCTTCAGATACCATTTGATGGAACTAGTAGAAGTTGATGGAGCCTTGACTTCTTTGTAGATGGCTCACATTTGTTCCTTCCTGTGAGCCCTGGGCTTTACTATTGGTGTAACAATAGTTCATTCAAGAAAGTCTATGGCTTGTAATACCTTTCATGTCGAAGTCTGGGATCAGGTTTAGTCTTAAAAATAGGTAATGCCCATTGAGGTAAAGGAAGAGCCGAGTTTGGTGTTTTTCTTCTCACTTTCAGATTCTCTTTAGGAAAAAAAAAAGGAAAAATCTGTTATACTGCCACAGGGGTTTATGGCCATCAAGCTCTATGTATGGCTGAACTGAATGCAAAATACTGAAAGATATGCTGTTTAAATGTAGCTATTTTTATGTTTGTTACTATGTTGTAATAGAAAATATGTGAAGAAAATCAACTCTGTTTCAGCTGAAACAAAGGCACTACCACATTTCCTAGTTATTAAAAGAGAACATGCATATGTAAATTATTTTCTTCGCGGCTGGTGGGATAAAATGCATAATGTATTTTCAGCTTAACATTCAGTTAACACCTGCATTTACAACCTGCTGGTAACAGAGAAAGCAGGCAAGTTATTATGCATTGAAGAAACAATGAACTGTCTGAGGTGTAACAAAGTGTCAAAAAATACTAACTAGTATTCTGTAAACAAGCATTACACAGAAAACAATTGCTTTGCAATGGAAAGTAGTCAACTAGTTCATGCTCTTTGCCAAACACTACTGTTCCAGGACTTAGTTTAAGATGGTATTCAAAGAAATAATCATTTTTCCAGCTTGACTTTATACCATCTTTACTGGAGAGCTATTGCTAAAATAGGATCAATCTCTATCTAGAAGAATCTTACGGTTAAAATTTTCTACCATTAAAATAGCCAAGATTTTTTAAAATTTATTTGAAAGTTACCAGTTATAAATCAAAAACATGAATAAGCTAATTTTTTTTTACTGGCATTATAGAGTGGAAATTTTTCTGAGATTTGTAGGAACATATTGATATTTCTTGATCATCTTGTTTCTTTCAGTGAATATGATTACATCACTATGCATATAATTTATATATTTAAATTTTACTTTTAATGTAATTGTATGGTAATAATGCAATAGCCTCAAGATAGTACTAATCCATGAATGAATATGCTCAGAAAAGGGAAAAGGTGTGGATCAGCAGTGATGGAAGTACAAATAACTGTGGGCAATAAGGTGGGCAAACAACTTAAAGGTGCTGGCTCAGCTTCAGTCCTGATTGCACAAGTTAGAATATATTGACTAGTCTCTAGCTTCAGATTAGTTACATAACTATGTAAGAGCTGAGCTGTGTTAACAATTAAAGTCAAGATAGGGGCATAAATAGTTGCAACTGAAGTTCCTATACATCATTTTAAAGAAGGGTGAAGTAATAACTTAAGTCTATTGTTTTATGGAGAAAGATGCAATTTCTTCTCTATGTCATGAATCATTAGTTCATATATTAGCTATCAAGGTTGAGTATAAAAGAACAACAAAGTAGTAGAGACACAACAGAGAAACTGACGAATGAAAATATATACTTAATCTAAATATTATAAAACAGAGTGACTAGTTTAAATTCAATTTAAAGATCATAAAGAACTACCTGAAACAGTTTGATTTATTAATGATTTCAAGAATGCAAGGAGAACATACAAGATCACACAATGGAGAACAGTTACATGAGAAAAAGGTGTACCAAGAAAGAATAAATTAGTAGATTATTTTCAGCATGAGGAAAAGATATCAGAACATGGTTTTTTTTTAATAATGAATTTTCTTACAAATTCAAAATGGATATGTAGAAAATAAATTATATCACAATATAATTTTTCTTACTGACAAAGTTGCTAGCCTTGTGGATGAGAAGTAGGTATTGGATGTGATACTTCTTGACTCAAATTTAGAGACAAGCTACTCTGTTATTCTAAAGAGCATTCTGAGAAGATATTGGTCTAGATAAAATTAGAAATAAATTTTAGATTTTATTCAAGATTATGTACCAATAACTCAATGTCAAACTGAGAAAGTATTTTAAGCAAGGTCTCATGGAGACTTTTCATGAATGTTGTTCAACAATTTCATTAGTGGCTTGGATGGTGGTAGGGATAGGTAGAGTAGATACATAGAGAGATACACCACTTGGATACGTAGTACACTTCTTTCATCTTTATACAGTGTTTCCTTGGGAAGAGTTGCAGTGATGCTAGAAGACAGTATAATGTCTTGTATCAGTACTAACAAATTCAATAAGAGTAAGTTTATTGAAGATCTAAAGTGCAAATATAAAATGTTTAAATAGCTAAGAAGCAGTAGTACTACTGGAAAAAAATTATCTGAAGCTACAGTGTGCCACAAACAGAATAGGTGTCAGCAATCTGATGCTATTAAAAAGGGTAGATAAAATTCTGAAATGGATTAGGTAAAATTGTAATAAGTCTTGATGTAATTATCCCACTCATTTTGAAACTGAGAAATCCATAAGGAGAGTTTGATAACCAGTTTTTGGTTAGAGTAGTTTAAGAAACATATCTCTCTCCCTTTTCTCCTTTTTCAATTTGTTTTACAAAAATACCTTACTTTAATTCAGCAAGAGTGGTATAGGTGTCACATAAAATGCTTTAATTCCAAAGACAATAATGCCAGAACTCACTAGAAGGAGGGTGGGGGCCAGGGGGGAGGGAAAGGGGTGAGAAGGAGGGGGGAGGGAAGACTGCAAACAATCCTTTTGTACTCATCTGTGTCTAGTAATTCTGAGTTTTCTCTAAACTCAGATTAACGAAGAAGCTAATTTCTGAAAGTGACAACAGATACATAGGAGAAAAAAAAAAAAAAAAAGAATGGGAATGCCTGATACTTGTTTCCTACACTACCACCCCAAGTTCTCCTAGCTGTGTTTAGGTGATTTATCATTTGTGTATTAAGTTACCACTATCACTGGATCTCTCCTCCATATTATTATCCAGTCAAAATCTGAAGCTTTACTTTAGAACATTAGTTTTTTTTAAAAATAGAAAATCTTTCTAGTTGCATTCTAATTAAGCCTCTCTTTTTATAGTTTAATGGCTTTTTAGTTTTCTTTTTGCTAGCACGAATTCCATCATGACAAATTATCCTGAAATTTTCACTGTCTTGTGAACTAAACAAACAGAATGTGAACAGAGACAGTTAACTATCAAACAAGAAAATGAGACATAACAGTGATAACAGGAAGTAACTATTATATTTGAAAGGGAAATTAAAACTAAATGTTTTTTTAGTAGTGAAAAATTGTTCCTGAAAATGTTTCCTTGTACTATGTCTGGGTTTATTTTGGATAATACAATATTTTTTACCCAAATCTCTAATTTTTAAAAAATATTTTAGTGGATTTTTAATTTTAGTGGTTGTTCATTCCTGATTCAGAGCTATGTGATTTTATTTGTTGCTTTCTTTCTTTTTCTTTCTAATTACTTTTCTTAATACTTGAAAACTGTAGATCTATGTGGGGAAAGAAAAACAGGAAATAAAGATAAATTCTGAATTTGCTTTATTTTTCTGACAAATTATTACTGAGATGTTACATCTGTTCCTTCACTTTAAATACAATAAAGGCAATCTTAATACTGATAAAAGGAAAATGGTAAATTAAATTAAAATCACACTTGTCCTTTTGTGTCTGTTGAAGGCTATATCTGCATCTTAACTCACATTTACCTGATTTTGATGATCTTCCTGCTGTACACCTGCCACTCTTCAAAAACAGCAGAGGTGATGTTTTCATCTGCTGTAGTACCTGAGTGGATAGCAACAAAATTGTTTCTATGTACTACTGAAAAATCAAAGGAATGACAATGCCTTTATACATGCACTATACTCTAAAATCTAATGAATTCTCATGGATTAAGATGCAAGTTTCAAATCTAGGGCTTATTTTCCTCAGAACAGTCTGACAAAATTGAGTTCCCTATTTCTTTACTTATTTATTAGATTATGTGACCTAAAGGACACAAATTTTATCTTCTCAAATTTCATTGTAACATTTAATATTTTGTTGAAATATTTTTTTAATCATTGGAGACAGCTTCTTCGAAATAAATAGTGTGTATTCTTGAGGAGACAGGCCCACAAGAATGCAGCCTTCCTAATCTAAGGTGAAGACTTATTTCTCTGTACTTTTCAACCATGTTTCATTTAATAAAGATGTGTTAGGAATAATATTTCTACACAGTTTAATAGTTACTATTTTAGCCAAAGTTCTGCATATTATGAACACACCTTTATCACTTTTTATCAATAATTTCAGACCATTATTTAACTTTAGTAATTATTTAATAATTTAATAAAAGATGACACAAGACAACTTCACTGCAATTATATTCAAAGAATTATGTTCATGTAATCTACACCATCCAAAAGACCAGGTGGCCTTTTAATTGTCTCATTATTTGTGTAAAAGGAGGATCTATTTTGAAAAAAAAAACTTGTTATGAATAAATCTAGGCAATCTGAGAAAATCCTTTTCATCAGGATGCTTTATTTGTATAACTTAAGTGGCCAGTGTATGACTCTGTTTGTTCTAAAAATATTCAATACAACTAAGAACTTTATCCTATCACCACAGTCATTTTTATGTTCTTTAAACATTGTATGGGATTCCACTTTGTCTTAATCTTATCTCTGTTTAGGAATTATGAGTTTGTTGAGATTATCTGTTTAAATTTTGCCAAAATTATCCTAGTTCCATTGGCAGCATTTCTGTATAAACTACACCCAACATGAGAGTTTAGTGGCCCAACATTAAATTATCCAGATAATTTAGTTTTGAATTTCAATCTAATTTGAAAACCTCATTCATTGTGTTATTAATGTAAATTTCACAAAAGTTAAATAAAACATCACATATTGCTTAAAACTACAAACCTACAACCCTGTTTCTGAAAAACTGTTGACAGAGGTCAAACTATTTCTTAAAATTTCTTAACATAGTAAGTAAGTTTTTTTCATTTATACTTCACAAAATGCAGTGTACGTGGACACACAAATTTCTATTGAATTTTTCAAGAAAGAAGGTAGTTTAATTCATTGCCATCCTTTCATTTTCAATTGGACAACAAATTATTTCTGAGTAACGTACTATTGTTTTGCAGTTGATGTGGTCTATTTCACATTGTAATGCCAACTGCATTTTTAAATTGGAAATGAACTGCTAGCTGGAACTACCGTACTGTAGATATTTCAGAATTTCTCAGCAATGAAACATGAGCAGGCTAAACGTCTTCCCTTTCAGGGTGACTAAGTCTGGATCAAAGGAGAAGGGGGCAGACTAACATCAGAAGAGAATGGCAAACTGCTCCTTCTCCACAGATGAAAGAGAAAAACAAGTCTGAATCCAAGGTATAGTGCCATTATAGACATCAAAAAGCACAATATTCAGCTGTTTCTCTACTGTGAGAGGTATTACCAGTCTCCCTTAAACTGATATATGGTACAGTGCACGGATTAAATAAGCCTTTCTGTCGTTATCTATCAAATTTTCACTGCATTTTTTTAATTAGAGATTCCACATGTGTTTGTCTTATCCTTTCCTAAATGCCTTTTCAAAGTAGACTCCATATCTGAAGTATTTTTTGTGCCCTGCTGTTGCAAACCTAACACAGGATTTTTTCTGTAGAGACATTTTCCTTTGTAATCCTGAAGGCTTCTCCTCTTCAAACTCCTTATAACAAAAGAGTAAAACTGAGTATCATTAGCTAAAATAGCACAAAATTTATATGAAAATATGACTAATTTCCATCAGTTACAAAAGAAAAAAACAAATAGACTTTTTAGTCTAAAAATGATACTAAAAGCAAAGGATTTTCTGTTCTGTCTCTGTATTATGTTTTTGTTTTTCATACTCTCCCGTTGTAGAAATAGATGGAAACATGATTTTCACCAGAATTGTATCCAGATTGACCATAGTATCATTGATAATCTATGACTTTCCTCAGAACGAAAATTCTGAAACCTTGGGGTTTTATAGATGAAATACTGTTTACATCAACAACATAAATTGCCAGGTTTGTCATAATGTCCATAACTTGGTCAGAGAGGTACTGATTCTCTTATCCTCTGTTTAGGTACCTAATGAAAAATTTCACAGTTCCCCAGTGATATCCACTTGGTGTTTTTTTTCCTACAGCCTCCTTCACTTTCTGAATGTATGTGCAAATAGTTACTTTCTGGTTCTGACTTTTGTGTTTTCTTTCCTATCTCTTTGAACTGTACGTGTGTTGCAGGATTAGGGTGGCCACGGATCACTTGAGTGACTGTACAAGCAAGGAAGTACTGCAGAGTGTGTGTATGGAGTAGTTGTGGGTGGACGGTCGGCAGGGCCTAGGGATCCTTGGGTGGGGCGGAGTCCAAGGACAGAAGTATCAGGGAGTTAGCTGTCGGGCGTGGGGGGGAGTTGCTGTTTGGCTTTGTTTGTTCAACAAGTTGTAATCACCAATCAGAGGATGGGGCTGGGGTAGCCCCACCAATGGCAGTTTGCCAGGTGTAACTCAGTTTCTATATATGTTGTGAAGTACTCCATTAAAGTTGAAGCTTGCATACTCATATTGAGATTGTTATGCTTCCCGCACCATGTAGCGTTTGGCTTCAAATCCCTGGAAAATCCGTGGCATATGTGCAACTAGCTAATTGCCTTCATGTACTCTTTCAGTTATAGATCTTTTATGTGAGCTTGCTAGCAACCTAAAAATTTTATCTCCAGGATTAACATCACCTACCATTCATCTTACAGAATGTTCTCTCTGTAACTGATTAGTTTAATATTAACCCAACTTAATGTACAACTGCTCATATATTCTCAGATTCTATAGCTACGATGTTCCTGTTCAAGTGTTTCAGATTTCTGTCATTGCTTGTTTTGTTTATGCCTGCAAATAAAAATAGAGTTTTCAGTATACAAGCTACTTTTATATAAGATTGTCCTGAGATTCCAGTGATAGCATGGTTCTGCGTCAGTCTAATTGGGATCATGGAACTAGGCTTTAAAAAGACCTGCACTGTTGACTGTTTTCTGCTGGCCTGATTTAGAATTATCACTAAAAAGTTATTTCATGTTTTCTGGACTGTTTCTCATGAATAATCTCAAAGGTTCCTCTGGGTGAGTTTCACTGTTGGAAACTATTTACACAACTCCTGGATGTTTCTTACAGCTTCCTATAGCACGATGGGGCGCTTCTTGTGTTAAAATATGAAATTTTATGTCTGAGTTGAGAATTGAGAGATATATTATGAAAAATAAATCTCACCACGTCCAAACACACGGGGGGGAAAAAAAAGCCAGCAAAACCCAGATAAACTTTAGAGCTTAATTTTGTAGATGAGTAAGATACACAAGTTGATAGAAATTACATACTTGTAAACTGGCTAATTGACTAAATCAATGACTTTGTTTTCTCCATTCCATTTGAAATATTGCTTTGATTATTGTGCAAAAACAACACGTGATTTGCTTTACTATCCAGTTTAGCAGAATGGAATAATTCTTGCTTTGAACAAAATTAAATGAAGATTTTATTTACTGAGGTATCACAACTCTTGGAAATAGGCCTTGAATTCACTTACAAATGTTTCATCTAGAACTCCACGGCAAAAAATGAACTTCCATTGCCTCACTGCTGAAGATCTGTGTCAAAATCTAATTTATTTAGAGATGGCTTTTCAGCTGGGTAAAGAATTATGCTTTTTCATAGCAGACATCTGGCAAATCTGAGAACCCTTCTTTACGTAGTTTTTAAGATTTCTAAGTTTTCCTTTTAGATGACATTTCTATCAACCTCAAGTGAAGATGGTGTGTCTTCAAGTTTTCTTATGTTACAATAACAGGTGGACCTAGCTTTGAACTGTGTGAAACAACAATCATGAGGAAGTGCAAGTGATGAGGTCAGCACAACATTTCAGAACCCAGAGCTTCCATTTGGGTGCATTGAGATTATTTCAGCATTAGTATTTTACAACAAAGTTGCTTCTGAGAACAAATATTTGTTTACAGTGAGACACAAATTTCTAATAAGAACATCCATCTTACTCTAAGCATATTTTAAATAAACTTTGAAAGTTGTCTGATATTTTTGCAAGATGTTCTGAGAATATATTTTTATCAAACTCCTCATTACAGTTTAATGTTTTTTTGTTCTGAGTGTGGCCCTGATAATTTACATTTAAGGTGTATCTGTTGGTCTTTTTTTTTTCGTATTGAATTACAGTGATACAATAGTTGACAGTCAATCTAAGACTATGAGAACAGGGCATTTTTTCCCTAAGATGGAGAAAAATATGTATGAGTTATATATATGACTTAACTTTTAGATTGTTAATTTGATACTTAAAACATACTTCGAGCTTTAAAAAAAATGACATTATAGCAATATTTACTAGTATTTGGATCTTTTAAAAAGGTGAGAGCTGCAGCCAGAGCCAGAGTGCAGCACAAGATAGCAGCTCCTTGTGAATTAGGAAAATGCTGGCAGGGCAGAGTCCTCTCCAGCCAGGTCTCATCCCATCAGCAAATGCTTAGATGTAAGAGAGGTTGCAGATGAGGCTGGAAAGTGCCTGTAAGGCTTATTAGAACCCCTGGGGCTCAGATGCTAACATGTTGCTGGAGTCTCAATGCATTATGAGGGGTTGTTCTTAGCGGTTCATCTGTAATGAGTCCAGTGGGAAATTTTTATAATATTGGATGATAACAATGATGCTGCTGACAACTGTCTTGCAAAGAACCTTCCCACAAGTTCACAGTGATTTCACATCCAGGGACAATCAAACAATCAGGCATATATTTTTGTATTATTACAGAAAAAAAAATGTACTGAAAATTGCTTTAAGGTAGAAACTTCATGATACTTTAATTCTGATTCTTGAATATCTCTAATGATACCTTCCACTTAATGTAGGTCAGCATGGAATGTAAACATCATATTAACATGCTTTTGAGGTTTCTTAAAATCTAAGAAATGTTTTGTCTTTATTTCTGCTGTAGTGTTATCTTCATCCGTAACAATATTCTTCATAACAGCAACAATTTTCTTCAAAGGGATATATACACATTAGATTTCTCTAAAGATCAATTTTAGATTGGTTCTGTCTTTGACGCTGCTCATTTTACTGAGTTTCTAATAGCTTCATTATTCAAAGTTAGCAAAGCTAACAAAACATACCTAAAGGTGCATTTGCTGTAATGGAGAATTCCCACTCAAACCTATTCCTTTATAAAATATACATCTTTTTTTGTAGTAATGAGGACAGCTACGAAATATTAACCTGAAAAATAAATTTGACAGCAGCCCTGGCTTGCAAAGGCTTTGAGCTAGTTCCAGTAGGAAGCACTGTTACTTATAGTGTACAAAGTCAAATAAAAATATGTAGAAAGCAATACTAAAAATGTATTTCATAACTGAAGATTTCACTAGTAACATTTACAGATTTTGTTACTTTCATTTTAGAACACAATAAGTCTGGTCTGTATTTTTTTCTAATTTGTGAATCTCCCATTTTCAGTAAATGAACAGATACATGCTCTTCTTGTATTTGTATTTTTTCAATCAAATAACATTATTTCATTTTCAAAATGAAGGTAAATTTATTTTGATTACTTCATACTTGTTACTGGAACTTGAAAAGTATTACACACAGATTAATTCCTCTTGACAATACAACAATCCATAACAAAAAATTAAAGTACTTAGATCATAGGCATGCAGTGATTCTTTTTTCATGAAGATTATTAGGGAAATATCTAACTACTTTTGAAAGAATATGAAAAATACTGTATTTTAATGTTGCAATTATATTTTAGAATTTCACCTTGAGAAAAAAAAAATTGCAATTAAAATAAACACTGATTCTGTAAAACTACTGACTTTAAGAGTGATTTGAGTGATCTGTTTTCTAAATCCAAAGGAAAGACAACTAAAATGCAGTACTGTAATATCATACAACTCATGTTTTTACCAAAAAAAACCCAAAAGCTTTGATTTTATAATTAGATGCATTTCCTTTGGTTAAAATATATTTGGTCAAGGAATTATGAAAAATATTTTACATGTTTCTAGGAATTTTGTTGGTAGTATGTAGTAGACTAAATTGCACTTATTCTTAGTTACTTTGAGAAACATGCTTTAGAAATGTCCAGGTCTCACTTATCTCCTTTTGCTGTGCTACTTAACACTTCTTCAGTACCTTTTATTTCCAAGATACTCTGCAGAAGTTTGTGAGCTAAGTACACGATTTTTCTGACTTTATTATAGTTAATCTCTGTGGTTCTGAATGCAGTTATACTGGTTTAGATTGAGTTCTTGTTACGTTTGCATCCACCTATGCTAATATTACTTAAATTTGAGGGCTTATTTTTCTGTAAGAAGTTTGGAAACAAAATGTGTATTAGTGATCTACAGCTCATACATAGAAGAGAATAGTTGAGCCACTATAGTTGAGCCTAATAATAATAACAGATCTGGTGGAATGAAAAGGGTAAGTGCAATATGAAGGAATGGAGTGAAAAAGAAGCCAAGCCCTTTACAGACAATTGAAAAATAACTACTGCAGTTGCTGAAATTTTAAATGTCAGTCTCAGATGTACCCATTAACTGAGGCACCTAAAAGGATAAATTTTGTGCTTCACTAGGAGTTGCATTCAGAAAAAAATATGTACTTTTACTCCTTTAATTCCCAACTTGGACACTGGAACAAATTGCTAGCTTCCACAAAAGAGAGCAAATAAAAATGGACGTGAACCCAGTAGTAATATGTACTATGCAATGCTTGTGTGAATAATGTCTGGTTTCCTGTACTCCAGGAAAGGGCATCTTAAAAATTGTCAGTTCTAGCTCTGTAAAACACACAAATATACTATCTGATAATTTACAAAATTTTAAAATAAACAAATGATTCTGACATTACTTGGCTAGAAAAAAATACACAGCTGTTAGGAACACAACAATATAACAGCTTACACTTGAACTTCAATTTTTCTGGTTAAGAAATTAATTTGGTAAGAAGAGAGCTACTGCATGTTTTCCTCATTGCACAATAATTTTATTTCTTCTGAATCATATTAATAGTACAGTTAACTATCACATTGTTCAAATATGAGAGTGTAGTTACAAAAAAAATTTGTATTGGGAAGTTATAAATCCAGTGCTGGACTCGATAGCATTGCATTCGCATTATGAAAAAGAAGGTTCATTCACCATTATACTAACACCCATCATCCTTTTAAATGATCTGCTGAAGAGGATCTTAAGGATGTAGGAATTATTGCTCAGAAACCTTTTGTCTGCAGCAAGTCAGACTCGATGATCATGTCCTCTTCTAGGCTTCAAACATTTAATTTTTCTAATAGAAAAGAAGCTAAAGTGACATTTCATTTTTTTCACTTTTAAATTATTACCAAACTACTGCCTTTTAGCACACTACTTTATCTTTTTTCCTTCTGTCTCAGCCATAAAGCCTTGTTTTGACAACTGGTAACAAGGATCTGATGAGGAATTAGAAAAAATGCAAATTAGTTCAGTAAACGAGTGTTTGATTCAGTGGAAAGCACATAAAAAAGCTGGAGTGAGTCTGTTTTAGTCCTTCCTTAATCTGCACGTATTCCATTACTCCAAACCATAAATGTGGACATCAGATTGCCACAACTGCATTATCACAGCAAACTCCAGATGGCTTATAATAACTTCAATGTTATTATGCCCACTTTCTCCCATACCACGAGCTACTCAAGAAAACTGAGGTTTTATCTTCATTAGTAATTCTTTTCACAGGTAGTACAGGCATTATAAAATCCTTCTTTTGCACCTTCCTCTATTAAGTTTTGGTAAATGATGGATAATTCCAGCTTTGTTTCATAACACTCGTACCTAACTCGTATGTTATTGCCATTTCCATGGCATTTGGGATGTATTTGTGCTATCACAGAAATATCAGTTTGACCTTTCCATATGGTATTTCAAGTATATCTCAGATTTCTCTTACAAAGTTTTAGACTTCATTAGTCACAAGGGCTATATTTATGATTAACCTCATGTTCCTGTCGTCTTTTGCCCACAGACTCAGCTCACACTTTATTGCTTAGTAGGTGTCCTTAATCATGAATGTATCTTTAAATATGGTCAGATTTGATGGATATTATAGAACCTTTGCTTAAGAGTAGACTGTACAAGAAAAACTAATCTGCAAAATGAGGCTGAAATAAGACGTCTGATTAGTGCTATGAGCATTTTCATGTGTATGCAAGCGCTGGAGAAATGATTTATTTATTTAAGATGTACATCTACAGTAAATAGAAGAGCATTAGAGGGGGTGTTCAAGCACAGGACTGCTAGTATCCATGCTGTTTCATATCACAGAGGTACCACACAAATTAAACAGAACAGATAAGCTCTGTGCTCTTATGCTCTAGGTGCAAGGCAAAAATAAATAATAAGAAAAAGTACTAACAAAAAATCTCTTTCATACCTGCTGTACTGGGAAAATAGCCTTTTTTTTTTTTTTTTTTTTTCAAATAATAATGCTTATCTGTGCAAAAATAAGCAGTTTCTTTGCCTAATTCTCGTTACTATTTTTTTTCCTTTTAATGCAATCTCCGACCTGCAATGGAAGCAGTATGGTTATTTGGGACAGAAAAGGACTTTGGAAGAACAGAGTTCTAAAATTGATTTATATCAATAATAGTTTAAAAGACAAATTTAAGAAGAACACAGTTCTCACCTCCTTTTAAACAGTGTTAAACACAAAGAGCAACATTACAAAACATATGAGCATATAAGTGTTCATTTTCCTCTGGAAAAACAAATTTTGAAAAAATGTTTTAGAAGAAAAATGAAAAGATCAAATTTTAGCGTCCATCAGTGAAGTGTTTTTTAATGCAAAAGCATCTTACATATTTAGGTATTAAAAACAAGTAGATCTGATATTCTGATGCTTTCACTCCAATGTGAAAATAAGGAAGATTAAGTTCAAAGCAAGTAACTGTTGTATATAAGCCCCAATATTAGTTTTGGGAATACCTGCAATTACTTGATAGGCAATCTTTTTTACTGCTACACAAGAAAGCCTTTATAATTCATAATGGCAATAACACAGATTTGTCACTCGTGCTCTATATATTACAGCCCCATATAAGCAGTTGTTTTTATACTATGTGGTTTTTGTTTGTTTGTTTTGCTTTCTTCTCCGTAAGGCTGTTCATTTCTACCTAGCATTAACACCTCCAAGGGTGCTTTTTAACCTTTTTGTCTTCTTGTAGATGTTTCAGTAAATAGGCTTTTAAGTGAATATGAGAATTCTCTAAACAGATTCCTAATGCAAAATAGAGACTGCATCCATAAATAATGGAAAGATCTAGATTACTGATTTACAACAAAATAAATGACAGTACAAGATGTATTTTTGCTCCCAGATTTGTGATTGGGCCTGTTACTAATGGATGTTAAAATTAGATTAAGGATGGGTTACATAAATCATGCAAAAGTACATTAGGAAGAAGTGCAATAAGATTTTATAACTGGAATTTCCATGTCTGTAGAAGTTATGAATCTGCAGAATTGGGGATAAGATTGATGGGAAATTTGTGAAGTCATGAGGCAGACACAGCTGGAAGTCTCATTTCTAGATTCTGTGTCTTCTGTGCCTTTCTGCTCATGCCATTAGTTTTAATTCTGTAATTTTCTATGACTTTTATTTCATTGAATTTTTATTTCATGTTAGATTGACAGTGAACAACAGAAAACAACACATGAAAGGCACCTCAGAAAAAACTCACACTGATTATATTGTATGGTACACATCCCTGCTCCTTTCCAAATGTGGCCTTTGTGCACAGCTTAAAATTCCCAGCATAAAAGCTGCTAGCTAGGATTGTTTTGCATTCAGTTAGACTCCTCCTAGTTCTGAACAGTGCTGCAAGGATACTCTTCTAGACTGTAAGAATACAAAATAATAATAATAATAATAATCTTGTGTTAACTCATGTTCCATATGCTGTGGTCTTCCAGTCTTTCTCTGATTCAATGTCAGTTCCTTGTGTCATGTAACTAGACATTGCAGACGTTACTGTAGCTCTTCAGCATATAACCTCACCCTGTGGAGGAAATCATTGCCATTCAGAAGCGAGGCAAAGGAGTGAGCAAAGGACTTACATCTTTTTTCTTACATTCTCAACTCCAGTTCTTCACTCTTTGACAGCAAAGATAAGACATTATTCAAATAAAAGTGATCTTTGTTTATGTGTGTGTGACTCGATTTGAACTCTGGCCCATTACTGCTCCTGTGGGGGTATCTATGGGCTGACACTCCCTCAGGGGTCATCCACTGCTGCACCGCGGGCTCCTCCATGGCTGCACGGAGAGATCTGCTCTGTGCGATGCCCATGGGCTGCAGGGGGACAGCCTGCTCCCCTGTGGGCCTCTGCTGGGATGCAGGGAAGTGCTGTTCTGCACTGACCTTCGTGCCTGCAGGGCTGCTTCTCTCCCATTTCTCACTCCTCTCTCCGAGCTGCTGGTGCTTAGAAGGGTTTCCCTCTCTTCAGACTGCTCTCCCAGAGCACACCCAGCGTCGCTCATGGCTCAGCTCTGGCAGCGACGGGTCCCTGTTGGAGCAGCTGTAGCTCTGCTCTGCTCTGACATGGTGCAGTGCTGGGCTCTGCCCACAGAGGCTCTCCCATCCAAACAGCCCTGCCCCCACTATCCAAACCTTCCTATAAAAGCCCAGTGCAGTCATATTAAATGAAACTGATTTCAAAGGGCCATTCATTTCTTTATTTTGCATTATTTTACTATTTGGAAGATGAGATAGGTGTTTCAAAGTAATACAATTTAATATTTATCAACTGTAAGCAACGTCAGAAAGCATGAAATAAGACTAGTCTAGGCCAGTCTTCAGAAAAAAAATAAAGTAGGAAGATGTGTGTTGCAGTTTAGTTGATTCTATCACAAGCATCAGGGATTCTTTACCCCTTCTTGATCCTGCCCTGGGTCAGCTCCTAGCAGTCTTGACTATTTGCACTTCCTGACCCAGGAAGTGCAGCTCCCCAGCACTATGCTCCAGCAATAAACAGCTTGCCACATGATTTCACAATATGGAATAATGATAAAGCCAGGAAAGTGAGCCAAATTGCAAATTGCAAGATACACCTGACTACTTAAAAAGTCATTCAAGAACAGTAATTATCAACACTGTAGAAGTAGAGAGTCTTGACAAAGCAACCTTCTGGAAGCTAAAATGTGTGGAAAGTTGTTTAGAACATAAACCAGTAGGAGTATAGAACATTCAGCAAAAAAGTGTTAAATATCTACCAGTAAAATTAAGTAATTTCATTAAAGTTTGTCTTCCCCTGAAGGCCAGCGTATAGCCTGAACATGCATGAACAACAGATAGCAGAGAAGAGAATGTAGCCAATGTGGTAACTTTAGGGAAAATACAAATAAGAGCTCTCCTGCAAGTTGTGCCTACAAGATATGCACAACCGACTTATGTAGAAATGCCTGAACTAACTTTGAATGATCTAGCCTAGCTATCAGAAACAGCATTAGTTTTCTATTCAAAATAAGTAACTCTGATGGAAAATATACATTCACCTACACAGAATAGTAGATTACACCCCAAATAGTAGCTTTAAACATGGAGGTTTTTTTTCTCCTCTTACGCATATGCATATATTTGCTGTCTCTCTGGTACATGAGCTTGCTCATGATTTATTTACTCCCCTAGTATAATTTCATGAGAAACAAAAGTTAAGATTTGATGTGTACAAAACAAACAAACAAACAAAAAAACAACGTTCCAATGCATTTAGTTATGTGGTACCTGCATCTAGAAAGTTATGTCAGAAGCTAGGTTTAGATTGTGAGGATGAAGAAAATCAGTCACAATTTCTCATGTACTAAATTAGATCTGTTCAATATACAGGAAAAAAAAAAGATCAATACATGTTGAAGGTAACTATATTTAAGATAATATTCAAGTAATATTATTGTCACAGGGATTTGTCCCAAGAATGATAGAAGTTGTATAACTCAGCAAAAGTTATTCACCAAGCACTACTGGCAATTTGTTCTACGCTAGCATGAATCACAAGTAATATACTTACACCTGTAAAGTTAGTTGCATCATAGTCTCAATATATAGAATCCATTAGAGGTGCGTTATTTGCCATTTCAGATGTCCATCTTAGATTTGGTTAAAATTGTATGCTACTTCTTTAAGATAGGTGCTATACACTTAGATTACAAAAAAAAAAAAATTGTACACACATAGTTTTACAGTTGAAATTTAGAATAGTCACATGTTGATGCACTTTATTCATAGTTCTTCATCAGAAGGAAGAAAAACACATTTCTTTCTTTCCCAGTAGCGCAGGTATACAAATTTTAGCCTAGCAGGCACATAAATAGCAAAGTCTTTAATGAAACTGCTGGTTCCTGTGCAGTTATTTCTGAGTTTTAGAATATTTATTTGTATTTTGCACAAATATAACAGAGGCAATAACAGTGTCCTCTTGATGATGGTTGCACTGAAACTAGCACATAATGCAGGATATATCTACAAAGTCTGAAGCATTCATTTTTCTGATTGGAAAATGCCACAACTATAACAGAGTTTAAAATAATACAGAAAGATTAGGTTAAACATCATTCCCTAAATCAAAAACAATAAAAACTGGAAAGATTTATCTACAGTTTACTGTATTGAGTCAAAACAAAGGTTTTCAGATGGTTAGATCTTCCAGGTGTGAATGATATTCAGCTCTATGTGCTCACACTTATTAAAATATGTCACCCAGTGTCTGCCAACCTGAAACAGGGAATAATGAGAGGGATGTGTAATGAATGCTGATGAGTATAAATTGTATAAATAGTTTACTAGATTAATTATCTAACTGATCATATCTTCTGTGACACTCCTTTAGTTCAAGTACTGTAAGTAAAATGTATATTTTTTACTAAGGATGTACATGTTAATAAAACTATCTGCTTTGTGAAATAATTCAGTTCAGTATGAATAACAGCTTTTGTAGTTGATGAAAAATACATATCCAAGCAACAGTGTAGATGTTGCTCTGTGAGACAGGATGGGAAAGATTATGAAGGCTAATGGGAAGGCTTCAAAGTAGTTCTCAAGGAACCACTAGGAATAAAGCTCTTGTGTTTTTGTGGGTACTACTACTACATCTAGATCTGCTTCCTGGACAGTGTGGACAGGCACTAAATGGCAGATGTATAAACTGTGAGCTTTAACTGGTGTAATGCTTTGACCTCTAGGCTTTATTTGCATTTTTTCTAATAACTTTGCAAGCTGGCACATATCTGTGTGGCCAGTGTACTCCTCCTGGCCCACCCTGACCTCACCTTTCCCCCATGGCCCTACTTGGGTGATAACCATCACTGGAAGCAGTGATGGATGCAGCTGATCATGATAGTTGAACTGGACTCAAGGTGGATCCAATATAGACAGCATGCACCAACCCAATATATCTGATATGCAAATATGATCAGTAGTCAATCATATTACTCCGTAACTAAGAGACAGCCCAGAACCTGTTGAGCAATCCTTGCACAGCAGCAGACTGTGTGCCAGGATCTTCTCCTCTAGCAGGGATGCTTCTCAAGGTTACTCCTCGGGGTGAAGAGATTCCTTACCTGTGGCAGATATTCAGTAAGTGACTAATAGCTAGCTTCTTGAAGCTTCAATTTTTGCAAGATTGAGAGACTTCTCATCTGCCAATAGTTTGCTGTATGGTATTGAGTGACATAAAGGATTTATTGCAATTTTAGGCAAGTTGTCCATTCTAAACCTCATGAGTCAGTGGGAGGGTCTCCCCAGCAGTTTTGTCTGGCCCTATTCTCTAGTCAGTAAATGCAATCATAGAGCTATGATCCTGATCTAATAATCTGCTGTGTATGTATCCTTCTGAATTTTCTGTTTAACAAACCACATATTTCTCACTTGGAGACAGGAGACAGAAGTTGTGTGTCCATAGCCTCAAATAAGAAAATACTGCAGCATCCATTGCCAAAGAATATGTAGGAAAATATGAGGCCTCGCAACAGATAGGGTTCAAGCTTTCTAACTTTTTTCCTCTCCACCTCTGCTTTTTTAAATTCCTTCTCTTGAATTCATCTAAAGTTTATATCTAAACTGAAACCTGTTCATGCATCATGGGTGCTTGACAACTTTGTACTCAATAAAAAAAAAAAAAATCAAACAGTAACTCTTATATAAAATGCAGTCCAACTTAACTTTTTTAACTGCTATTTTAAATATACCAGATACAGACTTTCAAAAAAAATATAGATTATGCTGCTATACTTCTTTAAAAAGAAACATACTTTTGAACAAAAAGATGAATGCTCCTGGCAAATTTATGAACACATATGAATTTATATGTGTTAGGAAAAAGAATTAGCAATGAAATTCCATAATCTGATAGTGGCAATAAACATGAAATTAAATGTAGGTTTATGTCAGGGGATGCAAACCGAAAAAAAAGCAAACCTAACTTCATGTATAAAATAATGCTCTATGAACTCACCCTTATCACTCCAAATAAAACTTTTCAGAATTGGATAGTGTCAGCTCAGCTGAGTGTCAGCTCAGCATGCAGTACCAGTCAAATATGCAAGTCAAAAGAATATGAAGAATTGAAAAGACCCATGATTTACCAATACCTTGAAAACAGTAGTTATGTAGTTATGGTTCTCCCATCATAAAAAGGTTGTGAGTACAGGGGAAGATGGTTGAAATAAGGATACAAAGAATAAGTGAAACAGCTGACTGAAGAGGTTAAGAGCTTAGATTTTGGCAAAAGATGATTTCTATAACTCTAGAAGAGTGTACAAAATCAAGAGTTGCATGGAGAAGATGAGTAGTTAATTTACTTTTCTGAACTCATACCTAGACAGTATAAAAGGATGTTCAAAGAAATCGTCAACACATGATGAGCCCTGCTTTCCTGGGCGTGGCAAAACATCAGTCTGACAATGAGAAGTACTGAATGAACTAATTATTGTGCTTTGTTTGAGCACTCAATTTTTGATTCACCTATTAAAGTGACTTTCTATCAACCCACGAGTTTTTTCACCTTTACCATTCCAGGTCTCTCTCATCCCACTGGCAGTGAGTGGGTGATTCTGTTGAGTTTAGCTGTCTACTAGGACTCACCCACAGTGCTGAAAACGCAAAAAAGTACATGTTACTTCAAGTGGGAGTTTAAAAAAGGTTCATTGGCTTAAGAGAAGACAAGAAATGAAAAAGATTAATAATAATAATCGGGATATTATAATACATAATAAAGGATAACATAAGTCGATGTTCTTTGTTGTCACCTCATCATCCTCTGTAGAAATCTAAGGTTTTGAGATTTAGCTGCCTCGTGACAAAACTTTCTCCAAGAGATGTGAACTTTATTTTTTTTTTATGTATACGGGAGAATTTTTCTTTCTTACCTATTTTTTTTGTTGTCGTTGTTGTTTTAAGAGTGTTGTATGAAATTGTTGTATATCATCTGTATTTTATCTACAGCAATATAAAATCTGTCTCTTGATCTTCTTGTGCTACAGTCACTTATTAAAGGGATCTCCAACCCCACGCCATCTCATTATAACCATAGAAGTGTAATCCATCTAAATCCATCAGTAAATAATTCTGAAATTACCAAACTAACCAAAAGGCACAAGACACCTACATTCTATTTATTTTAATGAGATATGTGTGTGAAATTTTTGAGGTTTTTGAAAATCTCTATCTGAATGAGAAAACATTTGGGTGGTTGCTGTTTAATCCAACAGGTGACCAAGCACCACATGGTTGTTTGCTCACTCCCTCCTCTTCTCAGTGGGATGGGGGGCAGTATCTAAAAAAAAAAAAGTAAAGTAGAACTCATGGGTTGAGATAAAACTAAGAAAGAGAAAAGGAAAAGAAAGATAGATTAATAGTTATGACAATATACAAATATGAGTGTATATAACAAGTGATGCACAAGCAATTGCTCACCACCCCCCAACAAATGCCCCGCTAGCCCCTTGAGCAGTGGAAGATGACAAGCTGAACTCCCACCCCCTTCAAAACTCCTTCCACATGATGTAATATGGTATGGAATATCCCTTTGACCAGTTTAAGTCAGCTGTCCTGATTCTGTTCCCTTTCAGCTCTTTGGATCTTGCACTGGGAATGACTTTGGCTCCATACAACACTGCTTAACAATAACTATAAACATCTGTGTGTTATCAACATTGTTTCTATCCTAGAAGCAAAACTTAGCATCATACCAGACACTCTGAATGGAACAATTTTGTCTCAGCTGAAACTAAGTTTTCTTAAAATTCTCTATCTTAGAGCCACAGCTCACTAGGTTCAGTCTTTGGCAATACTTGGAGAAATAGATGCTGAACATGTTTTATCTCTGACAATTTCCTATGCTGCATACAATCTTATATAAACAAATCACATAAAAATATTTTTTATTTATATTTTTATTTATATTAATATAATATATAATATATATTATAATATATATAATATATATAATTATATATAATATATATAATTAATATATTTTTATATTTTTATTTATATTTTTCTGCAGATAAAACTGCAGAAAAAACAAGTACTACAGCCAAAACCAAAATTATGACTACCTAATGACATAGTGAAAATCTTTAGTGGAAAAGTGAAAATGTAGTGAAACAGACTAGCAGAGCCACAAATGAAGAGTCCCACTCCAGTGTTATTGGTGGCAAGATTAATGCACACTCAAGCCTTTGATGTAAGTCATACAGAAAAGATATCTACAAGACATTTAAATTATTCATGTGCAATGTGTGCTGCTCCCTTTGAATTAAATGGTAGTTGCATATTTGACTTAAATGAAAATAGGAGTTTCATTTAAGTCAAGAGTTTCATAAGAGTAACTAATTGTTACTCCTGTGTGATACACTTCAAACGTGTACATAAATATAAAGCATAAAAGGAGCTAATACTCCAAGTAATGTAAAACAAACAAAAAAAGCAAACAAAACTCAATGTGAATGAAATAAAATAGTTCAGAGAACATTTAGTCTTCTGCAGTAGCTGAGAATTCTAAGTTTTGATGCACATTTTCAGCTTTAACAAAAAAATAAATAACCAATAGTGTGAAACTGATTGTTATTCCAGTCACCACTGTCCTTGTTGATTTTAGCTAGAACTCTCTTCTGCTGTCAAGATCAGTTTATATTCAAGTGTGTCATAGTATCTAGTGACAAGTACTGACAGCACTGAGATATGGTCACTACCATTTGCAAGTGATGACCTTGATTACAGATTTGTCAGACTCTACTTATTAATTTCCTTCAATATTGCCATTTCGAGTTAAAAGAACATACGGAATTGGTTAATCCAACCAATACAATCTTTGTGGGTAAATATATAAAATAGATTTATTCTAGTTTACATATTGCTGTGAATTTCTCTTCCTAAATTGATAGATCAGTAGCAAAATGTCCTGGAGCAAAATGCTCCAGGTCCTCCCTACTGCCTTAATTTTCAAGGGCCCTACATGTTTATGAAAGATCCAGGATGGACAGAGCTGTGAAATTAAATTTGCTATTTCTTTCTCAAACGCTGAATTTCAGGTTGGACGGTGACAGTTAAAGGCTCCTCAGATAAGCCAGATGCTGTCTTAACTTTGCCTCCAAGGAATTGTCTCTGCATCTGCAAGTGTGTTTGTTCTCCAATCCATTTAATCTTCATGTCTTTGCATGGTCATGCCAACTGGGTTGTCAGTCACGTTCTGTAACGCTGACACCTCTCCATCAAACAAAGCATTTGTTTACTATTCATATACCATGTTAATTTACAAATATCAATTGTCTAATCAACAACACCTATTTTTCAAGTTATATTTCATATATTTATAATTAAATAGTTATAGTAGTGTGATTAAACTTTGCAGTGTTAATACATATACATGCATACATTCATAGCGCATATATATGTATACATATGTCCACAATTTAGGTATATGTCTTTATGTACACATATAGAAAAAAACAGGCAGGTACTGCTAACAAACATAAATAGTATATGTTTATGTGGATTTTTTTTTTTTTTGCTGCAAAATGAAACAGAGCATAAACTGTATACTACACAAAATACTCATCACATTTTCTGTTGCAGTTTATGTGATCTTGTACAAGATGTTTTATTTGTTAATTTGTTTATTTCCAGGGTGATATAGACCAAGGAAATTGATAAGGGTATAATCACATATATAACGTTGAATTCAAACTGCATAGTGGCACCACTTAACATACCATATTTAAATAAATAAATAAATAACAACATAAAGAAATGTTATTCTAATTTTGCAAGTAGTAGATCAGATCCTGAAGTGTATAAGTCAGAATCAAGAATGCAGCTCCAATGATATTTGCCAATCAGCATATACCAGGTAACATAGTTATGTCAGTAAGTCTACAATTAAACCTACAAAACAGAATAATTGTGCTATATACATCCGTCTCAACTTACACAGTTTAAAAATAATAGTATATTTTCTTGATACCCTTTCATCTTATACCACTTAACTGCCAATAATACATAGGTTGCTCCAAAAGTAATATCTTATTTATTTCCATCAAAACAACAGATACAAAAAACACAATAACACTGTTTGGTAGAGCAAATTCTCAGCTACAAAACACTATTTTATCAACATACCACCATTAGCCAACTTGTGCATTTGAGCTGGTTGAGACTCTCTTCATTTCAAGCTGTGACAGCTGGGCATGGCTGTCAGGAACATGGCTTGTCTTTCACATCACTGTAACCACTGCTGAAATGGACCACTCACCACCTCACTGTGCTGACAACCACCATTTGGTCTTCGTAAACATTCAGTAAGCATTGACAAATGTCAATGGGTGCCATTTTTTCCGCATGAAGGAATTCATTTCCACACCTTTTCTTCATATACACTTCCATGTCAGATGCCATTTTGTCACACTGCCCCTCTGCTGCCATCTGTCACACAGTAACGAAATGTAACCCTTCATTTTGTAAAGGCATTAGGTCATGCAATATTAAATACGCATGCCCTGCTGTATTTTCCAGAATTTGTATTTGGCTACCTTTCTGTTCATGACTTTAGATATTATGTGCACAGAGGGACATTATCTTTTCAAGAGAAGATGGAGTGAATCCTGCATGAAATATGAATGCATTAGTTCCATTTTAGCTTGATGGAGTCTGTAGAGATTTGAGATACTGTCTATCATGGATATATCCAAGGAAATAATTTGTAGCTGTGGTAGTGCGTAAAAGGTCATGATGCAGGACAAAAAGTACAACTACCACACTACAATTAATGAAGTCTTTGAAGAAAAAGCAAAGAAAGAAGCTACAGGTCTGAGTAATGGCAAAGGCTGTTATGTTTTGAGACGATATGAGAGTATAATGTTGTATCCATGGGAAATAACTTCTTTAAAATTTTGGCTTTAAAATTTAGTCCAACTCCCCTGCAAGGAACCTAGGCATCCACAACTAGATCATGTTGCTCAGACCCTGGGCTATCCTGGCCTTGAATGTGTCCAGGAATGGGGCATCCATCACATCTCTGGGCAATATTTTCCAGAGATACCCTCACTGTAAAAGACTTTTTCCTTATATCCAACCTTAACCTCCCCTCTTCAAGTTTGAAACTTTCCCCTTGTCCTATCACAACAGATCCCGCTAAAGAGTCTGTCCCCTTCCTTCTAATAGCCCACCTTTAGATACTGAAAGGTTGCTTTCAGTTCTCCCTGGAGCCTTCTCTTCTTCAGGCTGAATAGCCCCAGCTCTTTCAGACTGTCCTTGAAGAGGAGATGCTCCCTCCTGTGGATCATTTTTGTGGCCTTCCTCTGGATGCACTCCTAAAGATCCACATCTCTCCTGTACTGAAGACTCTGTATCTGGAAGCAGTACTCCACAGGAAGTCTCATGAGTCCAAAGTAGAGGATCTCCCTCAGCCAGCTGACCACGTTTCTGTTAATGTAGCCCAGGACATGGTTGGCTTTCTGGTCTGTGAGTGTACATTATTGGCTCATGTTGAGCTTGTCATCCCCCAGTATACCCCAAGACCTTTTCAGTGGGGCTTTTTTCCCCTCAGCTAGTATTGATAGCAGGGATTGCCACAATCCACATGCAATACATTGCACTTGACTTCGTTGAACCTCATGAGGTAGTCCTTGGACCACTACTTGAGCCTGTCTAGGTCTCTCTGGATGGCATTCCATCCCTCAGGTATGTTGACTGCTTGGTGTCATCCACAATCATGCCAAGGGCAAGAGGTAATGGACTTAAGTTGCACTGGAGAGGTTTCAGGTTGGATAACAGGAAAAAAACTCTTCTTGGAAAGAGTGGTGAGGCATTGGAACAGGCTGCCTGGGGAGGTGGTGGAGTCACCATCCCTGGAGCCATTCAAGAAACATGGAGATGTGGCACTGAGGGACAGTTTAGTGGGCATGGTGGTGATGGGTTGGAGTTGGACTAGATGATTTTGGAGGTCTTTTCCAATCTTAATGATTCTATGCACTTGGTACTGCTGTTAATGTAACTGATGAAGGTATTAAAGAGTATCGGTACCAGTACAGGTCCCTGAGAGATACCACTCATAATTGATCTCCATCCAGACATCGATGCATTAACCACTACTCTCTGAAAATGGTCTTACAACAAATTTCTCATCCATCAAACAGTCCACCATGAAATCAATATCTTTCCAATTTAGAGAGAAGGATGTTATGGGGGACCATTTAAGTCCAGACAGATGATATTAGTTGTCCTCTCCTTGCCCAGTGATGAAGTTGTGCTATCAATTCCTGTTATTTAAGCAAAGTCCAAATAACAGACATTGCTTTTTGTTTTGTTTCAATGTTTCTTGTAGCAGTCCCATAAACACTCATTTCTGACTCACTCATGATATACTTACAAGAATGACAGCCTACAAAGTTTTCCAAACAAAATGGTTGAAACAAGAAGCAGCTACAATTTATAGTCCCATGCAACCCCAGTCTTACAAAATTTGTATCACTGTATAAGTCTAGGGCTTTAAGGCCCTCCAAAGCCCTGGGCCATCTGTGCTCAAGGACAACTCTGACATAGTGGAGCTGTGCAACCAGGCTACAGTAAAAGAGCTGTGAGAAAGAAAGACATCTGAGAAGCCTTTCTGGCCCGACCTCATGCACTGAGAAGCTGCAATGAAGATCGGCCCTTCACCCTTGGTCCTTGCTGCTGCTCTGTTGGAGAAATTCCTAATTTATGTTCCTCACTGTTCTTGATCCTAACCAACTGACTTAACTTTCTGTCTTAATCTTGGGCCTGTCTTATCATGCAGAGATGCCTTACGATCACTGGACTGTGACTGAGCCATACTGTCATTGCTCTGCTCTCCTTGCTCCACAGCCGCGTTTCAGGCCTAGTCAACAAGGTCACTGGACCTACCAGACTTGTTGTTTGCTCTTTGCTATCTGCTCACTTTCCTTTAGCAGCCAAGTCTTGCTGATCTTGGACACACAATGCCCAACGTCATAAGGTACAACTGAATTAATTTCACTTCTCATTATTTTTGCCATTTATCAGTAATGTAGCAACTTGCCTCTGTTTGTCAGAAAAGTTTGGGTTTAATGTCCGAGATAAGGCATTTCAGATGTCTTTCTATCAATGAGACTGTTAGGAATGCAGAAGGAAAACCTCTTATCTCTGCCACTGTTTACTTTCTTAATTCAGTATGGCAGCAAACACAGGAAGATAGGATATGGTAATGGTTTATTTTGCTTTTCCTCACCAAGGCAAAAAATAAACTTCATTTCCACAGTGTGAAATTGCCCAGTGTCATGGTTTTACGATTTTTGGTTATTGGTATTCCACATCATAACATCATGTAGTGCACTGGGAGTTAAAGAGTTAATGCTCCAGTTCTGTGAATCGTGAATAGTTCTGGGTACCTAGTTCTCAGAGGAGAAGAACTACATCTCCCAGAAGACTGTACACTGTTCTGTTACCATCTTACGTTCAGAGGGAAAGATAAAAACTGTTTGCATATTACAAGACACACTCTTTTTCCTCTCTTCCCCTTCTGCTCATTCCAGTAGCGTCTCTCTCCCTAGCTGTATCGCTACCAGCAGCATTAGAGTAAGGGCTTTTGGTTTTTGGACACTCTCTCTCATTTTATTTGATTAATTAGCTTCAATTCCAATTATATTGTAATTATACTGTATTATATTGTGTTATTTTGTGTTCTGATATCTTATTTAGTAAATTAGTTTGTTTCTCCTCAGGTCATTGCCACTGTTTTCTTTTTTGGGCCCATCTCCCCACCCTTTCCCCTTTTCCCCTTTTCCCTTTCCCGAGGCATGGGTCCATGGGTCCCCCTACCCCATTAGTCACGGAACTGGGTCAAACCTGCCCCTAAACTGTTGACACCCAGATAATATGTGTTATCTTCCATTGCTTAACAGCACCCACTAGGTTAGTTTCTGCTGGTGCATTGCACTGGTCTCCCATTCCTGAGACTGCTGTAGCGGAATGTGAAGTCACATCCTGAAACAGTGATTGACCACCTGAAGGGAAGGCAGGGCCAACCTAGGGGAGCTCAAGTGCATGCAATGCACCTGAGTGACCAGAAGGTGTGGAGCCAGGATCTGCCCCTTCCCAGAACTCATTTAAGGGTTGGCAGTGGAGGCAAGGCTATCTTGCTGGAGGTCCCTGTAAACCTGAAGTTTTCTGAAGGTAAACAGATTCTTTCCTGTATTTTTGTGCCCATGGCTGTTGCATTTTAGCAAGTCCTCGCTTGCTGCAGCCTAGGGCCTTGGTACTCTGCTGTCATTGTTGTGCTTTCCTCTGCATTACAGGCTGCATTTTGGGGTTGCTATAAGCAGAGAATATGTTTGTATATAGGAAGTTGCGTAGCATGTCTAATTAGTCATGTGGGCAGATATGCGTATATCCTGAAATGCTTAATTAAAACTGTTAAAGAGAATTTCACTTGAACTTCATACAGTGTATGTATCAGTAAGAAAGAGGAGAACCTGAATGCTTTATTTTTCATTTTAGTGCCTCCTGATTGAAATTATGTTACTATATTATTAGTATAACTAGTAATGTTTAAGTAGATATGATTGATCTGTATAGTTAAGCACAGCATCTTCTAACTACCTGCCTTATTGACTTGCTTTAGAAAGTTTCCTATAAAACATTACAAATTCTAAACACTCTTGAAGATCTCATAAATCTGTACAGTTAGATAAGCTCAGAATGCTCTTATATTTATCAAAATCTAACTGACACTTCCAGCCTTGTCCTTGTCCTCTTGTTGATCATACAGTACCAAGTTTGCTTTTTTGTTTTATTTCAATCTTTTTTCTCGAATGTATTTTTAATACTAATAAACTATATACTTGTACACCTATGGTGTTCATTGATCAAATATACCATTAGACTAAATTTGAATGACAATTTAGTGTGACATCTCTTAAATAATTTTTCTTCTACTGACTTTACATGTTACTGATTGTTTCATAATAGGAAATAACCTTTTTTCTGTAATATTACTTTTAAAATGTTCAATCACCTTTTTCAATGCTCTATTCCATAAACTAATGTCCACTTAGCATGTTACTATTGTACCAATAAATAGATGTTACATATTTCCCCATACAGTGGATTATAGAGGCTTTTTTATTTTCCTTAAAGATTCAAGAATGAAAAGATACTTGACCAAATTATGGTTGTTATGTAATTTTCTCTCTTACGCATCTCAGATCTTCATTGGACGGCTGCCTAGATGTAAATAACAAACACCCCTTTCTCCCCTTCATTACCCTGGCAATAAACACCTATTCATTTGAATGATAATTAAAGAAGATAGAGTGCATTATTTACTTATTATGATACCTAATTTCTAATGATTCTGTGAAGGCTTTAACGGAGCAGCATGAGCAGGTGGTGTTAAATATTAACCTTGACAAACACTATGTGCAGCTGGAAAACCAGCAAGAGCTTTTACTGAGGTTTTTTCTTTAGAAGTGGTATCTGATGTGTCAACAGTTCACGGGCGTTCAGCCCGGTTCTGTGACGAATGGGATGGGGGACCCACAGACCCATGCCCCGGGAAAGGGAAAAGGGAAAAAAGGGTAAGGAAATGGGCCTGAGAGCAAAAACAGCAGCAACACTCTGAGGAGAAACAAACTAATTTACTAAGTAAGATATTGGAATGCAAAAAAACACACTATAATACAGTATAATTACAATTTAAGCTGATAAATCCAATACAGAGAGATAGAATGTCCCAAAATCAAGGTAGGCCTTACTCTACCTCCGATGATAAGACGGCTGGGGACCGAGGTGCTGCCAGGATGAGAGATGGGCAGAAAGAGAAAGGACGAGGTCTTGTGATCTGCAAGTTTTTATCTTTTCCCTCTGGCTGGAAATGGTAATAGAGGAGCAAAGTCCCCTGGGGAATGTAGTAGTCCTTCTCTTCTGAGAACCAGGTACATACACTACATGATGTTATCATGTGGAATACCAACAACTGAAAATCACAAAACCATGACATGATGTTATACTTCAGAAATCACATATGTCATGTCTTAGTATATGTGATTAGGTAGGCAGCTAAAACTCAGATGGAGATAGTAATTTCATGCAGATTTTTCTGGATTAAAAAAACTAATAGTAAGGAAAAAAAAACAGATAAATGCTTCTTAAAATCTTGTGTTGATGCTTCTTTTCACATTTTATTTTCTGAAATATAAGTATTGTTCTTGGTTGCTGCATTAATAGCTATCTTGCCTTTCCCTCACTAAATAGCAAGTGGCCTTTCTCTGTCAGAGATGGTGGTATTCTTAGAAAACATCAACAGTATTCATAAAATCAAACAGCAAGTTGTACTTTAGAAACAATGTGAGATATCAGCTACTACCCCCAAGTCCCAGTTTCTCATAGGATAAAAAGTATTAGCAAATTCTCCCAGATGCATTGGGAGATTTTTTGAGAAGTTATTGAACCAATTCCAATCAAAGTCTGAAAAAATATGCTCATCTATAAGAGAGATAATCCATCACCAATGGGTTAAGAACTGGTTGGCTGGTCACAGTGTCTTGCTCCAATTTACAGGAGGGAGAAGGGGTTCCTTTAATATATGTATACCCGAAGGCAAGATTAAGACACAATGGGTCAAATGTTAGCCCAATCAGTTTATTACAAATCCTAGTAGCTTAGGGAGATGGGGAAAGGAAGGTGAGCGATAGAAAAGAGATAAAAAAGCAAGGAGTCTTTGTAGAAAGCAAGAGAGATAGTCACCACCAGGGGTCCAGCGTTGTTTGTAGCGCAGACGTTGATCTTCTTGGGTGATGGGTCATCAGGGCTTGTTGTTCGGTTGCCAACCACTTCTGGTTGACAGCCGCTTTAGTTGACGACCCCTTTGGTCCACAACAACCTCCAACAGCAGTACGAACTTATAAATAAGTCCAGATTGGTTGAGTCAGCTCTCTTTGGAGTGCCAGTTCAAATCCAAAGTGGTTGAGTCAGCTCTCTCTGGAGTGGCAGCTTCTGGCTTTGGGATCTCAGCAGAAAACTCCTTTGTTCCCATCTTCCGGGCCTTGCCAGCAGATAAGAGGGAGTAGAGAGGTGCCCACCTGCATCCTGTTTTTCACAGGATACGATGGTATCATTCCCCAGTCTCCCATACCAAGCTGGTGCTACTTGGTTACAGGCCAGATCTTCTGCCAGTAAACACTCCTGAGCACTCTCTTCCTGGGGCAAACAGCTCTGAAGGAAATGCTTTCAAATGTTCACACGGTGATGTTGATTGCCACACGGCGACACCCACCATCTGCCTCCTTGTCTTATCACAAAACATACCTCAGAAAGCAAGCTTTGAGCCAAAAGAAAAGAAGGGTTCAGACACACAGCCAAAGGGTTGTGATTAATGGTTCTATTCCTGGGTGGAAGTCGGTCACAGGTGGTATCCCCCAAGGCTCAGTCTTGGGACTGGTGCTCTTTAACATCTTTATCAGTTAAATGGACAATGGAATCGAGTGCAACCTCAGCAAGTTTGCAGATGACACCAAGCTGAGTTGTGCAGTCGATACAATGGAGGGAAGGGAAGCCATTCAGAGGACCTGGACAGACTGAAGAAGTGGGCCCATGTGAACCTAATGAGGTTCAACAAGGCCAAGTGCAAGATGTTGCACTTGGGCCGGGGCAATCTCAGGTATTTATACAGACTCAGGGAACTCCCTGAGAGCAGCCCTGTGGAGAATGACTTGGCGGTCTTGGTGGACAAGAAGCTGGACATGAGCCAGCAGTGTGCGCTGGCAGCCCGGAAGGCCATCTATGTTCTGGGCTGCATTAAAAGAGGAATGGCCGGCAGGGAGAGGGAGGTGATTATACCCCTCTATTTGGCTCTTGTGATGCCTCATCTGGAGTACTGCGTCCAGGCCTGGGGTCCCCAGTACAAGAGAGACGCGGAGTTCTCGGAACGGGTCCAGAGGAGGGCCACTTAGATGATCAGAGGGCTGGAACACCTCTCCTGTGAAGAAAGGTTGAATGAACTAGGCTTGTTTAGCTTGGAGAAGAGAAGGGTCTGGGAGACCTCATTGTAGCCTTCCAGTACTTGAAGTGAGCGTATAAACAGGAGCGGGAACGATTGTTCATGAGGGTGGATGGTGACAGGACAAGGGGGAATGGTTTTAAACTGAGACAGGGGAGATTTAGATTAGATCTTAGGAAGAAGTTTTTCACTCAGAGGGTGGTGACACACTGGAACAGGTTGCCCATTGAGGTTGTGGATTCCCTGTCCTTGGAAGCATTCAAGGCCAGGATGGATGTGGCTCTGGGTAGCCTGGTCTAGTGTTTGGTAACCCTGCCCATGGCAGGGGAGTTGAAACTCGATGATCTTTGAGGTCCTTTTCAACCCAGGTGATTCTTAGATAATCTGCACTATGCTGTAAATGTAACTACTGCTGTATTATTTAACTAGCACTAAACTTCTCCTGGTGTAACTTGAAGCAATTGCCTTTTGTCCTGCCTCTTTTCACCTGAGAAAAGAGACTGATATCTACCTCTTTGCCTCTCTAAAAGGTGGTTACCTTTTTAGGTTGTAGAGTGATGAGGCCCTCCCTCAATCTCCTTTTTCCCTGACTAAGCAGCCCTGATTCTGTCAGCCACTCCTCATATCCTACTTAGTCTCTTCACCAGCTTCGTCTTCTCTGCTTGAGAAACTCAATATCTTTCCTATAGTGAGGGGCCCAAAACTGCACAGAGTACTAAAAGTGTGGTCTCACCATTGCTGAGCACAAAGGGGTTAATCCTTTCCTTTGTTATTTCTGCTGCAGGCCAGGATGCCATTGGCCTTTTTTGCCACGTTGGCACACTGCTGGCTCAAGTTCAGCTGGCTGTTGACCTTTGCCTTTGTGTTCTTTTCTGCCAGGCAACATTCCAGCCACTCTTCCCTGAGACTATACTCCTGTGTGGGGTCGTTACAACCCAAGTGCAGCACCCTGTTCTGTTGAATGCCATACAATTGCAGAAGATTCCCATCAGTCTATCTTGTCCAGATTCCTCTGCAGAGCCTTCCTACCCTCACATAGATCAACACTCCCATCCACTTTGATATTGTCTGCAGACTCTCCGGGGGTGCACTCAATCCTCTCATCATTTTCATGTAGATCTCTGCTTGTCCCCACAGTGACTTAGGGGCTTCTCAAATTCAACACCCCACCACTTCCTGTCTCCATCATCCTGTATGTTTTTTGTCATCTGTCTCCTCATGATTGGAAGCTTGCTTTTCTTCTTCCACTTGCTAGAACTTAATACACACTGACATACCATGCCCCACTTCCTGTCCTGGATGCTCGCGCTCCCTGGGGGCTGCCTATATGTCTGTGTGTTACCCTGATACTCCTGGCCCCACCATAGCCACATTGTCTCCTCTTCTGATGACTGGCAGATCCAGGCAGCTTTCTCTTCTCCCTGGTTTCTCCTTGGTGTTCTGGAGCCTCTCACACACAGTGATCCACCGCTCTACTGTAGAACTCAACTGTGGTATGATAATCTCAAAACAGTAATGTTGAATCAGTCTGACAAAAAAAATCTAAAAGCAAAGCTGTGAATAATGTTCACAGTAAAATAAAATTATCTAAAATATTCTTCAGTTAATTGATTTTCCATGGAGTTGAGGAAAGGCACTTTTTGCTTAACAATGATAAAGGAAAACAGAAGGAAAGAAGCAAATATTATTTGTAAATGTTGTATGATCAGGTCTCCAAAACACTTCATTAAAACTATATGAATGTTGATATAATTCTTGAAGAGGGAACTTGTGCTTAGTGAAAGAACTTTAAATACAGCTATTGGCAGACAGTCAATTATTACTTTTTTTTCCCTGCTTGTACAAGAACAACTCTTGAGGGATCTCCTTAAATTGGAGTGGGAGACAAGCCTGATTTTCTTTCCTTGTTGAACTTGAAGCAGGATTTAACTGTTAACTTTCTCATATATCCATATGAGAAGCAGACCCTGAAGCCTAGTGGCAGCTTTTTTGGTATGTCTTTATGATGTCCCTCACACTGTTGATACACAGCTTGACAAAGGGTCAACAGCTTCAATGCAATGTTCTTACTTTTGTTACTACAGTTTTCTATTTGTCACCTTAAAGGTGAGTATTAGCTTGCACTGGTTTTGGCTGAGATAATTTTCTTCATAGTGGCTGGTATGGTGCTGTTTTGAATTTAGGAGGGAAGAATGAAGTTCAACAAAGGAAAATGTCAGGTTCTGCACCTGGGATGGAGTAATGCCACAAAAAGATACAGATAAGAGACAAATGTCTGGAGAGCAGCTTAGCAAGAAAGGGATCTGAGAGTACCGGATTATTGTAGGCTCAATGTGATCTAGCCAGCCAGCCATGTGCCCTGGCAGCCAATGTGCTTATTCATATATCATAGAGAAATATATTTCAGCCAGTTAAAGTTACAGTACCGATATCTTGTCTTTAGCTAAAGCATGTTTTGTACTTGGAGGTAGCATAATTCTGTGGTAAGTACAGGAGAAGCATTTCAAAGAGGTCTAGTGAGTGGAAGCAGTTTAAAACAAGTATATTTTGCAGCTTTGCAAAACAAACAACAAAAAAAGAGGGAATATTTAACACATTATTTTAATTTTCACTTTAGTCTTTCCAAAGATTTTCCATTTCATCTTTGACCTTTAATTGAAAATGATCATGTTTTTCAGGTATATTGTAGGTTGTGAAAGAAATGAGATGTTAGAAAAAGGAATAATAATAAAGATTTAGACTGTAGAGTAGTATCTGCTCTGTAATTCATTCTATCTGCGTTATTCCTTCTATTTTTTTCATGTATTTTGCAATGGCCTCACTTTTGTAAACAGTATCGACCCCCTCCACAAGTTCATAATATGCATAGAGTTTTCTCTAAATTTTATGTCAGTATGGAGAAGCTGTGTCAAGAGAGAATGGAGAATGATGCTTCAAAGGAGAAGCATCAAAGTGCATGTGATACTTTTAAGGAAAGTATTACTTTTCAACCCCTTACTTTCCCACAGATGCTTACATGAAGAAAAATTGTGTCAATTTTGCACATACTTTTTGATCATTATATGATTTTTCCTATCTTTTAAAGTATTTATATTACAATATTCTCTGTAGAAGTTAATACTACTAAGAAACATTCACTGTTCTTTTTATATGTTTGCTGGATAACAATCTAAGTGATAACTGACATTACTGTCCTATTAAGATGTTTGAGACTGTTATGGTTTTGTGATTTTTTTTGTTGTCGGTATTCCACATCATTACATCATGTAAGGTACGGGCAGTTAAAGGGTTAATTCCCCGGTTACTGTAAACTGCCTTTTTTGGTGTGGCCCTCTGAGGGGGAGGGGAGGAGGTGCACTCCCCAGGGGTCTTTGCGGGAGAGGGGGTGGTGAAGCCACGTGGGAGACGCGGGGTCTGTTCTTCCCAGCCTGGCGGAGAAAGCACATGGTCCTCCTGCATTTTACTGTGTAAGATTTTCAGCCTGTAAACCCTCTATCATAATTCTACTAGCCTCATTTTGATATATTTAGTAAAATTAGTTGTTCCTCCTCAGATCGGTGCCGCTGTTTTTTTTTTTTTTGTGTTAGATCCGTCTACGGGTCCCCCTCTTCCCAGGTTGCGGCTCCGCGGCTTCTCTGCCGCTTTAGCCGCCGGACCGCCCGGGGGCTGGTTCTTATCGCCGGCGATTTTTTTTTCTTTCCTTCCTCTTTTCTCGTTTTTTTTTTTCTTTTTGGGCCTGTCCCCCCTTGTCACGGACGCAGACCCTTAGACAATACCGTGACAGAGACATACGATAAGTATGTTTTTACAAACAAGATTAAATAATATTTGATATATCATTAAATGTTCTAAGGGACAAAACTATACTTGGAATCAAAAGATGAAGGAGAAGACAAAAAGAGATCAGAAAAGAATGTGATTTGAGTTTCCTGACAGTAGTCAGTTTACATGTGGAAAAAAAAAAATCTACATTCCATTAACAATCTTTTGCGCTATAACATGTTATGCTGTTTTATGGCTGTGAAAGATAGAGAAGAGAATGACAGAATGAGCACAGCCATGTTTGGCCTATATGACAATATTTCTTCCTTAACAGTATGACTTTTCTCATTAATTCCAGAAGCTTAAAATTTGTTTGAACTCTTGAGGGTGTACAAGAAAGGGAATGGGTGGTTAAATTTAGGATCTGCATCATAAGCTACAATATATATGTATATAAAAAATTAACTAGTGATGTAAGAGCAATTAATCAACTTAAATTCCTTGAGCTAGTTTCTGAAGTCTAAGTCAAAGGGAGTGTTTGAACTGAATGATTTATACTGGAGGTATTATTGTCCTTGTTTGACTTACTGTTGGTGAAAGTGTGTGGAGGTCATTAGTGACTGGAAAGAACAAAGTTGGATTTTTTTTTTTTTATAGTGTGAGGTAGGAATATTTCTTGCCTATCCTGCTGTCATCTCTCTACCTTGAATTGTTTTTATGGCCAAGGTGTAATTTTAATTGTAAGACAATATTGTATTGCTAGAAATCACAGGACAAGAAATAAAAGGGAGATTCTTCTCTGCACTACTATGATGGCATACTGATACATTTTTCGCATCAAGTTTAGGTCTTGCTTTGATGAATTTCTGCTGCATTAAAGCATCCATTAAATTATTAATTAAAAGCACAGTGGGAAGACTTGGCTTGGCTTTAGGCATGAGGAGGCATAATTCCATATGGCTAACTCCCAGTCTTTATCAAATGTGATGAATTAACCTTGCAGTAATAGGTCAGCAAAGGACAATCCAATACATATGCTACAGGATGAATTTACTATTCCTTTTTTTTCCACAGTTCAGGAGATGTAAGTTGCCAAGAGGAGGAGGTTGTTGGCAGTTATAGGAGTTATTAAAGAACAGGCAAAGAATCTGTAATCCAGGATTAAATTTCTAGCGTGAGATAACAGGAAAGCACTATACTGTCACTTTCTAGTGTAACACATTTATTTTATGAGGCATTTGTGACACAATGTTTTGCTCTGTTCATTGTTTATTGGACCAAAATTTGTGTTCATCTATGAAAAAATATTAGTTATGTAATTTACTTCAGTTACTTGTGATATATAGCTCCTTCTAAGTAGTAACTATATTCTTGACCAGTATTAACTAGAAAGGGACAGAGACTGAAAACTTTTCTGCTGTTATCATCAGCTGTCAGACATCTAACCAAAACAGTCATGTCGCATGGGGCTGAGTTTAAAAATAATAATAATAATAATAACTTTAGAAAAACTTCCTCAGAAAATCTAGAGGAAAAATCCTCAAGCTATGAAATGTGTAGTGCAAGGAGCAGGATACCTTTTTTCATCCCTCATGTGGTTAAACAACTGTGACTTTCCAGTTGAAGCTGGGGCCAGCTGTGTCAGTGCAAAGGAATGTCAGAAGCCATTGAAACTTGTCTGCCAAATCCGCTATTCAGTTTTGCCTCACAAGCAGGTACTAATACCATTTTACAATAGTTCAGGAACTACCAAGAAATTCTGTATTCAAGGAGGATGACTGTATTTGTAATAAATATATAAATAAATAAATAATAAAGATATGTCAAGGGAGAGTGTCTGCTCCTTTAAGAGTGTCCAGTCAAGGGCCTTTTTCAGTGCAACAAGCGATAATAAGAGAGCAAGGAAGCCAAAAGTAAGAGCATACAGGGACACAAACCTGACTGACTAATGATAACACAGGCAGTGATAGGGACTTGAAGCTGGACAGTTGCACTCATTGGTGAAGGCTTGTGAGAGTGTAAGAATATTTCTTCCAGAAAGGTTTATCTAATTGGAGGGTAGACCTTGTCAATTAGGAAACTAAGGGAAAGAGAGAAGCCAGAACACAAAATATACAAAGACACATCTCTGACAAACATGGAGACAGCAACAAGAACTAAACCTCCTAGTCGCACAAATTAATGGATGGTCAAAAAACTGTAGGCATAATTTCCAGGAGATCAGCCTGGACTTTGTAGCTGATAAGACTGTGAATTGGAGTGCTTCAGACTGTGAGGGAAAAGAAACTGTGGGCTCTGCAAACCAGTAGGGGTGTGCAGGAGAAAGGGAGAGAAGGTGGAACACAAAGAGGGGATGGGAAGAAAGGGTATAAACAACCTGGCCACGTAAAACAGCACTGGTCAGTATGTTCGTCTGGCTGAGCCCTGTGCCTGACCGAAACAGTTTGTCCTATCTCATTACCTCATTAAAACATTATTCTCTCTCCCCCTCTGTATTCACACTCTCTTTCCCGTGTGTAGTGCGTTCTGCAAGGAGTATGTATCAGCTACTTGTGACATGTGTGTGAATGAGCAAAGATTGGTGCCAGTGACAGGATCAGGCCTGAGGAGTCGGCATCTCTAGCCTGTGATGCCAGCTATTGGGACCAGTGGGTTCTCAGTGTCAGCTACTGCAGTGAATGTGGGTCCTAGTGCCAGTAGTTGAAGGGGCCTCCCTGGGCCCAAGAAAGATCCTACAGTCCTGAAAACAAGCTACAGGTTAGTACCAGTGGCAGAGAGGTAAGTGTGGGGCTCCTTGCCTGGAGCTAGCTGCTGGGGGCTGTGTATGAATCATACCTAAAACTGATGAATGTGGGGTGTGCACATGTATTCCAGATCGTGATATCAGGCAAGTGGTAGGGTCCTTGTTGGTACAACCAGAGGGACTATGAATGCAAGGTATATATGGGATGAGTGCGTGAGTGTTGTCTGTTTGCACTGAACTGATCAAAGAGCAGAACTGATGATGTCGCACAAAAGTATTCTTATAAGATCTTCACAGTGTTTACAGCTTGGAGATTAAAGTGAAACAACTATTTCATATATATCTTTGATGTTTACTTATTCCTAATATTCCTAATAAAACCTGCAGGCATATAAGTCATGATCTTGCGGAATAAAAAGAGACAGATCTACTGACTCCATGTAAAGTTATGTTCTTCTGTTCTTTGATTTGATTACTTCTGACATAAACCTTTAAAAAATTGTTACACACCAACGAGAAGATAAAAATATTTTTCTTAAAGCTTGTATTAATGTTTTTCTCTATGAATCACAACTTACAGACTACAGGTTAAAAATCATTCACTTGCTTTTTTGTTTTCTACACTTGCCTTCTCATCAGTTTAACTTCAAAGAATTTTACTTAGCTGGTTCAGGCATTCAGTTAAATCTTTCCTGTAAGGAATTAGTTTCTTCTTCCAGAAAGGGCAGACTCCAGAGAATTTTCCCTTCAGTGCGTTTGTTATTTTAGTTATTGGATAACTACTGCTTTCAGCTCTTCAGGGTGTCCCACACTGATGATACTTTGTTCTGCTCTATTCTCCTTGCCTGCCCTTTTCTGATACTTAATTATAAATAGTATCCTGCTTCTACACTTAACATCAATACGTCTCTTACGCACCCTTTTTTTCTCTTGATTTTTGAGTATATTTATTATTACTATTATCATCATTACTATTATGAATGTGTTCAAATTTTGTTTCTGCTCATTTGTTAAGCAGAATCCCACTGCTTACTGATGATTTCTTTTCTTTACCCTGTATATGTTTACTGCCACAGCTCGGCTAGTTCTTTCATTGCCTAATTTGATCCTGCTTTTTGATTTGACATTTTGCCATTAATATAAGCGTATGTCTGAATTCCAGTTGATCATCACTGACTATGGTACCAGTAGATCAGCTGGGTGGATGACTTGATTCTACATAGCTAAGGGCATGAGATATTTCATATACTGCTCCCACTAGGTGGGAATCAACAGTTGATTTGGCAGGTTAAGGTGGAATCTAGAAAGAAAACCTCATTTGACAGCTGTTCAGAAGTTATCAAGGAATCTTGTACCACAGCATGAAGAATTATTTTTAAAGCAGAAATGTGACAACTAGTTGAAATGCAGCTATGCTACACAGTTTTCAGATAAGTTTGTCTAACTGCCAGCAAAATTTTATTTACAAAATGACATCAGGGGCACAAACAGACCCTATTTACAAAAGAAGGCTGTCTGGCTGTGTGAATATGTGGTATAATATGAAATCCAAGATGCTTAATAAAGGGAGATTTTACTACCTCCATAGTCCTTCAATAAGTTGTAGACTTTTCATTTTAAATATAGTTAAAATGCAAACAAACTCCTGTACTTATATAAGTCATTCTACAATAGTTATGTATTGTATTACAGTCCCAGTTGGGTATCAACTCAACAGCAAAACTGCTGACCAAAATATTTATGTGCTGTCTCCAACTCTATAGAACTTGTACATTCCTTTCTGAATATCAGTTCTTAATTGTTTTTAGTCAGCAATGGTAGCCTCCTCTCCTTTTTCATGAGGGCTGTGATAGTGCCCTGGTATAGGAAAGGGAACTTCTGCTCACTGTCTTCACCTAATACTTCACAACTCTTCAACATGTTTTTCATCCTGCTTGGACATGATCCACATCGCTGCAAAAACAGTCCTAGATTAGATTGAAAATCTAGTTAGTCTGGTGTCTGTGTGGTTGGAAAGTTTTGATTATTTTCTATACAAATAAGAAGGAAAGAAATCTTACTTTGGGGGGGCTCTGGTGAATTATATCAGATAAAATTTTTATGTAGTTCTCCAATACAATAATAAAAGCTGTATTAAACGTAACATAGTAAATGAAAAACCCCCATGTACCTCAAAATGATCAATTTATTTTACTTCCAGTCTTCTGATTCATGAAGTTTCTAGCCATGTATTTTTAAGTTAAAACCTCTATCAGTATATTTAAGATCAGCTGTATTATACTGTACACGGTTCATTTGTAACATGTAGTACACTTGTTCATTCCCCAAAACAATGAGAATAATGTGCTGGTAAAATATGCTATATTAGGCACAAAAGATCTAAATTATGACTAATTTTGGACTTCAAATTTGGCCAAGTAATTTCACTACTTTGACTAGATAAAAAAGCAACAGGAAAGGACATTAGAATCTATTTCTCAATCCATGTTCTGAAACTGTTTGTGATTTCTGATTATGCCTACATGTCTAACACATAAGCAGTAATCATAGTTTCTGCAGCATTCATTGGTAAAAGAGATTTTGAAGTTTTTCATGAGGAAGTCTTTTCAAAATAGCAAGTAATTTATGACATTAATGAATGAGCCTTCTCACTACGGAATCAGTTTTTTTTTCTGTAGGATTCCTGAGAGACATTTCTGTCTCAGAAGTAAGAATTGAATAGGACTGTATGTCACGGAAAGAAGCAGATAGAAGGTAGTAAAAAAACGGATAACACTTTCATGTTCACGAAGCTGAAATTTGAACAGTTAATTTGTTGTATTTCAAGATTTATTACTTAGCATACTTGAAAAGTAGAATTCATATTATTCCCTTAAAAATTCAGCTAGAATTAAAAAAAAAAAAATACTATCATGTTATTCCTAGTGACATTTACAAAAATCAGATTGAGTATTTTATAGAATCATATTAAACCACCATGGTCGGAAAAGACCTCCAAGATCATCCAGTCCAGCTGTCCACCTATCACCAATACAGAAAAATGCAGTGCCAGACTAGTACTCTGTAGAACGTTGTATTGACTGAAGAGAGCAGTCTAGCTCATATTATATGCTGGATAAGGTTAAGATACTTTTTCATTACTACTGCAGAACACTTCATCTTCTATGAAGATTTCAGCACCAGGCAACAACATAACCTTAAGAAATTCCTATTTCCTTATGTGGCACCTGGTTGGATCATTAAAACTTTCCCAGGAGGCTGAAAATCACAAAGTTAATTTAAGTTTGGATAGAAGAGATAGATAATATGAAAGGGTTTAATTTGTATGTAATTTGTATGTTCAGTTCTAGTAGTGCAGAGGATGTGGTTATGTGGAAGACAAGAACTGTTTTTTCTTTTGCCTAAAAGCTTGCTTCATGAGGCCTTTTTTTGTGATGAGAGTCTAACTGACAAATGCGAATTATCGAGGGGGCATGAGCGGCAGTCACCCTGCCAGGGTGCTTCTGCTTGTGATTGTAAAGATAAGCAGAAGGGGGACAAGCAGACTTTTTCGGGTGTGTGGCTTGGAGGAGCTGACCACTGCAAAAGGTGATAATGCTTGTGCATGGCAATGAAGGCACTACTCCCTGCTGGCTTATCTGTTGGGCCAGGTGTGTCACACTAACAGAGAGAAAAGAAGAGGAAGGAAAAAAAAAAACTGTGAAATGGGGGATAAGAGGTCCCCACTAAACTCAGAACTTTGGAGGATAACTCCCAGAGAAATGAAACCTTTGGGGGAGAAGAACTCCCAAGGAAACAAAACCTTTGATGGAGAAATTCCCTAAGAGAAAGAAGCCTCTTAGGAAAGAATCCCCCAGGGTCTGCTTGCTGCGAAGCTTCCTGGCTTTCTCCCATCCCCTGTGGTGATTGGATGAGTTCCTGAGATCAGTGGATGCACTATGAACAACACTGGACCCACGGTGGTGACTATTTTCTCTCTTGCTTTCTACAAGGACTCTTTGCTTTTTTCTACCCCTTTTCTATTGCCCGCCTTCCCTTCCCCTTCTCCCTAAGCAACTAGGATTTGCAATAATCTAGTCAGGCCAACGTTTGACCTGTTGTGTCTTAATCTCGCCATCAGGAATGCATATATTAAAAGAACCTCCTCTCCCTCCTATAAATTGGAGCGAGACAGGGTACTATCACTCCTAAAGAAATTATGCTCTGCTTACAAGTACATAATAGCATACTTGTTTCTTTCTCACAGTAAACAATGTGAATTTCCAGTGTGAGCATTTCTTTAAGGTGAGAAAAATCAGAATGCTGATACTTCTGCAGATGAATTATAACTCACAACATTTTAATTCAGGATGTAATTTCTGATTCGCAAGTAAACAGAGAAAAGATTAAAAGCAATTTTAAAGGCATGATAAAGCTCTGAAAAAAACAAACATTCTTTCTAATCTAAAATTCAAGTTATTATTGGAATAAAATTATTTTCCCTTAAGGATACAAAGTAATCTACATTTATTTCTTTTCTTGAAAGCATTTATTCGAATTCTTAGTAATGCTTCTTTAGCTCTATAATATTAAAGAAATTATACAGGATTTTCTTTTGTTTATAAACTGAAAGGAAGTAATCTAATGAAAAAGAAGCTCCAGAAGATGGCTACAGAGCAAACATCTTCAGTTCAAAGGAATATATATATACATATGCGCATACATATTTTTAAAAATCATATATACAATTTGTTTTGTGTTTCTATAACATACTAGCTATCAAGCAGGTTTAGTCATTTATGACTACAGAAGTTAATGCATTTACTTAAAGCTAACGACTCATTTTCATAATATATTTGTTCACATATTTTGTTCATTTTACATTTGTTAGAATCATAGAATGGCCTGGGTTGAAAAGGACCATAATGATCATCTAGTTTCAACCCCCCTGCTGTGCGCAGGGCTGCCAACCACTAGACCAGGCTGCCCAGAACCACATCCAGCCTGGCCTTGAATGCCTCCAGGGACAGGGCATCCAAAACCTCAATGAGCAACCTGTTCCAATGCGTCACCACCTTCACTGCAAAAGACATTTTCCCTTATATCTAACTTAAATCTGCCTTCCCTGTGCTTGAAACCATTTCCCCTTGTTCTATTGCCACAAGCCCTGCTGAAGAGTCTATCCCTGTCTTTCCTGTAGCTCCTCTTTTGCTACTGAAAGGCCGCTATCAGGTAACTTCAGAGACTTCTCTCCTCCAGGTTGAAGAGCCCCAGCTCTCTCAGACAGTCTTTGTAGGAAAGGTGCTCCATCCCTTGGATCATTTTTGTGGTCCTCCTCTCTTTTGTACTGAGAACTCCACATCTGGATGCAGTAGAGGTGAAACCTCACCTGCACAGTGTAAAGGGGCAGAATGACCTTCCTCAACCTTCTGTCCATGCTTCTTTCAATGCCACCCAGGATACAGTTGGCTTTCTGGGTGGTGAGGGCACATTGCTGGATCATGTCCAGATTCCCATCCACCAGTACCCCATGTCTTTTTTGACAGGGCTGTGCTTAATCCTTTCACACTCCAGTTTGTATTGGTAGTGGGTATTGTCTTGACCGAGGTGCAAGACCTTGCATTTAGGTTTGTTGAACCTCATGAGGTTCACCTGGGCCTACTGCTCAAGCCTGTCTAGGTTTCTCTGGATGATACCCCATCCCTCTGATGTGTCGACTGCACCCCACAGCTTGCTGTCATCTGCAAACTTGCTAAGAGTGCACTCAACGCCACTGTCTACATAATTGATGAAGATATTGAAGAGCATGTGTCCCAGCATTGATCCCTGGGAGACACCACTAATCACTGATCTCCATCCAGTTGTTGAGCCATTGGCCACCACTCTCTGGGTTTGATTATGCAGCCAGTTCTTAGTCCATTGAACAGTCCACCCAACAAATTCATGTCTTTCCAATTTGGAGAGAAGGATGTTGTGGAGTACCGTGTCAAAGGCCTTACTGAAGTCCACCTAGATGACATCAGTGGCTCTTTCCTTGTCCGTTGAAGTATGTACACCACCACAGAAGGCCACTAGACTGATCAAGCAGGATTTGCCCTTGGTGAAGCCATGCTAGTTCTCCTGTATCAACTTCCTCTCTGTCACGTGCCTTAGCGTAGCTTCCTGGAAAACTTTATTCATGAACTCATGGTGAGTTGTTCAGCCTGTAAGATCTGTGGATGTACTTTGATGCTTTAGAAAATTCAGCAGCAGAAGTACCTAGTCATGTTCGGTCAATCTGAACTGTATTACAACATACAATTTTTTTCACTTGTGTCAATATGATAATGAAGATGTGCTGAAAATATCTCTGGAAACTGATATTTTACAAAATAATGTAGAATGGACTGTGACACAAATGTGGAGTCAATTGACTGATGTTTATAGCAGGTAGGTGAATGGGACTCTACAAGGCTATGTTGCTGCTGAAGTCCCACATATCACTATATCGTGACTTTAAATGCTTCAGGTACAAACAGAAGTAAAATGGTTTATCAAAAAAATCTTGATGATGAAAGTTAAAAGGACTACAAATTTTTGTCATTTCATGTTGCAGAAAGTGTGAATTTTTTAAGACAGGCTTGGTTTAAAGATCCCTGTCTTGGTTTAGTTCACTAGAAATTAAATAGTAATCAAAAAGCTGGATCTGCTCAGATGCGTGATATATCAAGCCTAGCTTGATTCAGAATTTCCTTCAGTGTATTTATTCTAAAGTTTGATATGGTGGTTTTTGCTAAGATTATATTTGGAATCTTTTGATAATTACTGTAAATTCTCAGAATTTAGTAATTCCTACAGATTTCTAAAATAGAAAATTTATTTTCCTCTTCTGTATGAAATCTTCATTCTTCTGCTCTTCTTCAGTTCTTCTACAAGTCTTTTTTTTTCAGAAGGTGTTACAAGGTATTCCGATATGCTCATCTTTCAATTTCCTAATGGAATCCTTTACCCCTTGCCATTAAAATTATAAATTGAATGAGACAGTTTTGATTAATTGTAACTGAGGATAGTTCTTGAAATATAGTTAGCTATCTTACAAATGAATGATGCAGGCAGCATGTTGCTGTTCATTCTAAATGGAAGAAAAGATATGCAGACTAACACTTAAGAAAGTTCATTACATTAGTGATCTGGTTATACTACTCATTGTGGGAACTGATAGACACAGATTATAGTGTGAACCTCTCCTAAATAGTGTATCTATTACTTTTGCTCGCTTCACTGTTTTAAATAAACATTCTTTTAAAACAATGAAATGATTTGAAGTCTGATGTAACTATTCCCCTTAGAAGATGAGAAATAGGAAGTTAAGTCATCTATGACATTGCATATATGCTGTCAGCATTTTTGTCCAGCTGGAGTCATACAAATTCACTTCCTTGCATCTGTTATATCAAACAGAAAGACCAATATTATTAATGTGATTTTCTTTTTCATAACTTACTGATATTAGCAACTTTGAAAAATGTGAAAATATGTTAGGGAAACTTCTGCTACTAATATATTCACTAGTGTGGCAATCTAATTTCGATTCACTTAACTGATCAATAATATTTTAGCACAGATTATTTTGATGTCTTTTCTATTGATGATTTTTGTTGAAATTATTAAAAGAAAAATTGTAAATAGAAGTTAATGATTAAACAAATAGAGTATAGGTGATCCTTTCTATATATGTATTAAACCTTGTTGTGGTTTAACCCCAAGAGATAGTAAATTACCACACAGCCAATCACTCCCACTGTGCCCAGGTAGAACAGGGGGGAGAATCAGAAAAGCAGCAGTGTGAGAAATTGTGGATTAAGATAAATACTGTTTACTAGGTAGAGGAAAAAACTGCTCACACAGGAAAAGAAAAATAAGAAATTGATGGAACAATCTGTTCTAGATGCTATTTACAAGCAGAAGAAAAGAAGGTCAATAATAGTAAACATGGGTTTGCCAAGGGGAAACCATGTTTGACCATTGTGATAGCTTTCTATGATGTCATGACAGGCTGGGTAGATGAGGGACAGAGCAGTGATTGTTACATACCTTGGCTTCATGAAGTCTTTAACACTGTCTCGTAGGTGAGCTTAGGAAGTATGGGTTAGATGAGTGGACAGTGTGGCAGATTGAGAACTGACTGTCAGAGCTCAGACGTTTGTGATTAGCTGCACAGAATCTAGTTGGAGGCCTGTAGGGTGTTCCTGGGTCAAGCCTTGTTCTTTGATGACCTGGTTGAAGGGGTAAAATGCACACTCAGAATGTTTGCTGATGATACAAAGCTGTAAGGAATGCTTGATGCACCAGAAGGCTATGCTGCCATTCAGTGAGATCTGGACAGTAGACAGACTAGAGAGCTAGGCAGAGAGGAACCTAATGAGATTCAACAAGAGCAAGCGTAAGGTCCTACACCTGGGAAGGAGTAACAATATGCATTAGTACAAGTTAGGGGCTTACCTTCCCCCTAGCAGGGGACCGCAAAGATGATTAGGGGCCTGGAGCATTTCCCTTATGAGGAAAGGCTGAGAGACCTAGGACTGTACATCATGGAGAAGAAAAGACTACTTACAAATATCTAAAGGATGGAAGTCAAGTGACTGGGGCTAGCCTCTTTTCTGCAGTGCCCAGTAACATAACAAGAGGTAATGGGCAAAGCTGGAACACAAGAAGTTACATTTGAATAGGAGAAAGAATTTCTTAACTTTGTGGGTTATAGAGCACTGGCACAAGCTGTCCAGAGAGGTTTTGGATATATGGATATATTAGATAGATGGAGCTTTTATGAATACCAATAGATTCAGTGACAACTGATATCGCTGCCTTTGAATCCCTAAATATCTAGGATCAAATAATTTGACTTCTTTTGATCTTCTGTCTCTGTTAGTGTACTGAACAGATCTTTATAATGAATACTTTTGTGTGCATTATATTTTTATTTTTTATAATTTTGAGGGCTGCTCTGAAAGTAATTCTTCCTGTTATATGGTGTTGGCCCATGACATCAGAGGTAGATGTCGGTGGTATGGCAGTAGAGGATGAACCTTCCTATCAATATCCTGTTATGTTTTGTTGCTGCGTGACAGATGGCAGCAGAGGGGCAGTCTGACAAGATGGCATCTGACATGGAAGTGAGTGTGAAGAAAAGGTGTGGCATTGAATTCTCCCATGTGGAATAAAATGTGCTCATTGACATTCATCGACACTTGCTGAATGTTTATGGAGATCAAACAGTGGATATGAGTACAATAAGGCAGTGGGTGGTATGTTTCAGCAGTGGTGACAGGGACAGCTGTCACTACACTGGTACAGATTTTTATGAGAGTGACATGCAGACTCCTGTTCATAGCTGGCAAAAATGCATAGCTAATGATGGTAACTGTGTTGAAAAAATAGTGTTTTGTAGCTGAAATTTTTTTTCTATCAAATAGTGTTATTGTGCTCTTTGTACCTTTTGTAGTTTCCATAGAAATAAATAGGAGGCACAAAGAGAAGGCTGGGAGGTGACCTGATAGCAGCCTTTCAATAAACGAAGGGGAACTACGGGAAAGATGAGGACAGACTCTTTAGCAGGGTCTATGGTGACAGAACTAGGGGAAATAGTTTCAAACTAAAAGATGGTAGATTTAAGTTGCATATAAGGAAAAAGTCTTACAGTGAGGGTTGTGAGGCACAGGAACAGGATGTCCAGAGATGTTGTGGATGCCCCATCCCTGGAGAATTTCAAGGTGAGGCTGGATCAGGCCCTGGGTAACCTGATCTCGCTGTGATGTCCCTGTTCATTGCAGGGGAGTTGGACGAGATGATCTTTAAATGTCCCTTCCATCCTTCTAAGGATTCCATGATTCTATATATCACGTATAATATTCTGCATATCATTATTATATGCATATGTTTTATAATATTAACGTACAGCTATATTTTTATGAAATATGCAAGTATATATTTATGTACAAGTGTACTTTTTTAACATTTATGAGTTGAAATGCCAGATCATAAAATATATTTTAAAAGATAAATTTTTAAAAGAACATCCAGATGTGTCACTTTTTTTTTCAGAGTATAGTGGCTTTGTTTAATCAGTTTACAAGCATCTCTACTAAGCAGCAGTTACTATGGAAACCTGAAAAAACTGGAACTCCAATAAATGTATTGCTTAATGGTGTGATTCTGAAGACTGATATTCCAAGTGACAAGCTGGAACAACCAGTGATCTGGAAAACTATCTAAATTAAAGAAAAAGTAATTAAATAATAATATTATTAATAATAGCAATAGAAAGTAAAGCTACAAAAACTGCACTATCTTCTCCCACTCTAACTCTTCCTTAAAAAGCAGATGGACTAAAGTCTCTTAGGGAGGAGTAATGTTATAATAAAAGAAACCAAATTGCAAGCAATACCCAGCAGGGTATTTGGACATCAGGTGGCCATTAGGAGCAAAATGTTTGGCAAGGTTCTGGGCTGATTCAACCCGGTTTCATGACAGAGGTGAGGGGACCTATGCCCTGGGAGAGGGGGAAAGGGGGAAAAGGGAAAGATAAAAGATAGGGAGATGGGCCTAAAAACAAAGTAGTGGGAATGAGCTAAGGGAGGAAACCAATTTACTAAATATGATAGTGGAATGTGAGATAACTAAATATAATACAACTGGAATTGAAGCTAATAAATCAAATAAAATGAGAGAGTGTCCAAAACCAAAGGCCTTACTCTAATACTGAAAGCAAGATGGCTAGGGAGCACACACTGCAGTGAAAAGCAGGAAAAAATAAAGGGGCAGTCTCATGACTCGTGAGCAATTTTATCTTTCCTTCTAAACAGAAAACAGAAATGGGATAGTGCAGCCTTCTGGGATTTGTAGTTCTTCTTCTCTTTTGAGAAAGATATACCCAAGAACTATTGATAATTTGTGGAACTGGAGCATTAATTCTTTAACTCCCAGTGCACTACATGATGTTATGAAGTGGAATATCAATAACAAAAATCAGAAAACCATGATCATGTTGCTCTTGGAAAAGAGTTGCAATGACAGCACAGTATGAAAGGAGAAAGATGCACTTTAAGTCTAAGTGTTCACTAGCAGAGGTACTAAAATAACTTCTCTTTTTAGTACTGGCTGTTCACTAATGGCTTTTGACACTATGGCTCTGTTTCCATTGGAACTAAGTATGCAGCTGCTTGATTTCTTCTGTGATTGGCTAAAACTGAGATTAAAGGGGTCTATCTGTCTGAAATACCATTCAGATAGAAAGAAGTATTGATGTTAGGTTGTACAAGGAGATCTGAAGAGATAACATAGGCTCATTTCACCAAAGGGCCAGAATAAAGTTATTATGTGATTGTATCAGCTAGAAATTATTTATGTCTTGCATTACTATGTCTGATGTAACAGCTCTGATGAAACGTGTAAAAGATTGTACTTTGAAAAGAACAAAATTTAAGCAACCTATTATTTTATTCTCTTGTCTAATATGATGCTGGAGCTTTGAGCTTTAGATTTTTCTATTCTTTTTTCTTTGGGGAAAAAAAAAAAGAGAGAAATGGGGGAAAAAAAAGCAGCAGCTACTTTGTCAGAAATCCCCTAGGCAAATTTGAGAAGATTATCTAAATACATATGGAGAGTTTCCAAAGCCAGAGGAGACTGGTAACAACTTCATGAAGAGGAGATATAACCCTTACGATCCCAGGTATATGCTACTCTTTCATAACTTCTCAATTTATAACTCAGTTGTCATAGATCTTCAGCATCTGTTTGACACTTGAATTCTTTTTTCTAAAGATACTCTTGCAGCTATACAATGAGATATCCTTTTTGCCTTAGACTAATGGATTGCTGCCTGGGGCAATGTTTTAATTATTTAGGGTCTAAACATTAAGGCATAATTGGTTTCTTATGATCCCTCATGAGAAATGTTCTCTCTTTTTCTTTATTTTATTATGTTAAATCATTCCATCTGGGAATGCAAATGGTTTTCCAGATTAGAAAGGAAAACACATTCAGACAAGAAAGCAGAACTGTTTAAATGATTTCATGATTTTTGATGTTATCTTGTCATTTCATTTCAAGTAACGTTGAAAAGGCACACTTGTTTTTGTGGATAATAGTTAGGAAAGTTTGGAAGAGGCATCCTATCCACTGGACTTAATATGGCAATTCAAATCTATAAAGGTGACTCCTTAAAATCTGTCTTATTTGACATAAGAGAGATATAGTTCAGGAAAATTTCACCTCTCAACTGTGTATGAAATTAAATTTACATTGAAATTAATCTGTACAGGTACTGTATCCATTATCTGCCGTCATTATCCATTTAGTCTTGTACCTTTGACATGAGAAACAGCCCTACTTTGTAATTCATCTCTGTTGGGATAAAATCTGTGGCTTTCTGTTCTCCATCTGCATTGCAGCTGAGAGCTGAATCTAATCCTTTTTACTTTATCTTGTACTTTTCATATATATTTCACATGCCCTTTCATCTAAACAAATCAGCGTTTAGGTGCTGGTCTTTCAAAGTCATAGTAGGAACTGATTTCTACACACTCATCCAGTGTATTTAACATCTTTACTATTCTTGTTAAGGTAGAAAATCAACACGTGTTTTATTGTAACTTGCTATTGATCTTAAAAGATACACTACACATGCACTATTAAAACTTCCAATCTTGTCTAAGTAGAAAGTAGGAAGGGAAATAAATGAATGTAAATGGAAGAAAGGATATGCCTTGCAAAACTGATTTTATTGCGGTTTCCTTTTCACCTCACAGGAAATCATAGAATCATTTAGGTTTGAAAAGACCTTTAAGGTCACTCTTTAAAGAATTGGGAGGAGGTTCAACCATCACCTAACACTACACAGTCCCATCACCAAGCCACGTTTGTTAGTGCCACATCCACATGCCTCTTAAGAAACCACCAGGGATGGGATGCTACCCACCACCCTCAGCAGCCTATTCCAACATTTGACCAACCTCCCTGTGAAGAAATTCTTCTTAAAATCCAGTCTAAATCCTGGCACATCCTGAGCCTATTCCCTCATATTCTCTCTCTTGTCACCTAAGAAAAGAGACTGAACTTCCTCCTCCCTGCAACATCCTTTCAAGTAGCTGTCCCCTCAGCCTCTACTTATCCAGATTTAACAGTCTCTGTTCTCTCAGCCACTCCTCACACATTTTATGTTTTTCTCTGTCCACCAGCTTCATTGCTCTTCTCTGCATGTGCTGTAGAAACTCAGTCATCTTGTACTGAGTGAGAGGCCAAAAACTGAACACAATATTCAAGGTGTGGTTTCACCAGTTCTGTGTACAAAAGGGACCTCCAAGTACAGGCCCATGCTGAGTTGTCACAGCTGCATAATAAGTCCTCTTGCTGTGGGGTTTGCAGGACCTCACTGTCTAAGGGCAGCTATGTGTATTCAGGTTAGCAAAACATGGAGTGGGCAGACAACAGCAGCTACCAGCCATTGTCTCATCTGGCCTCTTTGTTGCATTTTGGTTAGAAGGACTTGCATTTCAGCACATGTACTCTAGCAGAACACAAGCTCACCACTCATATTTTGAGACCAGGTTCTCATCAACCTCATGCTTTGTTTTTAACAGCATAAGTCAAATAATTGAAAAAATAACAGTGAGATAATTTCCATTGTTTGTAATTTCTATTTACAAATTTAGCTGAGCATGGTTTTTTTTTTTTTGTCTTCTACATTCTATTTTGATCTACTATCTGTAATTCTAGGTAATGCTTTGCTCTGATTATTCTATCAAACTGCAACAGAACTTGTAAATGCTTTTAATAATAAATAGAAGAAGAGGGAAGGATTAGCTCCTTTTAAAAATACTCCTTTCTGAAAACATGAACTGAACACGTACATCTTACACTAATTAGGTAAATATAATTACTAAATTGTTAGTGAAATAACATTTCTTACTGGAGTATAATAATATTTCTTAAAGAATCTTCCAGTGACTAATTTTATTCCTCAAAGGCTAATAGGATTTTTTGCAGTTTTTCATTCAGGAACAGTAGTGATATTTGCAAGACTTCAGAACTTTTACCAGGCTTCTGCATGTCATCAACGTAGCATTCTTAAGCATTAACTAACACAAAATGCCCCATCCTTGGAGATGTTCAAGACCAGACTGTATGGAATTTGGATATCTTTGTCAAGTGGAAGGTTTTCCTGCACATGGCAGAGGACTAGGAACTAGATGATCTTTAAGGTTCCTTCCTACCCAAACCATCCTATGATTCTATATTTGATTATATGTTTCTGTGATTCTAATATTCTATAACTCTGCGGTTATACAAATGCATCCTGGAAATAAACTGTGAGGGAGTGTTAGTGTCCAAGGCAGACTAAAAAAAGTGAAGAATGTGTATAAACTGGCCATTTTTGAAATGGAAGGTGGAAATAAAAAGCTTTGAATTATCTCAACACCAACATGGAAATAAGCAAGAGGAGATGGAAACCATGGGGCAATATGAAAATTATGTCCTAATTGCTATCACAAAAATATGGGACAAATAGTACCACTGGAATACTTTGTTTCAGGGATAAAGAGTTTTAGAAGAGATAGGCAGGACAATAGGTGCAGAGAATTTGCCGTCTGTGTTAAGAAGTGGACAGGTTGTGCAGAGCTGCATCCGAGAAACAGCTATGACAAGTTTGACAGCTTGTAGGCTGAAATTAGGGTGGTCAGGATCTATTACAGGCCACTCGATCAAGGGGAGCCTGTTGACAAGGCCTTCTTTCTGCAGCTGCAAGAGGTATCTCACTCACAGACTCTCATCCTGATGGGGGATTTCAACCACCTGAATGTCTGCTGGGAAGGGAACATGGTGAGCTGCAAGCAATCCAGGAGACTCCTGCAGTCTGTTGAAGGTAACATCCTGGTCCAGGTATTGGACAGACCAACGAGAGGTGAAGCATTACTAGACCTGGTGCTCACCAGTGTGGAGGAGATCATTAAATAGGTTAAGATTAGAGGCAGCCTGGGCTGTAGTTATCACATTCTCGTTGAGTTTGTGATCTCAAAGAATATCGAGAAATATGATCTCACCATTTATACCTCACAATTGTTAGAATGATTTATTATTTTTGTTTTCCTTTTGTGTCAAACAACTGGTGGCACAAGTGTGCCTGGGCTTTATTAGTCTGAAGAAAACACTTATTTTCAGTAAGGAACACAGTAGCAAGCACAAGCAGATACAGAGTTTTAAAAAAAAAAAAAAAAGTTTAGCTGATTGTGCCAGAAATTTTCATAGTGAGTATAGTAAATAGCTAGGTATGGGATGAAGCAGCAGCAGATTCCTGAAAAGTCTGATGACTTGCTGGAGGACTTAGTCTTCCAATGATTTGTAGAGAAGGGAATAGAGGATTGTATAATCAACACTAATAGAGACACTAGGTAAATGATCAAAGTGCAAACAAGAGTGCCCACTAACATCAAGATGTGTGTACAGAGGAGAGCCCATACTTTTACTTGCATGACAGAGTTGCCAGGACTGAAAAGATTAAAGTGAATGAAAATGATACTTGGCATTAACAAGCTACCCACTGTATGTTTTTCTCCCAATGGTGGAAATGTACACAGTTAAAATAGACTTTAAGATCAGCTACGTTTACATTAATAAAAGAAAATACACAAGTACTCTTGCTTTGAGATCATATAGCATAGCATGACTAGTATCCACACAGATGCATACTCTTCCTGTACAGAACAGGGAGGCTGCATCTGCACAGATATTTGGAGATGGTTCTTGGCACATACTTACTCCAGAGCCATGAATGGAAAATGCCCAGAAAAGTCAGCTGGCCCTGCCCAAAAGAGCTCAGAGAATGTGCTAACAGTTCTACAGTATAAGTGACTGTAGGTCACACACGTCCTGAACTGTTTCGTTAATTAGCATAGCCATAAGAATGAAAACAGCATGCAGTTTAGGATTACCTTTTGAAGGAGATTTGGGCTGATAGAATCAAACACTTCTGAAGATTGTAGTCCATTTAAAATGGATGAAATCTCCAAAACTGGCTCAGTGAAACTGGTGAGCCAATTTGCATAAGAGGAATGCTGACTTGCTTTCTGGTACTTTTCAAAGACAATGCATTTTTTAGTTGTCTCCAATGCCCACTGGAATATATAGTATTAATTTATGGTGATAAAATGCTGTCTGTTTTCTGAACATAACACATAACTCTCAAGCACATTCAGATGTTTCTTTCTGATCAGGCTACTGAGCTATGGCTCATTCTGCTGTACTAAACTTGTCTTCAGAACAGTATGTGGTATAGCTCAGCGAATAAGTATACTGGGCATTATAAATGTCCAAGTTGCAGGGCTAGATTTCAGTTGTTTATTTTCTCTTCTGAGCCCTTCATGTGAGTTTTAATACTCAAAAGTGATTCATCTAACAGCAGACATACTCCTAAATCAGAACTGGAGTCCACTGTTGCCCAGTAGACTGCAAAATCTGATTGTTTTGATTCTTCTCTTAAAGGGCGTCATCTATAACAAACCTGGCCAATTCCACGTATTCCCACTGGGAACAATTAAAACATTTCTTCATCAAAGTACAAATTCTTTCTAACTGAATACAGTGGGATGATACTAAGCTCCCAAATCTTCTTGAGAGTCCCATGGCATAGGGAGCATTAATTTGTTATATTTGGCTATTTACTACTTAGCATCTGCAGCTGTTTGCTGTGATGTTCGTTACTGTCAGTCCTGATGCCTCTTATCATGTTTATCATATATATCCCAGTGTCTATCAAATTTGGCCTAGGACAGTGCATATTAGTATTCTGGTGGCCTAAGCTATCCAGGTGATGAATAGTAAAATGGTAATCCTGTGCATATGACAGGCCTTTTCCAATGTGACCCTCAGGACTACAAGACTGAAAGCACAGCATGATTTAGAACAGTAAACTCCTGTGTAAGAGTATTGTACAAGTGATGAAAAGCATGGATTATGACCGTGCCTTAGGTGATGCAGTATCTTCTTTCATGTAGTTACTTCTTGTTGTAAATACCGGTAATAGATTATTTGCTATTTCCATCTAAAATTACACTGCATCATTATTATAAATGAGGAAAAAAACTAATAACTCCGGGTCACAAAATCTGTCTCAGATCTGAATCACTAAAGAAGCTTTAATAACCACTGCATTATAATACTCAAGCAAGATGTAGGCTTTTTATTTTATGGCAACCCACTAAAAGAAAAGCATTCACAATAGTCTATCCCTGGAGAAGTCATTATCAAGCATCAAAAAAATCAACAACCCTCAAACCAAACAGTGTCAATTCCATAACAGAGTTGCTGCTTTTTTAAACTTCTTTGAGAATGATATAAATGTTTAAAGCGATAGATTCTGTTCAATTGCTCTTCAGGTATGAAAGATAGAATTATGAGACTTGTATGAAAATAGTAAGCAATATTCTTCATGTAATTCACAATTTTATAGATTTATGTTTTATCTGGCATGTTACTGCTGATGTATCCTAAATAAATTTTTCTATTACATTTTTACCTACACTATACCCTTTCCTAATTTCCAAAAAGGAGTAAGTACATAGCTTATTTTCTCATTCTCTTGGTGGGATGCATTCCATGCTCTTGACCCTTTCATTACTTGGCCATGAGCTTTTTTTGGTTCTCTCTGCATTCAACCACATACTTTACTATTCAGTAACAAGATTGTTAAATAGGTAGAGTCTTTGTCTCAAGTCCTGGTTTTTATGCATGTGAAACTCTCGGTACAGTTACGTCAATAAAGACACTAGGTGCCTGGAACGTAACATTAGAACATAACAAAATTAGGTTTTAAATTGTTTGTGGAAAATAATTCATTTCTATTTAGAAAAGAAAATAAGATAAAAAACCCATGGCAAATGGAATCATATTTTTTTTCTGTGCAAGAAATACTTGCTTGATTTCTACATAAATAATATTAAGGCATAAAAATACTAATAGTATTGATTGATTTTATCTGAACTTAAAAGAATTGTGTTTATTTCAATTATGCTTACCAGACTAAGGCTTAAAAAAATAATCGTCTTTCTTTCATAATACTAATTTTGGTACAGTTACTTACAATTTGAAGATGAATACAAATAATATATCATTTTTTATTAAATTCAGCATTTACCAAGGATAAACCGAAGTCAGCAGAGTACAATGTTTCATTCTAAGATGAATAGTGAGGATTCTTGTCTCTTTAAGAAAGTCATTTTCCTTCTCCCCCCCTCCATTTTAAAGAATAACCCGTATTTCTTCTGTGTATCACACAAGCGATGTAGGATTGAAATAGGCAGCATGCACACAAATATGTGCTTTAGGAAATGAAATCCTACTGAAGAGACCTCAGATTTGGCTCTTCAAAGAGTCTTCTCTATGGCAAATTTCATGTTCCCTCATCCTACACCAAAATCAAAGGTTGTGAACTACCCAAGTCCGTTCATCATTCTCTTTCACTGTGGGATTCAACAAATAATTTTTCTAGCATGGAGAAGAAGATGGTTTATCTGGGAAAAAAAAAAAAGAAGATGGAGGAAAAAAACAGTGTGAGTCATCTTTTTATTTAAGGGAAACGTATGTGAAATCAGAGTCCTATAAATTAAGCATAAGGCTTAAAGAAGAGGAAAAAGTCATCCTTTCAGATTGCCTTTGGATAGGTATGAATTTCAGTGTAGAAAAAAATATTATGAATACTTGATACTTTCTATATAAAACATAGAAACAAATCAAAGCCTCTGATGTTTGTGTGTTCTTGTTTATTTGTTTCTTGTTTTGCATTTGCACTTATAGCCTGAGTTAAGTGAGTGTCAAACACAGGAAGAAACTAAACAAGGGATAAACAGAATAAATGTTTTATTGTCATTACACTGTTAATAAAAGTTTTATTTCAAAGGATCTCCTAGTGGTAGTTACAGGATAGAATTTTGATAAAGGTGGTCTTCTTTTCCCCAGACACCTTATTAGAGCTATCTCAAAAATTCTTATTCAGGATTAACACTCAACAAATAACTTCTATATTTCTGTGTTTGCTTTTTGTAGTGTTTTCATTCCCTGACTTGTGGGAATGAGCCTTTAAATTTAGAGGAAAATGAAGTGTGAGTTTCAGAGAACTGAGATCCTATCAAAAATTATCTTGGATTCCACACTTAGGCATCTATTTGAATACTGAGAAATCTGGTTAGTGAGAGAAGGAGTTGGAAACCGGTAAAAAGAAAGGCATTCATTCCAGAGGAGGCGTTTGAATTGTCGAATCTCATCTATTCTAGCTAAGGGCTGTTTTATTTCTCTGGACTGACTTGTTACCTGACATCAAGTCTGATAAATAATAATTAATATATTAGCTTTAAACTCAGCAAGAATATTACCTCTCTCCTTCTATTCTTCCCCCTTAACCCCTCCAAATCTGTACAGAAATAACCCTGTGGTACAAAAAGGAAAGTTTGGAAAGGCTGGTTTAGTCTATCTGTGAGAACTTCAGAATGTATTATCACAAATCATCTTGCACCTAAAAGTTGTTTTCTTACAGTGTGGGTGCTTTGGGGCCCAGGCATCAATGGGTAAGTATGCAGTACAGACACAATGATAGCTATCTAACATTAACAAATGCTTATGTTGATATGAATGTATTGTAATTTTGTTGATGTTGTTGCTCATAATAGACTACCAGCATCTTGGTAGCATTCAACTAGGATAAAACAAGATCAAAAAAATTTTAACACAGGGTCTAGGAATAGGAGGATTGAGAACAGTTTTTGGATAAGAAATGTGGAAACACAAAAAAGAAAAAATCTTTTGTGGGAGAAACAATAAATGTATATCATCAAATTATCCACAGTGATTCACACAAGTCATGTGATTATAACAGTAATAAGTAATGGTGCTTTCCAGATTTCACTTATAGATGAAGTGTAACCTCACAGTAGCATTAAAGCTTCTTGTATTGCTAACAGTTTATTACATCTTTTTCAACTGATGAGACAATTAAGTATCATTTGAAAAAGGGCATAGTATTTCTCTATAGTCCTAATATCTTAAGCCATATAAATTCCAAAGTGTTTCCGAAAATTACTTGTTACTGCATAGTCATAGGAGGGCAATCAATAGTCTGCCCCATTCTTTGCAAAACAAAAATTAATATTGCCATAGAAATACATGAGTAAGATAAAGATCTTGAATATTGAAAACAAATAATATGGAATTTTATGCTAATGTTCACTTGGAGAAGATAATTCTGTAGCTATTATTGAATGTAAATTAAAAGGGATTATCTTCAATTTAAATATCATGTATCTTACAACAAAGTACACTACTGACAATTCATTATCTTATCTTGAAAAATGTTATAAATATTTCCCCTCATTTGCTAAAAGCTTTGAAGAATTAGAATAAGAATAGATGAGATTGAGATGGATGTGAGTTCCTATTCCGCAGATTTCTTCAAGGAAAATGTCTGCCTTCAGAATTCAGTTCTTCATAATAGTGGCATTTAGTACATCTTGAAGTAGTGGTAGAAAGAGCACTTTCTCTGTGAAAAATTGAGACATTTGCTAATGATTTATTTTGTGAAGACTGAGTTTTAAATTAATTTAAAGGATCTCACCCTGATTTTAAACAAATCATTCTATATAAATGTATTAAAATTGATAATAAATATACATTCTAAAACTACTTATTAATGCCTGTAACTGAATGCAAATTTGACATCATCAAAAGTACAAAGAAGAAAGAGAAGTACATAGCACAAATGGAAAAGATATCTTATCAGTGCTTATAAATACCCAAGAGGCAGGTGTCAAGCAGATGAGGCCAGGCTCTTTTCTGTACTGCTGAAAAACAAGTGGTACTGGGCACAAACTGAAACACAGAAAGTTCCATATGAACATGTGGAAAATCTTCCTTACGTTGAGGGTGACAGAGCAGAAAAACAGGCTTCCTGGAGAGGCTGGAGAGTCTCTTTGTCTGGACATATTCAAAACTTGCCTGGATGCTTTATGTACTCTAGGAAACCTGCATTGACAGTGCGGCTGGACTCAGTGATCTCCAGAGGTCCCTTCCAATCCCTATGATTCTGTGATTCCTAAGTGACTCTATGATTCTTAAAATGCACTTAAATTAACAGCATTTAACTTATTTTACCAGGTTTTTTTTAGATAAGCTTGCCCTTAGCTAAAGGAAGTCAAAGTGTTAATAAATGTAGTAAAATCCTTCAGTGGATAAGTATAATAAAATGTTAGAAAATGAGAGACAAAAAAAATGTGGACTCAAAAACTGATTGAAAAGTGATCTAAGATATGCCATCAATGATGACTCCCCAGAAGTGTGATTCTTTGGATAATGAAGATGGCTGTCACTATGGAAGCTGTCCATGAGCACAATATTTTGTCCAGTATAACTTCTTTGTGAAAGAAGGAGAACTGACTAAATTCTGAGAATGCTAAACATATCAAGGCTTTGGACTTGTTTTTTTTTTTTTCAATTTTTTTGAAAATGGAAAAACTTCTTCCTGATACTATGAGCTGTGTCAACGGTTCACGGGTGTTCAGCCCGGTTCCGTGACGAAGGGGACAGGGGACCCACGGGCCCACGCCCCGGGAAAAGGGAAACAGGGTAAGGAGATGGCCCTGAGAGCAAAGAACAGCGGCAACAATCTGATTTACAGACTAATTTACTAAATAAGATATTGGAATGCAAAACAACACACTATAATACAATATAATTACAATTTAAGCTGATTAATCCAATACAGAGAGAGAGAATGTCCAAAAATCAAGGTAGGCCTTACTCTACTACCGACGATAAGACAGCTGGAGAGCAAGGTGCTGCCAGGATGAGAGACGGGCAGAAAAAGGGACGAGGTCTCATGATCTGCAGGTTTTTATCTTTTCCCTCTGTCCAGAAATGGTAACAGAGGAGAAAAGTACTGTGGGGACTGTAGTAGTCCTTCTCTTCTGAGAACCAGGTACATTCACTACATGATGTTATGATGTGGAATACCAATGACCGAAAATCACAAAACCATGACAAGCTGCTTGATATAAATTAATGAACTGTGGATGTTGTAGATATATGAGATTTAGTCTAATTTCCATAAATTATAATATTTATTATGATATATACTGAAAATATAACAAGGTGGTATCCCTCAGACTATTTGCTAGAATTATTTTGGGTAACAAAGTGCAATATTAAATTGCAATGACAATAACCACAACAATAATATCTTAAGTAGTGACATAAAATGAATGTAAATGTAAGTAAGTACCTAATGTGTTCTTTAAGAAAAATGTAGTGTTTCATCCATTAGTATTCCAGTCTTTGCTGGTTAAAGGTGCAGAACATTTGTGAACTTGTATCTGTATTTCTGTTCAGTAGACCTCTGACTGTGCTTTCAAATTTTTTACAATAAATAATTAGAGAAGAACCTCCTGAAGTTGCAAATGTTCAGCTAGGTCTCCTTCACTTAATCACCTAAAGAAATGACTCAGCATGCCAAGTAACCCGAATTTAATATTGTACTACTGCTAAATGACTTTTGTTACTCATGCCAAAGAGATCGGGGGCATTCTATTAACTTGAAAGAGATTACAGCAATATTTAAAGTGTGCACCAGCAAACAAACATAAAATAAAACAACTTTTTCACAGCACTGCATAATTGTTCAGCATTTCTGGTTAGGATTTGAGTATCTCCAAGGTCATAAACTCCACAAAATCTCTGGGCAAACAGTTCCAATTTTGATAACCTTCACTTAAAAAAAAAAAAAAAAAAAAAAGTGAATTCTTCTGTTCAGACGGAATTTCCTATGTTTAAATTTGTGCCTCTTGTCTCTTATCTAGCCAATAGGAACCATCAAGAAAAGTCTTGTTCCCTCTTCTTCACAATTTGCTGTTAGAGACTTGTAAATATTGATACGTTTCCTCCTATTATCTCTTCACCAGGCTAAACTGTTTCAGCTCTCTGCCCCTCCTCATATGACAGATGCCCTTAATCATCTTTTTTGGACCTTCACTGAATTTGCTCCATTAGGTCCATATCTTTTTTTCTCTTCATTTATTTCTTACTTTAATTTCTGTAGCAGAGATTTGCTGCCTGATTCTCCTGCTGAATCCTTCTAGACGTGAGTAATTTCTAATTCCAAGTATCAGAGAGACAATCGCAAGTCATGAAAATTTCTCAGTACCTATGGTCAACTCCATACTTGTGGTCTGAAATAAGCAAATAAGTTTTTTCAACCCTGCAGAGATACGCAGAGGAAGCAAGGCCATTGCAAAAAAAATTAAAAAAATAGATATTAATTATAGGAGAAACTGTGGATATTTTAATGAATTTTATTTTGGGGGGGTAGGAAAAGGCTATGGGTCATTTGACTTAGCAGAGGACCTGTCTGAAATCAAAGTTTTTGCGAAAGTGTTTTGGTACAAAAAGACTGAACAAGCAGAAAGAATTCACAAGGACTAAAGACAGTGCGGAACCTCTTATTCAAAGTTTCCTTTATATCTGAAAATTTGAGGATGGCAAATGTGACATTAATCTTAAGAAAAGCTTGAGGTGTAGAGCAAAATAACTAGAAGCCTGTAAGAATTAGTGAACATCAGAATAAATTTGGGAAAAGCCAACTCTCTTCTATAAGGAGAAATTCTTCTTCAGATAATTCTTGAAGCACTTTAAGGACGTCCATTACTATGTGGATAAAATGCTCTGGATAAAAATAATCTCTCAACAAGTGCTTTAAGAAAATTAAACATCCACATGAAAGGAGAGAAACCATTGGTTAGCAAAAAACAGGTAATAATAAAGACAGTTCTTACAATTTACAAAGGCTTCCAGAGACGATCAGAGAGATATATGCTGAGACAAGTGCAGATGACACAGAAAACAGTGAGCACTAGATGAGAACATCTGCTGATTATACAGAGTTTTTAGGATATTGAGGACAACGGCAAATTAAAAAGAGGTGCAGTAAAATAGCTGATGAAATTCAATAGGGATGTAGTCAATGTATAGAGTGAAAAGTGTCCCTTCACTTAAAGAATGATTAGCTATGAGATGGTTGTTATCACTGAGGTGTAATACCTTGATACTAAGGTATGCATAGACTCATACACTTGTAGAACACTTTGAGTTGCAAGGGACTCCAAAGATCATTTAATTTCCACCTGTCTACCATGGGCAGCATTGCCACTGAATAGATCAGATTGCTCAGGGCCCATCTAACCTGGTCTTGAATGCCTCCGGAAATGGGACATCCACAGCTTCACCACCTTCATATTAAAGAACTCTTCCTAATGTCTAACTTAAACCTACCCCCTCTTAGTTTAATATTATTACACCTTGTCTTATTCACTGCATGATGATGTAAAAAAATTCTCTCCGTCTTCACTATAAAGCTTTGAAAGGCTTTGAAAGTTAGTATATACTAAGACAGGCAGTTTTGTTCCATAAGTTTTTCCCAGAGACATTTAAGTTCAGTGGTAGTTCTCTTACTGATATCTATACAAAATTCTAACAGTGGTTATTGATTTAATTTGCAAGACTAATTAGAAAAATACATACACATCTTGAGTTGCTTTAGAACCTTCTCCCCCCTTTTTTAATCAACAGAGTACTATATGACATTAGCCAGCATATAATTGACTTGTTAAGGAGAAAAGCAGGTACCACGTCAGAAACTGAAGACTGCTCTTTCTATCTGGTAAAATGAAAAACTCCACTTGGCAATTCTAATAAGAGTAAATTCACCTAGTACTTCACAACTGCTACCGTTTTATGCATTCCTTCTTCTAGCTTGACACTATTTCAGGTAGGAAATCTTAACAAGGAAATATGGGATTATAAATATTGTAGCAGAGTCTAGGTTATTTTTTAGTTTCATACAAAAAGCCTCTTTTGATTACATCAGTTACAAGAAATTAATACTGGTAAAAAATCTACTCTCAGCCTGTACAGTTGCAAAACAAACCAACAATATTTAAATGGACTTTTCTCATCACAAAATCTGAACTTATCATGACTTATTGCAAGTGGTAACATTCTCTGTACAAATCACAGAATCATAGAATCACAAATAATGAGCAACTAAATGTCAGCTTTTAGAGCAAAGACAGAACTAGATAAAAATCACTTTAATGCTCTCTAGGGAGATAAATTTATAAATACATAATTGTAATAACATTGCTTCTGCATTTACTTCTGTGCTTATGATGTTGCTGCTGTTCTTTCTACCATCGTCCCTGGAGATGTTCAAGAACTAAGTACTAGAGGACGTGGTTTAATGGTGAAATATTAGTGGTACGTGGCCACTTAGACTAGAAGATCTTGGAGGTCTTTCCCATCCTCAGTGATTCTATGATTCAAATGGAATGAACTACCTTTCTATTTCTTTAATCCACCTTTCAGAGGCACTGAAGTTCTTACTGTTTGAGAAGGACTTTCAAGAGACAGAAGTAATCCTTACATAAAACAATTAAACCCAAAATATATCATACTTATTCTAGGACATTATTTTTTATTTATAAGGAGAGAAAAAAATGCCAAGTTAGCAGAGAGTATGCACATGAAACAGAAATCACATCAAAGTATTTAGGTTTCTGATAATTTCCAGCTGAAAAAATTTCTTTAATCTTCTCTTTCAGGTACATAGTAAGACCAGTATTTCAGGAAAAGGTGCTCTGTGGGAAGAGGAGAAGATAACTTGTTTGCTAGTAATGAATGTTCTGGGCGCATGGGCTATTCAAAACAAGAAGGCTACACAAAGCAATGAGTATAGATAGAGACTGCATAGTTTTTATAAAGTAATTGTGCCATTACTATGCAAATGCATGCAATCTTGTCACTTAGTAGAACCACTCAGCCAATTAGACTAGGAGGAAATATATCAGTAATGAGAAATACCTAAGGAGTAATTTTGTGAAAAGTAATGCAGCATAGAATATAACATCCTTGGAAAAGCCAGTGATGCTAAGAACCTATATCCACACAGTAAAGACAAACACTAGGACAGCTCATTTTCAGAATATTTAAAAATAATATTATAGTTCATAATTGAGTAGTGCAATAAAGTTTTTTCTCTACTTTTATTTTTAGCATTTTAGATTTTCCGTTGTTGAAATTGAGATTATCTGAGTAGAGAATGGCAGTTTAAGAAATTATCCTTAACAGATAAATTTCTGTGGAGTTCTAAGCTGGCTTGGGCAAATTCTTTCATAAACTCTAAATTATTCAGGGACCTAGCTAAACATGGACAATACTGAAAACATTTCTAATTTCAACAAACTCATGTACATATATACGTATCTCCAACAGCAGTTAGCAGGGCTGAGCGTTTTTAGTTTCTACAGAGAGTTATGGGTAGTACTCTTGAAAATATTATTTTGCGCAGTTTAATAAATCTAATGTAATGAAAGTAATTTCTGTAAAACTCTTTCCAAAGTCAACTTCTTTGTTGCTTTGGTAATCAAACAGATTCACAGTTATAGGGGAAATCCTGGTTTACACTACTAAAGTTACAAAATAGAAATTACAGCTGTGTTACAGAATAATTTAATCTTTCATATTTAAGAAACAGCCCCTTGACCTGAAGGGTGTGAATTATGTAAGTTCCAAAAACATAAAGCTGAGAATGTAAAGAATTAGATATGTATTATGGTGTATAAAGTGCTCAATAATAGTCATCTCTGTTTTGTAAGGAGAAAATCAGTCCAAAAAGGACAAATACCTGATAGAAATATGTATTTTACTTTAGACCTTCCTTTTTATCTTATATCATATGAGTACTGTGAGAATGTATACAACAGAAGAATTCCCTGTATTTGTTTTCTTCATGTTCTTTGATTGTTTTTATTGAAATAAACATATTACACAGTTTAGGCACCTCTATAGTGATGAACTTTTGAAGTGGGTGTTCGAGTAAGGTGCTTAAGTGTCAGGGAGCTAAATGCTGCAAGGTATCTCTGGTGAAGTTCATCTCACTTAACTGTAGTCATCTGCACTGTAGACAGCTACATTTGAGATAATTACTTGGAATCTCCATATAGTCAATGAAGAGAAATAGCCTTTTTAAGGCATGATTTTATCTGACCTAATTTAGATATCCAAATGAGAATTGACCTCCTGAGGTAACAATTTCATTTCACAAATTATGAAGAGAATTGAGACAATACCTGACTGCCTGGGCTAAGGGATGCAGCTGCTGCTTTCTGATTTGTGGGTTCAACCAGTAATGAAACTGAAATCCTGACCCAGAGAAAAATGGAGCACGGTGTCATGGCTGGTCACACAAAGTACTGCAGACAATGTGCTGTCTCAGCAGCACCTATACACAGGACTGACATAAGCACAGATAGCTAACTCCCCTCTTCATCTTCATCTGGCAGAGACAGGAGGACACTGGTGCAGGCAAACAAACAGAATTCACCACATTCACACCCACAGCTGTAGGAAATATCAGCATGGCCCTTCTGCCATCTGACCCTTCCCTGACCCTAGACTTCCTTATGAATTTTTGGATCCTCTACTCAACAGTTGGTCCACCTCAGTGCTCACTGAAAATAGACACAAGCACTCATACATTTCCCAAGTGTATCCTATACCCACAGGTCCCTCAAATACTAGAAGAGACCTTTGTCTGCCTGATAGCACTACCTGGATGTCCTACTCTTTGGCAAGTTGGGCTTGGAGTTTGCCATTGTATAACACATGAAATCTCTTTTTAGGGAGATACAGACACTTGGCCTGCTAACACCTGATGCCAGGCACACAGGCTGTGACCCAAGCTCCTACTCCAGCCATCACTGCATTACTCTCTTCACTCATACCACTCCCACAAAGTAGCTTGTTTTGGTGACCCACACTATTCCTGCCCCAGTGGATGGAGATTTAAAGACCAACATTTGCTCGATGGCATAGCTGACATAGTTCTATCAACCCCCCTTTGCAAATACGTACTGGACCCCTTGGTTTGCATCCTTACTAAGTCTATGCTTCCCTGCAATTTTTTCTTTGCTTCTTAATCAGACCGGCTTTGTTTCTTGTATTCATTTTGATTACTTATGACTACCTCTAAACGTAGAGATTTAGAATAATAGAATCATAGAATCGTTAAGGTTGCAAAAGACCTCCTAGATCATCTAGTGCAACCATCCACCTACCACCAATATTTCCCCACTAAACTGTGTCTCTTAGTACCAGATATAAGCATTTCTTGAACACTTCCAAGGACGGTGTCTCAGACACCTCCCTGGGCACCCCATTCCAGTGCTTGACCACTCTTTCAGGGAATAAATTTTTTCTAACATACAACCTGAACCTCCCCTGGTACAACTTGAGGACATTCCCTCTAGTCCTACTGATAGTTATGTGGGAGAAGAGGCTGACCTTCACCTCACCACAAGCTCCTTTCAGGTAGCTGTAGAGAGCTACAAGGTCTCCCATGAGCCTCCTCCAAACTAAACAATCCCAGTTCCCTCAACCACTCCTCAGAAGACTTGTACTCCAGACCCCTCACCAGTTTTGTTGTCTTGAGGTCATTCTTGTAGTGAGGGACCCAAAACTGAACACAAGACTTAAGGTGAAGCCTCACCAGAGCTGAGTATGGAGGATGATCACTTCCCAGTCCTGCTGACTGCATTATTTTTTATACAAGCCAGGATGCCATTAGCCTTCTTGGCTACCTGGGCACACTGCTGGCTCTGTTCAGCCAAGCATCGACCAGCACCTTCAGGTCCCTTGCCAGGTTAGAGTCTCTAATTTTTGTTTATGGGTTCTTTTTTTTCCTCAGGATCTCGTTTGACAAAGTTAATCTTAATGAAATAAACATTCCCACATTCTACGTCCCCTTTTTGGCTTTGTTCACCTTACTACCTCTCTTATCATTTGTCAGATCTGTGTCACTATATGCCCTTGTTTATGGCTACTTCCCTTTCTTATTACCTCGTGTCCAATTGAAAAAGGTCCTTTACCAGACAGCCTTAAAAGAGCAGACACTCTCTCCTTACTTTTACAGTAATACTGTGATTAGTTAAATCATTTGTTTCCAATCTGTTTTGTAAGATGTCATTGTATGAAGCCAGGACTAATCAAACAATTTGATAACATACAACTACATACTATTACAATTAGAAAAACATTACATTTCACAGTATATCTGTAGCTTATTACTCAATATGAACTCATAATTTTGTATGATTAGGCTCAAGTAGAATTATTCCTTGCAAAATTTATGAAGTAAAACCCATTACTTCTCCATGGTCATGAAATATGTGTGGCAAGAAGGAATCAGAGATATAGTTTTGATAGAATTATTCTTTGTTTGTGATTATACATCATTTCAAGCTAGCCCAAAATTGACAGAACTCTTAGAAATGTGACCTGCAAAAATGTGATTATAACCATTTGATGAAACACTGGATCTGTGTTGTCAGGAACTATGGATCATATATATACCAATATATGTATTTTCCAGCAAGAAGGGTCTCCTTTAAACAAGTGCCTCTCATTTTAGTACTGAGGGAGTGGGTCAGCTGCTAAAGCATATACTGTCAAAAGAAAACTGGTATACAAGGAAATCTACAGATACAGAGCAGAGTAATCTTTTTTTGTGTGTCTGAAAGCTTTAATGGTGGAGGTTAAAAACAATCCCCCCACTTCTTGTGTAATGCTGAATAGATATGACTTCATGGAGATTTGTGTAAGAACATTTTCAAGAAAATATCAAGTCTAAGAAGTCATTATTTTTTTTCCTTCTTAACATTGCTATGCTTGTTTTATTATGTTTAATACTTTCTTTGTTTCAAAATAATACTTTATGTTTATTATATACTGAAGGCTGATTAAAGCTGTTCGTAAGTTAGGGGAAGAACCAATAACATTTCAATTCCCTCAGCTGTAATTCATCAATTCCTATTAGCAGTATTAAAGTATTTTCTGCATGAGTATGTAGATACACGTAATTATCTTTTTTGATAGTTTAAGAATTCTTGAAGGTAATATATGAGCTGCCAGCCAAAGTCTCTGGAATATTAACAAAATATTTTGTTATTTTCAGGAACATAAAAGTATCTTAAATGAAGGAACTAAAGCAAAAACACAATGGTGTTTAAATGTTTTGTTAGGGAAAAATACTGCTGGAAAATTGTAGTGGTGTTAAAATGAGGAAAACAGCTATGCTAAATCCAGTAAGGTATTATTTTAACTAAGAAAAAAAATCAAAGAATCAATAAAATATTGCATGGTTGAAAACACAGATATTAAACATAAGGTTTTAAGGTTTGTCTTCAAAGAAATATCTGTCAACCTGGGAAGTGAGTATTACATAAATGGTAGCTATTACTATTCACTATTAAAGGCTATCTAATAAGCGGTCAGCACTGGCTTCTGGAAAGATAAATAATAATTACAATGATGGAACTTTGAAGTAATGGGAGAATAGTTAAAACTTCTGGCAACATTTTTTAAACGGTTCCATGGTCTGTGTTTTGTCTCATAGCACAAATTTGAGGAATAACACTCTCTAACTCTCAGGTAAATTCCTCCAGGTCCACATCTAGCATTCATTTATCTGAACTGTGAGAAACAAAATATATGATCTGAGATGCTACCTCAGTTTATACCAATGATTCTGATTTAATAATTTAAGTAAAAATGGGGAATAATAATAATAAAATAAAACAACAGTGTTTTCTCTCTTTGACTGCCATTTCTTCAACTCTGTCAATTCTTTTGTTGATCAAGCAGAAAAATCCTTTGGGAAAAGGAACAGAGTAAGGCAACAACAACAATAATAAATACAAGGAAACCTACAAGTAATGTTGTGTTGTTAAAACAGATATTTTAAGGGAAAACAAATTGCTTTGTAAAGCCTGGATTCTAAAAACAGCATATGTTGAGACAAAAAAAAAAAAAAAAAAAAGTCTACCCTAAATGCCTTTCTATGTCTCAATAATATAAAATGAGTATTAAATGCAATTCCTGTTCAAAATGAAATGTCAAGGACTGAACAGAATACGAAAAGGGATGACCAACTCATTGCTACAAAATTATCCAATTACTGCAATTAACTACTTGTACTGAATCATCAGGTTTCCACAGAGAAGTTTTCACTGCTTTTACTTTGATAGATCAGTTCTATGGATTATCTTTCCTGGAAGTCCGGTCCAGAAAATAATCAAACAACTCTGTATTTTATTTTATTTTGTAATATCAGTATAAACTACAGAGTCAAAAAATGTTTTATTTGTAATAGCCCACATTTCAAAAACACTGATGTAAAATTTCTCATTCATAGCTCCTAGTAATGATATATTCTTTGAAAATGACCAAATACTTTGCTTATTTTTATACATTTCGGACAATAAAATGCTGAAAATTATTACAATCAAATTATTTTCTCAAAAAAAATTTAATATATGCTTAGAGGTAGTAACTACTGAGATTGGCAGCACACTTCACCTTCTGCAGGGAGAGGTAATTATGACTTGTCAATTAGACACTAAATCACTGAACTACAAGCAGCTGGTGATGCGTAGCTATCCTTTTCAGATTACCATTTCAGATTATTGTACCATTTCTCTCAGTTTTACTTAGCACTTTTAAATGCAGGATATGTTTTTTTTTTTTTTATGTCAGGAAATTTAGTAAATGTGGAAATAAAAGAAGTAGAAGAAAGAATACTGTAATTTTAAACTGGGATGATGGTTCTGCACCACCAGCTGATTATAGTTCAGTGACTGAGAATCTAATTGACAGTGAATAATTACTGCCTCTCTAAATAGGACCAAGAGTGCTTTCACTGTGATATGACTGGAGAATAGCCGTATGAGGAAGGGCCCAGATGTTTGACAAAAATCATTTTTCCTTTTTCTTCTGTTTGATTGCTTTAACATTTGAGGGTAAATTCTGTTCTGAATTGTATCTGTATTTCTTCACTGATGTCAGTAGGTTTGACTTTGCATAATGGAATTTGAAAAAGCAAACTGACTTTGCATGCATAATTAAAGCAGCATACTACACTTCAGTTGTATTTGCATTATGGTCTGGCATCCCAGTCAAATGAAACTCTTTTCTGTAACAGCCCTTAAAACAGAGAAATTCTTCATAAGTCAGTCCAAAGACACTGGGATCCAACTACATTACATGTTTTATGACATTATGAGGCAAACTCTTTTACCTTTCTCTAACTGCAGGAAAAAAATCTAGTTGATGTCTGACAACAAATCTCTCAAGAAAGTCAGAATGCTATGTGAAAAAAATACCACTAAATCATCAAACAGCTCAGTTTGAAGTCGTTCAACTAATGTCCTAGGAACATCTGAATATTCGGCTAGGTACATCATTTGGGAATGACATGAAAATCAAATTGAAAAAAATCTTGAGCCACTAAAGAAAATACCTTAAAAGTAGTTTAAAAGTAGTTTAAGATACTTGTAGAAAAATGGCATCTTTCAAGCAGGCCGCTATCCAGTCCTGCAGAAAATATGTGATTGTATTTCATACTCTCTGTGTCTATCTGCCTTCCCTTTGATAAATTTTACATAGGGAGAAAAGTGCAATTATCTAATTCCTACAAATTTCATAAAATTTATTGCTGTGTGAGGATAAAATCTTCTACAGTGATGTTTTCATAGATCATCACAGATTTCACTTAAAGTGCATCCCTGTATGAAGGCCGAATTTCAATTTTGCTTAATTTCAAATTATCATTTCCTTTTGTTTAATTTTACACTAGGGTAATAATCTTCCTGTTGCCTGGTGTATACAGAAGTGAAATAGGATGGCACGTTATACATGCTACTCAACTGTCGTTGATAATCTCATCAATGTTTACCAGTCTGCCCTTCATCCTTGTTTTGTAAACATTTTCCTCCATATCTGAATCATTAAGGTTGTCAATCAATAATCTTTTCTTTACAATTTTTTTTCTCACACTTCTCTGCATTTACAACTATGCTATTCAGAGCGGTACTCCTAGTCATTAACGTACAGTGTGTTAATTCTTTATTTCTCCACACAGCTCTGGAAATTTAGACAAGCTTAAACCATCTGTCAGCTAAATATCTTTTTGATATTACTTCATTCCAGTTTTTTGTTTCCCATTAAGATTTTTTTTCACATTTTTGATATATTACATTTCTGATTTTCATCAGCTTCTTTTCATTAATATATACAGCAACCATATGTAACAATATCTATGACAGTACGTACAAAAAAGAAATCCCTACTAATATAAAACCTAACCAATGCACAAGTCCCTATTCTGAGAAAAAGGTTAAAGAACAACTGACTTGTACAATATGATAGTCATATCATTTTATTCACTAGTAACAAACATTCACAGTATGGTGTAAGCATACATATTTTTTATAGTTATCAAAAATGTTCCTTGTTAATTAAAATTATCTCACAGTTTCAAAGCCTCAGGCCTTCAGATAAATTCTAAATAAGATATTTGTGACCTAATAGTCACTTTTTGCATTCTCTGATGAAATAACAACTGCTTATCTCATCACAGTTTCACTGCTATTTTTAAGAAAAAGGATCATGTGTTGAAAAATAATGAAGAAGAGCCATTGACTCTGTTAGTTATCTAAACTGTTGCATCATCAGTTATAAAACTATTAAAATTTTTTTCAATCAAGAGATATATCCTTAGCTGAATTCAGGAGGTCCTTGCTGCAGTTGAGGTGTAATTATTAATTTTACTCTAGGGCAAGATTCAGAACTACATTCCACTGTCTGTTTGACTTATGAATTGCAGAGAATAATGCAGATCAAAAGCATTATGGTCAACACAAGATACTGGGTTAGTAAACTGAAGATCTGATCTGCATAGTATCTAGTATTTAATCAAGAAGCAGAGACAAGACAGTTCAAATCTATTTTCAAACTTTAGCAATTCTAATGCAACTCTTTTACTTTTCCCAGCAGAGTGTTACTATTTACTCAGTTACTAGATAAAATGAGAACTGTGGTCCTTTCAGCATACCTTAAAACCAGAGAATCACAGAATCATAGTATTCTTAGAGTTGGAAGGGACCTTGGAGGGCCATCTAATTCAACTCCCCTGCAATGAACAGGGACATCCACAACTAGATCAAGTTGCCCAGGGCCTTATCCAGCCTCACCTTGAAAGACTCCAGGGATGGGGCATCAACCACATCTCTGGGAAATCTGTTCCAGTGCCTCACCACCCTCACTGTGAAAGATTTTTTCCTTATATCTAAACTAAATCTACCCTCTTTAAGCATGACACAATTTCCCCTTGTTCTGTCACCACAGACCCTGCTAAAGAGTCTGTTCCCTTCTTTCCTGTAGCTCCCTTTTAGGTACTGAAAGATAGATACTATCAGGTCATCTCGGAACCTTCTCTTCTCCAGGCTGAACAGCCCCAGCTCTTTCAGCCTGTCCTCGTAGGAGAGGTGTTCCATTCCATGGATCATTCTTGTAGCCCTTCTTTGGACATGATCCAACAGGTCTATATAATACTGAGCTCTTTTTCATAGGGTGTTTCAGAATTGTCCAGATTGTGCGTCTCATATGCATACAAGCTTCACACATTAACATGTTTCTCATCCAGAAACCTGAGCTCAGGGACAAGCAAAAGTTCTAATGCATTTCTGTGTGCTTAGTGTTTTCATTCACCTACTCCTGCTTATTACAGGAGACTTTGGACAGAGACCCCAAATGGAGGTATATTTTGGCCATCGTTCAAATAATTCTTGTGTCTATCTTTGCTATGTTCCACCACATTGCACTATGCTATTGAATGTTTCATGGTCAATATGTTCATTAATTTAAAAAATGAGTTTGTAGGTAGGATGTTGGGCAAATATATACAAAGAAGATTTCTAAATAACTTCTTAAGAGTTTAATTATGCTGAAGCTAAAACAATTCAATTTTTTGCGCTTATAAGATATTTCTATTCTTAGATAAAGCATGATTTGACCTTATTCAAATCTTATTTTTCAGATACTCATTCTCATTTGTGATTTTGAAATGTTGATTTTCCTTCCATAGTACATTTATAGAGAACACATAACACTGTGGGCTTTCATTTTCCAGTTGGCATCACTGCAAGGTCATACAGTGAAATAAAATGTCACATTCTTACTGTGTTTACCCTAATGAAGAATCTGGTGGATGGTGTTTCCAATCCAGATGCAAGAAGTTGGTGTTTCTTTTCTACATTATGCTTTGGAAAATTATTCCTTTTATGTTCGGACCATCTATGGTTCACTGCAAAATATCTGCATGACATCAAAGGACCTATCAAAATGAAGGACACCTGCTGAGATAAATTTTTTAAATATTTTTGTCATCCTTTCCCATTTGCATTATAAAAATAAATAAAATAAAATCAGCACATGGTATTATAAGTAAAACCTTTAAAAGGTATTCAGATGGGTATTTCAGAAATCATAATTTTAGTTGCTATTCAGAAAGCACAATATAAGTGCATTGGGGAAGAATATTGAAGCTGAAGAAAATAAAAGGGAAAAGAAAACCCAGAAAACATAATAATTTTGTTGCCTCCTAAGCCAGGATGAGTTTCATAAAGAGATGTATTCTGACATGTATTTCCTTGGATGCTAAAAGCAGAACCCCCTGAACCCACTCCAACCATGAGAAGAATATCAGCCAGACGAGCTGCAAATCTGGCTGCCATTGCTGCCTCTCTGCATTCCCACCAAATGATTCACTTCTCATACTATTAATTTGGTGGTCTTTGGTGGTCTTCTAGGATAGGAATACAGCATTGGTGGATGAGGGAAGAGTAATTGTTGTATCATATAATTATTTGGGTTCAAAGGGACCTTAAAAATCAGATCTTCAGTTTACTAATCTACTCATGAGAACCATTTCACACTGCCAGATGTCATCCTTGTCTTTAAATTGGAGAGACATGGATTTGATGTATGGATGACTTGGTGGATAAGAAATTGGCTGAGTGATAGCACCACAGAGTTGTGGTTAATGGCTCAGTGTAAAGGGAAAGATCAGTGATGAGTGGCATTCCTTAGCAATTGGCACTGGGGCTGGTGCTGTTTGCCATCTTTGTCAGTGACATGGATAAGAGGATTGAGGGCACTCTCAGGAATTTTGCAGACATCACCAAGCTGAGTGGTGCAGTCAGCATACTGGGGGAAGAGGATATCATCCAGAGGGAGCTTGACCTGATAATGCCTGATAAGTGAGCCCATGCAAATGTCATGAAGCTCAACAAGACCAAATACAAGGTCCTGAGCACAAGCTGAAAAAGTGCACTTGCACATTTTGTGTCCTGATCTGCATCAAAATAAGCATGGCTAGGAGGTTAAGGGTGGTGATTCTGCTTTTCTATTGAGAACCCACCTGGAGTACACCTGTTCATTTCTGGGATCCCCGACATAAGAAGGACACTGACCTGTTGGTTTGAGTCCAGAGGAAGGCTACAGGGATGATCAGAGCACTGAAGCACCTCTCCTATGAAGAGAAACTGAGAGAATTGGGGTTGTTAAGCCTGGAGAAGACTCGAAGGAGATCTTATGAGGAACTCCGTATCAAGAAGTGTAGTGATACAAGCAGCAATGACTTTAAACTAAAACAGGGCAGATTTAGATTAGGTATAAGGAAGAAATTCTTTACTCAGAGGGTGATGAGGCACTGAAACAGGTTGTCCAGAGAATCTGTAGGTGTCCCATCTCTGAAGGTGTTGAAGGCCAAGCTGAATGGAGCTCTGGGCAACTCTTGGGTCTAGTGGAAAATGTCTTTGTCTATGACAAGGGGCTTGGAACTAGATGATTTTTAAGGTCCCTTTGAACCCAAATAATTATATGATTTAATGATTCCATGATCCCAGTTAGTTTCACTGAGAAATGGTTGTGTTAAATTAAGAATTAGGAATGAGTTGTAGGAAGAAGAGTAGCTGAATCACCAGAGTAAAGTTCTTTCATAGGTGTCATAAATTTGACAATTTAAGTCAAATTATAGAAAAGTATTTATTAATTCGAGTAAGCAAAAACACAAGCAAAGAACAGCGCTGGGCACCCTGGGAGTCGCAGAGTCACGACTCCTCAAGAAGGCGCAACCTGCCACCAGCCGCTCTTTATTTTTATAGTCTCTCAGTTCTGGTTGTTGAGGCTTCCGGGGTGCTTGTTTGGCGTCTGCAGTTGTACTTTCCCGTTGCTAGATGTCATCGCAACCTTTCTCTTACTGGGTTGGTTTGCTTTATTTAGGATGGAGAGGCGAAGTGGCGAGACAGAATGTTCGAGTTATCACAAGGACAGTTACTAGACCTAGATGTTTACATTCCCTCCAGGGGGTTCAGGATGTGTATATTTCCCCCCTTCGTCAGGCTAGTAGTACTTTCCTTCACAATGGACAAACAGTCTCACATTCACACTTTATCACAATCAACAAATAGTTTTACATTTTACTACAATGAACAAACATAAACATTCCCACATTTTTATCACAATAGGGAAAACAAGTTACTGAGGAACAATCCCAGGCATCAGTAAATGCTGGGGGCCATCCAGCTGGAAAGTAGCTCTGCAGAAAATGACCCAGACATCCTGTTGAACACAAAGTTGAACTGGAATCACTAAGAATGCTAATGTTATTCTTGGCTGAATTAGGAAAAGTAGCCCCAGCAGGTCAAGAGAGATGGTCCTTCCCCTCCACTCAGCACTGATGAAGCCACGCCTGGAGTACTGCGTCCGTATCTTGGTTCCTCAGTACAAGAGAGACAAAGACATGCTGGAAAGAGTCCAACACAGGGCCACCAAGAAATACAGGCTTTGAAGTGAACTGAAATTCTTCACAATTTCTGAGCTGCTAGGAAAGCCATTCTTTAGGAAATCATTCTTCATAATTCTTCAGGAAAATATTTACCAAAACAAGCTAGAGAATGTTACAGAAAGAATCAGGGAGTGTATGGTTTTGTTACATAGTAAGTGCCCTAACGTCAATAAACAACCATCATTTCAAAATGTCAGTAAAAGACAAAAAAATAATAATAATTTGGACTGAGAAAAATTCATTCTGAATAAGAATTCTGCTTGCTTGCTTTATACTCTGCAAAATTTTTTCCACAGTTGTTAATAGCAAAGAAAAAAAAATGTCTTTCATCATTCCTTAAAGTTTCCTTGAAATTCATACATTTCCACTAAATACAAGCAAATTTTTAGATATAAAAATCATCTATTTCATCTATTTTGCAAACTCTGGCATACAGTGATTTATTTTCCGCCTAGACTGGAAAAGCTTTTGAAAGGAGAGGTTAAATCTATTCTCTGACTTGATGAAAAATTGAGGAACGTTTCTTTCAGGTGGGAATAGGGCTTTTTTTCATAGTCATCTAAATTCTTTGTAGCAATCTTACAGTATCAGAATTACTATTTCCCATCATAATAATTTCACATATACTTTTTTTCTGAAATCTACAAGAAAGTACCACAATTTTGACCGGTAAGTTATAGAGGGAAATAAAGCTGAAAACAGGAGAAGAAATTGTTTAGTTCACTGAGACACCCACTCACTAAAGACAGCTATTTTAAAGTGAGTTTTAATTATTCATTCTAAAGCAGCCATCCACTTCCTGAATGTAGCTGTAAAATATTTAAAACTTGGTTTGAGGAATGAGAAATGAAAGTCCTGTACTGTACTTTTAAAAGTTCATGTCTAACTTCAGAGTTGCTACTAAAATGTTTCTCACTAGGCATTCTGAGATATAAGAAATGATATATGTCAAGTATGATGGAATTACAGTAAGAGCCTTAAATCTTGACAGCTTAAATGTGATGTCACTAATTCAATTACTATCTGAAAGCAATTCTTTATTCTTCACAGAAGACAGTAAATATGTATGTGCCACTCTGAGCATATGTAATTTCCTCTTTTTTTCTTTTGACATTGCTATCTCATCCTCCTACCTCCCTGAGATTTCTGATGATCTTATTTTCCTCCATCTCTGGGATTTCCATAGGATTATTGCATTCTGCTGGTGTCATAACAATTGTGAGATGATTCACGGATTGTAGTAGCACAGTTCTTTTGCTTACTAGTAAATTCACATTCCTGAGCATGGGTTCTGAAATCCAAATAAATACAATATTTTGAACATGGGGAATCTGGCTTTGGAGAAATCTTGCTGATGATTTCTTTCTAATCACAAAACAAGATATTTAATTCTTCATGATTTAAGCAGAGAAGCTAACCCCATCTTTTCTCCTTAAATTTTGTGAAATTATAAAACAGAAAGTATCAGTACGTAAAGACAGTCCATGTCACTGCTATTAAGAATAACTAGGTTAAAAGCTATACAATGTTAGATTTTCACTCAAAGCAAACATTGTAACTATGTGTTAACATGAAAACGGAAATTTTTAATCTGAAGGTAATACAGGAGGAACAGTTTAACACCACTGCAAGAAGTTCAGCTGTCCAGAACTGGAATTTTAATAAAATTGTTTTAAAATAAATTTTGATATTATAGCTTAATACTTTTTCACTTACAACAGAGAATAATTTTTCAGGTAAATATTCACTGAAATATAAAGTGGTATTACACAGCTAACACTAACATACCACTACTTGGAATTAAATAAACATCATGTAAAAATGTCCTCAGACTTATGGAACTATTTTTTGTCCCAGTGTTTTCTAAAGATTCATTCAGGTTGGACTGATTTCTAAGGACTGATTTTATGTCATGCAGAGTAGGTCTCTCTGGTCATTGGAAGTGTTCAAAGTCAGATTGGATGGGGATTTGAATAACCTGATCTAGTGGAAAGTTTCCCTGCCTAAGGGTGGGGAGCTACGTGACCTTTAAGAGTCCCTTCCAACCCAAGCCATTTTATGATTCTATACATCTTAGTTTACAGTGCTCCATATTGTTTTCCTGATAGAATTATATATGTCTGTAATTTTCCATCACCTATTGTATTTTTTTTTTAACTTTTTTTTTTTTTTTTCTCAAAGACTTCTCTTTGTGTATAGGTCACAAATTTTATCCTGACTTTACAAAGGATATTATCAGTATCCCATTGTACTAGTTTATTCTACAAAAACATTTATAGTGACAATTCTTCCAGTTTATGTACTAAAGTTTCATGTTCTTTTTGCTTTCTTCCTCTATTTCTGTGTATTTGTTGTTTTGTCTTGTTTTAGTATTTGGTCACCTCAAATGTTCAGTAGATTGTGTCACATATTTTATTCTTTCTTCATTTACAATACAATTATTGTTTTCATGGCCCAGGACTCTTAGGGATCATCTCTTTGACCATGTTATTTTATTTCATTCAGTTTAAACTGCTTCCTTTCATGCCTAAGCTAAAAGTTGAGACGTGATATTCTATCATCTCTTCCTCTTTGTGAATCAAATAGAACCATTCATTGTTTCAGCATGAATACCCTCAATATGCTTTTGTGGATTCCTGTAAAAAAATCACATATTTTCCATTGTCTGGGGAGACAGTCTAAAGGAATACAGCTGTGAATCTGTGTATTTTGCCATCTAGAATAGTGATTATTCTTCTGGTATTATCAACTGGTGTCTTGTACCTAAGAAAGCTGTACAATTTTTAGAATCTTTTTTTTCCCCTAGTTTTGTATCAGAGAAAAGGAAGCTAATTATATTTTTGAGTGAATCATCTTTAGCAGTCAATGCTTTGGTTAATCTAATAGATTGCAAATTATCTTTTTGGATAGAAAACAATACCAAACATAAACATAATTTTTAGTTAGACTTGACTGATTTGATTGCAAATCTTCACAACTTCATTTATACTCATGATGTCCTCTTCTTTCTAATCTTAATTTTTTTTCTGGTGCTCTGTAATAAGTTCAGTACAAACATTCAGGAAATGTTATACCAGAACAAGTTCTTTTCTTCTGCATGTTAGATATAACCAAAATATTCATTGCACAAGCAGGGTGGATTATCTCATAAACTTTATGCATATGCATAAACTCTGTCTCAACAGACCCATGCAATGGGCAGTAAAAAATAGGTCAGTTATTCACTCCATACCAGATTGCATCTCATACTGAGATTTCTCTCTATATGCAGACAGAAGAGGGAAATCGAATGATTGTCTTAAACATTTGACTTTTAGATAGCTACATTTGTTAAGATTAATCTGATACTTGCTGCAATAAAGAGAGTTATTACACTCAAATGCTAATGGAAAAAACTGTTACACAGTTTCAACTGTTTGCTGCTCTTCAGCCTCTGTCTAAACCCATTTCTTCAGTAACATCTGTACTTTCGGCTATTAAATTGAACCTATAGATATTCAGATCATCCAGGTTGTAAAATATTCTAGACTGTCTTTAACTTTGGGCCCGTACAGCATACTGATATGAGAAAATAACTGTCTGAAACTCTTTCATCAGTGTTAATCTTCCTTAGGATTAACATCATCCCTCCACAGACTCTTGGCCTAGAATCAATGCAGTAAGACCTTTCTGTACTTATTGCATAGTCATAGAAAAATCTAGGCTGGAAAGGACCTCTGGAGGTCAGCTAGTCAACCTTCTGTTTAAATTAAGCCTAACATTAAATTAATCGTTTCATACATAAGTATTAGATGTAGGATGTTAATTTATTGTGGTTACTTTGGCTTACAGTGTATGTACTATTTTGAAGAGAAACCAAAGCTAAAACCAAACTTTTGGAATTTATGCATTTTTAATTTTCTACAAAGAATTTACATTGCTATACATAATGATCAATGTCTTAACACTTTCTTTTCAGATTCCCTATTGCATGTGAGAAAGGTTAAGTTTGATCAAAGTTCTTATAGTAACCTTTCTCAACTGAGCTTCCTTTTTCTCATGGCCCTGATTATGACAAGGGCTATTATTGAAAGAAATCAGTCACACTGTCCTATATCCTTATGTCCTATTTTGTGCATAGAGGGTATTTAGCCCCCACTATACCCACTTCTGAAGGTAATCAACAACTGCTTATTAGAGTGTCCTTAAAAGTCATTGCCTTTCCTACATCTAGCAACATTTTCAGTGTAGAACAGAACTCTGTTTTGATGATTCCTGGACAGTGTTATTCGTCTTACCAGACATGAGCTACTCTTACTACAAAATGGAGATCCTAATCTGTACTGTAGGATACTATGACAAAAACTAGTTTATAAAACAAAAAAAAAAAGAATATTCTCCAGACCATGACTAAATCATCCTTTTTGTATCTCAAAGTATTGAAAAGTTTGAGGCAATTATGTAAATTAGACCTTTTGAACAGAAATGATGAATTAAGGACAGTATTTCAAAACAGTAGAACATGGCCTCTAATAGATCTTATTCTTTTGTTTTGTTTGATGATTCATTTTGCTCAGTAATTTGTAACATAGCTTCTTTGAGAATCTAGAAATACACTGTTGTTCAACACCTGTTTTTGGCAGAAGGTTTCTGGAGTAATTTTTTGAAAAATGTGAATCTCTTATCTTACCAATGAGAAAAGTTACCGGCAAAGTAATAAGCCTCAAGTCCTAAGAGAATGAAACATGCTAGGAATATTGGCACGTGGTTGAAGTAGGCATAACTAAAATATATTTTCTTAATCCAGGAACTAATGGCTCTCGTAACTGGATTCAAAGATGTCACCTCAGTTAATAAATTAACTCTTTTATACCTCTAGCTATTTATTTAGTCTGTGATATTATAGTTTCTAAAGACTTATTTACACAGCAGTAGCATCTGCTAAAGAAGTAGCTTTCAAAAACATAGAAAATTCGGTATAGCAACATGCGATGCCTCAGCCTTCTTTTTGGAATATGTTTTTTATTCTCACATTCTCTTTACACACATCATTATTGTTGTTGTTATTGTAATATTATCATTGCAGTTATTTTGTAATTGAAAAACATTCCCACCATGGTCTCTTCAGGTGAAAAAAAATCAGCATAGTTACCAATTATTGAGGAAATGCAATGATTTCTACCAGAACAGAATCTGGTGGCTTTGGTCTAAAAGTGGGATTTTAGGAAAAGGAAAATCAACCACATTTCAAAAAGTATCGTCTGAGACTATGGACTCTAAATGTCTGATCTTCTCAGCCTAAAGGATAATTTAAATATGTAGGCATATATTCCTTACATGTAAAATAATGTAGCATCCTCATAAAAGAAAAAATGTGTATAATTATATTTTCTAATTATCATATCCATTCTATCACTGACAAATTATAAAATTTTGATAGAGCAGTGGAGTTTTCTTCAGATTGCAAACCTGAATCTATTGAAAAGCAAGATGGCATAAGTGAAATCCTCTAGAAAGAAACATGAATGATGACATGAATGAAACATGAATGATACTCTTCCCGCTGAAAAGTAATTATAAAACAAACAAAAAAACCACTTCTTCCTTTGTAAGAAGAGTATTTAGCCTTAATTTGTATTTTTAAAATGACAATTAGCTTTAAAATTACCTGTATTTCTGATTAATTTTATTCATATTTAGTATTTTTAAAAGCTATTACAATTTTATTTGCTTTAAAATTGGAAACATATGCGAGGATAAATAATTTTCCTGAAGCAAAGTTAGTAATTGACAAAGTCTTGTTGACTACAACAGAAGCAACTTCCTGATACAAACCACTTTAGAACTTTATAAAACCTTTATATTTACTATTGAGACTTCAGCAAAATTAATCAGCTTCTTTTTTTTTCCCTTAATGACTGATCATCTGTTTATTGATCGCCATTTATGGGGGTACAAGAAGTCACTCGTGGAGATAAGGAGAGCAAGTTTTTGATGAAGTGTGTTAATGATTTCATCATTGCACTATAATTATACAACTGAAATCTACAGGCATTGTTTCAACCTTTTTATGTCTTTATGCAGTCAAAACATTTAGATATTTACCTCACTAGGATTCAAATATTCAGATATTTTATATAAAAAAGAGATTATGAAATAGTAATAAGCTTGCATATTTTCTTATTTTTCTTTTCAGATTTCACAAAAAGGTTTTTGTTTAAAAAGGAAATAATTCTGTTTGAGAAATAATGAAGTAAACAGAACATCTTACTATATTTAAATTCTCCTGATATGTGGAATTAAAATTTTTATGTTACTATGTAAATAATGTGACAAACATGAAATCATAGTGATATATTTCTATATTTAAAGTCACTGCATAACTCTATTGGCTATCTACAAAATTATTTTTAAGGGCTATCTACAAAATTATTTTTATAGTTTTTGGAGTGGCAAAATCACGAGACGCCCCCTTTTTCCCCTTCTGCTCGCCCCTGTTTTTAAGATAGTCCTGTTACTTTTTTGCTGAAGAAATGTAAAATACATTACAACAATGAAAATCAAAAGAACTAAAAATATATATATAATAACATTTCTTTACCATTTTATTTTCTTATGGGTTACACATGAAACTAGATGTTTTCCAATTCCTCCATTTCAAAAAAAAAAAAACCTCCCATTTTCCTTGATGAAAGTGATATGAGATCACAATTTTCAGTCCCTCAGGCTCTATTCTACGTAGTTCCACCGTTATTCATGATTTCTTAGGAGGTATAATCATTTTAGTTTCTTCTGAAAATTTGTACGCTGCTTTTTTAGCATGATACTGCCATTGTCATCATAGTTGTATCGTTTAGATTTGGATTGTCCACTCCTTGACAGTTTTTATATCTAGCATAGGGTATGCATGTTTGGCTTGTGATGTGTTAGAGATTTTTAAGATCTAGAATTTTATCCATGGAGAGTATTACATCATCTCTTTTACTGTATTGCAGTTCCTATTATTTCTTTTACAGACACAGTCAATGAACGCAAAGTCAGTGAGGGGAACTTTCCTTTCACTCATTGCTAACTTGAAGGGACCTGAATATGCAATGATTCTGTGTAAAAATACAGACTTTTATTTTTGTTTCTGTAAAAATTACCTGAACTTTTCGATTTCTGAGTCATACCTTCAAATGAAAGCTGCAAAAATACCTAGAGCCTTCTAGTATCAATCTTCCTAGACTGTTTAGTGCATGGACAGTATATTTACTGAGAGAAATAAACTGTTCGTAAAATAGATGCAGGTCAGGGAAAAATAGATATCTTGAAATATCTTCACTGAACATTTCTAGAGGTCATTCAGTACATCTGTGTGCTTTGGATACGTTACATTTGACTGCAAAATAATCTCTCTTTGTGCTTCAGTACAACCAGAGCTACTGAGAAGCCCAGAACAAGAAGGGGATTTAAAATATTTTCCTCCATATTTGGATGAAGGCTTTGGATTTTCTTTTTTTTCTATTTTCTGATGTTCATATACCCATATTTGATCAAAAACAAACTAATCACATTGAAATCAAAATGCAGTTTATCCTCCTGTTAAGTCAACATTCTGACTGAAGCCAATAACTCTGTTGATATCCTTTCATTTCAGTCACTTTCCTAACTTCTCATTCCCTTGTTTACCTTTTAAACTCTTATTTTAATTAAGTTACTTACCTCCAACACTATTTGTTCTCATTTAAAGTGTTAAATCATATTAATCCTTTTGCACACAGCTTCATATCATGCCATTCCAGAAGCCAGCTTTTTCAGATTATTCAAGGCTTCTAATTCTTCTGTTCTCTGAATGCTGTGCCATTAAACTCAAATGACATTGAAGGTACACTGAGAATGGAGGCATCTTAGCTATCAAGACATTTACATCTGCAGAGAACCAGACTAGACAAGCATGTAATTTTGAATATTTCTCTACCCTAATATTATTATAAAGTATATGATGTATTTAAGGAATTTGAGAAATGTTGATCATCTGCTTATTTCAAACACCTGATGAATTTTAATTGATTTATTGATACTTTTATTTCTGTTAGTAGAAACATTATTTTCAAAATATGTTTGTTAACTTTTGGACTAATGTTCTGCTTCATTTTTCTGTGCTCCTGTAATATTTGATGTTATCTGAAACATTAGTTTTATCTTGGTTTTTTTTAACTGTATAAACAACTTATGAAATTATTTTACAGTAAAAGTTCATAAAAAAATTAAAGTTAAAAGAAATAAACAATGCCGTACTCGAAAGGCTCTTCTTAAAACCTCAAACCTTAGAAGTATACTTGATCTTCCAAGTCTTTAATATATTTCATTCATAAGTGTCATGGTTTTATGATTTTTGGTCATTGGTTTTCCACATCATAACATCATGTAGTGCACTGAGAGTTAAAGAGTTAATGCTCCAGTTCTGTGGATCATCAATACTTCTATTGATAGATTCTATAGAAGAACTACATCTCCCAGAGGACTGTTTGCTGTTCTCTTACTATTTTTCCATTCAGCAGGAAAGGTAAAACTGTTTGCAGATCACGAGACATCCCCTTTTTCCCTTCTGCTCCCTTCCGTGTGGGTGCTCTCTAGCCATCTGCCTTCAGCATTAGAGTAAGTCCTTTGGTCTTCAGACACTATCTCTCTCATTTTATTTCATTTATTAGCTTCAATTTTAATTATATTGTATTATATTTTGTTATCTTGCATTCTGATATCTTATTTAGTAAATTAGTTTGTTTCTCCTCAGATCGTTGCTGCTGTTTTGTTTTTAGGTCCATCTCCCTACCTTTCCCCCCTTTTCCCTCTCCCCTTTCCCAGGGCATGGGTCTGTGGGTCCCCCACCCCATTAGTTACGAAACTGGGCCAAACCAGCTCATAAACCGCTGACTATAAGGAAAAGCAAAGAACAGCAACAGCACTTATTTTCAGTCATCATCTGCACCGTGTTCCTCTTGCCATAGACACTAAACTGTGGCTTTTTAGATATACAAATATATACTTTTTTTCTTAGGGATTTCTTGATTTTATGAACAGAATAAACTGCTTTGTTTGTGTAGGATGGGGAGGGCATACTTTCAGTTGCTAAGTCTCACTCTGTAGTCCCTTCTCACTTATTCTGTATCTTTGAACTCTAGAACCATGTATTAGGAAAGCTGTTAGCCTGTTAACTTCCTTCCTCTTCTATGGTCCAGTCCTTCCACCTCTGTCAATTTAAACATGCCATTTTTCTCCATGATTCTAAATATCTGATGATTTCTTCATGCAAGCAGTTTAAATGCTATAGATTAGAAAAAAAAGATGTGCAATTTTGGATGACAGCCTAGGTGAAAGAATAGTTCAGAAAGCCTGAATAAATTAAATTACTATATTATCTCAGGAAACAAATAACTGAACATTATGATATTAAATTTCTTCTTTTAGAAGTTGCTGTTAGTTATCTAATTATTGAATTAGATAAAGATTATAATCAGTACTGCTTGTATGTTTATGATATGCTATATTGGGCTGTAGGCTACTAAGTCATAGAAGGTTAGGCTGACAGAATTCTTTGGAGATCCAGGGGTCTGACAACATGCTATGCTTAGAGATGGGAATAACTGAAGTTACATGCAAATTCAAAGTTAGATTATATTCAGGATCTTGTAAAGCCAAATGTCAGGACGCCCAGGTATAGAGATTCCACAAACTCAATGGGCAACTTGTTCAATTGTTCAACCACTCTGTCTCACTCCAGTTATTGGAGGAGATGGTTCGATATAATATATATATATCTACCCAGAGGAAGATGAAGGCAGCAAACAAAGCCAATGTTGTCCAACTGATTTATTACAAATTCTAAGCAATTAAAGGATGTGGGGAAGATGGGGAAGTTAGTGATAGTAAAGAGAGAAATTCTAGCAAACTATTTGCAGAGCCAGCATAGTCACCACCAGAGATCCGGCGACATCTCATTGGTCTGTAGGGAGGCAGCAGGTCGGTCAGTGACATCTTATTGACCTGCATGGCCGCAGTTCAGCAGAGGTGGTACTTGTTCTTCCTCAGAATTCTTCAGGTTTCTATCCTCTCCATAGCATCCTTTTGTTACTGGCAGCAGCAGCTGGTTATCAGGGCACTCCTCTCTACCCCAGTTATCAGCAGCATCATGTCCTGTTTGTCATGGTGACAGTAGCTGTTGGTGTACCCACATTTTTTTCATCATGAGGAACAGCACGTCTGTCCTCTTACTGCTGTGCTCGAGGTAATTAACCATTAACTCCAAAAGCTTCTTGAGCAGGTTATGTCTCAGAAGAGTGCCACCAAACAAGCTTTGAGTGAAAAATTGTTCCAGCTCTTTACACACCCTCATGGTGAAAAAATTATTCCATCTAATGGAATTTACCTTGCTCCAGCTTGCAGGCATTGCCCCATGACCTTTCAGTGTGAACCTCAAAAAAGAATCTCAATGCACTTGCTCTGTATCATCTCATCAGAGACTTGAAGTCAAGTTGAAATTTCAAATGACAGTTATCAACAGGTAAGTTATATCAGATTTAGTTCTAATTCAGATCTAAGAAAAGTATATGTGAAAAGAAAACGTAAGTGGCAATTTGAAATGAATTAAAACTTTCTCAAAATGTGGTATCACCTTAACTTTTCTAAACCAAGTTCTGAGCTCCAGCAGCTTTAGTATTTATTTCTTCACAGGTTACAGGAGTTGTTTCATGTAGTTTAAAGGGAAAATGTGGATAAAATATGAGAGTTTCTCATGTTATTTCTCCCAGTTTCTAAAAGCTTCTCTTAACTGTCATGAAGTTACAAATAGCACCACGTGAGCTTTCATGACAAGTACTAAAAAAGAGATTAAGAATTGCTTTATGGTCACAGATATCTCTCTTAGACTTCACAGTTTTATTGTAACAAGAAACAAATCAAATTTGAAAGAAATTAAATTCATTAGCTTATTCTGATCTTAAGCACATAACACTGTGTGTTCAGAGTACATAGTTGCCTGGGTAGAAGTATTCAAACATCTAAACATCCTAAGAAAAATGAGCAAAAAGAAACTAGAAAGAAATGGGAACTGTAGCTGTATCCCTTTATTTGCACCATGACTTATAAGAAGGTGACATGTTGATTCCTCAGCTCATCTTACAATTGTCATTTGTAAGGTAAAAGGAACATATGACATCCACAGTTTTTCTAGTGTAATGTATTTTAGTATGTTGTGCTGCATACAAAAAATCTAACAGCAGTTTTCTAAATTAAGAAAGAATGAATCCTAAGTATACCTTGGATTATAATCAATTTTTAGATGCATTAGTCTACTTTAAATTAAACTGGATTCAAGATCTTTTTAGTATGAAACTGTAATGTTACTGGAAAGAAGATAATTTCTACAGCTAAAACATAAGTTTCTGTGCATTTATGCAAGTAAATGTTACACTGACATAAGAACTTTTCAACTGTATCACAACTGAATGTCTGGTTCGGAACTCTGACTACCAATACACCAAGAGTTTAGAGTAAAAATATCAGTAAAAAATATGAGAACAAATTCATCTTTCCTGCGCTATTTTGTCTCAGCTTCTGGGATTCAGCACATCAGGAACTTCCAGAGATGGAGGTTACATGTTGGCCATTGCTTCTGACACTTCCAACTACCTTCATAAATTTCTTAGTGACTTTTTCAACCTTTTTTTATACTTATGGACTTGTTATACCATGACAATTTTTCACTCAAGTTCTTTTCCTGCTTTGTTGAAAAATACTGCTTTTTTGTTTTACACCTGCTACTTCAGAATTTCATGTTGGGACCACTAGCACTTATTCTAGATTTTCAGCTTCACTATTCTTTATTATGTAGATTTATTTATGTAAAATACTACTATTGCTGCCTTGTCTAATCCTTTCCCATGTAGAAACTGTTCCATATTTATTATCATCTTTTTTTTTTTTTTTTTTTTTTTTTTTTTAA